>NC_073739.1:20111575-20808007 GCF_023634155.1 Falco peregrinus
AATTCTGGAGATGTTCCTGTTTACTTGCCAGAGCTGGCCAAGAGGTTATTATTCTCAAAATCCCCAGAGCATCCAAGTGTATTCTCAGGTATACTCAAAACCAAGACTATTCCATCTGAACAAATTTGTTTTAATTGTCTTTGCTTTTGAGAACTGTCAAGTAAATAACAAATTAACATCATTATTAGCATTGTAACTCTACTAGGATGATTGAACGCTGACTAATGTAGAAATGTAATGCATAAGTCTCATTTAAGTCTCCATTTATTAGATTCAGTCTGACCAAGATCTCTTTGCAAAGACTGTACAAACCATTTCCAGTCTTTTACAAACCTCTCTTTACTCATACATTGTTAGGGGGAAAACGTCAACATTTCTAATTGCCATTTAGAAGGACAAAAGAGGAGGGGAAAAATGGCACCACAGAAATCTTGCTACATACCTATCCTCCCAAATTCTGGCTGCCTTGGCAAAAATAGACTTTCAGACTATCTCATCTCAGCTATTTAAGTATATAGATACTTCAGAAGTAACAAATATGCTTCTCCAAGTAAGGCTAGTTAAAACTGAAGATGTTCAGAGATGCAGCCTGGCATTTTTATAGGATGAAGGTGAAAGGCACCTCACTGTGCAGGAGGAAGGCAGGCATCCCTGTTGGAAATGATTAAATGTAAGCTGAGTCCAAATAACACAAGGATTGTCAGACCTGGACACACTCTTCTTTACATAAGATTCCTCACTTATAAACTCTGGCAATTTGCAAAGGGACAGTTCAGGAATTCTTTCTTCTCGTGTTCTTCACCTGCCCCTATGCCTTGACAGAGACGACAAAACGAACAGAGTCTGTATGAAGAACACAGGGTCATTCTGGTGGGAAGGAAATTCAAGTCCTTGTCAGCTTCCTCATTGCCCACCTTGACACTACACAGTTTGGTCACCTCTTCAACAGCTTCTTCCTCTGCAGCTCTGCCAGGACCACCACCTCCTCTGGAGGAGGGGAGGCAACAACCAGTCCTGAACCCTCAAGACCTGGACAGCAACATCCTCCTTGAAGAGCTCCAGCTAGGTCAATGCCTCTGATGTGTCAGGACAGCTTCTCCAGCTGGTGCTGGGATCATCCTGACACATCACCACTGCATCACTGCACAGTGTCAAGCAATCTCATGCTGCCTAAAACAGAGTTTCTAGTGCCCTTTACATCCACCTTCAGTGCCCAAGTTGCTATTAGTTGTTTGTGTTTGGTGGATTCCTGTTAATAAGATAAATGCTCCTACACAGGCAGTCATCTGCTACGTGCAAATCATGCATCAGTTAAAGATGGAGACTTTCCTAACCAAGAAACCAGTTAATCAGGAAACACCTAACAGAAGCCATTCAATGCAGACTCTCTCACAAACAAATAAAAGCAGAAATCCAAATCTAAATGAAGGAAGAGCTAGTGGGCTACAGCATGGAGTAGGCCCCAGACCTTTGCAGAAAGGTCAGGCGTTCCTCATGAAAGGCTCCTCTTTTGCAGTCATTCTCAGCCTGGCATAGAGTGTTGAGCCTTCAGTGAGGGCCAAAGCTGCACATGGGCTCCAGCGTGGCCCACAGCTCAGGGGAGATGCCTGCAGTGGACTTTGGAGGCAAGCAGCCTTGTACAACTGTTGCCAATCTTTCTCACAAGTAGGCAGATCCAGGTTGAAGGCCACTTCCAAGTTGGTCCATCTCATGTTGACTAACAATACTGCACCTTCCAGGCAGCCAGTCTGTCCTTACACGGACAGGACTGTTGTCCTGCATCTGGCCTGGTGCCTACCTCATTGTGCAAGCAATGCTGGCCCTGCTCCTCCCAAGCCTCCATGTGCTTGGGTTTTTGCAGCCAGACCCAGAAGGGGTCTGCCCACCCCTTCCCCCATCTCCTTCCCCCTCTGTTCCTGGACATCTGTCTCTCATCATCTCTGCAGCTGAGCTAGCTATGCGGCAAACTGGCTACAAGGTAAGTCAGATTACTTTATCACTTAGTGAAAGATGGGATGAGAAGATGTGGCTGGTATCACAGGAAGACAACAGAAGAGACAAAAGGGGCATCATCTTGGGTTGTTAGATCTGTCTCATGGCATTACACTTGGAAGTCTTCAGTCTTCCCTGTTATCCAGAGAGCATATGCATTTTTCAACCAGACCTGGCAAAAACTTCCCACAACTGACCTGGCTGTTGTGGGAACAGTATGAAGTATGAAGGGCTAAACACTTTCCCCTTTTGCTCTGATCATGGTTACAGCCAAATTTACATGTTCCATACACAAAAAAATAGTCAATACAATGAATCTGGGATGCCCATTTAGGAAAGCATATCCTAGAGCATTCTTCTGCAAGAAGTTATTCATGCTTCCTTGTTTCTGATATATAATAATAAATTACAGTGGAATTTGTCTTGCTCTAAGTTTAAGAGAGATTTATTTATGTGTGAATGAATAAATGAACAAAATAGCATGATGTACTCTCTTCTAGTGAAATTCCTGCTTTCAAAAATGTGGTTAACAAATTTGTATACAACACATGCATTAATCAATATTCGGTCACGTTGACTTATGATGAGAATCATCTGTTAACACTCTTCAACAGCTATTAGAAACACTAGATTAAGGTGGCTTGACATAATACTGTTTATATAAATACATAATTAAAAAGCACTAGATATTGCAAGAATGTATAAATCAGCTTTAGTAGATAACTGGGACAATTATACCCTCAGCAAAAGTTGAACTGAGAATATAACACAAATTATTCAATGCTGTTTTTATGAAGGGTTTTTGTATGTCAATTTGTGATGCACAAAATAAAACAAAGTTTCTCTCAGGCTGCAAAAAATTATGCCTCAGTCTTGGATATTTGTTTCTTAGCATCTCCTTTCTAGAGATCTGCTATTTCCTGAGGCCAGAGTCTCCATGCAGATCTAGTAATTTTGCCAGACTGGCACACATAGAGCTTCTAATTAGATTCTGGTAAAACTACAATCTTTATAACTATAAATATTCAATAGATGAACTCAGGAAAAGACATTACTCTCCTTAGACAGATACATGTTGATGACCTGTAGTTCAAAAGCTGATATTATCTATCCAAAATAACCAACTCGGGATGTTCCTTGCCAACGCACACACAATAGCCATTGTCCATCTATCACTCACACTTTCAGTGTTTACATAAAGCAGCCACCATGATTTTAATAGACAAACACCACCCGTAAAACATCCAAATTGCAGCTACAGAGCCTGGGGTGAGGTGCATGCAGAGCAGCCTCTACGCTCTCCAAGGATTTCATGGTCACAGCCAGCTCTGGAGTGGTGCAGCCCCGCGGCCCCGGGGCAGCCTGCTGGGACAGAGCTGGGGGGGGCAAAACCTGCAAGGAACCTACCTGACCCCCCCACCTTCACTCAGAAGATGCATTTCAGCCGAGGCCCTCACCCTTTGCCTGTTTGTTCCCAGCCTCGTGCTTTCCTGACCCCAACCCGCTGGCTTGGCTTCCTGGCTTGGCCTCAGACCTGCCCCTTGGCTGGGGCTGGTGTGGTGGTCGCAGGTCCCTTGGCTGTCCCCATCGCCCTGGCCCCGCACTGCTCTCCTTGTTGGGGTGGTGGGCTGGGTGCCCTTGGTGCAGCACAGTGCTGTCAGCTTCCCTGTCCTTCTGGAACTGCCTGCTCTCTTGCTGTCTGATACCTGTACTCAAAACAGATCTGGTCTTGTGTGCTCAAAAGCAGTTAGGTGTGGATTTTTTATTTATAACTGTTAAAGATATGGCAAGTCAGGATGAAATCCAAAATCACATGCTGGAAGTACATAGGTTTAAATTAATCTCCTATATGTCAACACTAAACACAGGCCTGTAGTCAACAGAAAAATCATGTACAATTTCAAGTGGTTCACATTTCCAGTATCTACCATAATAAGAATCAAAAAGACCCTCAGGGCTCACATGTCTGCTTAACTGTGGTTTTGCTGCCACTAAAATACTGCACCGAACTGAGAACTCAAAACCCAGGACAGGCATAGGAGTTTCTTAAGCAAAGTGTGAATCTTTCCTATGGTACTGTCAAACTTAACTATACCTTTAATTCAAGAAATGTTTTTCATTACCTATTCTAGAACTATTCTAGAACTCAAAATTTGCCAGTGAGCCAAATGATAATGAGCCAGAGTTAATACACATACTTCATGTACTCTCATTTGGTTCACATTTTTACTTGTAGATCCCAGCTACCCAAAATGAATAAGTAACTAATTTCAGAGTCATCATGTCACAACTAGGTCAGAATCCAGGATACTGGAAGAAGAAATCAAACCCAGTAACTTTGCAGGGAAAAAACCTCCACAAACGTAATAAAGGTCAAATAATGCAAATAAGAATAATATAAATCATAACTTCACAAATATTTAACTGACCATTGCAGCACAAAATGTCACAACGTTGTCACCCAATACAATTTCTGTGACTGACTGGAAAAGAAGATAATTTCTGTCTCCTGTCATGAACTATTAAAATATTATAATAAGCTATGTAAGTAGTAAAAAGATGTTCAGCTTTATAAATTTTGACAGCTAAGCTCAGGAAACATTTTCTTCCACAATAGCTGGATAGTCTCATTACTTTGTTTTTTATACAATTTCTTACCTTAATTAGCTATCCCTGAGCTGTCCAAAGGTCCCACCTCTACACTTCTATAGAATATCAAAATATCTATACCATCAAGTATTACAGTATATAGACAGTATATAGCAAGAGTTTGCAGTGTCACGCATAATTCAAACTGAAAGTTTTAACATGCTTCAATGGGCAATAGAGCACTGCTGTAGAGCTCCTAAACTACAATCTTTTTGTTCTCTCCTCTCCCATACACAATCTGCTGTTGTTGGCTTTTAACTTCCTCAAAAACTAGATATTTTTGTAATCTCTATGATTAAAACTCTCCTACTAGATGCTGGTCTTCTATAGCAATTGTACTGTCACTTGTCTAGGTCATTATTACCTTTGTTTGTCCCTTCTCATTTCAGATAGTTACTATCCAAATAATCTTTCACACTTAGAAATCACAAAATATCTTACTTCTTATCTGTTTTTTTTATTTCTTACCTCTTGTAATAGAATTTTGCGCTTCTCATAAGCCTATGTCATCCTGCTTAATTGCTTTTCTTGTTTTTCCTCAGTACTACCTTACCAATTCTTCAGTGTTACATCCTTTCCTGCTTAACTCACATGCCTTCCAACATACAGCTCCAACACCAGTTCTAATCTACTGAAAAATGTCATCTCAGAGAAATGGGTGCAATAGTACATATATGATCTATAAATGTCAGTGCACAACAACGAGCCATTAAAAGCATTCTGCATATTTGAAATGTGCCAGATAGCAAATTTGTGCTTCAAACACCTAGAACAGTCAGCCTGTTCTCCTGCACCTTGGAAATGGAATGCACATCCTCATTTTCTTCATTACTGGTCTGAGTTATGTAGCTACTTCTCATATCTTGTATAAATTGCAAAATGTCTGGAACAAGAAACTTACACTTTACTCACGTAGATAAAAGTATCATTTATAGTGGCCCTACATATATGTGCTGATTGTGATTATTTACTAAGTCTTAGGTGACATCTCCGTGCTTACCCGATTTGCAGTGAGCTGTAATGCAAAATTTAAAACTCACTGTAAGCTTCTCTGCTGGCTTTAATCAGCATTTTGTTCTGGACTTGGCTATACATATTCAAAGATCAACCTGTTTTCTAACCTACCTCTTCTATCTGAACCTCTGTAACTACTGCTAAAAAATTACTCCCTGCATAAATCAGTATAGCTTCACAAAATGTGAATTTGGCCCCTAATGTTTTGCATGGTCTTTTATTCAGGATGAACATTAGGCAAGCGGAAAAGTTATTCTGTCTTATGTTTTCTTAGTTCATATTCTTGCCATTGACTCATTCTTTCTTACCTTCTGAAATTAAATCATAGTAAGCAAGCCTAAAATGTTAACCTTTTATTCCAGAAGTGTGTATATAAATTTTTAAACAACAACTCACCAGTTTAAAAAAGTGTATGCATTTACTGACATTTATGTTACTCTGTTTCACTGTACCTCCTTTATCACCTATGCTTTATTACCCATGAAGCCAGTATGGTTTAGTCATATCTTCCCTCGGGGAAAAACTAGATTTAATACTGAAACCATTTAATTTTTTACTATCCTTTTCAATTTAATTTAGATTTCACCTTGAATTGTTAATAACTTTTTCCCTTTACTCATTTGCACTTAAATAAAGGCAGAAAGTTAATTGGCAATGAGATGTCATTTCTTGACTTCTGTTCTTTCATTTTAATCTACTTCACATGGGTTTTGTGTTTGTTTTTTTTTCACTTGGAAACTGTTTAATATTATTTTTCAAGGCTCTGTTTAGCTAGCAATTAATTCCTTGACTCAGGTTCAACACACAGACAGCTGATGTTCCAGAGTCCCCATTAGCTATTGAAAAGCCTTCTCCAATAAGAGTCTTCCCTTTTATTACTTCCCATTGAAGTGAGAAGGCTCCGTTTTAATTCAAAATAATGTTTGATGGTGTTTTGTGAATATGTTTGCTTTTTGCAAATGTAGTCTTAGCTAAAATAAAGAATCCAAATAAAAGAAAGCATACAGGGAACAACTTGTAGTGGATTTACCTTTTGTAGAAAGGTGTTTTTTGAAAAGATTGATACACTCACTAGATCCAACACATGATAATAAAAGTCAAAGGCTGAATTAATCCCTCAGCAAAGAATGCCAAGAAACCTCTAAGATTAGTCAAACTGAGCAGTTCAAAATAAGAAGCAAAAGGCAATAGCTTCACCCTTGCTTGAGTCTATTACCTATGTAGCACATTCAGTCTACTAACTCAAGAGTAGGCTAAATGGATTTATACTCAAATTCATCAGCCACATGTGAAATGTGTAGTCACTAAGATACTATCATTATGTTCAAAAGATTATAGAAATTCAAACTTTTCTTACAAATCACATGTAGATAGATGGAAAAAAATAGATATGGCAGCAGGGGAGTTTAATTTTCCAGTATGCCTGAGACGATCAGCTGTTTTTAAAATTGTGTCTTACCAGGACTACTGACACTGGTAATTAGCTAAAAGTGACAAGGTACTCATTGTGACATATTATGACAGGGAAGAATTCGTATCACATCTCTACTTTACTGCTTCAACATATTATAATAAAGTAGCCTCATGGCCTTAAAAGGATATTAATTTCCTTCTTTAATGCTTTGAAACTCTCTTGTATTTTCTAGTGTATTGCTATAAGTATTTCCATACAATCAAGCTGTTTAGAGGAGTGTCTCTATAAAATAAGGTTGTAAACCTCCTAACCACTGACTTGATGACTTTCACCTAAATGCACAGCTACATAGAGTTCTTGCTAAAGCAGAAAAATCTTGCAGCATAATTTCCTGTTTACCCTGAAATAAAAATATCTTTAACACTTCTGAAGATGTACTCATTCTAAGGGTTGGGCTTTTGATTTTTTATTTGTTTGAGAATTATGAAGGTCTGATCTTTTTGCTTTTGTTAGTACTGCATTTTGGTGCATCCCTGAGAGAGAGCGAAAGCAAGAGAGTTTAGGAACACATTAAAACTGACCCAATACCTTACAATCTGTGCTTGCTTGAAGCTATTAATGACACATCATCAGAAACACTAGATGCCTACCTAAACTTTAGACTAATGCCTCCTAGATGAAAGGACTTTTTGACATGCAAAACAGCACAGACAGCCTAAGAGTACCTACAAAAAATACTGCATTTCACTTATTTTTTAAAAATTGGTTTCTAAAGAAAAATGTGGCTTTCTGACTTTGATCATTATGCACCAGTGGAGGGGGGAGTGAAAAGTGCTCCTTTGTCCAACAGTAGTCACAGCCTCTACTAACATAAACACTGTGAAAGTCTTCAGAACGTCCTATTGTTATTCAAGCAATAGTTCAGTGTCCTTAGCTGAATTGGAAGCTCTCTAACACAGGCAACGACCATTCAAGGATTTAAGGAAGTTACTAAGATAAACAAGTCTGCTTTTTAAAACTTTGACCCCATAGAGGAGAGACACACCTTTGCTCTGTGCCAGATGTTTTATAATTCAACAGCAGCTTTCTGTGAAAATTTCCACTTAAAAATCTTGATAGATATAAAAAAATATGATTCATAAATGTAAAGCTACAATATGTAACATCTAGGAGTTTCTTTGGGGTCTATTAAATCATTAGCCCAATTATAAGAGGATTGCTTCAGCGGTACTTTGTGTGCTCATTAAATGCACAGGAACATAAATGGGGGGCAAACTCCTTTGCCACTCATTTCTCTTAATAATAAATCACAAACTCTGGGTTCTCTAAATAAAAAGACTGCATTTGGCTAGCACCAGCAGTATCTTTTCATTCAGACTCTGCACAGGGATGTCAGTTCATTTCCTTTCAAAAACCAGTAAAGCAGCTCTTCAACAGGAGGAAGGCTAGGAGAAATTCTAGGTGATACTGCTAATCCTCTTTCCCTAGCTCTACTTACCAAAGTCAGCTTTGCAGCCCAGATCTTGTTTTAAAATCATATGCTTCTCTATGTCATACAAAACGTTGAAGTAGAAAAAGTCACCATCTGTGTTTCAGATCCTGTGTGAGAATTTTACACTTCCAGTGATAGGACTGGCACCATCTGGAAGGCTGTCATACAACTGCCTGAGCAGAACTGCTGATGGGGTCTCTGAAAACACTGCTAGTCTACCCTAGGCAGTAATAAAATTCTGAATTTCAAGGTGCTAAGTCTGATAAAATTACACTTAACAGCACTGAGCAAGGAACTCTTTGCACACATAACAGTAGCCTCAATCACACGTGCCACTAGATTAGTATCTGTGGTGTAGTAAGTCCGAGACTTTGATCACGCAGTATTTTCATAAGACCTACTGAGACCTGAACTTCTGAAGCAAATTCTCTTTTAAAAGTCTTTTTAATTTTAATTTACATATCATCCCAGTGCTCTTTTCCTGATGCCCATCCAGTAACACAATATACACATCAGCCCACACATTACTTCCAGGAGACTGAGACCTAAAAGAAAAAGTTTGAAGTAATTAAGTAAATTAAACTCTTTTATTTCTTCAGCTATGTACTATGAATAGGAGATACAGTCTTGAAAAGATTTTCCTCTGGTCTGAAAGTCAACAAGTTTCAGTCTTTTCCTTAGCTCTGTCTCAGATCCTTAATAACCTTGGGATATTTTCCACATCTGAAAACAGTAACTGCCCAACAGCCTCGAAAGTACTTGTAAGGCTTTATTCTTCAATGCTATTAAGAGCAATTAAGTGTTTGTCAGAAGGCAATGAAGTACACAACTGTTCTTTCACATGGAGTGGACTGCAAGAACCATGACATCTGGGAGGACGTCTGACCGCTTTTGCTTCTGCGCTCATGTCTACAAGTATTTCAGACTGACATGTGGGCTTCTCCCATTTTTAACAATTTTTGAAATATCACTTCAGTTCTCTGTTTCTCTGAGCAGAACATGAGAAGGCCCTACCTGCTCTCCACAGGATTTTATTTCATAGCAGTAATGTAGGATTACTGATTACTGCTGAAATCATTCAAACGTGTCTACTGTCGTTTCCAAACTGTGCGGATGACTTTTAATATACAACTGTTGGCATACCTCTAAACAGGAGAGGTGAAATTGTGGAAAAAAAAAAAAAAAAAAGTTGCAGAGGTGTATAAATTAATCCACATTTGAGCACAAAACTAGGCAGATGCCATCTATGGAACCGAGCAGCAGCTTAGAACCAGATTATTGCCTGAAAACATCAGCTTCTAGTTGAAAACGCTTTTAGATTAGAGTAGTTGTAAAGGAAATGATGCCTACAAATGCTTCAAGATCAAAATTTGTAAGAACTGATTACTGTATCTATGGGCTGAGAGCAGGGGGGAAAGCAAAGGTTTTGATTCATTCTTTCTGCGTGTTTATGGTTAAAAAGCAAAACTTCTCTTTTCCAGTGTAAGTACTCACAATGCTCATAGTTTAAATATGTCTATGACAGAAATTGTATGTAGTCTTTAGAAATTAGTTCCTTATTAATTTTTACTAGAAAGAACTGACTGATATTAGATTACCAGTTTCTACAGAGATGTTGGTCTTCCTGAAGGCTGTTAGATTCACATTAAAAATCTACTAGAGCTACCGCAGCTCCACATGCTTAGTGAATAAATGCTTGTGAATTTTCCACAAGAATGATTTTACCTAAAAACTGATTTTCTGATGTAAAGTTAAAATCAAATATTTCATTGTAGGTGTCTCTGTCTCATACATTTTATATCGCACCAAAAAGAACATTCTCATTTTTGAAATAACAAAATATTAAATAGCATTTACCTGGCTCTACACTGCATTACAGAAATTATGTCAGGTTTCTATTCCATTTTGGTCTAGGCTCTCTGAATAATGTTTCCCACAATGCAACATGAACTTCCCTCTATTCAAGTTGGCTGGTACTACATGACAGAAAAATCTGAAGTCATTGTAGAAGGAACTGGAAAACAGAAAGGGCCCTGTGCAAAGGCATTGCACAACATATTCAAATTAGTCTTTTCTTCCTTGTTGACTACTGGAACATTGAAATGCCATCATACATTAATTTAAAAAAGATGCAGGGAGTTGACTGATACCTCTCAAAGTAGTGTCTATCTGAACTTGTTTGGGCAAAACAGATCCTCACCTCCATTAATCTTCCTTTACCACACTTTGTGCATAGTACGCTCTTTTAACGCCTAGCACAGGTTTCACTTTCTGTCTTTGACCATGCTGCAAAGACACCATGTTTGCTATCAAAGTGCATTCTTAGTGCCAGAGTAGTTCACGCCAAGGCTCCCAGTGTCACAGTCCTTTACCTTGGCAGTCCATGACTGACCTAACAATGTGCTCTAGAGAAATTTCAGCTTCACAGAATTCTAAGAAAAAATTTCAGTCTTTTAGAAAAATATCATATACAATTTTATTCTTGCACCCCATTTATATGTAAAAACCAAAACCATTTAGAATTTTCTGACATTACTCATATGCTTTTTTTTTTTTTTTTAATGAAAATCCAGAGACATGTCAGTTTCACTAAATCTCCTTAAGAAACAACATGTTCCTAAAATGTTTCCACTGGACACTTGATGAGGTGGCAGATGGGTAGCACTGCAAGTTCTTGCCCGTGCAACCTGGACCAGATCTAGCAGAGTGCCACATCTTGACAGCTTTTCAGAGCGTCTTGGCTTTTCTGAGGTAAATGGTTTCAAAAGAAGGACTGCTGCTCACCGAGTCCTGGTAAGTGATTTTCCTGTGAAGGATGACTTCGTCCAGACCAACAGAGTGGCAGACCTATTTGCAGACCACAATCTCTAAAACATCGTTTGGAACCTGAGAATCATCTATCAGCCTTTTTTGCTGCCTTTCTTCCATCATAAAGTTGGCTAGACTTTTTCCTGAGAGAAAAAATGGTGAATAAAGGTGAACGCACATTCATGTCTGGTGGTTTAAAAAAAAACATTGCAGAACATTGTTGCCTGACCACAGTTTCAGGGGACCGGAAACTTCTTTCTATTTCTTTTTCCCTTTGGCAGCTCCATTTCACAGTGAGGCCCAGACAGGGCAGGGAAATAAGGGAATACAGAAAGTTCAAATGAGAAACAGATGTTGGGAAAAAGTGTTGAAACAACACTTAATGTCCCAACAGCTATTTGTTTCAGCACTCTGAATAACCCAAGAATGTCATGAAAATATATTATAACAAAGCATATGTAAGTATGGTAATGGAAATTAATAACACGTCAGCTTTTAAAAGTAACCTTCTGAAGTAAAAAGTACTGAAAACAGTATTCTCTATTTAAATAATTATTTATGAAATAATTAATTTATGATTTACATGATTACTTCCTAAGAATACAGAGTCTGGAAATATGGTTTTGTAAGTTATTAGACAGAAAAAATCTAAAATTAAATTCATAGGCAAAAACATAACCAAAATGAGAGTTAGCAATAAAATGCTAACTGTCCAGCAGATCCAGCAGGAGCTTTTGTCACTACCATGGTGTTAGTACCTGTAGAATAAATTCAATGCCATAATATTAAATCTCTAATGACTATAACAACTTTTCCAAACTGGAAGTCCTGTTTTGTTTCAAGAGTTGCAATGTAGACTGACCTAATATATTCATGCACTGCTTTTATCTCCATAGGCAAGCTAACTGCCCTTTTTAGTTAAGATCAACACAGTGACTTCTCCAGTGAGGGTCTCAGAGCATGCATAGCAAGACAGCTTTTCTACCACACCATTATATAAATTTCCCACTCCATATGAATCATGATTTTGGGAAGAGAACATGCCCTATGCAATACTTGCTCCTTCATTTTCTTCCCTTGCAAGAGGTCTGTGTCATATTATATTACATCGAGGTGATTGCAGGTAGTTGATTAGGTTGTCTAAGGTGTTTTCAAGGGCACTTTGCCCAGTTACATTTTTCTGAAGGTAATGCCACCTCAGTCCCATTACTGCTTGCTTCCATACCTTGTAAAAAGTCCAAAGGAACAATTAAAAAAACTTATTTCTTACTTTGGATGAGCTGTATCTGGTTATATATCTGACTACTTCATATACACATTCATAGATTTATTATATTGGTTGAATTGTATTACAGTATACTTCTCACTACTTCATATATTAAAAATCTTGAGTTTTGCTACCTTTTCTGCAGTAGTGGAGGCCTTCTCTAAAAGAGTTCAAACATTTGAGTAATTTTTTAACTCTACCCTCTAACTTCAACTGCTGTAATTTTATGTTGCAATTTTTCTTCCAGCTACTGCCCATCATATTCTTTGCCACAAACCATACTGGCAACAACAATTTGTAATGACAGGTCTCCTACAGAAGGCTGCTGCAATAATCAACCTGGTATCAAGCAATTTGAAGTGAATCAACAGTAATATTATTGTTAGTAAAATTCTGTTCCTCACATGTCTTATGGGCTCTTCTTATGTCAAGAAGTAGAGATTGCAGATACGAGCTGGTATTCACATCTAAACCTGATTAACAGTGTCTTGTAGATAGAAGGATCGATTTTACATATTTCAGAAAATCCCAATGTTCTAACTGCAATTTATTTTTACTTATAAGGAGGTGAATATTAAAGTAACTTTTAAACAAACCTTGGTGGACTTTTTAAGGAAAAGTTTTATATTCCCAAGAAAGCACAGGATTTAAGGATGTATATATAAAACTGATTTCTACCAATATACAAAAGTACAATGCCTTCATGAAAGAAAGCAGTTTTATAGCTAAGTCACTCCCTATTAGTAAAAACCGTGGAATACATCCTTAAAGTCAAGATAATATCTAAGCATTACATTATATGCATATATGTATTTTATACATATGCACTTACATATGTGTATTATATGTAAATATTATATATTCTAAATAGACCAGAGTCCACGTTTTGGAAAACTTGGTTAAACTTGTAACACTAAAGAACATTTACCTTCAAAATAAAGTAAAAACTCCTGACTGGTTTCTCGTAACTTTAAACAATATCAAAGGTCTTGTGATTGAATTTAACTTTCAAAAATGTTTTGATAGATTTTTAATTTATTCAGATATTTTTTGGGTCTCAGATACTAAACACAGTTACAAGAAAAAACTTCACAGTAATAAAATGAATGATACACAAGTATAAAGAGTTTTTCTGTTTCTCTCATGACCTGAACATCTCTGCATCTTGCCCCTGCTGTCAAGATTTCCCTTGAAGATTGAAAAAGAAATAATTCTTTTAAACAGTGTGAACTTTTAGAAAAATAGTGTGAACTTAGAAAGCTGTCCCTTCTAGCAATGCAGAGTCCTTGAATGACTCCAGCAGTAGTCCCAATTTTCTTTCTTATAAATAAAAGGATTTCAGTATAAACACAACAAAGAATGGGACACACGTGCTCATAAACACCTAAAAGTCTCCTGTAATCAGTGAATACTTCCTTTCCAAAGGTGCTTCCAGGTTTTGGTGTTAGAATACAAGGTATTTATTTGTTAGTGAGCAAAATTTGTAAGAACAGCTATAATACTTTATTAGATCTGACTGTTGAGTGATGTCTGAAGGCATTGCTCAGTGACATTAAAAGCTGGAGAATGTCTCCTTCCATATCCACTTTAATTAGCAGTTGCATAACATAAAATTTAAAATATCAGCTTTACATTTTTTCTCTTTCTCGAAAGAAAACACTGTTCCAATGTGGTGTGCCCCATGGCCCTTATCATGTGGCTATTTTCATAGGCTGCTATTCCTATCATGTAGAATTACCACAGATCAGACACATGATGTAAAACCTGCTCACCATAACAAGCACTTTCATGGATTTGTATTCATAAAGCAGATGGAATTTGGCCACTGTAACTTTAAAATTATTATAAGCCTGCTGACTTAAACAGACTGAAAATCCGTTTGATCAATCTATCACTAAAAATATGCTACAAAATGAATCTGAACATCCATGTAAATGAATGTTGGTGGATTTTAGAAATCCTGCTGGTAATAGCCAATAACACACTCTGTAGCACTTCTTCCCTTAGATGCATTAGCCTAACTGCAAATCAGCCTTCTGAGAGTCATATAAAATAAACTTTTGTGAGATCTGTTCATTTCTTCAGCTTTCCAACCATTAGGGGAAGTACTGACTTCTGCTGCCTTCTTCACAATCATTCCTCAATTTACTGAACATGTTCAAAATGTGTTTAAAACTTCTTGCCATTGAACTGACAAACATAACAATGAAAAAGGTTTAGTTACAGAGGCTCTACGTGATATGCTGCAGGGATAAGCAAATTTCAACAAAGTATTTGCTGAAAAAATCCAGCTGTAGCCAACTCAGGCCTATAAAAAAAAAATGGGTTAAACTTACTCATTTCAGAGGAGAAAAAAGGAGGAATAAAAACTAGAATTCAGAAACCAGGGGAGAATTGATTGTATAGTTTACTCAAAGTCCAATTGCTAGGTCCATTTTTACTTCATCCTTCACCACAGGCACCAGAACAGCTATTTTCTGTGACAGTATTCTAAACACCATGTTAGGGTATACTACAAGGTAGGGTGGTTGTTGGGTTTTTTTTTTTTCTTTTTGAAGTTGCTCCATGGCTGTTTTCATTAGGTCAGAGAGACAGAGAAAGTAAGGAAGCCTCCACAGACCATTCCTTAAGGAGAATACAGAGAATACCAAAACCTGGACTCTAAGACCTTGTTGTACTGAGCAGTAATTTGTGTAACTTCAGAAGGCAGATAAGAGATCAATTCATAGAATAGCTTAGAAGTTCATGAGGACAAACCAAAAGAAACTGCCATTCTTAATACATGATCAAATTTAAAATTAAATTGCTGTAACAGTCTTGATGGAAATATTCAAATTATTGAGGAGGTATCTTGTGTATCAAGAACACATATGCTTTCTCTAACTTTCAAGATGCAGAGGAAAATCTGCTTGAAAATCTAGATTTTTATAAAATTAGAAAGTGAGAATTTATTACTTCGTAGTGATAACGTTACAAGAGTAATCTACCACAGACAACCCAAATCAGGGATGTCAGGTGGAGGAGGCATCTTATGAGTCAATAGTAGAATCATCCAAAGCATCATACATGGCAGCAGCTGGGGATTTTAATCATTCAGACATCTGTTGCAAAAACAGTATGGCAAAACAAAGACTGTACAGCAAATACTTTGAGTAAAGTGGAAGTAATTTATCGATAACTTTTCGATAATTTTTCAGACAATAATACAAAGAAAGGTGTAGCAAGAAATTTTTTTTTAATGCTTTTCCAAGTGCTATTCTATACAACAAGAAAGATGTGGTTTAAATGGGAAGTGCAAAATTGGTGTAAGTGACCACTACTTTAAATTTATAATTGGGTAATTTTGAACTTCTTTCTTTCCAGTTTCCAGATTTGACATGAGGCCACAAAAATAAATTATTCAAACAGCATTTTTCAGGCTATGCGTGCAAGGTGAATCTCCTCATTCTTTTGCTGTACTTGCATAGTCCATGGAGGCTCATGTATTACTTTAATGACTGTATGATCATTCAAAAAGCATTGTGGAAATTGGCTTCTGGTCCTTTTCACCGATTTTTCATTCTAATGGTATCATAAATAAACTCATCATCTCTAAACGAAATACCTCCTAGAGATAGTAGCAAAATCCCATCAGTCAATTTATTATAATGAGACTAACCCTCTTCCCCTCCCAAACCCCTGGGACTCTAAAGTAATCTTAATTAGTGAGCTTTAACAAGAGACTTGAAATGAATTTGTATCAAAAAGGTCTGGCTAAGTGGATGAATTACTTACATGAGCTGAAGCCAAACTCCTTAAGTGTGAAGCCCACACACACGGGTGCTTATGCACTGCAGATTTCAGCAACACCAATTTCAGCTTAGATTTTCTGGTTCCCAGTCGAGCTATGCTCAGCAATGGGGTTTTTGCCAGTTTTGAACTTCCAGCAGCTCTGCAATTGGCTTAGTTGACCCTCACATAAATTAAAGCATCCTGATAGCTTGCTGCCAGTAACGGCAGAGAACTCAGTGGCAAAGGACTATCCTGACCTTGCTTCCTTTCCCCAAGGATCTTCCATGTCAGGGTGAGGAGCACAATCGGAATCCATTATCATTTTTTACTCCCCTAGCAGTTATGCAGAGAAGTCATAAGGAGACTGAGCTACCAATTTTCTGTCTGCTTTCCAAACCTACTGCATTGCACAAGTCATGCAGAGTCAAACCTTTCACCTATAAATAAATGAATGAGAAACCAGATGGACTGACATAACCTTCCTTTAGAAACCAGTGGTTAAAATGTTGTTAATGCAGTAGTTGTGTTGTAAAGCAAAAAAAACAGAAACCAGACTTATTTCCTTGGGTTGACCACAAATTTGAGGAAGACCTTTGAGCAAGCCACTCAGGACCTTAAGAGGTTAAATTTCTTAAATCCTGAGGAGTCTGAAAAGACCTTCTTAACATATCTATTACTGTGGCTCTCTAAAATTATCCCAGAGGTGGGTATGTATCATTGGACAGCAAAAATCAAAGAATGTGAAATCATTTCACAGGATTTCTGATTCATATATTCACTTCAAAATTGCTCTTGAAATATGCTTCTTTCTGATTGGAACAAACTGAATATACTCATTCATTGTCCAGGCATGACTGCCATGAATGGCAGAATTACAATCAGGTATTAATCAGGAAACTATATAGGCATAGGGATTTTGTACATTCATTGGCAGAGAACCAAACCAGATCACTATGTGCATGCATTTATTCACAAAAAAACTGCTATTCATTCAGAGCCTTATATCACCATAACTGCCATCCACTTACAGATATTCACTTACGGTGACTGTTTTCAGGAGAAATCATATGCATATTTACAAACCAGTCATCACTTTCCAAAACTAATGAAAAACAAGAGCCTACAACCAGTCCCAGAATATTGTAACTGAACAATTGCCTGCCACTGTTGTCAATGCTTTGGGGAGTTTTCTGTTGCAACAGAAGTAAGAGAGGCCAATTAATCCACTTGGCTCCTCACCTATTCTATTTGTCTCAAAAGAAACAAAATCTCTACGTGGCTGTGTTTGCACTAACTCAGCTGTGCAGATGCTGCTGCACCAGCCTTATGAAGACCTTGTGAATCAATTCCTGCAAATTTTTCAGAGTAGTACAAAAGAAATTTCTATTTATTCTGTCATGTAGTATCAAAACAAATGCACATGTCCATGGCACACATGCACTCACATAGAAGTCACAGAGTGATCAAATAGAAACACTAATGTATGGTAATATATTTATTAGCAGGCTTCACAAATATTCTAATGCTAAAAAATCAAGGAAGAAGGCAAATAAGGAATTAGAATATGCTTCCTAAAGTTATTATAAATCAAAAAGCAGGGGTTAATAAAATTACTGGAGTGCTAACCAAAAACTTCAGTGCATTTGCAAGAGAAAATCAAAAAGAAATCAACAGTTCGCTACTTACAAATTCTGCTTCACAGCTTATTGTGTCATAGATAGGCTTTTATTACAGAAATGAAAGACAGACCAAGTTGGAACCAAGTCCAGCTGTATGCAATTTTAGCAATTTGAAAAAAAGACAGGAAGGAAAAAAAAGAAAATTCCTGACAATAACCAGACTGAGCCTGCACTAAGTCTACTCTTGAACAGCCTGAAATATCAAACTTATATTGCAGAGTGCAGGTGCCCAAACTGTTTATGCAGTAATGCAATTCATGAATCTTACATGTTCTAGCATATCTCTTCACTCGCTACAGAAAAAAAAGCCCATCTTCTTAGAAAACTATGAGTCAGAAAATGAAAAAACAGAAATAGAAATGCATCCTCCTTTGTTCAAATAATTCAAGTCTGTAGACAAACACCTCTTTACCGTTCTAGTAGAAAGTCAGATAACCAAAATACTAGAATCTACCACTGATGTGTTCCCCCAAAATATGACATTAAAATTGCTCAAAAAAAACCCAAAGAATTGAGCCTTGATCATACACACTGATCAGTTAAGGAACAGGCCATTTTTCCATCATTTACCTATGTTGTGCTTCAATATAGAAAAAAAAACATGCAAAACTTGATTATACCCTAGGTTTTGTTATTGTTATCAGTTTGTGCCCACTGCCTCTTGTTCTATCAGTGGGCACAACTACTTCCATCAGGTATTTT
The DNA here is from genome assembly GCF_023634155.1 of Falco peregrinus. Classification (NCBI taxonomy): domain Eukaryota; kingdom Metazoa; phylum Chordata; class Aves; order Falconiformes; family Falconidae; genus Falco; species Falco peregrinus. The sequence goes on from NC_073739.1 coordinate 20,130,364, forward strand.
TTACACACAGGTAAGATCCCCCTGAGCCTTCTCAAGGCTCAACAGTCCCAGCTCTCTCACACGCTCCTTGATGCTCTCTCACCTGCTCCTAGATGCTGTAGTCCCAGAGTCATCTTCATGACCCTTCATCTGACTTGATCCAGGATGTCCATGTCTTTCCTGCACTCAGGAGACCAGAGCTGGACCGAGCACCTCAGATGTGTCTTACCAGTTCCAAGCAGAGCGGAAGGATCACCACCCTCAGCCTACTAGCAATGCCTTTCCTCATGTAACCCAGGAGACTGATGGCCTTCCTTCTCATAAGACTGCTTTGCTTGCGCACGGTCAGCTCGTGTCCACCAGGACACCAAGGTCCCTTCACGCGAAGTTGCTTTCCAGACTGTCAGTCACCAGCACAGATGGCTGCAAGAGTTTACTGCTACCCAGCGGCAGGGCTTGACATTTTCTTCTGCTAAACTTCAAGAGATTTCCTCTCTGCCCTTTCCCCAGCCTGACCGTGCCCCTCTGAATGGCAGCAACCTTCTGGTGTACTCTTCCCAATTCTTCACCTTCTGCAAACTTCACGAGCACACGCTCTGTCCTATTGTCAGTGAAGATGTTAAATACTACAGACCTCAGCACTGAACTCTGCACTATACCACCAGTTACTGGCCTCCAGTTAGGTACACAGTCGTGCTGTTACCAAAACCCTTTTTGCTCAGCAGTCCAGCCGGTCTTTGACCCACCTCACTGTCCCTTTAACCAGTCCCTGCCCCCTCAGTTTGTCTGTGAGGATGTTACCGGATACAGTGTCAAAAGCTTTACTGAACTACAGAGAAACAACCACTGTGCATCTCACCCACCACACTACTCACCTCACCGTAGAAGGCTACGAGTCCGCCAAATGTCATTTGCCCACTGCAAATCTATGCTGGCTATGCCCAATCAGCTGCTTGTCCTTTAGGTTTTGTGAATGGGTTCCAGTGTTACTTGCTCTGTCCATCACCTCAGCAACTGAGGAGATGCTGCCTTGCCTGCAGTACCCCTCACTTTCCACTCTGCCTTTCCTGAAGACAGGAGTGACACTGGCTTCTTCCCAGCTGTCAAGAGCCTTCTGCCCGCACACCCCAAGTTGGTCCCACCAGGACATCTCAAAAGTGACCAACACTGGCAACAAGGGCCAGCCTCCTCTTACGGGCACGCTCCAGCAGGTCCCATGGACTCGTGTATGTCTGCTTTGTTTAAATGTTCCCTAACCTGATCCTCCTCCACCAACCGTAAATCTCCCTTGGTCTGCACTTCCCCACTAGTTTCAGGGACCCAGGACTGCTGAAGGCTACTCTTGCCACTAAAGACTGCAATCGAGAATCATGGCCTACCTTGGCCTTTTTAATGTCCTTTATCAGAAATCTCACGTCTGCTTAACAGTGGGCCCACGTTTTGCCTAGTCTTCCTTTGGCTGCTGCTGTTTCCTGCAGAAGTCCTTTGTGTTTGCCCTTCATGTCCCTCGCCATGTTCAACTACAGGTGGACACCTGGACAGCGTCTCTATATTCCTTTCCGGCCACCTGTCTCTGTTTCCACCTCGCACACCTCCCTTCTACGGTTGAGTTGGTCAGTGCTGCCCCTGACCTTCCTCTTGCCGACCAGTTCTTCCCTCCTTGTATCTATCAGGTCCAGGGGAGCATCTTCTTTGAGTGGCTCCTCCATCACCTGTGTTAGAGAGTTCTCATCAGCCCTCTCCAAAAACCTCCTGGACTGCTCGACACCTGTGGTTTACACTGCTGCAGCAGCTGGTGGTGCTGTTCTTCTGCAAGAGGCTGTGGACACCAGGCCTCTTTCAGTGGTCTGGAGAAGGTCCCGCCTACGCCCTGGGCAGGGTGCGCGTGGCCATGGGGGAAAGCTGGTGGTGGAGCAAGCGGCGCCAGGCGAGGGGGCTTTGGCCAGCGCTGGCACCAGCACAGGCAGGGGACAGCATGTGCAGCCACGCATTAACGGGCCCAGTCTGGAAAGCAAAGCGGGCTGGGCCCTCTCTGTAACGGGACGGGAGACTGCCTGGGGAAGCCATTCTGCCTCTGCCCCTTTCCGGTTTGGGTTTCCCCCCTTCCTCTCTTGCCCTGCATTTTGTTGCCCTAAAGCCTCCTTGCACACGATGTGGGAAGTGGCTGCCCAGGCGCACAGAAGCGCAGGGCCATCCTCCCACCTCCCTTTTCTCCCACCCGCGTCACCGTCTGCAGCGTCGGCACCTTTGGTGCTGGCCTGTAGACTGGGAGCCACGTCCTCCACCTCCACCTCCTTGGGGTGGGGTGGGTGGAGGTGTGAGCAGGTCTTTCTGCCCCGCCGAGGTGGTGCAGGGGCTTCCTTCGCCCCGTCTGAGGGGCTGGGGCAGGTCCCCAGAGCTGGGCCAGATGGAGCGCGGGGTGGCCTGGGAGGGGGTGGGAGGCAAGGGCACGAGGAGGCAGGCAGGGCACCCATGGCAGAGCGCCAGCGCTGTGGGTGCTGCTGGGGAGCACGGGGAGGCTGGACACTACCCAAGGCTGGGCCTTGCTGGTACACGGCTCCCTGACAGGGCAGGCTGCCACGGTGCTCCAGCCCACAGCACGGGACACGTGCGCACTGCCCTGGGCGGCATGGCGGGAGCTGCGTAACACGGGGAAGTTGTGCTCTGCCGAGGGGATGGGATTCGTGAAGTCATCTGGAAGGGGGTCTTCATCTCTGTATCAGAAACAGTGTGGCCAGCAGGACCAGGGCAGTGACCATCCCCCTGCACTGGGCACTGCTGAGGCCGCCCCTCGAACCCTGTGTTCAGGTCTGGGCCCCTCACTGCAAGAGGGACATTGAGGGGCTGCAGCGTGTCCAGAGACGGGCAGCGGGGCTGGGGAAGGGGCTGGGGCACAAGTCTGATAAGGAGCAGCTGAGGGGACTGGGGGTGTTTAGCCTGGACAGGAGGAGACTCAGGGGAGACCTTATCGCTCCCTACAGCTGCCTGACAGGAGGCTGTAGGCAGGTGGGGTCGGTCTCTTCTCCAAAGTAGCAAACGACAGCATGAGAGGCAATGGCCTCAAGTTGTGCCAGGGGAGGTTTAACTTGGATATTGGGGAAAATTTATTCAACAAAAGAGTTGTCAGGCATTGGAACAGGCTGCCCAGGGAAGAGGTTGGGTCAGCATCCCTGGGCGTATTGAGAAGATGTGTAGATGGGGCACTTTGGGACATGGTTTAATGGTAGGATTTGGCAGTGTTAGGTTTATGGTTGGACTTGATGAAATTAAGGGCCTTTTCCCATCTAAATGCTTCTATGATTCTATTATTTACCTGAGAACAAGCCCAAACCTAAAAAAAACCCCAATACTATCTACCTCTGGGGTCCCTCAGCTATGTTCAGAATCCACATTCCAACATTCATGAATCCCAGAACAGTTCTCTCTTGGTGACATTAAAAAAAAAAGTGGTTTTTTTTTCCTAATTTGAAACTTCTGAAATATTATTTTTAAAACAACACTATCATTTTTGGATTCTGCGGGTAATACTGAAAGTCAGTTAAAAGTTCAGTGATTTTAGTAATGTGTGTTTTTGCTAGATTTTCAAACCCAGCAAATCTCAAAGAAAAGTAAACCCAAAAGATGTAATTACTTCAGAAATTAGAGGTTATCAGTAGAACAGATTAAGAAATACAAGTGTTTTTTTGGATACAAATTCCCACATAGACTTAATTTTTTTCAGTGAAAACACAACAAATCTGAAACATAATGTCAGCACGATAGATTTCCTGGAAGCTCAAAAATAAGGAATATTTGTGTCTGTAGCAGAAATATTACAGCAGTGATTCCCTTGCCATCACTTTCATACCAGAATCCCTTCTCCTCAAACTGAGTATAGAAACAAGTGCGTAGTCACTGATGTTACTTTAAAACATTGCTGTAATAGAGAAAATATTTATTCAAAATGAAAAAATAATATATTTTAAGTCTTCAGAATTCAGGAAATTATGTCCAGTTTTTACTGGTTTCACAGCAAACATTCAACAGTTGCCTTGACATTGGAAAGACACCAGATTTTTTCCATCATTTTGTGCCTTGTTTTTACTGGTTTCACAGCAAACATTCAACAGTTGCCTTGAAATTGGAAAGACACCAGATTTTTTCCATCATTTTGTGCCTTGAAAGCTCAGGAAGTTTAATTTTTGGCAAAGGGTCAAATGTTACCTAAACTCAGGGTATATCACATAATGTACTCTTTTGCAATGATACAGAGTGCTTTTAAATTAAACCCTTTTTGCTGCTTTTTCTGGTTCAACCACCTTGTAAATTAAGAAGACTTACTAATTTTTCATCTGTATTTTTCAACTCCATTTATAAAAACTCTGAACCACATTTTTGCTAATACTGATGCAGTTACAGATTCGGCAGTCAGAATTTCCACTACAGACTTACTCTCAAACTGTACCATAAAATTTTGTTTAGATATTAACATAAGCTTCAGATTGCTTTCTAAGGCTAATTGTAAACTGTTTTCTTTCTTATGTGGCCAGGACCACATAAAAAAAACGCCAAAACATTAAAGCATAAAGTCTTCCAGTTTTTCTGTTCCTACAGGTTGTATAAAACAAAAGGCAGCCTGTTTTATAAACCACATTTTGAAGAGAGATTATACAAAACTTAGTTGGAACCTTCTGCTCATTTTAATAATAGAAATGATGGATTCACCTTTGAAAACCTGTTACTACAAATGAATATTCAGTGATTGGACTCACATGCTTACAAGTAGAACTTGCTGATCTGAAGTTGCTACAATCCATCTGTTATATTATACATATCTTTAAACTGACCAGTAATGTGTCCTCCTGTTCAGAGTTGCAACAGATGGCCAGGTGAAGACATATAAGGGCAGTTTATGAAATAGCTGTAAGAACATAAAATACAGTATGCACCTAATATTGCAAATTTTACTCATGTTCCTAGGCACCCACATTTTTTAAAATCTCCTTTAGTTCTGTAAGTAATTATGCTCTTAATTGTCAGCAGCTGTTTCTGTAAAACCAGTAATAGAAAAAGTGATCCTTCCAAGAACTACTGTGAATAACTAATTAAGAAGTCTTATAGTGTATCCTAGACTTTTGCTTACATTTTACTGATTTTCTTTGGGAAAAAAAAGTTACTTTTTTCTAGTATAAATCTAGTTTACTTTGAGAAAAGGACACGAGCAAACAATCCCTTTAAGAAGCTTACGTTAAAATGCAACAATCCTTCCCACATTTTGGTAAAAACAACTGCAAATTAGTAGACTGCAAGAAATTCGGAGAACTTACACTATTACAAGTTTGTTCTTGTACGTCTGTTATCTTTCTCCATATATCAAAACTATGATTATTATCAATGCTGAAACAGTATTCTCCTTTATCACTACATAACAATATTGTGCAAATAAGCAATTCCAAAGCACTACTCTTCCAAACTATGATTATGAAAAACTCTAACCTTCTGAGTTACCAAAATAAGGCTTCATTTAAAAAGCAAGCAGGCTCCACCAAATCAGCTTCTCATCTGTGAAGTTTGACGAGTTCCTTTGACTTAAGGAGCTTAAGGAACTTAAGTTCCTCTGAGAGAGAATCCTGTCTGAATTCTGCTCAGCTCCACAGGCTTAACTCCTAGATCAGTTTTAAAGGGGAAAGAAAGCAGAGAGCAAGCTTGATTAGTCAGGTGCCCCTTGGAATAACCTGTAAGACTCTAATCCCCAAACTACTTTTGCACATGAATTGATGAAAGATGACACTGACTCAAACACTGACTTTTCATTACTGTGAGGAGCACTCAAGAAAACACCTTGTGGTATTTGGACTAAGTCACATCTCTTTTATCATTTCAGACTTAGGTACACAGTACATACCAACCACACTCTTCACATTTCTGAGCTTTTCTTCACAGCTACAACAATGATACCAATGCCAAGATTCATCCTACCTAATCTTTAAATCAAGTCACCCTAGACTTCTATTATCCTCAGCAGCAAGAACTTAGATAAGTTTAAGTACTCTCTTGAAGTATCACTCTGTCTCCCTCTGAAGGGAATGGAAGGGACAATTAACGCTGATTTGGTTCCTGACTAAACATCCTGCTTAAAAGCCTAACAAGGGGTGCGATGAACTTTGGCCTTCAGACTTTTTTATACAAAAAAATTATGCTTACAAAATTTAAACTAGAAGAAAATAATTTCTGAATTGTCAGAGTACAATTAAACTATGATGCTTTGGTTTATATTTTTACGTAAGTACCTAACATTATTCTGTGGATGCTAAATTCTTTTCTGTTTTAGCCAAGAAGTTTGTCATCTACTCATCTATCCACACCTCTGAATTTGCCCTAATGACTCCATGCTATTCCTTACCCCATTACTTTAATTTCACACTACCATTTATCTTTCCCTTGCCCATGCATTCTCTGCAGCTTTTTCTTTACATTACAGTCAGCAGACAGCCCCACTAATCCCATCAGTCACTCCAGCTACTATCCCATAGACTCCTTCCCTGTCCATCTCCAAGCTCCATCACCCACTTCCATATTCCCTCCCACCAACTTGATATTAGCACTCATTCTATACAGCTTTCACCCTACGTGTCATATACACTCCCAGCGCATCTTTTACTATGAATTCCAGCAACCTCTCTCTGAGCAAGAATCAGACCCACTTCACTCATGCCTTTCCCAGCATATCAGTTGTGTCCTTTAAGAAAGACCCACTGTTCATCTCGATATTGTATGCTCATGCAGCTTCTGCTCATTTAGAGTGCTTCTGCAGCTTAATTATCAAGTGATCCAGCTGCAAGGGATTTGAGATGGCTTGGTGTTTCATCCTTTTCTCCCCCTGAATCTTGCCTCTGAGTAATTTTTTTCTGCAGTCACCCCTGGACTGAAACAATACAGGTGTAGCTTTCTACTCAAAACTCATCCCTCATTAAAACTCATGTTTCAGCCTGTCTTCCTGCTCTCTTGTCATGAGTAACCATCAACTAGGCTACCACCGTAATTTTACCCTCTTGTCATTTCTCCCACGTCCTTTCTGAATCAATAATGACAGCACCACCATCCTTTCCATGGACATATACTGGGTATCAGAGCACAAATACTTACTGTGCCTTGAATATTCACACAACTTTGCCATACAAGGCATAATGATTTTACCTTGAACATACAGTCTCTCCGGCCCACTCATGGAGCCAATAGCCTCATCAAGGTTTCTGTTACCACTTTTGAATTACAATTATTGCCACACTGTAAGTCTGTGCCCTGGCACTGTATGCATAGATCATCTTCCTAGAAAGTAATTTTCGTCTTACTGCTCTTGCCTTTCCAGCCTTCCTTATGCATTAAACCCAAGCTTCTTATCCTCAACTTTCAAGATCTTAATATTCTTTCCCTGACACTACTGGAGTCAACAGAAAACTGTGTATAGACAATTATTACACTGAGCTGAGGGAGGAAGCAGTGTCAAACCTGAGGTCTGCCTCTCAGTGCTGCTCACTAGTGCAAGCAAGTAACTATAACATAAAGATCATGTTCACATGGTTTCTGGACAACTCAAGAGCCAAACAGCTTGAGTCTGCTTAGAACATGAGCAAACAGTATCTGAAATAGGCGAACAGAACTTTTTGTCATTGTTCACAATGTATCATGTATTTACAAGGTAATATGAAAAGGAGGACAGCACTAAAATGGCATTAAACTAGGAAATGCAAGAAAGCAATAATCCTTTGCAGAAAACCAACTATTATATGCTCTTTCTTCTCTGTCAGATGTCAGACTGCTTTCACACTTCAAAGAATCTCTATTTCTTAGTATTATTTGAAAAATTCTATTTAAGATTTTTTGAAATAGGCTTTTTACTGTCTTAGAAATATTATTAAAATGTTGACACCTTTGTCCCAATAAGTTTTGCTCTATGCCTTTGCGATTACTGCCATTGTTCTGGAATATCTTTTAATAGCAATTTCAGTTGGATATGTTGACAGAATCCACTGCTTGCAAAGCAGCTGCAAAACCTGCTATACCAGATGTTACTCCTCTGGTGGAGTGTTTCTAGAATGTCTCTTATTTAATATTTTATACTTTTACCAAGTCAGACCATCATATAAAAAAAAATATGCTTAACATGTGAAATGCTTTCCATTTAAGTTTCTTGTATTATATGCTCAACACACAGAATCTGATATGCCTTACATATATGTACAAACCCAGTTATAGGTGGATCTTGTTTCATTCAAGCCAACATGCCACAAAATGTTAGTGTCATCATTTCCGTAAGGGTATGTTTTGTAAATGTCATGTAGTTGCTATAATATATGGGTGATTTAACTATATTAATTCACACCAAAAATCCAGTGAACATGCTCTTTATAAAGATTAGTCAGAAAATGTAACTGACCTTGTTTTTAACACATAAAAAATGTTATATATGAATATATAGTGAACCTGGTTATTAATTTAATTATAATATTGAAATGTGATTTCTTACTTATATAAGAAAAAGATTGAAAAATATATATTTAAAAAATCCTTGGTGGCCTGTAAAAATGTTTTATGAAACGAGTCATTTTGACTTTTGGGACACAACAGAAAAACTGGCTCTTGTTATTGTGGACATATTTTTCTTATTACTTTCTTCACTTCTAAATTTTTTTGCCTTCATACACACTTAGCAGCTACTGCCCTTGTTATGTACACACTAGAACAGGTTTTTCAGGGAAATTCAATGTATTTCAATCCTAAGTGATCACATCCCTCTGTTATTAATGAAGCAGAATTAACTTTGAGATTGCTTCCTACTTAGTATTCATTTCACATATAGTCACCCTGTAAGCACTTACATTCCAAAAATATTTATGCATTTAATTAGTATTTTAATGTATAGAAAAAAACAGAGCCTGGAAAGATGATCTTGTGACAAACTCAAACCTGGGACATTAAATTTAAATGTGTACTGCACACTGTTTTCTTCTGCAACCCATCATAAATCAATTCCTATATCCTACATTTCCTTTTATAAGAAGCAGTTTCATTAGTTCATCTGGCTATTTCAGTTGTTTGTGTGATGTTGAAATTTTCTTTTACTACACATACATAGGAAGGTAAGTAAAAAACAGGATCCTAATGTCAGCTAGATCCTTTTAAGTTTTATTGTAATTGCCAAAAAAAGGAATGTAATTTCCAATAAAAGAAAGGGAGCAAGCCCAGAACAGATGCCTTGGTACCAGTAAAAAGAAACTCCAGAGCACAAGCTGCTATACAGGAAGCTACAAGTCACAGAAGATCTTCTGGCTTTGTAGTCCTCAATGTCTAATTAACATTATTAGCACTTTCATTCTGTGAAGCTTCTTAAGTTCTCTAATTTGGTTCACAAAACATGAACAATTAATCGAAATTTCTAACATTTACTTATTGTCATTTTCAATACAGAACACACTAAATGAATATTTCATTTCATCTGTACTGTTCTTATGAGTGCAGGTGTCTACAATAATCACAAATTTTAGTAAGTACTCCAAAAATATGACTTATATGCATGGCCTCTGGGATCAAGGCCAGATGTAGCTGCAAGGTGGTCTGCACAGCTGCTACAACATCATATGAGCTTGGAGAATGCCAAGATAAAGGAAGGGAAATGGGTCCCAGACGCAACCCCTTTTCCTTAAATAGCTTACCAGTTGGACTTCCCTGTATTGTTCTGCAACATATTATGTCCTACAAATACATGCTGCCCTGCCATGTGCACATATAGGCAGCTGTTCTCCAAGTAGAGATAACAAGACAGTCCAGAACACTGAGAATGCATGCTAAAATATCTGCGTGAAATACCAACATGAAAGGAAGAAAGTCGGAACAAAGCATCAAAGTGTGAAAGTGTTATATGGGGCAATGCCTCAAAGCATCCTGACTATGAGAAGCTGAAAAAAAAAACTTGACTTAAAATTAATTTAAGTAAAAAACTAGTACCACAAACAGCCAATACATCAGGTGTGAGGCACAGTGATTCTAGGCTCTGGAAGGGCAGTGAGGTTTAGTAAGGTGCAAGCAACAAAAATACGTATCTTCATCAGTGACTAAGTAACAAGAAAACAAAATTGTTGGATGAAGAAAGGCTGTAAGTATGACATCAGGGTCTACAAGAAACGTCCAAAGCAAGTTATTTTGGTACTTCACCATCCAGAGGAAATGGAAAGGAAAATTGAAGTTACAACCCAGTAGGCTACACAGACAAGGAACAACTGATGGGAGGCCAGGCTGGCACTGGTTGGAGTTACAGAACTGCAGCTGGCTCCCTTGTCCTCTTTTGACTTTCTCTTTGCTAACGTGCACAATGGAATTTAAGGCTGACATATCTAAGAATTACTTTTGTATGAAAGTTCAAGACAAAGGGAAGCACCTCTTTATTCTCCTTGGAAAATCTTTCCTTATTAAGTTTCTGATTCCAATTTTACACTCAGTGGATACAAATCCAATCTAGATAGGAAATCATATTACTTGATTTTTAAAAACATATTAACAGTATTGAGTACATCACATCCAAACATGCTTTATATGCAGACATAATCAAATACAACTACTTCTTATGTAGGATACAATAGCTGCTTGCCATCAGTGGCACTACAAGGAAAGAATACTCTCTGACTTTAGGTAGGCTGGATACAGCCGCCCAAGTCAGAATTTTTCCAAGACAGCAGCTGTGGTAAATACCCCTCACCTGCAGTCAAGAGCCAAAGCATTTTCAGCAACTATACATTTAACCTGGAATTCAGTTCCTGTTAGAACAAAATACCTTTACTACATTCTGCAAGGATGGGTACAAAGTAGTATCAGTTGGCTCTTTATTAATCCAAATGAAATCCAGACTGCCACTGAACAACCAGTACCAGTTTCTGAAACATCCTAAATGGAACTCTGAAGTTTTACTTTGAAGGACTAGCCTGGCCTGATGCCACTTGCATGTAAGACTTGTTAAAAATTACAGCCAAAGGTGACTTAGCTGCAGTTCACTTACAAGAGATGCCCTGAGCACCAGTCAAAATCAAATATTAAAATACAACAAGATCTAAATACCAGATCCTGCAGAAAAAAAATGCATTACAGGGACAGCTGACAACAGTCGTATTTGTTTAGATATTCAGACTTCAAAGCAGAATTCCAGGCACAACAGTGCCATCCAGGGGCCAGCAAATCGCTGGTGAACATCCAAAGAATTTCCTGAAACTGATTTTATTCATACAAACAGAAAGGCTTTATACTTAAAACAATTTCCCCAAATATTTTTTAGTATGATCTCAGTTCTTATGAATACTGCACCAGATAAACTGTAATGTGAAACAATAACTGATTCACTCTCTAGACATGCCAAGACTTGCTTACATTTAGGCATGAGTTTTGTAGAAGTCCTGTTTCAGTAAAATAGAAAAATATTTCCGACTGTTTAAATCAACAGTCCCTTCCAGCACAATAAACTGGAAATAAGGAGGAAAAGTTCTGCCAAATTTTTTGAGACTGACATCTCACGAAGAGCAAAACACATGCTCAGCCCCATTTCTCTACAGCTACTTAAAATCGTGTAGACAAAAATTTTAGAATGCTAAAGCTTCAGACAATATAATTGCTGCACAATCTGTACTGTGCCTTCTTCACAAATGGAAAAGTCGATCTGCAAATTTTAGAGCAGTTTGGAAACAGAGTGCTCTTGGGCCACGGGGAAGTGGGTAGGGGGTAGGGGGTAAAGAAAAGCCTAGACATATCTGCCGTTTACTCATGTGATCTTTTAAAGCCGGTTCCACAACGGCAGCACGACAAGCAAGAATCACAGATTATTTCCAAGATTATAAACTACTCGGAAGGGCAGATGTTTCATGTAGTTTAAGGATTCAGAGTCGTACAGCTCTGCAGGTCTTGGGCTCATCCAGCCGACGAAGCACCGCAGCAGCACAAAACGCCGCTCGCAGCAAGGCGCCCCAGGCTGAGCTGCCCCCGAGGCGCCCCGCGCAGGTCACGATCGGCCGCACCGGCACCCACCGGCACCCACCGGCACCCACCGGCCGACCCGACCCAACGCAGGTCCCCGGCGGCTGCGGGCCGAGAACAGGTGCGCACGCGCCACCCGGAAGTCGTGTGGCCGGGGCGGAGTCGGAGGACCGAGACCTGCGAGAGCCGGCCTAGAGAGGCTCTACCCATAGAGCTGCAGCCTGGAGCGGGCCTGCCGCCGCGCGCGCCGCGCATGCGCGCAGTTTCGCTTCGCGCTGCTTGCGGTGCGGCGTGGGGGCGCTCGGAGGGGGGAGGGCCGCGCCGGGTCGGGCGACGGCGGAGCTCTGCGGGCAGGGACCGACGCCATGGCTCCCGTGCTGAACCTCAACAACGAGGTGAGCCCCCACGTCCTCTGGGGTGGCAGTCGGAGGGGGCCGGCGGGGCAGGCTCGGGCCGAGCGGGACCCGATGGGGCAGGTGGTGGCAGTGGCCGTTGGAGGGGGCCGGGACACCGGGAGGGGAGGGAGGTGGCGGAGCTGGGCGACGGCGGCCTGTCACCCTGCGAGCGGGCCGAGCCGGGATGGCCCGGCCGCTGCCCTCCGTGGGGGCGGCGTGGCCGCCTGCAGCGCTGGGGAAGGCCCCGCGGGCCCGGCCGCGGCTGCCGCAGCCTGGCTGGGACGGCCGCCGCCGCCCGCCTCGGAAGGGCTGCGCACCGTGCGGGCGCTCAGCGGGAGGACTGCGCGGTGGAAATACAGATCTGCCTTGCGATGATAAGCTACCTTTTGGGGGATGCCACGCAGTTGTCCACATGTGTGCTTCGGCTCGACGTCCTGTCATTGAGTATATCTCGTCATCGTATCATGTCGTATCTTACTGCCTTTGTGTCAGCACTGAAGTTTTGCAGGTAATTCTCTCGGACCTACCAAAGTCTCAGCTGCCTGTCTTCTGAATGGCAAAGATACGATGTTGCCCTATTTTTTTGCAGAGAATGAGAAATTAATGGGTTAGCGCTAACTTTTTCCTATTCTGTAAGAAGTCTGGTGTTTCCTATTTCTTTCAGATTTTTTTTCCTGCTTTGTAGCATGGATTAAGTGTGTTTCACTTGTGTTGAGTTTTGGCTACCCATTGGCAAATCATTGCGTGCAATTGACACAGCTAAACTGTCCTCTTTAAACTGCTGCTGCAACACCTAAAGAGCAGCTGACAGTTATGCTGACCTGAGTTGTATCAGCTTCTGCAGACTGCATTATACACTTCAAGGATTCTTAGATAATTCACAGTATTTGTCATCAGTAGAACAAAAATGACCGATTATACAAGCACTCTGAGATTACAGTTGTATTTAAAGTTAAGTTTTATGTTGTAGGCATGTAGTGGCTCTGACAGAGGTTGGTTTGTAAGTCAAGAGTTTAGTGAGAGGTAGCCTGTTCATCAGAAAAAATGTAGTTTGATATTACATAAAATACAGATATTTACTTGGCATTTTATTACAAACTTTTGTTCCTAGCTGTTAACAAAGGTATGGTCAAGTGTGACTGATTACACTTTGAAATATGCCAATGAATCACTAAAGAGAGCATTCATCACTGAAACAGAAATTTTTTTTGCTTGATCAAGTTCGGGTGGTGATTTGTAGCCTTTCACCACAAAGTTACTCTTATAACAGGGGATTAAGGCAGAAGCGTTATTTGACTGAGGAATGATCAAACAGTTCTTCAGAAAAAGACAGAATGCAAGGATTTGCTGTACAAAAGATTTAAAAATTTTGGTAAGGACACTGGGAGTGCCGTAGTTCAAACATCACCCTGTCCTAAGAGGAAACTGATAATAAAGTTTGTAGATTTTCTGGAGGTGGCAGCTTTCATCGGAGCTCTTACAAAAAACAGGCATTCTCTAACAACAGGTCCATCCAAGATGTAAGGTAGTATAGAGACTGAAATCCTGGATGCCATCACATCAAGAGGGACAGCCGGTCAGGCTGGCTAGGAGTAGAATGGAGACCTAGTGTGAACTGATTAACAAATTTTTCCATTTCTACGCATACGCCTTTTCATAAGCATTAGAACTGTATTAATTACTATGGTGACTAGTCATAAAATCTGAAATATATTCTTTACCAATACCTGGATATCTTCGGTGGATTTATTACTAAGATGTCCTTGTAGGAATGTGTTTCAACAGGAAAAAGTATTTATATTCCTCAAACAAAGGTGAAATGGTGGAAATTGAGCATGAATAAAGTAAAAGTTTTAGAAGGGCTAATGTTTTAAACAATCTTGGACTTCCATTGTTTATTCTTCCAATTTGTGGAGGGAGATTTACTGTAATTACAAAGCAGCTTTATACAGTGCACCTTTGGCATTCCACAGTCAACCAATGCTAGGGATCATACAAATTTCTTCCCCCATTAGACTATATCAAATAGGCATGATGGTAGTTGTTGCAGAAAGAACTTTGTGACTCTTACATAGCTGATAAACTTGTTTGTCTTAGCTGGGTTTACAGTAGTTCTGTGTAAGACCTGTGTAAATTCAGCTGTGTTATGTTTACATATTTTGGGTTTTAATTCTGGCTAAGGCAGACTTCTGCTATTAATTAATATCATAAACTATATTGGTTAGCTAAATGATGGAGTCTCAAGAAATTCTGGGGTGGTCGGTTTCAAAAAATTTTTCCCAGTTGTTATTTTGCTTACAGGTAGAACAAATAGTCGTAAGACCAGTGTTTCTTAGTGTTGTGGTAGTTAAGTACCACCCAGCCACTTGCTCACTCTCCCCTCACCCAGAGGGACGGGGAGGAGAATCGGAAAGGAATGTAAAACTTGAGGGTTGAGATAAGAACAATTTAATAATTGAACTACAATATAAATGAAAGCACAATAATAACAATGATGACAATAACAGTTATAATGCAGAGGGGAAGGGACATAATAAAATCCAGAGGGAAAGGAAGAAAGGAACACGTGGTGCACAATGCAACGGCTCACCACCTGCCTACTGATTCCCAGCCAGTCCCTGAACGACCTGCCCGCCCCAGCCACCCCCCCAAGTGTATGTACCAGGCATGACATCCCATGGTATGGAATATTTCTTTGGCTAGTTTGGGTTGGCTGACCTGGCTGTGTCCCCTCCCAATTTCTTGTGTTCCTCCAACCTTTTTGCTAACAAGGCCTGAGGAACTGAAAAGTCTCACATCATAGCTAAAACACAGCACCATACTAGCTTCTAAGAAGATAATTAACTCCATCCCAGCTGAAACCAGGACACTCGGTTACAAAAATTGGCACCTTTCTTAATGTTAATTATTGATGTCCTAGAACTACTTTGTTCTGCAGTGTCTATAGCATTCCTATAAGCTGTATTGTCATAGATAAAAGTTGCACAGCATCTGTTGTGTACAGGTAAGGTATAGTTGTTTATATCTTACTTCTGAATGGGAAGTATAATTACTTACCACTTGAGTAGATAGCTTCAGTTCAGTGTCATTCAATGGCAGGAGTTGTTTGGGGTATTACTCTTCTGGTGAAAATAAAAAAAAAAAACAACCACTCCACACTCTTAATGGAAAGTTTTCTTAGTACAGTGTAAAAATCAAGCCTTTGCTTCTAATATTATAATGAAGCGTATACATGTTTTGAAATTAAAGGCCATTTAATTGAGTGATAATTTAACTTTCTATCACCAAAGAAACTTCGAAGTTGAGTATTACTCTTAGTGCAAAAATTTAATCCTTCAAGGAAGTGAAACAAGTGAAGAACTGATGTGTGTCTCCCTCATGACAGTTTTTGAATTCATTGGCTAATTTCAGGGAATTTGGAAAGGAGTAGAGACCTCAGAAGTTGTCTTGTTTGGGTTTTTTAAGTATTATTTGGTTAAAGAATAGTGCCTCCATGAAGCACCATGCTCCAACTGTTCTGATCTAATAGGGAGCAAAGAATGAAAATGTTTTACTGTTTAGGTGACTGTATGAATGGGATCTGAAGTTACTGTACAGTGGTCAGGATCCTGGGTGAAAATAAGAGGGAATTGCAATTGTGACGAGGTGAAATGATACAGAAAAATGTAAGAAATCAGTCATAATTTTTCAGCTATCCACAGAATAATTTTGGACAATCTGTTAATAATTTATTTTATTTTTTTATGCAAAGTTATTTTTCTATCAGTGTAACAGCTTCAGAAACTTAAATTATTTCTGTGTTAACAAACAGGTATTGTGCCAAAAATGTATAAATACTCTTTTTTTCTCTAATTGCATATATACCTAGTTAATAACAGAAAAAAGCCACATCTTGGCAGAACCCGCAGTTACCAGGGTCCAGTAATTTTAAAAAGCCATCGTCTTGCTGCTGGCAAATAACGTGGTGTAGTTTCAGTGTGACTGCATGACTGAAAAATTAAAATTGAAAAGAGTTAAAAAAACCAAATGTTTTTATAATTCAGACATCACATTTCTGTATGGGATTACTGAATTTTGATTTCTGTGCCCAAGGAAGAGCTGGGGGCCGCAGGAAAGTAAAGACTGTAGAAAGTTAGGACAGAGTGAGGACTGGAGTGTTTAAGAAAGAAGAGCAAAATGCAGTATTTCTTACCATTTTCTAACCATGTTCTTTTATACAGGGGAAAATATAACTTGTAGAATGAAAAAGTTCAGTTTTGCAATTCTGATATATCAACTGCATATGATCATGCTGTTGAAGGGTTTGTCTGTATTAAGCCTAACTGTATTCTCATCTTGTGTTTAATTTTATAAGCTTGCAGGCTGAAGGAATCTTTCTAAAACACTGTTGCTGTCTTGTGTGTGTTTCCTGTTGCTAAGTTTTCTAAGAATATTCAGGTGTCTTGTCACATAATAGCTTTCAACATTAAACTTTTCTGGAAACATTTGCTAGATGGCAGCACATAATCATCCACAACCGTGGACAAGGGCAAGTTTCAAGGGAGATAGCTCCTGTAATGTGAAAAATTATCATTGTTGATCAGCAATATACAGTAGTATGAAACTGAAGCTTTTGAATGGGAACCAACCCAGATTTGTGTTTTTTCAGAACCTATGCATCTTAAATAATGTTGTTCTGTTTTTACAGTGATACCCTGGTACCAATACTGTATGATGACAACAAATACAGTTATTGCTCTGCCATCCTTTTTACTTTTTTTTTTAAATTAAATTCTGCTTACAACTACCTCAAGGAATGAAGCTGCAGAAAGCCCATGATGCTAGTGGAAATGATGACTGTATGAATTGCTTTGAAAATAAGTGTTCTAATCTGCATCTACACAAGTGCTGTAGTGGTGAAGTTGAACATTAGTAAGGCATCACATTATGTAAAGCAACTTTAAATCTCCGATTTGAGAGGTTTTTCTGTCAGTGGGACCTACGAATTGAATTTGCCAAAGTTGTTTGGGTATGGAAACTTTGGTATCAGGTGATTTTTTTCTCTTTAAATCTGTATTTAATAATCAATTGCATGCATCCAAAATAATTTCTCTCTATAAAA
Source organism: Falco peregrinus (assembly GCF_023634155.1). Classification (NCBI taxonomy): domain Eukaryota; kingdom Metazoa; phylum Chordata; class Aves; order Falconiformes; family Falconidae; genus Falco; species Falco peregrinus. Next base: position 20,147,833 of record NC_073739.1, read on the forward strand.
ACATTATGGACTTCTTGCTGAATTAGAAAAAGTTGAGCTTTATTTACAAAGCTGTAGTTTTTAAGTAATAAGAGCTGATATCTACATAATGCTTGTCATCTGCAGCTGGTGGATTGTTCTTCTTTTTTTCCGTAAAAGGTAGGCTCAGGATAAAAGTGTATCTTCAGTGTAATATGTGTGCACACACGTTTTTCAGTCTGCTAAACAAAGTGCAGGTTTAAAAAATGTTATATAGGAAGCTTAGTAATGATGCTTAAAGGTGGTGGATTCCACTCGATAGTGTTTTGGATCCCAACAGCTTGTGTTGTGATACTCAGCATGACAATACTTGGCCCTTTTACTCTTTAGATTTAGGACTGACATCCTGATCTCTTGACTTAATCTGGACAGCAGTTTAGGTGAAGACATATTCAGAAAGCAGTCTGGACATGTGCCTAAGGATTTAGACTAGTATACAGTGAAATCAAAGATGGATAGTGTAGCTGGTTATGAAAAAAATCAGACAAAAAGACAGGGGAAATGGCCTTAACTTGTGAAAAAAGACTGACATACGGTCTGAAAGTCTGAAACTGCAGTCTGAGTTATATTTGTAATCCTGCGAAACTTGCATGTTTTATCATAGTTGCAACCAGAAGTAAATGTATGTTTGGAGATGCTTATATAAAGACTGGATTGGCCTGGTGTAGCATGGATAGGCTAAATGTTTGTCAGTAGATGGGCAGACACAGCTAAGATAACAAACATAAATGGAAAGGCAGTTACTGAAATTGCATTTGTACATGCCTTCAGTCACAAATTGCTGAAAGGTGAAGCACATGCTTTTAAAACTGAATCACTTTTGGTGACCAAAGTTTCTGTATAGCAGTGAAAAAAACCATGGTCTGACTGGGGTATCAGGTGGAGTTATTAAAGAATGGAGAGGGGGCAATTTGAGAGGGTCATGCATTCCTCCTGAGACTGAGTTGACTTGTATAGCCAGGAACTGCTTTATGAATTTTGTAAGGTGCATTAAATGTGAAAAACCTGATTACTTACCCATGCTAGTCCTTAGTGCATTATCTATTTCTGTTACTGAAACAGTAGGTCCAGCATGTGAATTTTAAATTGATCTGAAATGAAATTAACTTACAGTTTGGTGGTGTTTTTTTTTTTTTTAATTGATTATTTTTGCCAAGAAACATTCCATGCAAAGTGAGTTTAAAAATTTTCCATGGTATTTATTTGCAGCTACTTAAGGTCTTCCTAATAATTCATTCATTATTGAATTTAATGAACAACAAAATTATTCAGCCTTCCTCAGCATGCCAGGATCAATATTCAATGTATAGGCACTGGACTTGGCAGTGCTAGGTTAATGGTTGGACTTGATGGTCTTAAAGGTCTTTTCCAGCCTAAACAATTCTATGATTCTATGGTTGTGACTGCCGCATCACTCAGATATGATATGCTTCTCTATGTTTTCATTCACTTTGCTGTTCAGTGTGTCTCAGGTACGTGATGTGCCTCTGAAGGAGTGTGGTTCTCTGGCGGATTTCACAGGCAGCTGGGCTCACTGCTTCTGAAGCTGTGGCTTCTCAATCTCCTTGCTCCTCATCCATTCCAGCCACATGGTCCTACCTCCTTCTTCTGTGAGCAGAATAATTTTTTTGCTAGGGTAGTTTTCTGTAATGGATTTAAGGTAGCAGGGTCTTAACAGGGAGTGTGAGCAGCAGGCAGATGGGATCAGGGAGGAATGGAAGGGGTTTGGAGGAGGGGTGAAGACAGACTGTCCCAATGCCACCATAGAGAGCTGTTCAGTTGGCTTGTGGGGCTGGTAGAACTGTGCTGTTCTTCATCTCACTTAAGTGTTTATCTTTAAGCAATGGCATTTCTGTGAAACAAGCATAACATCTGGGGAGGGTGTCCAACCAGCAAAACTTAAAATAGTCAGGATGATTATATGATGTGCAGTTGTGTTCTCTGGTAGGTGTTTATGTTACAGAAATTCTAATGGTCAAGACTAGAAGGGCAGGAGAACTAGATGGTTCAAAGAGGAAGTCAAAGGAGCTCTTGTATTTGTCTGATCTTAATGTTACGTAATGACTTAATTGAAGAGTAGCTACAAATCAGCTTGAAAGAAGAATCTTACGATTTCTCTGTTACACTTAAATAAGTTTATTTTTGGAAAATGTGACCAAGGGTATCTCGAGGGGGAAAAAAACCAACCTGGTCTCTTGTCTGTTGCAAAAGAACTCTTAAAACTGGTTGCAGTCCTGTAATAAGTCAAGCAAAACATTAATTTTCAGGAGTTAGACTTCCCACAGTAATCAGAACCGTGAACACTTAGGCTTGCTTTCTTGGGATTTCTGTAAAATTGCTTTCCTCTATCATGAACAGGCTGATGTGAGCATTCAGTTTTTTAATGTATTATATCCAAATGGCTAGTGTTACCTAAGGTGTGTTCTGATATTTTTAAGTGCATTCCTGGACCTTCTTTACCAGAGATAAAAAAAGAATCCTAGGTGGAAACTTTCAAAGTAACGGTGACTGAGTGCTATAGGCCTTACAGTGTTTACAGCAATCTGAAGCGGGCAGCCAGCCCGGTGTGGTGATCCAGGCTCCACTGTGAAATAAAGTAGCTACCCATAAAGATCTGTTTCATGTGCTATCTCTTGGGCTGTGTGGGAATCTAGGAACTCCTATAGGGCAATTTAATATTCCTATGTGCAGACTTTATAGCTGGCTAAAGGGGAGGTGAGGCATGAGGTGAGCTATCTGACCAGTTATCTGGTATTGGACTGAGCTGTGAGATGCCTTACTACTCAAAATTCAAAGTACCATACTGTCTTTCAAGGCATGCTGATGTCTGATGAGGAAAATGCTTTTTTTTTGTTTGTTTGTTTAATGGCTTAGAAAACTTTCCAGTAGTTGAGAAAGCTGGTTCCCTCAGTCTTAAGATGAGTTGAATCCTGTAATCACAATGACCAGCAGAGTGCACTAATCACAAATGCTGGTGAATGCTAACGCTGGGCTACTGTCCGGCAAAGAAGGGAGATTTTCTGGGATGAGGGGAGCCTGGTCATGTATTTCACCAGTGGGAGCATTTCCGTAGGAAAAGTCCTTGGCAGTGCTCCAAAGGCTGCTTATCCAACAATTAACATAAAATACATGAGCTCCCTCAAAGGAAATACTCAAACTCGGAACTCTTTACCCCTGAGGAAATTCTTCTTGCTGGTCTACAGATGAGTTCCCTTTTGCTGTTTTGTCTCTGGCTCATGAGCCTTGTTTGTTCCAGCACCTACCCAGCATGCTGGCCAAGCCACTCTGAAGTAGAAACATTTGTCCTAGACTCTCTCACATTGAAGTAGGTCTGTAGTTTTACGCTTTCAGTTCTGCTTAAGTACCCCAACATCTAGACTGTTCCTCAGATGGTGGACACCAGTTCTAGTACTGTTATGAGCTGTATGCCAGTACAGTTAAGCTATATCTGCTTTAGGTTCATCTGTGATCACGTCAACATTATTCTTAAGGTGAAGTGATTAGCACTTAGGTACTTCTGAAAAAGTATGGGTACCTAGGATGCTCTGTAGTCAGAACTGAAGCTGTAACAATTTCTGGCACTGCCAAGACCTGCATATCCCTGGCTTGCATGTGGGCTTAAATACTTCCTTGAAACTGGTCATGCAGTCTCTTACATGTCACTGAAATAAGTCTTGGAAAGGCATATAAACAAGTTATGAGAACCAAGAAAAAATAAATTTCTACACAATTCAAAACAGAATAGCTAATCTTTTCCATCAGTTTATTTCTCGGTATACTGGCAAATCAGTACTTTTTTCTGTAAATTGTAAGTCTGTGCACAGTTAGAAAGCAAAAGAGACTTTCTCTTTAAACTCTGGAATACTTGGCAGCAGTCATTTCAGCTCTATGGAAATGCATGTAAAAATTCTTGCATTACTTGCATTACTAATAAGTAATTCTATGTACAACAGTTTCTTGAAGGAGAAGAAAATTGGGCTGGATTGGGCTTGCATTCTGCTTAAAACAGTTGAAGTGTTAAATTACTGACATTCTTTTACAGACCATGTAAATGTCCTAAGGAAAAGGTCTTTTGAAAGCTTATGAAATTTCCAAACTTACACTCTGTGAGATAGAATTCTGAGGAATTGTGGCTTTTTTTTCCCCCTAGGAACTGTTCCAGCAGCTGTTTCTAAAGTTTCTAGAGTTGCCACATCATCAGTTGTACTAATATTAACAGCAAACTCTGATCTGCTATTTGCACAGATTTTGTTTCAGCAAATTACTGAAGCAATTAAACATGGCAAACTATGCAGGTTTTTTTGCTTCTGGCAATATTGTATACAGCCGTTATCAAACTACTGTACTTCAGAACAGAAATGAAAACTTTTCCTTAGCTCAAGTGGTTTATATAAAGTGTGTGTGGTAGGCCACGTAGACTAGTAAGATGCTGTCATAAAACAAAACATCTGTGGTTCCTTGGTGTGGTAGTATACACTAATGAAAAAAACATGCAAACACAGTCATGGGAAACTTTATAACTTTTATTTTAAAGGAACTGTGAGATACTTGCAGTATACAGTATAGTCTTTTATCAGATGTAATTTATGAGTATATATGCCTGCATAAAATACAGTTTTTAAAAATGGTTCTATTACCGTAAATCTGCTTAATAGCTTACTGCTGTCATTGCAGACATCTTTCTGCAGCCTTTACATTGCTGGGTTGAAGCTTGCTGCTAAACAAACAGGGAGGCAAGGCTGAAATGGGTATAGAAGGGAAGGGGTGTGTGTGTGTATTTTTTTCCTAATAGAATTCGGGGTTTTGGGGGAGGGGGAAGGTCTTAAAAGGAGAACAGTAATCAACTGCAAATTCATTGTGAATTGCCAATTGGTGTGGCAATGTTAAAATTCTTTTCAATTTGTCTTATGCTATGAGGGTTGATAGTGAAGAGCAATTGAGGGAAAAGTTTTTTAGTGAGGGTTTTCAGCACAAAAGTGGCCAGCTTCTAAAATTCAGTGACTTTTTTGATTGTCCTTTATGTCATATAAGAGTAGGGGATTTTAAATTCTTGCACTGATTTTCGAAGAAAAAAATTATATTATTTCTGCTACAAAGATGGGTCACAATGGTACATGTTAATCCATATGGCATTTAATACCGAAGGAAATGTGTATCTGTGTGTATATATGTCAAAAATTAACCACCTAGAATGTAAATCAGTGGGATATTTTTTTTTTTTTAGAATGCAAATATTGTGTTCATTTTTATTCTGGTGAATTTTCTGCTCTGTAATCATCTGACTTAGAATCATGCTTTTCTGTTTTGTGATTTTTATGTTGAGTAAACAGGTTGAATTCGGTCCAGCAGAGTATTTGTATAACTGCTGTTAGAGAACTTCATTTAAACCACCAGTAAGCTTGATAATGAGATCTCCATGACACCAAAACTAAGCTAGGAGTTCAAATTTACGTTTTGAGTGAACTGTCTAGAGATCTGGTTGGATTCCTTCAGTTGTGTTGGAAACTAGTTTATTGTATGTTTGTAGACATGTTTAAATTCCTTTTTATCTGTGGTCAAGCAAACATTGGATATAAAGTGGCTCTCAGCAGTTGAGTTGCATAACTGTCAATTTAAGATATTATTGTATAGCTGCTTGGTAGATTCAGAAGCCAGATCGCAAGGTCTTTAAAATTGAGGTAATGTGAAAGAGTTCAATCTCAAAAATTCATTACACTGTCTAGCAGCAGAAATGAGTAATCCAGTAGGAAGCTCAGAGTGAAGAGTAAAATGTGAAGGACTTCTTGTTTCCCATTTTTAATGAGACAAATATTGGAACTGGGGCTTGTCTTTCTCCCAGAAGATACTGTGTGTTAAGGTAAGATTCCAGTGAATCTGGAAAAGCTCTTTGTTTGGAAGCTATTTTAGAAAAAGAGTGCCATCTTATGATTTGGCTTGCTCAGTTTCCAAATAACTAATGAGAGTAAGCCAGTTTTAAATAAGTATCTCCAAACGTGCTCTAAAATGGCCATAAATTTGTGTTTATTCCTTTGTTTTTTCTGTTCTGTATTTTCTTCTGCAGTTCGGGAGTTCTTAGCTTTTTTTGCTAGATTCTGACTTTGATAATTTCAATAGAGAATGGAAACTAGCCAGCAAAATAAAGTTGACAGTGGAAAACAGAACTTATTCCTCAGGGTATAACTCTTAGTACTTCTAAAATTAAAGATACTGAAATAACATTTATTTTGTCTTGAAAGAAAGTGTTCACAAAAAAGCCCACCCGTTGTAAAGAAAATAAATAATTTAAAGCTGATGGTGGAGCAGGGCAAACAGAAATTAGTTTTTTATATAAGCAGTACATACCAGTATATCACTGGCATAGAGCTACCAGTGAATGCTGCATATGGATATCTGAATGTCTAAGTGGTTGGGGAAACATTTTCCATCGAATTTGTAGCCATTACGATGTGTCAGGTAAATGACAATAACAGGCTGTCTTCAATACGTTCAGAATCAGTTTTACCTTTGGAGCCAGAGTACTGAGGGAGCTGGAGGAAGTGCTCACAGCCAATTTCAATCAGCAGTCCTGGCTAACTGGGGATGTCCCAGTTGACTGGAGGTTAGCAAATGTGACATCCATCTACAAGAAGGGTAAGAAGAAGGACCTGTCAGTCTTGGTCCTGGGGTTATTGAGCAGATTCTGTCCACAGCCATCACACGGTATGTGCAGGACAACCAGGGGATCAGGCCCAGTCATCACAGGTTTATGACAGGCAGGTCCTGCCTGACTAACTTGCTGTTCTTCTGCGACAAGGTAGCACACTTTGTGGACAAAGGAAAGGCCATGGATATCATTTACCTGGATTTTAGTAAAGCCTTTGACACAGTTTCCCACAGTATTCTCCAGGAGAAACTGGCTGCTTATGGCTTGGATGGATGTGCTCTTCACTGGGTAAAAAACTGGCAGGATGGCCAAGCCCAGAGAGTGGTGGGGAATGGAGTCATATTCAATTGGCAGCTGGTCACAAGTGGTGTTCCCCAGGGCTCGGTGTTGGGCCCGGTTCTGTTTAGTATATCAATGATCTGGATGAGGGGATCGAGTGCACCCTCACTAAGTTTGCAGACAACACCGGATTGGTGGGGGTGTGTTGATCTGCCTGAGGGCAGGAGGCTCTGCAGAGGGATCTGGGCAGGCTGGAGCGATGGGCCCAGGCCAGTTGTATGAGGTTCAACAAGAAGTGCCGAGTCCTGTACTTGGGTCACAACAACCCCACGCAGCGCTACAGGCTTAGGGAAGAGTGGCCCCTCATTACAAGAAGGACATTGCCCCACCAGAGAAGAGTAATGTAGCTGGTGAAGGGTCTGGAGCACAAGTCTTATGAGGAGTGGCTGAGGGAACTGGGGTGGTTTGGTCTGGAGGACTCTCGGAAGGATCTTACTGCTTTATACAACTACCTGCAAGGAGGTTGTAGTGAGGTGGGTGTCGGTCCCTTATGCCAAATAGGAAATGATAGTATGAGAGGAAACGGCCTCAAGTTGTGACAGGAGAGGTTTGGATTGGATATTAGAAAACATTTCTTCACAGAAAGGGTTGTCAAGCATTGGAACAGGCTGCCCAGGGAAGTGAGTGAGTCACCGTCCCTGGAGGTATTGAAAAGACATGTAGACGTGGCACTTAGGGATGTGGTGGACTTGATAGTGTTAGGTTAACAGTTAGAATTGATGATCTTAAGGATCTTTTCCAACCTAAAGCATTCTGTGATTCCTCTTTGCTGTTTTATGAGAGCATGTTAGAAGAAGTCTGAGGTCATGTACAGGTATGCTAATGTAGGAAGGGATACAGTGAATAGAAACTGGTTCTATGAGGCTGGTAAGAACTGTTCTGAATAGCAACTCGTTCAAAGTAATGAAGCACCCAGAGGCAAAAATCACTGAGGGACTGCTGCAAAGGAAATGAGTAGCATAGGAGCAGGAGGGCATAACTGACACTTAGTTCCATGATAAAGTAGGAATTCTTTAAAATACAAAGTGAAAGGGCAGGTAAGGTGATTGCTTGCTCTTGGAGCAGTTCAGAAATTACAAGAACTATGGAAGGAAGAGAGAGGGATAGCTGGTAATTCTTTAAATATTGCAACAGTCAAAAATGATAGGTAGGTAATGAGGTGTGTCGGACAAGAGGAAATAGAATGAGGAATTAGGAGGGCTTATAAGGAGGGGAGATGTGTATTTGGTATGAAAAAAATGGAGACTGAAAAAAGTATCAAGCTTCAGAATAAAGAAATCCCCCAACAGAACCAGCACTTGGTGTGGGAGAGGAGTTCTAAATGGCTGGACCATAAACATACCATACCTAAAATAGATGGTTGATATGAGAGACTTCTAACAAAGGGGATTTTGCAGGGACCTTTGAGTGCTGCTCTAAGTAGTTAGTAACTAATACTGGGATAGTTGCGTAACCTCTTATAGCTCTGGTGTCTTGTTAACTGTCTGATGGAGAACTAATTGCTTGAAGGTATAGTTTTTAAACAAAAGAGTAGTGTCTGTAAGACCACCTGACAGGGATATTTTAAGCTCTTCATTCCTTTTACTTTTCATACTTGTCCTTTTCCTCAGTTTCTATTTTATGTCATGAAGAAAATTCCATGAAGAGTGCAGTTTATTAGATTATTTTTTCCCAAACACTATCTTTTCCATGTGTATCTGTTCATGAAAAATTCTCATAATGAAATTGTTTGGGTTTTTTTGAACAGTTCTCAGGGAATATAGAACTCTTAACTGGTATAGCAAGGTAATTCTCCATTCCCACTAGAAAGAATTCTTCCTGTCCTTCCAAAAAAACTGAAAAGTAAGTTACATGCTAAGATACCTCACTTTCTAAGATAGTTTTTTGGGGGGAGTGGGGGCCTCACCTGTAACTGCTCTGCAAGAGAAGGAGTTCCCACTAGTCACAGGATAAGTCATAAAGACATGATAGCAGAAATCACCTTAATGGAAGAGCAGGGTTTTTGTGGGAAGTAGGGTACTGTTTCAGAGTCTGGCAGGCCAGTAATATTCAAGCATGTTTGAAGCCAACAGAAGCTCACCTCAGATTCTAGTTAGTTTAGTAGTCTGGGACACAAGGTTTAGTAAGTCAGAAAAATACGAGTACTCAAGATCTGAACAGTGGTGGTACTCACTGGGTATGTTGTGGTATGTATATTTTACGTGCATGCTAGGTGACCTTGTACTAGGGGTAGTGTAGAGCACATGAAAACCCTTATGCTAGACTTTTAGTCCATTAGTAGAGGTCTGAAATCTGCTGTTGTTAGTTAGCATTTGTTAAGTAAGGAAAAGACAGTTTTTGTAAGAAGGTATGCAAAAGTACCAAATATTTTGCAAATCTAGAACTGCATACACATCTTTTCTGTTCTTTCCCTGTTTTCTTGTCTGTTTTTTTTCTTTTTCTTTTTTTTTTGTTAATGGAGTATTTCTTCCTTTGTATACATGAATGTGAAATCCTTATTACATGTTTATTGTCACAGCATTTTTCCCCTATCCAGGCATAGGAAAAAACTGTTCATGATTTATTTTCTCCATGCCACACACCCACCCACCCCACCCCCCGCAACCTTCACTCACTAACTTTTATTTGATCATTTTGTTGGACTAGACATAATTCTTTGCTTTCCTTATACTCCCTCATTCTATGACATACCTCTCTACTGTTCTCCTGATGGTTTTGTTAATGATACGGTGATGCTAGTTACAGACTTTTTATTTCCTCTTTAAACTTCAGAAGTGTTGTATTTGAGGATCACACAAGAAAGTAGACACTCTTGGGAGTTAAAGATGAAAAAATTATCGTTAAAGTGTACTTGCATGACAGAAGTTCCTTCAGCTTGTGAGAAGAGTGTAGTACAGAGAGAGTTGCTTATTCCTCCAAAATGAGTTAGTACTGGTGATACTCATGTGATGAAAATTAGCTTTAGCTGTTGCAAGATTTAACTTGGTGTGATTTGCTTCTATCCAAAAGTTAATTAATACTGTTTAATTTTAATAGTAGGCGTTGATAGTTGAGCCCTTGCTGTTTTTTAATGGGAGTTTTCACATGCCTAATGAACCTCCCAGTCTTTTGGTTTCCTAATACTTAGTCCTCTTCGTACATGTATGGACAGGGATGAACTTTGTTGAGGAGGAGTTCAAATTCAAAACAAAAACTTTATTTTTCTTATGATAGTAATAACAGGGGTTTTTTATTTTTTACAAACACAGGTTATACATATACTTTATAGACAATCTAAAAGTTGTGGTATTTAGTTCATTTTTTATCCTTCAGATTTTTTAAGAAGTGATTTAATAAGTATTCCTTTACCTTGATCACTCCTCGGCTGATGCTGAGTTTTGTTTAATGATCTTGAAACCCTATTTCCTTTATGATTCCTTTATGCTGCCTGCATAATAACAACTATATAGTGACACTGAAATAGAAATTTTGAAGTGGGTGAGTCTTGGTATGAAATGAGTGGTTGTGTTGATGACAGATTCAAAAAAATAATGCGTTTTCTGGTTGTATTACAATATGGATATTTGGCAAATGTGCTGCTGTAATGTTGCACAGGCTTCCCATTCTTCCCCTGACTACTTGGCATGTGAGACTAGTGTAAGCTGAAGGTAACTATAAAAATGTCTCTTTTTACATGAAGTATCTTGCACAGAAGAACCTGTCCAGTTCAGCAGGCTGTCAGTGTTCTAATTTCCCTTGAAGCTTCCATCACCATGTTAAAAACACAGTCCAAAGAATGTGGTAAGAATAATACAAACTGTATATTCAGGTTGCGGAACGTGGCATCTTAGGGCTTTGAGTCCAGTATTTCTTAAACTGATATCCTCAGCTGTTCCTTTGTCTCTACAGGTTTTTTAGTGTATTACCTTTGGAGTTTCTCTTTTTGAGAAACTTTGAGAAAAATCAGTAACTGTAGTTACGGCACATGTTTCCCACCTGTTTGGCTGATCAGGAGATGTGACTTGTGTTTTCTGGCTGATTCAGAGCCAGACGTGCTGGTGAATGAGTACATGTATAGTAATTGGCAGCCAAAATGGGAAAGATTTGAATTCTGCCTGTGTATTTCTTCCATGCTAGGCATACTAATTTTAGTCCTTATCTCCTACTTGGCTACCAGTTTTCACAAAACACGTAGGAGCTCTGGCCTCTGCTGTTTTGTCAAACTTGGTTTCTGTTTAGTAAGCTTGAAAGTTACTGGGGAGGGATAATGACAGGCAAACAATGTGCTGACAAACTTAATTTCCTCAGAAACCAGGTTAACAAATTTAATTCCAGAACACACACAGTTTTAATGTTCCAGTCTTTCAGGACAGCTGAGAAAAGTTATGTGTTTGCTCTCAGGACTTCTGAGTTTTTTCTTTGGTGATGTAGGAGGCTAATACCTCCATCTCTTCACAGAAATGATCAGTATTTAAAGTCAATTGGAAATGCTGAGCAGTAAACAAATGTTGAAAATCTGTGTTTTGAAAAAAGTTGAGAAAGTGGGATTTCTAGGATGTCATGGACACAGTAAGTTTTAAATGTAGGATAGTATATGTTTTCCTTCATTTTTTTAAGCATGTAAATGAAGTAGTTTATCATAATGTCAGTGTTGCATAAGTTACACAAATTGATGTAATACTTGAAGTCCAAGTAAGCAATTAAAAAGCAAAATTATACATATAAAAAAAAAAGTCAGCTTGGCTGACAGTCTTCAGAAGTTCTTTCTTAAGCTTTCAGTCATCTCAGGTGCTGATTCTCTGCTGGCTTTTAAAGCCCATCATAAGCTGTGCCACCTTTCTGATGCAAATAATTGCTTTCAGTGGATGTTGTCCAAAGCACTTCCAAAAGAAATGAATGCATAAATAACATGAGATCAGTTCTACTAGTGCAAAAAGGAGGGGCAGCATGCATTCTAGTAGGGCTAATTGGCATGCAGCTGCCACTGTCCCTATTTCCCCACTCCCATCCCATACCCCATTAGTACTCTAGTGCAGCAGGCTGATCTTAACAGGTGTAGCTGAGCAGTGTTGTTGTGGTTCAAAAATGGATCTTGATGTTTTACTTAATGACAAAGCACACTTGCATGCTAATCTGAGTGAGACAGTTTGACAGTTGACTTGGCTGTGTGGCCATAGGATACTGGAGGCCTGTTGATGAGGAATGAATGATCCACAAATGCTGAAGTCCTGGATTTCCTTGAAAGTGAACTGTAGCATGCAAAGAACAACTGGTTGGCCAGAGCAGTGGTATGAGGATGCTTGAAAAGCACGTTTAATCAAGTGCAATTTACTAGCCCATTATTTTGAACCTCATGAGGTTCAACAAGACCAACTGCAAGGTCCTGCACCTGGAGTAACTTGGATATTGGAGATACTTGGAGTAACCCCCAGTATCAAAACAGGCTGGGGATTAAGGGATTCAGAGCTGCCCTGCAGAGGAGGACTTTGGGGTACTGGTAGATGAAAAGCTGCCCATGAGCTGGCAATGTGCACTCACAGCCCAGAAAGCCAACTGTATCCTGGGCTTCATCAACAGAAGTGTGGCCCAGCAGGTCAAGGGAGGTGATTCTCCCCCTCTACTTCTGTCTTGTGAGACTCCACCTGGAGTACTGCATCCACCTCTGTAGCTGTCAGTACAGGAAGGACATGGACCTGTAGGAATGGGCATAGAGGAGGGCCACAAAAATGATCAAAGGGCTGGAATGCCACCTCTGCCATGAGGAAAGGCTGAGAGGGTTGGAGTTCTTCAGCCTGGGGAAGAGAAGGCTCTGGGGAGACCTTATTGCCGCTTTTGAATTCTTCAAGGGGTCTTGTAAGAAAGATGGGGACAGACTTTTTAATAGAGCCTGTAGTGATAGGACTAGGGGTAATGGTTTTAAACTGAAGGAGGGTAGATTTAGACTAGGTATCAGGAAGAATTTTTTTGCAATGAAACACTGGAACAGGTTGCCCAGAGAGGTAGTAGACACTCCATCTCTGGAAAAATGCAAGGTCAAGTCAGAAGGGGCTATGAGCAACCTGATCTAGTTAAGTGTCCCTGTTCATTAAAGAGCAGGTTGTGCTAGGTGACCTCTAAAGATCCCTTCCAACCCAAACAATTCTATGAATATTCAATAGTCCAATGCTGTGTGGAAGTGAATGTAAATGAGGAAAGATAGAGAAGAATATAAGGGAAACAGCACTGTGTTTACAGTTTGCTAAAATTTATTCACTCTCTTACCATACCCTTCTTGTAAACATTTCTACGATGCAATTTTTCAAGTGCCTGGTATCCTGTGACTGAGACAATCAAACTGATATAGAGTAAGGGAAAACTATCTGATGAACTGGTTTGACCTTTCAGCTGAGCTGCCAACTGGTTGTTCTGCTGCTGCTTTTCTTGCAAGATGGAGTGATACCTGTTCAAATGCTTTAGTTTTACACTCTGTTGCAGAGGAGTTAGTGCTTAATAGACCTCTTGCTGGCTTCCATAGCAAGGAGCCTTACATCTCTTAGTTTTGTCAGACAAACCAGTCCCTTGATGTTGTGGGCCTTTGACAGATGGACTGAATTTAAGTTCCATTGAAAATGCTTGCTGAGCTGGTAGCAAGCAGTCAGAAGAGAGACTTCCAGCTCCTCACTGGTGGTTAGGCTACTACTGTGTTTCATGAATTGTGGTAAGTGAAAGGGTGGTGAGTGCTGAATAGTGTTACTTGAGCTCGTTTTTAGGTAAGAGGAGGTTAGTCTTTGAAAATTATACATTAACCTTAGTCATATTTTTAAAATACCCTCTGAAGAGAGGTATAAGTTTGTAAACCTCTTCTGTTTTTTTTTTAACCGCAGTTTCTACAGAAAAGCTCCTATCTTACTTAAAAGTGGAAGAAGAGGAAGCAGCAAATGGCAGTGCATCTAAAAGAAAAAAAAACTAACAGTCACACCGCACCCCTGAACTAATACTGGAAACACTGTTGTTGCCTTTATGGTTTTGTTATGTAAAACGGGTCATAGCCAGTTCTGCCACAATTTTCTTTTTATGATAGCAGTTCAACTCTATGGGTCTGGATGTTTCAGATCTGTGTAATTCATCCAAGAAAATGGCACAGGTTGTTTGTGAGTCAGTATAGTCAAGGTGTGGTGGTGTGCTTCATATTATGCAGCTAATGTAGAGATTCATAATGTTGCCATGGGAGCATTGCTGTCTTTTCAATCTACTTTTAAAAAGTTCACAATTTGAAGAGAGAAAGGGGAAAAAAACCTCACCACCCTCATTACTTAATCATGTGTGTTCATACTGATAATTCTTAGGTCACTACTGTAGCTTCTGCTATTACTGTCTTCCTGGAAAATCAAAGCATAAGGGGGTGTGAAATTCACATGTGGCTTCTAGCTAGAGCTCTGGTCTAATTAAAAAATCCTAGACAGAAATCCATTGATTTGATCTTGGCTGTGTTGACTGCCTTGATAACATCCCTCTGCAACATTCCATGGAAGTATTTTTAGCAGAGTGCTAGCTGAGAGTTTTCAAACTCGTGTCCAGCTGATCAACTAAATCCAATCAGATCAATTAGAAACTGCCTTCAGGAAGTTCTCTGTTTCTGAAGACTTGCAAAAATTTTTATTTCCGTGTGGTGACCTGTGTGCTGATTCATGTAATACAGCATCATTGTGCTAGTTTTATCACAGTTATTTCTTATCTGGACATTTATAACTACTGCTGTTTTACTTAGAGTTTAGAAATGTGTCTAGCCAGCTCATGATCCTGGTTTGGACTTGAGACATGAATGCTTTCTGAAGTACTACATAGAGCCTGACTCCATACAGTGAGGCACCGACTTTGAAGCAGTAAATCCATTAAATTTTGGTCTTTGGCAACGAGCAAGTAATTCTAGACTAGCCTTACTCTCTCTTGACTATCTGAGATACTTGGAATTGCTTTTCAAAACTTTTAGATGAAAATGATCTTTGCTAGCAGTCCCAGTACTCTATTGTGGTTTCCACTTGGAGAAATTATGCTACAAATGACAACTGTTCTCCACGCAGGATTAAATACGGTGCTATATTGAAAAAAGAAACTCTTATTTCAGTGTTTCAGTTGAGAAGGTACAAAGAAAGTAGCATGGGCAGACAGTGGAAGAAGGGTTTGACAGTAACTTACAAAGAGTGTGTGCATTGCTTTTGCTGTGAGAAGGGTGGAAGTGTGCCCAAGTGGGGCAGTGTGCTTTTTCCCATTCATCTTTAGCACCCCCCCTTGGGAACCTGACCATGTCAGTGAGTGTCCAGAAGCCTGAGAGGCTGCAGGTGTTTTGCTTTGTGGGTGCCTCCAGCTAGTGGTGGTGTTTCTGCCTGCTTTGGGCAGAAGAATGCAATATTTTAATCCAGGAAAAAGTTGCCTTATGTTTCATGCACTTTATCTATATTTTGTTAGATGTATCGTGTTATAATTCATTCCACTTGGTTCAAATCTGATTGCATGTAGCTGAAGATAGCGAAAGCAAGATTAACACTACATTGGTATGGCCACAGACACTAGCTGAAAAACCTGTGTGTTCCTTAGCACTCTCTATGTTGGGATTTGTTCCTTATATTAAATACAGGAGTAGCTCATTTTTCATAGTCTGGTTGTAATCCATTTCTCTGTCTCCTTCTGTGCATTCTCACTTTGTTCTTTTGCCTTGGAATTAGCTAGCATTCATGTGACCATCAGACAAAACAATTCAGGAAACTGATTTGACTGAAAACTCACCTTGTTTTGGGTTTTTTCTAAGGTTAGGCTGTAGGGAGTTTTTCTTTTTTGTGGATATATTTGTATAAAACTGTCCTGGAACTGAACAACTGAACCCTGATATTCCACATAGGTGCATTTACATTGTTCTTGCTGCCTTTACCTCCTACTTATATATGTTTTTATAATGCAAATATATGAAGCTGTAATAAGTCTGACTGGCTATTTTCAGATATTTTGACATGTATAAAATATATGCTGTAATATAGTGATTCTTTTTCTAAAAAAGAAAAAAAAAGTAAACTTGGCAATTCCCAGCTTTTCCTAAGTATCTAAAAATCGTTAGATCTTTCAAGCTGACATTCCAGATAATAGAAAAATATTTGTAATGAAGTTCCAGAAACATTTTTTCACTTAGATTATTCACTCAAAAGATTATGTACTATTGTTAGTTCTGGCTAATATGTGATCCAGCTGCAGGTGTTTTGAATTTTGAAGCTCTGTTGCCAAATAGCACCAAAAATTAACATTTAGAATACGTTGTTGCCATGGTAACTTCTTGGTTTGAAGACTGCCAAGTAACTATAAAATGAAACCAATGCTTTTGATGTGCTCTAAAACGAGGAAAGGCAAGAAGATCAGTGAGAACTGAAACATTACTTAGTTCCATGTTTTTCTTGTAGGTGTTGGAGAGACTTTGAATACTCAAATACCTTTAATCTTTTTTCTTAAGCTAGATCTCTTGCTTTGACTTTTGTTGTTGCCTAAATTATGCATCATACACAACTGGTTTTGGTGTGTTTTTAATGACTTTTTCCCTTTCTACTTTTGCAGAGCTGCTTAAACCTGAGGGGGTTCAGAAGCAAATTTCTTAATGCAGTAAAATCAAGAAGCTGTTACGTACCTTTGGGCACATGCAAATATTTTTTTCCTTTTGCTTTGAGCCATTTTAATCTTAATGGATCAGACCATTATTTCAACCTGCTAGGGTTCTCTTGGCATGAAAGGGCTCCATTAGAACTGACCTATAGCTGCACCTACAATCTCGTTTATCACTATCTTCATTTACTGGACCCAGTTTGTGCAGATATGTGGTAATTACTGACAGTGATGTGGTCAGGTATATTTGAAGTAGTTTCTTTCCTGAGACGGAATTTAGGAGGTAGATTCTTGATGTTTTCTCATTGTCATCCCACTCTGAAGTGTGACCTCCATGTCAGATAAAGTCTGTTAGCCTTGAGAGCACAGGCAGAAAGCGAAGGAGAAAGCAAACTCAGAACTACACTCTTTTTTTCAGGGATCAAGTAATAGAAAAGACGTAAAAGACCTTATGTTGCAAAGTGGATTTGGACATGTCTATGTAAAATTACAGAACGTTGTTAGGAATGATACCTTCAAACTGTAAAGGAATTTTTTTTGTGATTGTGTCTGGACCTTGAAGACAGTCTTCATATAGGAGAGACTTCGCCATGCTGGGGGAGAGGAGGGAGGCCTCTGTTTAATGGGTGTGCGTTTGTACAACACTATAGCTATTTCACAATACTATACATTCTTACAGTGAGGTTTTCCCACTGGATGAGGTTCAGTGCAGTGTCCTTCCTTGAGGAGAACAGTATAATTTGTATTTTCTGGTTACTTGTACAAGAACTAGGACTAGACTGTGTGCTGGTATAAAGCAGAAGTGGATGAAGAAACTCCGGTCTGCCTAGTGGTGGTTGTTAAGGATTTAATAATTTAAGTGCATTATTGGGTCAGGACCAAAATGTTCAGCACCTCGTGGGCTGAAGCCCAAAGAGAACAGTTGTATGTGCTTCAGGCTACTCAGAGGAAGACGACATGGGCATCAGTTTATTGGCTTTCTTGCATTTTGGATAGCTGGGCCTGACTGCGTAAGTAAACTTAGAGTTAAGAAGAATTTAAGATATTCTGGGTCTTTCAGGTATTTTAATGTACATTACTAGCTTTTGTACATGGTAACATGACAAAAACACTTTCCATATTGTAAACCTACAGTATTTCAATGTTTTTGAATAAAGTAGATTAAAGAAGTCATGGGCAGAAAGATGTTATTACTTATTTTTTCTCTTAACCCTTTGAATGAATATTTTTTGAAGAATGGTTTCATTTTAAGGGTTTTTTTCCAGGGGTGTGTTTAGTTTGGTGGGGTATTTTTTGGTCAAGTATAGTTGATACTACAGAGTAGACACGTACCTTTCTTGATAGATTACAAATCTTTAGTCACACTTTCCTTTATTTTTTTCTAATTGGCTGAACACTAGCTTAGTTTGGAGGCATGTTGCCTGTACAGACCTCAAAACAAGTTTCAGAAGTGGCCAAGTATAACATTTTATTCTAATGTAGTGTTCCTTTGAGAACTTTGCTGCTGTTGTCTTAAAAATGTGAAGGCAAATACCTTTGACTAGTCATGTGAATTTGCATGTAGTATTGTGTGTGTGCTGTTACTTTGTCCACATTGCTTAGTGTGTTTTTGTTGCCATCACTGACATGAGGACTGTTCCATAGTGATTTACGGTTTTGGAGCCTGAACCAGATATTTTTTTTTTTTTTTTTTTTTTTTTTTGCTTTCATCTAAACAAACTTTAGATGTCTCTTAAAGTTTATTGAAAATTTTAATGTAAGGGGTTTCTGCAACAGCTTAATTGTGTAGGAGGCTCTTAAAATAACTTTCTGTTCTCTTACATGTGGTTTTTGTCTTGTCTTACATACAATAACCATATCCCATTAATTTAAAGGGGATAATGTATGTGATCAGAAGGCCTTTCCAGTAAGTCAAACACTGATGCAGGCACTGATTTAGCCCTTCCAAGATTTTAGTTAGTTGAAAGTAAGTTTACTTTAATTGTGACTGAAATTTCAGTATTTGAACCGAACTAATTTCTTGCAAAAAAACCTAGAAGGAAAATTAGATATCAAAGGTACCATTAAACAACCCAGTGTCAGTTTCTCTCACTTGGGGGCTTGGACGTGCTGAGAATTGGGGAAGACTTGATTGGATTACCACACAAGAGGACAAATTTCTAGGAATGGTTATCCACCCCTCAGAGGCAGGAGCGACCTGTAATAAGAAAGCAGTGCTTCGTTTCTCCTGTCCTCTGCCATAAATTCTGGGTTAAATACAGTGCTTGTGATGCCTTTAAACACACACTTGTTAGATGCATTGTTTGCTGGAAATGATCCCCTTGGTTTGACATGTACCCTCTTGTTCCTTTGTACCGTGCCAAGCATACTCATGCATCCACAGCAGGGCTCTTTTTATTGCCAGATACTGCTGCTGCTAGCAGTGAGTACCCGGAGCTCGTTTCACTTCGGTGCATTAGTGCAGGTTGTGCTGAAGTCAGCAATTCCTGGTATAATCCCCCTCGGTAAGGTGCACTGCTTGGGCAAAGGTAGATAGCGAGGGAGGGTTCCTAGTCTGGCCAGTCCTTTGCTGATGGCAGGCTGTGCTCATTGCCCTTTCGTGAAGCGGCAGCTACTGTCCTGCCTGTGGCTTCAAACAGCTTCTGTGCAGTTGGCTGGCGCACATTGTGTGTTGTGGCAGTGCTTGCTGTAGGTTGCAAGCTGTTGGGATGGTGGAAGCCTCTCTTTGTGGAATACCTGCAACCATAGAACTTTTTACATTTCACCTTTGTTTAGGATCTGTAGTAATATAAATACTTACACTGTGGAAGGCAGAATGCAGAATGGATGTAATTTTTATTCCTAACAATAGCTTTTGAAGCATGCTCACGTGCTTCCAGGCTAGTATGTATTGCTGTCAAGGTTTGTTTTTAAAAGTGAGTTCATGTCCCTTATGATTTCTTTTAGATTTAGTAATTTATATATCATCAATATATATTCTTATTTTTATATTACCTTTGGTATTTCTGTTGTATTATCTATTTTTCTATATTTCCTATTCTTACTGTGTAAAAATTGTAATTAATAAATAAGTAATCATCAATAAACACAGATGTTTTTTAGTATAATAACATAGTTAATAAATTGTAATGGCTTAATCACCTTGTAGATAATGTTTTCCTGCAGAATAAAGAAAAGTCTTCAACAAAGTAAAGCATCTCTTCTTTGTTGCAAGGTATCCTTGAAGTGGTTATTTCCACTTACAGTTGCAGGCTTCCTGAATTTCCAGGAATCCTACAATGCTTTCCTACTGATAGAAGAAATTGGTTGGTTCAAGATTTGCCTGTGTTTATAATTATTCTTTTTACTGTATTTACTGTGACCTCTGAGTAGATGAAAAATCCTTACTGCCCAGCCTTAAAGCATTGGTAGGTCTGAACCTGAAATACTGTGATGTGTCTTCAGTTTCAGTGTAAAGACGACTTTTCTTTTCTTGTTGTCTTAACCTATTTATAAAAGAAATCTTATTATGAGTAAGTATTTGTTGTTATTTTTTAAAATCTACTGGTTCTGGTGGGGGAGGTTTTGACAGTATTCTTTTTTCACCAGGAGGGAACTGGCTCTCTCATTTTTAACATGAGAGGCAGATAGTTCAATGAGTCCTAGGAGCCACCCTAGGTCTAAGACCTATTGTTTCTGTAAATCTAAAGCAAAACTTTTTTGATTTCAGTCCCAAAGAGCTGACTGCTTTCTTATGAACTTTATGAGTACTTCCAAGAACACAGTTGATGCATAGTGTCCCATGTGAAAGAAGTGGCCATGGATTACATAAATTGATATTCCTAGTCTGCCAAAGAGCAAATACCTTCCTTCATTCCTTCTGTCATGTATCTATCTAGCCTTGGTTGGCTGGCAGTGCAGGAGGCAAGGGTTTGGCTCATCTAGACCCCAGAAACATGCTGTGTCTGCATTAATATTTCTATTAAAAAATACATTACAAATACATTAAAATACAAATATTTTTTGAGAGAATGTTAAATATACTTCATGTTTGGATAGACAGTAACTAATATGTAAAGTATGAGTTATTTAAATTCAGATGTGTTTGTAGCTTGTTTTTAACAGTTATTTAAAAACAAAACAAAACCAAACAACCTCCCTCCCCAAACTTTCTGAGAAGGCATACCCAGTTTGCATCTGAAGTGCCAAACTCTTTGAACATACATGGTATCTAAGATGTATTCAACCAGAAGATGTTTCCTTTTATTTCTTCCATTTAGAAGAAGGTGTGATATAGGGAGCTGTGTTAATTCCATTCAGTATCTTATAAAAAGAAATGTTCACGTGCTCGGCTGGCAAATGGTGATGTTAAGGATTTCTTCCCTAGTACTTGGCACATGGACACTTCAGCAGTGCTGCTGTCTAGCAGAGACTTGACACAGGTGCTTTTTGGCATGTGGTTTCTGCTATTAATTAAATTAGAAAATTTTGTAGGTAGACCTGTGTGCACAGTTATTTTTTCTAGGATAACCAAGGTAGGTACTGACCTTGGCTGTACCTATTTTAGAACAGGAGACCAATTCTAGGTTAGTCATTCTTGACCCAAGACCTTCTTTGCCTTTTCCTTTCTTTCTGTGCCAGCAGTGCTGCACCAGTACAATTCCCTTCCCCTGCTTTTCAGGAGGGCACTGCTCCATACACTCCTCCTCCGCCCTGGCAGCGGTGGGGCGGGCAATCAGCATGTGCCCCTCTAGAAATTGTTTTCCTCTGACTGATTCAGCCTTCAGTAGAACCGCTGCTGTGAACAGCTCAAGGCCTAACCGCTTGCTTGTGTTGAGTAACCTAGCTACAAACATAGTCAGGTGTGCAAAATATGTTGGGTGGTTGTTTGGTGGGTTTTTTTAAATAATAAATTATTTAGTCTCACCTTTATGGTCTCTGCACAGGGGATATGTACTAGCCAGGCTTTTCACCATAGGTGTGAAATATTCCCCTGTGAGCTCTGAGGATTTTTTTCCCATCTTTTTTTGGTCAAGCTTGATGCAGATTTATAATCCTAATATTCCTGGTGGAACTGACTTGATGGTGCAGTCACAATCAAGCAAACATTTTGGTGTTATCTCTGAGAAATTAGAAAATAAAAGAGAAATCTCAGGTAAAGAACTTCTTTGAGAAAGAGATACCAACTTGTTTTGAAGCTTATCCCATTGGATACATTTTAAGAGAAATTCAGCTTTTTGTCAGGAAGACTGATCTTTTTTTTGTTTATTTTAATATTTTGTATTTTCTAAGATTAACTGTTAAATAAAAAAGCTTAATAGTGATAGTAAGAATCATCTGAATAAATAAGGAGGTTTTTGAGTTGTAAAAATGCAAGGTTATAAGTCACTGTTTACTCCCTGTATCTCCAAAATGTGCATTGAGAAGACAGTGTCTAGGCTTAAGGTTTCCTGTGATGAAATTAAATAGCAAAAGATTCCAAAGATTTGTCTGTTTATACCATCTGTCTAATAATAATTAGAATTCTGTTTCTTTTATTTTGGGGCAAGAAATAAAACGTTTGAAGTACATTTTGGGAATAGAGTACTAGGTTGGATACAAAGTTGAGAGACAGTAATGAGCTGGAAATCACTTTTTTATTTTCAACAAAAAACAGTTCAAACATGAAAAAAATTTTCATATCTCAAATTCTGTTCTAAAATGTTTAGTTTAGAAGTCTTTCCTTAATCTTTCAAAATGTTTCATAATGAGAATGCTTTTGCATATTACGTACTAATGGAAAAGTACTGGTGCTGTTTTACCTGGACAAAAATAAAACAAGTGAAGGCAGAAGGTGACTCTTTTCAAACCTCTAGCTCAGTCTAGCTGTAAGAATAATATTAAACTATGGCCAGTTAGGAATGTCTTCTGTTGCGACCTTGGACACATATTTAGACTGCTGGTTATTCTTCCTCTGATGTTTATTGAAGCAATTGGATTTTAAATGAAATCTGAATTCATTTGACCTGGGATTTTGTTAGTAGGTGAATGCACTCTGTTTTAAAAAATAGTTCAACAAAAGGGACTGATTTCTATAATAAGGCAAATGTAATTAATGTATTGTTTTCCTTGATTGGTTTCCATATACAAGCTTTATTAATGCCTTCCATCTTTCTGACAGGTTGTGAAGATGCGAAAAGATGTGAAGAAGGCCAGAGTCCTGACTATTCGCAGACTAACCAGACACATTGGGAAATTGAAGCTGAAAAAGTCAGTTTTAAATATCAATGTTACTTGTGTGTTTTTAAATGATTCGATATCTTAATTGTTTTCCCAAAAATGGAGAAGTGAGAGAAGCATGTATTACATTTTAAACTTAAGGCACTATGATGCATAAATTCTGTTTGTCTTAATTTTACATCACTTTAGATAGAATAAAAATAGTATCTAAAAAACAATTTCATAAAGCAGAATTGGGATAACTTTTTTTTGAGGGATTTAGTGTATTGGAACTTAATCCAAATCACTTGTAGGACCTTCTACAGCACTTTTAACAATGTCAGATTTGATCTGCTAGGTTATTCTGCTGTTGAAAGTAAGTTATGCAACATTTTCTCACTGCAGTTGTCTTTAAGGTTCTATAGCAAAAAACACTGTTCAGTTGGCATAGATATAGAGGTCATACTTGTTTTTTTAATAATCAATAAACTTAATTAAATAGAATTTAAATTTATTTTAATTAAATAAAACAGTTTAAAGTTTATAATTAATTTTAATTAATGACTTGGCGTTATAATTTTAAATAATTTATTTTTTTAATAATGAGTAAACAGATAAACAACATTTTGTAGATTAAAAGATAACTGGCCCAGAGTAATTTTCAATGTGGCTTATTGGAGACAATAGAAGATACACCTGTGACTTTGTTCAAAGTGTAAATTGCCCATACTGGTCTCCCATGAGTTTAGCCTATTGTGCAAAATAGGAAGCAAGGCCAATGATCTTTTAAGTATTATAGATCTTAAAATGTAATTCCAGTTGAGAGATCAGTGTCTCCTGTACATTGTTGATAGGAATTGTAGTTACTGTTTTCTAATGAAATAACATCTGTCTGTCTTACTGTTCTAGTAAATCCCCTGTTTTTTTCCTCTGTTCAGAACAACAGAAGCATTCAACTGTTTGCTAAAACATTCATTTAACAAGGGAATCTGTTTATGCTCACTCTTGTGATATTTTTATTTTGCTACTTAGTTTTAGCGCACAGGGAAATAAAGTGAACAAAACCCAGATTTTTTTAATGAAGACAGACTTCATTTGCAGGGGTTCAGAAGACTTGAAATTGAAGAACCAAAAACGAGTTGAGAGATTAATTGAAGAAATCCATGCCATGAAGGTAATACCATGTTTAGATATTTAAATATTAGAGGCAATTAATTTTCGTTAGGAAAAAGCTTGGTCTGTTTTCTGGGACTGTACTACTGGAACTTAACTGAAATATTTCTAGAGTCAGCTTGGTCATTAATGTAACATAGCTGGAAAATTATGAATATTTGCATATTTCCATGTTTGTTTGCCACATCAATCAGAGGTGTTATTTGATTCTCAAGATTGCCAGGCTAAACATGAATTTGTTTAGAAATGCATGGTGCTTGAAGTACTGTAACAGTTAAAGTGCAGAAATTAAAGTTCTCTTGCAGCTCAGGAGTATGGAAGGCATTTTGTGTGCCTGACAACACTGTATCCTTATTATCAGTTATCTTAGCTTTAAGTATGATGCTACTTGTATTTTACTTTCAACTTCAAAGTTCTGTAGTAGTTTGAAATTTTAGCTGCAAGGAACTGGTAACACTTGAGTCAGACCTTTTTTCTCTTCAGCCTAGCTGTGTTCCTATGCAGCACAGGAGTCCTGCATAGGCCAAGATAACTTTTCACATGAAATGGGTGGGGGTTTTGTTTTTTCTTCATGGTTATAGTCATTAAATCACCCTTACCGTTCTGTTTGGTTTGGGTGGGTTTTTTGGTTTAACTTTTATTTTTCTTTTTCTTCCCTGATCCTTTGGGGTTTTTAACATTTTTTTGTAGTTTTTCTCCCCTGATCCTTGCGCAGATCTTAGTCTTCAAGAAAGCTGGTAACTGGAAAGCCTTCTTTGACCCATTTATATATGCTTTGTGCCAGATTCACCAGGTGGAATCATAGGGGTGCTCAGAAATCAATAAAGAGGAAAAGAAAATGGGTGGCACTATATTAAAGGGTAAAGCACTGGTCAAGGAACATGACAGTCTTATTGAGGCTTGCTGTCAGTCTTAAACTTGGTCTTGTGACTTTTTTTTTTAATGACATTTATGTGTCTATTGGAGCATGATGAGACTTCTGGAAACGTTTCTCAATTTGTATGAGTAAATATCAAGTGATAAGGTGTGGTGTAGGACTGGAGCTCACAAGCCCATGTTTTACAGGGCTTCCATGAGCACTCCTGAGAGGGTTTTACTGCAAGATCCATTCTGCACGTATCTTCCAGAAGTGTTTGCTTTGTCCACATTGTGCTTTTCTTTCCAGGATTGGCTAGTGTAGACATCTTAAAGGCTATGTGCACTCAGGACTATATTGGCCAAGTACATTCAGGCCGTTTCTTCGGTTGGTGTTAATGAGTGCAGGACTTGTAAGTGTTAACTTTAAGGGTGATTGTCAAGGGAGGACAGATTTGTGATCTGGAGAGCTGAAAGCAAACAAATTTTGCTTTGAAATAGTTTTATTAAAGGGAGGAGTCTTCAAAGTGAGCAGCTGAGAAAGAGGAAAGGCTCTCCCATTTCTCAGGCCGGTAGCTAGTAAATGTGCTCGGTTATCTGAAATTGTGCTGTAAGTGGTCTTTATTGTTAAAAAAAATGCACTCTTGTATTAATTATTTTTCAATAGCAAAAGGATTGGCTTTTAGTGGGTTTTTTACTTTGAAAATTAACAAATAAGACACTTACTATCTCTACAATGTATTTGTTTCATAGACAAAGGAGAAATTCCTGTTTCTTATGAAAAACCTAAAAGGCAGTAGTTGTTTACATATTTTCACCACTTGATTTCTAGAGTAAGACAGCTTTTTAGAGTTGGAATAGAAAATTTTTTCATTCATCATGGAAGAGTAACAAGACAATTTTCACAGAAATTGTTGATATTATTTAAGATAGGGGAAATTTTATGTTGGTATAAGAACACTCCTGTCAGCCTTTTGTCTTAAGTTACTGATCATAGGATTCATAAAGAACTCTTAGCATAACCTGAATGGATATTTGAAAATTTTTAGGAAATAATGGACAGATTAGAAATTGTGAATGAAGCAAACTGGTAAGCAGTCTACGAAGTTCCAACTTAGAGCAGGCTTGTATTATCCAGTCTATTCTAGCAGTTTCCGTGTGTGGATCTCAAACATTTGTCAGAGGAGATGCAAATCCTTTCAAAAGCGATTGACTGTGTGCAGAATATAGGAGTTGATAATTTTCCATGTAACATGCAGAAATAGTACATAAATTTCTATCTTATTTGTTTTATCTAAAAAAAAAGCCTTCTTGCTTACTGAATGTTTAGTCTGGAGGAGTATAGCAAGCTGCAAAGAGAAGTTCAATTGAAAAGACAAAAACCAGTAAAAATAATTATGCTAGCCGTTACTCTGGTTTGGAGGAAAAAGCAGATGTTACAGCAGAGTTTGACAGCATGTGTATTTTCAGATCAAAAAATATCTTGAGATTGCTACTTAAAACTTCTAGAACTTCTTTATTGGTTGGACAAAAGTATGAGGGGCTGCTGTAGACTGAAGAAAATACATCTTTGAAAGAAAAGGCAAATACTACCATTTTTCCTTCATTTTTCCCAGTTGTCAAAGATGGCACACCTTTTTCTAAATAGACATTTTTCTTTTAGTCGGGAACAAACTCGGACTACCTTTCTCCTGCTGCATATCCAGAAAAAAACCCCACCAACCTTCTGGGGACTGCTGGCAGGAATAGTCTTTTGTGAAGGACTTCATATATCCTGATGACCTCAAAAGCCACAAGAGGATTCCCTTTCACAGAGAATTTGTTTCAAGCTCAGGGAAGAGAGACTGAAATTCTGGGACCTTCACACTGTTGTCTGTTTTACTGAAGGTTTTAATGTGATGGCTTAAGTTTCTTTTACTCAGGAAAATAATCTGAGGAGTTGAAATCTTAATAAATGAGAATTCCTTGTCGCCTTAAGAATTACATTTCTGCATTCAGCTGCCTGTAAACCCACAAACCTTTTGTAGTAGTTCATTTACTGGGGGAATCTGTTTCTTGGTCAGCACAGTGCCTTAATATGGCTGCTGCCACTTCATGGAACCTGTTATCTTTCATCCAGACCGTAACAAAAAAAAAAAAAATTAAAAAAAAAATTAACTGATGGTTCATCTGTTTTTAGATTCTGGCTGCCTTCAGCTCAGCAGGACTTGTAAGAGCTGCTGTCCTTCTGAATGAGGCAAATGTGAACTTTGAATTATAAAATCTTACCTTCTCTTTCTAGTGTGGATCGTTACTTATTACGAGTCTGATGTTATAAGGAGGACATAATGCATACAATTATTTGATAACTCTTGTCTTATCACTAACTTTTGGAGATGCTTTTTTCCTGTCTTCAAGTAGACTCTAATTGGACACAGCTGACATAATTTCACTGGAAATATATTTCCTTAGGAGTAGGATGTAATTAGATGCTCACTTTTCAGTAAATTCTGTGTCTGTTTACTTTTTTTTTATATCCTATACATAGTCACACATGCATAGTTCTACATATATTGAAAACTTCGGAACTGGTGCTGGGCTTCTGTTATTTGAATTTGCAAATAGCATATATTGTTGTATTATTGTTGGAATTATGTTTAATTTTTGATTCTATATGTTTTCATTGTTAGAACTGGAGATTAAAAATAACTTAATTGGCAAAAACAATTAATAATTTCTCAAGCACAACAACCAGAAGTAAACATTGTGGGAAGTGAGAACAGTTAAAAATTGCAGCTACGTGGATGCAGGAACTGGATTAATTGTTTGCAGGAGTTCGCAGTGCTATTGGAATAGTACGCTGTTTTCTGAGGCCTTCAGATTTTGTTTTGCCAAAACTGTTTAAAGTATTTATTTAACGATTCATGAAATACGAGAATAAGGAACACTATGATCCTTTCTAGTCCTTCTAATAAGATACTATTTTTTTAAAAATATAAAATTGTGTATACTTACAGGAATTTTTTTATTTGTTCATCAGGGTTGATGATACTTTCAAAATGGATGAATTATCCATTGTTGAGTACTTTTAACCATATTTAGGAAGCTATGATACTACAAAAATTTCTTTACACAAAAGTAACTGTCTAGTGATGTCTTAGCAATGTGTAGCTTATCTTGAATTGTTTCAATTTCTTGACTGAAATTAGGTTTGAATACAACTTTATATGTATGTTTTGCTGTGTATTTAGGAGTAGTGTTTGCCTTTACCTTACAATGAAAACCTTGGTATGATGGCAGGTTTACAGCAATATCGTGTTTAGAGGATGCCTGTTAATGAAGTACAGAAGAAAGGCTGTTTGCAGTGCTTGAAGGGAAATATGTCTTCCAGTTGTTGTGAATGGGCAAAAACATGGGCAGTTGTTTACAACCATTGTTAAATGGCTTGGGAAGACACTTCCTTGGTCCTGAAAATAATCACTGGAGAATTGGATAAGGCAGTACAACGTTCTTGTTTACATACACATAAAACACAGTAATTATCACAGAATAAAGAGTTTAGTACGAGAGATACAGGGGTGAAACAGTGTTTCATTCTAAATTATTTTCTCTTAACTTTATATTTTAGCAAGATATGAACAGGAGTAAAGTATGAACTCCAGTATTATTGTCAAGCTTTTGAAAGCCAAATTGTTACATAAAGGTAGAGCTTCAGTCTGAAGGATGTTTTCACAGTCTTTGGCCTTGGAACAAAAATTGTCTTACTTTCATGAAAGTAACAGTGATATGGATGAGAAAGGGCTTTTGCTTAGGACTGGGTAACTGATAATTTTAGAGTAGGTCAGCCTAAGGAGCTTGATAGATCTTTCTTCTGTCATCTTTTCGCATGGAATTTTTGTCTCTGGAAATGCCCAGCTTTTTCAGAAAGCCTTATCATTTTCTTCTAACAGTAGTGGTGTCTTTTTTGGTTAATGCTTTAATCCTGTAGCCTTGGTTTCAGGTAACATTTCACTGTAGAATTGCTTTGAGTAAGAGTGAGGACTAATTCACTTGGAGTTTTGCTTTTTCTTTCTCCTCGTGTATGTTTCCCACAACAGTCTTCCATATTTTCATTCATAGTAGATAGCAGACTTTCCTATTACTATTACAGAAACTTTAAAGCTTTTTTTGAAAGATTAATGGAAAGCTTTTAAAATCTAGTGTAGTCATCTTAGGAACGGTCCTTGATGCTTCTCATTAAAAGGCAGAGGCAGGGGTGGTCCAACTTGCACAGTGGTGTGGGTCAGATGCCACTTACAGACCATTTCATGGAAGCTAGAAGGAGTAGAACTCAGTCATTTAGCCCTCCTTCAAAGGAGCAGTGCACATCCTTGCCTTGGCACGTGTCTTGACTTGTTATCCATACATGATGCATTTCTCTCCAGTAATGCAGGAAACTTGGTGCTTTGGGTGGTGGATAGATCCATGTGTGCATTGGTTGGATGTACATGTGCAAGAAGTCAGGCACTTTAATGAGACACTGAATTTTGCTGCTTATGTTCTCGATAGCACATTGTACTTTGTCAATGACGTTATGTGGCTCTTCTAGGTAATACATGCATTGTAAGGCAGATAATTTTTATTTTTACGAGGTCTGAATATTCATTCAGATACCTCAGATTCTGTCAGGGCTGAAGTAGAAAGCTCTTCCCAATAAGAAACTGTGCAAAGAGTGCTTAACACAGAAGATAGCATGGATAGACAGTGTGTTCCTAAGCCCAAACACAAAAAGGCAGTCCACCAAAGGTGGAAGCAAGGACATACTACCTGGGAAGAATATAGTGACACTACCTCAATGCACAAATAATGTTAGAAAATAAAAAGCTTAAATGGATTTCCAACTAGTGAGGAATGTGAGGGTCTGCAGGAATCATAGAATCGTAGAATGGTTTGGGTTGAAAGGGACTTTAAAGATCATATAGCTCCAACTCACCTGCCATGGGCAGGGACACCTTCCACTAGACCAGGTTTCTGAAAGCCCCATCCAGCCTGGCCTTGAACACTTCCAGGGATGGGCCATCCACAGCTTCGCTGGGCAGCCTGCTCCAGTGTCCAGCCACCCTCAGAGTAAAGAATTTCTTCCTAATACCTAA
The DNA here is from genome assembly GCF_023634155.1 of Falco peregrinus. Lineage (NCBI taxonomy): Eukaryota > Metazoa > Chordata > Aves > Falconiformes > Falconidae > Falco > Falco peregrinus. The sequence continues at coordinate 20,177,749 of NC_073739.1, forward strand.
TCTAAATCAACCCTATTTCAGCTTAAATCCATTACCCCTTGTCCTATCACTTCACGCCCTTGTGAAAAGTCCCTCTCCAGCTTTCTTCTGTAAGTACACTGGGAGCAAAAGTAAAGCTAAAGGAAAATAAGGGTCCACAGTTCAGTGAGAGGCTATGGAAAAGGACAAGATATTCAGGGTGGGGGTTTTTCTCTTGTTTTTTACTGGTTTGTTCTGCTCTTCGGCCTCTCAGTTTCCAGAGCCTACAGGCAGAGTTTGTGGGAGTGAAGTGTTACCCACAGCAGAAAATGATGCCATTAAGGAATGCATAAGTCAATTGGGCCTGTACAAGTCCATGGGACCAGATACCTTATACTTGGGATGCAGAAACAGCTGAATTATATCATGATGAGGCTGCTTTCATTGTTTCTGAAAGGTCACAACTGAAAAAGGTTACTGATGTTTGGAAAAAGGCAAACATCCTATCAACTTCCAGAAGGAGTATCTGAGAAAATGCAGACTGATTAGTCTCAGCTTAAATCTCTGGAAAAGTTGTGGAGCAAGTTTTTCTGGAAGCCGATTTCAGGCACAGGAATTAAGCACAGGAAGATGACTGGGAGTAGCCAGAATGGATTTACCAAGAGTGAATTGTACCTAACTGACCTGATCCCCTTCTGTGATGAGGTAATTGTGCAGACAAGAAGGAACCAGCAGATGCTGTGTACCTTGACTTTTAGAAAAGACTGTGACACTGTTTTATGTAATCTCCTTATAGCCAAAGTAGGGCCAGGAAGACAAGGAAGGGAAAGTTGCCCTTTGTGTGAGAGAGCAGCAGGAATTTATAGAACTCTGCCTTGAGGTGGATAACGAGCCAGTTCAGAGCATAAAGGTCAGCGCTAGCAGCCAAACATAATACCGTATCTACTACACCTACCCTGATCAGAAACAAGTAAAAGAATCACAGCATCATTTAGGTTGGAAAGGGACAATCACTTTCCTAGTCCTGCTGGCCACACTGTTTCTGATACAGAGATGAAGACCCCCTTCCAGATGACTTCATGTACCCCATCCCCTCGGCAAAGAACAACTTCCCTGTGTTACGCAGCTCCTGCCATGCTGGGAATTTGTATCCAGAAAAACACTTGTATTTCTTAATCTGTTCTACTGATTACCTCTAATTTCTGAAGTAATTACATCTTTTGGGTTTACTTTTCTTTGAGATTTGCTGGGTTTGAAAATCTAGCAAAAATACACATTACTAAAATCACTGAGCTTTTAACTGACTTTCAGTATTACCCGCAGAATCCAAAAATGATAGTGTTGTTTTAAAAATAATATTTCAGAAGTTTCAAATTAGGAAAAAAAACCACTTTTTTTTTTAATGTCACCAAGAGAGAACTGTTCTGGGATTCATGAATGTTGGAATGTGGATTCTGAACATAGCTGAGGGACCCCAGAGGTAGATAGTATTGGGGTTTTTTTTAGGTTTGGGCTTGTTCTCAGGTAAATAATAGAATCATAGAAGCATTTAGATGGGAAAAGGCCCTTAATTTCATCAAGTCCAACCATAAACCTAACACTGCCAAATCCTACCATTAAACCATGTCCCAAAGTGCCCCATCTACACATCTTCTCAATACGCCCAGGGATGCTGACCCAACCTCTTCCCTGGGCAGCCTGTTCCAATGCCTGACAACTCTTTTGTTGAATAAATTTTCCCCAATATCCAAGTTAAACCTCCCCTGGCACAACTTGAGGCCATTGCCTCTCATGCTGTCGTTTGCTACTTTGGAGAAGAGACCGACCCCACCTGCCTACAGCCTCCTGTCAGGCAGCTGTAGGGAGCGATAAGGTCTCCCCTGAGTCTCCTCCTGTCCAGGCTAAACACCCCCAGTCCCCTCAGCTGCTCCTTATCAGACCTGGGCCCCAGCCCCTTCCCCAGCCCCGCTGCCCGTCTCTGGACACGCTGCAGCCCCTCAATGTCCCTCTTGCAGTGAGGGGCCCAGACCTGAACACAGGGTTTGAGGGGCGGCCTCAGCAGTGCCCAGTGCAGGGGGACGGTCACTGCCCTGGTCCTGCTGGCCACACTGTTTCTGATACAGAGATGAAGACCCCCTTCCAGATGACTTCACGCACCCCATCCCCTCGACAGAGCACAACTTCCCCGTGTTACGCAGCTCCCGCCATGCCGCCCAGGGCAGTGCGCACGTGTCCCGTGCTGTGGGCTGGAGCACCGTGGCAGCCTGCCCTGTCAGGGAGCCGTGTACCAGCAAGGCCCAGCCTTGGGTAGTGTCCAGCCTCCCCGTGCTCCCCAGCAGCACCCACAGCGCTGGCGCTCTGCCATGGGTGCCCTGCCTGCCTCCTCGTGCCCTTGCCTCCCACCCCCTCCCAGGCCACCCCGCGCTCCATCTGGCCCAGCTCTGGGGACCTGCCCCAGCCCCTCAGACGGGGCGAAGGAAGCCCCTGCACCACCTCGGCGGGGCAGAAAGACCTGCTCACACCTCCACCCACCCCACCCCAAGGAGGTGGAGGTGGAGGACGTGGCTCCCAGTCTACAGGCCAGCACCAAAGGTGCCGACGCTGCAGACGGTGACGCGGGTGGGAGAAAAGGGAGGTGGGAGGATGGCCCTGCGCTTCTGTGCGCCTGGGCAGCCACTTCCCACATCGTGTGCAAGGAGGCTTTAGGGCAACAAAATGCAGGGCAAGAGAGGAAGGGGGGAAACCCAAACCGGAAAGGGGCAGAGGCAGAATGGCTTCCCCAGGCAGTCTCCCGTCCCGTTACAGAGAGGGCCCAGCCCGCTTTGCTTTCCAGACTGGGCCCGTTAATGCGTGGCTGCACATGCTGTCCCCTGCCTGTGCTGGTGCCAGCGCTGGCCAAAGCCCCCTCGCCTGGCGCCGCTTGCTCCACCACCAGCTTTCCCCCATGGCCACGCGCACCCTGCCCAGGGCGTAGGCGGGACCTTCTCCAGACCACTGAAAGAGGCCTGGTGTCCACAGCCTCTTGCAGAAGAACAGCACCACCAGCTGCTGCAGCAGTGTAAACCACAGGTGTCGAGCAGTCCAGGAGGTTTTTGGAGAGGGCTGATGAGAACTCTCTAACACAGGTGATGGAGGAGCCACTCAAAGAAGATGCTCCCCTGGACCTGATAGATACAAGGAGGGAAGAACTGGTCGGCAAGAGGAAGGTCAGGGGCAGCACTGACCAACTCAACCGTAGAAGGGAGGTGTGCGAGGTGGAAACAGAGACAGGTGGCCGGAAAGGAATATAGAGACGCTGTCCAGGTGTCCACCTGTAGTTGAACATGGCGAGGGACATGAAGGGCAAACACAAAGGACTTCTGCAGGAAACAGCAGCAGCCAAAGGAAGACTAGGCAAAACGTGGGCCCACTGTTAAGCAGACGTGAGATTTCTGATAAAGGACATTAAAAAGGCCAAGGTAGGCCATGATTCTCGATTGCAGTCTTTAGTGGCAAGAGTAGCCTTCAGCAGTCCTGGGTCCCTGAAACTAGTGGGGAAGTGCAGACCAAGGGAGATTTACGGTTGGTGGAGGAGGATCAGGTTAGGGAACATTTAAACAAAGCAGACATACACGAGTCCATGGGACCTGCTGGAGCGTGCCCGTAAGAGGAGGCTGGCCCTTGTTGCCAGTGTTGGTCACTTTTGAGATGTCCTGGTGGGACCAACTTGGGGTGTGCGGGCAGAAGGCTCTTGACAGCTGGGAAGAAGCCAGTGTCACTCCTGTCTTCAGGAAAGGCAGAGTGGAAAGTGAGGGGTACTGCAGGCAAGGCAGCATCTCCTCAGTTGCTGAGGTGATGGACAGAGCAAGTAACACTGGAACCCATTCACAAAACCTAAAGGACAAGCAGCTGATTGGGCATAGTCAGCATAGATTTGCAGTGGGCAAATGACATTTGGCGGACTCGTAGCCTTCTACGGTGAGGTGAGTAGTGTGGTGGGTGAGATGCACAGTGGTTGTTTCTCTGTAGTTCAGTAAAGCTTTTGACACTGTATCCGGTAACATCCTCACAGACAAACTGAGGGGGCAGGGACTGGTTAAAGGGACAGTGAGGTGGGTCAAAGACCGGCTGGACTGCTGAGCAAAAAGGGTTTTGGTAACAGCACGACTGTGTACCTAACTGGAGGCCAGTAACTGGTGGTATAGTGCAGAGTTCAGTGCTGAGGTCTGTAGTATTTAACATCTTCACTGACAATAGGACAGAGCGTGTGCTCGTGAAGTTTGCAGAAGGTGAAGAATTGGGAAGAGTACACCAGAAGGTTGCTGCCATTCAGAGGGGCACGGTCAGGCTGGGGAAAGGGCAGAGAGGAAATCTCTTGAAGTTTAGCAGAAGAAAATGTCAAGCCCTGCCGCTGGGTAGCAGTAAACTCTTGCAGCCATCTATGCTGGTGACTGACAGTCTGGAAAGCAACTTCGCGTGAAGGGACCTTGGTGTCCTGGTGGACACGAGCTGACCGTGCGCAAGCAAAGCAGTCTTATGAGAAGGAAGGCCATCAGTCTCCTGGGTTACATGAGGAAAGGCATTGCTAGTAGGCTGAGGGTGGTGATCCTTCCGCTCTGCTTGGAACTGGTAAGACACATCTGAGGTGCTCGGTCCAGCTCTGGTCTCCTGAGTGCAGGAAAGACATGGACATCCTGGATCAAGTCAGATGAAGGGTCATGAAGATGACTCTGGGACTACAGCATCTAGGAGCAGGTGAGAGAGCATCAAGGAGCGTGTGAGAGAGCTGGGACTGTTGAGCCTTGAGAAGGCTCAGGGGGATCTTACCTGTGTGTAAAAAATACCTGATGGAAGTAGTTGTGCCCACTGACAGGACGAGAGGCAGTGGGCACAGACTGAAATTGAAGAAAGTCTGTTCAAACTTACAAGATCAGTTTTTCACTGTAAGAGTGATTAATCACTAGAACAGATTGATCAGAGAATTTCTGAAGTCTGCATTCTTGGAAATACTCAAAACTTGTCTGGATGTAGCACCGAGGAATCTTTTAGTGGAGTTGCTTGATCAGGTGTAGTTGGACTAGAGATAGAAACTGTAGTGGGAGTAGTACTCCAGACCTTCCTTTGCAAACTCTACAACTCTTGGAATCTGTGGAGAGAGATGAAGTAAAAAACTGGGCAATGTGTGGGTGAAAATCTTTCAGGTCTGTCAGGTTCAAAGGTTTATGATCAGTGGTAGAACATCCACGTGGTTGCTGGTGACTAGTGATGTCCGTTTAGGGGTCTGTGCTAGCAAAAGTACTGTTTGCTGTGTTAGTAGTACCATAAACTATATGGGTTGCATTCGCTGCAGGTTTGTGGATGATACCAAGTAGGGGGACATGGATGATATCCCTGAGGGCAGGGCTGCTATTCCGAGGGATCTGTACAGAGTAGAAAAAAAAGCTGAGAGGAACTGCATGTAGTTCAAGGGAAGCAAATGCAGTTTTGTGTCTGGGATGGAGTAGCTTCATGCAGCAGTCCAGGCTGGAGACTAGTTGCATAGAAACCAGCTTTGTGGAAAAGGATCTGGGTGTCCTGATGGACAGGAAGTTGAACACAAGACAAAAGTGTGCCCCTGTGGAGGGGAACTCCAGCTGCGTTCTGGGCTAAATTAATGTATCTGGCAGGTCCAGGGCAGTGGTTCTTCCCCTTTATTTGGTTGTGGTGGGACTGCAGCTGGAGTGCTGTGTCCAGTTCTGAGCTTTCTAGTAAAGGAAAGACATGGACATACTGGAAAAAGTCCATCAGAGGGCCACCAAGCTGGTCAGGGGCTGGATCACGTAATATATAAGGTAGGAGAGCTGTGTTTATTCATGCTTAATGAGAAAAGGCTAAAGGCAAACTATATTACTGGCTGTAGCTACCTAGGGTGGCCTGGGAAGATGGAGCCATTCTTTCTTCAGAGATGTCCAGAGGAAAGGTGGTGGGCATAAGTTACATCCTGGAGAATTCTGACTTGCTGTGTCAGGAGGAAGGATGGAATTCACCAATGGGGTTATAAAATGCTAACACAGATAGCGAAGAGAGGGTATAGGATTTCAGCCTTTGGAGAGTCAAAATTCAAGGGCCCTGAACAACCTTCTCTGTCTAGAGCTTCTTTGGGCAGGTTGCACTAGATCTGGAAGTCTCTTCCAGCTTACATAAGTCAATGTTTACACAATTGTAAGTAGGAGGAATTTTCAAGTTAGGAACTTGAAAAACTGTAGATGTACAATAAAATTATTTTAGCTTTAGTTAGGAGTAAACACCATCTTATTTGGTGCGTTATTTTTCTACTCTGAGAAATAGCTTTGGGAATAAATCAACAGAGTTGCATGCCTAGGTTTTGATACACATGAATAACTGTGTATGAACTATGCTATACTGTAGTTTTACCTTCCAAAGAGTGTGTGGAAGAGCATCATAAACAGTACTGAATATAGGCAGCTAGATCAAGTGCTTGAGAATATACTGTGTGGAGCAATACCATACCTCCACTTGTCTAGACATTGGAATTTAATGGTGTTTCATTTTATAAACTTAGGGATATTCTGTGCTGTGCTAGTTTGTATTGTTAAACTGGTACTACAAGTAAACAGACAAAACCTGTACACTTCCCGTACAAAAATGGCAGAGAAATTTATATGACAATCAATGTCTCATGACTGGAGGCAGGGAAGATAGTATTATGTATTTCTGTATTTAATTAGTTGCAGTATAGTGTTTTATTGTCCTTTCCATATGAATATTAACAAATCTTGGGCATTGGATTAGAAGGGGAAAAGGGTTGGTTGCTGTAACTTCAAGGTCAGGATTTTGCCTCTTTCACTTTTACAGTATGCTGTCTCTCCAGCTTGTCTATCAAAACCATCATGATAGGTGGTCAGATGTGCTCACTGATACCTTTTGCTTATTTCTAATCATGTAGTTCCATGGAATTACTCTTCTGTAATATCCTTGTAGGAGATAATTCCTCAGCAATTAATGAGCATTTTGTTCAGAAGAATTACGATCTTCCGATACTGAACAAATTCTTACTTAAAAAACCTAACCTCATTCTATTTCTGAATAAAAACACTATATTAACATTGAAATAACGAGCAAAGATGATGTAACGCTTCCAGAGGGAAGTACAAGAGTCTGAACAAATATAAACTATTCCTGGAGCCGATGCTGTGTGTATGTAGTTGTTCTCTAGTCAAAACAGCAAATATGTTGCTTTGGAATTTATTTCATGAAAATTTGGTTTATTCCTGTCAATCATTATGTGTGTGGACTTATCCATAGAAGTGAATGATGACACCTTTTTTTATGAAAACACAAATGTTTTGTTCTTCATAGCTGAGATGGAGTAAAAGTATACAGAAGTGATGAACTGAATGACTGTTGGGATGCCTTTCTCAGAGTTTATAAGGCTTGGCTTTTGATATTCTTGACTAATAAGGATGAGGGGGGAGTGCCTTGTCAAGAGGCTACATAACCATGTCTCCCCTCTATACCCACTTTCCTTGAATATTCCTACCTACCATCTTTTTCTGACACTCTTCTTAAAATGGTGAGAAGGCAGGTTGGTATGCTCTGACTGAGTTCTGTTCTGTTATTAATTTTCATAGCATTATATTTTATATTCACTGATACCTCACTTCTATTCATGTTTATGCTACAGTGAGAACCCCCATACTTAATATAACTGTGTTTTCCCAAGTCAGTCTCCTGTTTGCTGCTCTTGCTAGGTGAAAACAGGGCAACCTTAACAATCCTAGTGTGAGAAAGCTGTAGACTATGATAGATATTTTTTTCTAGCATAAAAGAATACTTCGAATCTTAAGGAAAACTGAGAGAAAAATAGTGTGCGGGGCGAATGTTGCACTGTACAATTTTAATTTGAAATGAGAAAACAACTGACAGCCATTTATACTGTTCTATTTCATTATGATAACAAAAGTAAGGCTTTTATTTTTTTTACCACCAAATACTCTTTTGGATTGCATAAAAAAGGATGGGATGCATTTCTTAAATATAAAAGTCAATAAAAATATCACCAGCTTCATTTTCAAGACTTCATCATTGACAAGATATTTAAATACAAGCAGTTATATGCTTTTTTTGTCATGCACTAGATTCTTTGCTACAAAGTGAAAAACAGATCACAAAGGCAACTTTTTGTTGCATTTGAGTCAACCTAAGGAAAATATTAAAAGTAGGTTCTGAGTGAAGGTTGTCAACTCTTAAAAATATGGCTTGCAGATGAAGCTTTTTCCTCTTGAGTCTTGCATAAGGGTTATACTATCTTGGTTTTTTGTAAGGATGCAAAATAAGTTATTTTCACTTTTTAAAAAATATGGCTTGCAGATGAGACTCCATCTCCTTTCAGAATTCTGCATAAGTATTTTTATTGTTTATTTTAATAAAGAGGCAACCTTTGCAGTAGTCAAAAAACAAATTAATGCAACCCATATGCCTTAATTTATTTGAAAATTGACCAGTGACAGCAAACCGAAACACTTATTGTTATTACTATTCAAAATAACAACAGAAGTGTCAGCATGTTTCTGGGCTCATTTTGAAAATATTTATGTATATTCCAAACAGTTTTGGGTTTTTTTGTTGTTGATTTCTTATATCATCCCAACATGTATTTCACTTCAGTGCACCAACTTGGGCCTCTTTGTAAAACTTCTCCATAATTCATGTAAACCTGAGATATAAAAGAACGTTTCTCTAAGCACTGCATACCTTTTCTTTACATTTTGACCATCCCACGCCAAATTGTACTAATACTTGCCAGAGAAGATGGTCCTTGTGAGATCTCTGAGGCAGTTCTAATTAATTTCTTCCTGTATACTAGCTGATCTTTGTACTTAATTTATTCTGGAGAAGCTAGGGAAAGTATCTCCAGAAAACAGTGAATCTGCTTAGTATGGAGGATCAGTGTTAAAATGTCTCAATATCCTTGAACAACGTTTGTCTTTGGGACATTTTAATCTGAAGAAGTTTCCCACAGAAATTTGGTCTTTTGTTCTTCACAAAAGAAATTATTTTTGAATATTGTAAGAAAGGTTTCATTCTTAATTCTAGTTGGAAGGGAGAAAAAAAGAAACAGGAGACCTACTGTGAATATCTTTATAGTCACTTGGAAACTAATTAATTCAGAATGGTGACTGCAGCTGCTATGATTCCTTATTCCAATTGATGGTTTTGTGTGTAAAGTCTTATTTGCCCCATGGTTGCCTCCTGCTTACAAAAAAAATCTTTTCTGGGAATGTAATACCAATGTAAATATGACTTCAGTGCTGGACAGACTCATTGGCACTTTTATTAAAGAATGGATTTTGTGAACACATGGATGAATAGGATGAGGCAGAATAATTGTACTTTTAGGAGATGAAAGTCATGCCTTGCAAATCAGTGGGAGTTCTTTGAAGGAATAAATACATACAGACAATGTTGCTGATTGAATCTGTGTAGTGTGCCAAATTTCTAAAAAGCCATTGTCCAGCTTTCACCAAACTCTGGTGTTTTTTCATGATGTTTTGTTTTTTAAAGCTGTTCGTGGATATGAGTTTTCTTCTTTTAGTCACAGAGTTAAATATAATAAGTGGAAGAGAGGAATAAATGGTTAGCTTTCATAGTGTTGGAAAGCTAACAGTAAAGTTCTGTGGAGATCAGTGCTGGAAATTACTCAGAAAAACAGAATGGATGACAGAGCTTGATAATCCAAAATTTCAGGATAGTGAAGATACTAAGACACTGCAGAGCAATATTACAAAACTAACTGGGCAATAAAATGACTAAACAAATTCAGTGGTGATAAATGCAAAGTGATTCATGTGGCGGTGGTGAGAATTACATGTCAAATGGTTCATTTTCACTGGACTGAAACTGACTTTTCGGTGAGGAGGTTAGTATTGAACCCATAGGTAGTTTTGTGAAAATGCTGTATTGATGTTTGGCATCTTGAGGCAGAAGACAGTCTGTTCCTATTTAAATGAATTGTTTTACCATATACTGCGTAAGTCATCTTAGTCTATTAAAAAAAAAATAATCTAGTAAAAACATAAAGAAGAGCAAAGGCAAACTATTGATGTTGGAGGTTTACAGAATTCATGTATTTGTCCTGGATGGTTCTTTTGCACTCCATATACCAATATCTTGCCCAGGAGCTTTTAGCAGCCACTTTGAAAATCTGTAGGTACTGAAAAAAAATGGTGTTTTTCATGTTTTGTTGCCAGATCTCTTCTTTCCATCTTTACCCCTCACCTTGGGCAAATGAAGTAGCAGGTTTGTCTTGCTCAAGTTTCAAGATCTCTAGGAAAGGGCAAAAAGTAATTTTTCTTCTTCCGCATGGTGCTTTTAAGAAAAGACTAGATCCTGGAGATGTACTGGGAAGGGGAATGGAAAAAGGAAATTATTTCTTTCCCCATTGTGTCTAAACTTTGAACTCTTTTCCTCTATGCCCTCTGGAAACAGGCAAAGGGGCCCCGTATATTATATGACTGTGTGTATTCGTACTCTTCTACATCTTTCTGCATCTTTTCAGGTTCTTCTGTTTTTCTTAGTCAATTCTGTTTCCATATCTATTTCAAACCAGAATCTAGCAAGTGGGGATCATTAGCTGGATTGCAGTCATTTGTCAGTTGCTGTCTTCATTGGGAACGTTGTGAGAATATAGCACATAACTTTTCCTGGCTGCTTTGGTGGCAGTCTTGCTGGCTTAAGCTCCTGCTGGGAGAAAGGAGACTAAACCGAGTAAGAGACAGCTTTCTGCTGGTTGTGCATAGCGTCCCCTTCTGGCAGGTAACACTGTTTTTCTTTAATTTTTACAAAAACAGTTCATCTGGCAACCAGCAATACTGGCAACAGTTGTGAATACCGGGGATAGTAATTCAAAACCGAAGATAGTTCCAGCCAACACAGGACTGCTTGGAAATATGTTAACCCTGAAATTGCATGTGGTTGTTATTTTAATATTAGAAAAGCAGCGTGGAACAAATTGCCAGTACAGAGTGAAATTACAGATTGTACCAGTGCAAATGAATATTGACATTCAGAACTAAAAGATGTTTGAAGAAAAAAATAATATTCAAATAAAGATAATTTTGGCATCATCATGCTCGCTGTACTGAATAATCCAGTGAGCTCGTTTTTTCCTTTTTTGTAACTTTTCTTTTGAATGTTTGTAAATGTAGTTTACCTTCATAATACCTTCTACTTCTGAAATTGTCACAAGATTACAGACTTGCTAACACTTCTTTTTTGTATCCTGTGGTGAAAATGGTTGCTTGCTCCTTGAAAGTGGCTACTGAATCAGATGGGAACCTCCAAAATTAAACAATTCATTTAATCTGATTGACTAAGTAAAATGCCAAGTTCACAGTGTTCGTCTCAGTGGACTGATGTAATTGCTGGCATTTGACTTGCATACCTCTTGAAATATTAAATTAGTTTATAAACGTGGCAGAAAAGAGCAGCCTATACTTGCCAAATAAAGTTTGGGTATTTTACAACAGCTTAAACAAACTAGCCATGTTAAGTTTTCTTTTGGGGAGTTGTTTTTGCATTTTGTTTTGTTACCAAACTGTATGAATTAGTAGTCTTTGCCTCAGCTGCATGCTCTGCTTTTGAGAGAGCTTGTACAGCATATCAGAATAAGGATATTTAGCTAGATGAAGGTGGTAACCATTTGGGCAAAATTACGTTTATAGAAATATTGTGTACTTTTGATTGACTATTTTAATAACTTTAACTTCCCAGAGAACAATAAAAAACTGAAAACTATAAAATTTTGTAGTGTAAAACTTAGTAGATGAAAACTCACAGGTTGACATTGAATTTCACTTGGATCTAAACTGAGACAGCAATACTGTAGACATTTAGTAATGTTTAAAATCAGTGCCAGCAAAAACCTGACACCAGTGTAGTTTACAAAAAGTACAATTGCTAGACAAGTTCCACTTGAAATACATTCTTGCGTTCCCAATGATTAACTGTAATTTTGGAGTGCTCTTTTTTTTAACAGGTTAGCAATAGTTAGTTCCCATCAAAATCTATATTTTCATCCAAAGTGAGATCTATATTTTCATCTAAAGCCATATATTCATCTAAAGTGAGATAGTTCTACAGGTTTCAATTTTTTGGGAAGTTCTGTTCTAATAATTTCCTCTAGTTACTTATTTAATTTTGATTTTTTGAAATGAGAACTAAGTTGTACTATTTTTTCTTAATCTGTTCAGTAGAATTGCTGCCCAAGTTGTTATTAATCCAACAAGGCTGAAAATTAATTATTTTAAGGAAGATTATCTTTTATTTTGAGAAATCATACATTAAATTAATAGACAAGTTAAAACCACTTTAAATTCTATAAAGCTTTTGAAAGAATAAGGCAGTCGATGAAACACGCAAAGTCATTAAAAAATCCATGATTTTTTTAGTGTATACTTTAGGAAAATTAGCAACTGTAGAACCATTTCTTTTTATGCTTTCCTTCCTCTTTGTAATAGAGAATCTAGATATTTGATAAGTGAAAAATACTGTAATTATGGTAGGACATAATAATAATAATCTTCAACCCTAACAATACAGGGGAATGTATTTAAATTATAATTCACTTAATTTGTCTGCAATTAGAGAGAAAATGTCTTCATTTCTACTGGATAAAACCTCTGGTTTCAGTATGTGATGATACAGAAGCAAGTCATCCAGTCAGGTTGCTGGGAAAAGCTTTGTTGGTTGGACTGGTGGAACAAAAAAAGATCTGTGGAATCTTTTTTTGTTGTGGTTTTGCTTTCCTGTAGTTGTCTGTTCCTTATAACACAGGTATTTACACAGTATATTACATTATACTAGATGAAAAAGATTGGGAACCCATCTTCCCAAACACATTCACCCTACAGTCGTTAATTATTGTCTTTTATGGTCTCTGTTAACACTTAGTAGAGTACTGTGTATTTTTATAAGCTTTACATGTTTGCATGGCTTAGCTTTTGTGCCCATCTGTAATTTTAAAAGTAAGGATTTATTCCAGTGAGGTGCTGCCAGTGCCTTGTCTTTCCTTACCTAAGCATTTTATAAATGTTTCTATGTCTGTTTCGAGTATTACAAATAAATGCTTTAAATTGAATTTTATTTAAATCTAGCATGAACTGAGTGTGGTTTGGGAGGCATAGCAAGGCCATTATGTGTGTAGGGGGGGGATCCTGTAAACTGGGGGAGCTGAGGTGCTGAAGTTTCCCAGCACATCCTTTGCCCTGACCCCCAAGTGTGATTCAGCCAAGAACCCCAAGAACGAACCCCCATTTCAGCTACATGGGCCAGTGGGTGAGCTGACAGAGGATTGGTGGGTGCAGCTTTTTTCCAAATTACTGTTGAGGAAGAAAAATAAGTCAGAAAAGCTTCTAGCATGGAGGTATCTAGATACCTGACTCATGAAGGGCCGTAATATTCTGAGCAAGTGACTTGTGACAGGGATGGCCCTAACAGCACCATCAGAGACTCCCTGTGAATCAGTCTGTGTGAATCTGATTCTCACCTGTGAGTTGAAAACCTCAGTCCTCCTCAGCAGTAATTTGAAACCCTTGCTAACTGTGGTATACACATCCGCGTTAGGTATATTGTCTGCCATGTGCTGCAGCAGGAGGCAATGGCATGGGGTTTCAGTATTGAAGTGCTGAATTGAATTTCTGTTGAAAAATACCTGGGTTTTGCTTGCCATACTTTCAGATTGTGCTGTATTTTTAGTAGAAATATATGGGTGCGAAGACTGGAGATTTCTAGGGGCGGCTAGCAACAGAATTTTTAGTAACGAAGTAGTGCTAGTATATCCATTTAAAGTAATGTATGAGCTTGTGGTTTTGTTAATTAGAAATGAAACAATTTAATGATTATCCAACCAATTTATTAGCACTAAGTAAAATAAATGGTGCAGTTGCATCATTCGGGTGTTCTCATGTTATTTGGTCAGAGGTGATAAACAGGGTTTACTTGTCACTGTCAACAAAGCAGGAAATCATTAAAGCAAAACTCTGAGTCTTTAGGTGTCAAAAGCTTTACTGCAGAAGGTGCAGTCACAAACAAGTAATAAATACAGTGTTCTGAGTTTACCTAACATCAGGTTACAGTTAGAGAAATTTGAGACAAAGCAGTAGACTTCTCTGGAAGGATTTTACGTAATTTAAAGGTGATGGATAAAGATGAGAGTGACCTGGATTGCCTGGATTCCATTGAGGAAAAAAGTAAAGCCAAATGGAAGATTAAATTTCCAGGAGTAAGGAAGACTAGAAGTTTTTTGTGTAGAATGAGAGTTCTCTTCTTTGTATTACCAAGATAAATACTGTATACCATTTTATTCCTATTTTAAAAAGTTATAATTAAAAAATGAGAGCAAATGCAGAAAAGACTTACAGAGGTTGCATACGGACGAATGTTTATTCTGTGGTGCAGGAAGGTCAGGACTTTACTCAAAAGAGGGCTTGAGAGGTGACTTGGTAATAGTGCGTAAGTACTGGTAGGAAGGCAGCCAGCTATTCAAATGTGCTTAATTCTGTCTGTTGGTTAAATTACATAGTGATTTTATAATAAAGCAGATATCTCAGTGTAGTGCTGATCTGTTCAATAGACTTTATTAATAAGCTTAAGACATGCTTAACTAGACAATATCAGATTTTTACTTACTAGCTTAAATTTTCTGTCCTACTGTTCTGTTTATTGATTTTATCCAAATGCCCCTCCTGGCAATACTATTCATCCTGGTTTCACATCTGCTCAAATACGGGCTTGGGAGAATATGGCCTGCGGGGTGGATTTATTTTTTACATAGGCAAAGTGCCATTTAGTTTGTTACTGGTGGTCCACTAATGAGACTTATATCTGTAGAAATTCTTGTGTGTGTGTGTTTAGATATATTTGGGTCACAGTTACTGACAAAGGATTTGGATTTGTAAACTGTCAAGGGAAAAAAGTGTCATTTTTTTCTTCATAATCAGTTTGGTGTGACCAGTTAGAGCACTGCATTTCTTGAAAACAGGCCTTTGTAGCTGAAACAAACTTGTAGTGTTATCATGGATTTAGTTTCTTTTTGAAAAGCATATGAACTTCCAGGTAAACCATGGCTGCTTTATTTCACTGCTTTGAAGATATACCTTTTTTTTGTACTTTCACAATGGTAATATTTACACTAAAAGTCGAAGACTACTTTTGGTCTGAATGACTAAAATACTGAACTTTTATAGACTTAGGGGAACAAATTGGTTATGACAGGAAGCCATGCAGTAATTAAGTTATAGGGGGAAAAAAAACAAGTTATGTTCTGAAATGAGGTTTGGGGTTTTTTTCTCTATCCTTTTCTCCTTACTGAGGAACCTGGAAAAATGACAGAAAACAGCAAGTGCAGTAATGGGTAACAAACTGCAGTTGAGATTTCACCAGAAATATTTGAAGTGTTCTGTTATGTACTGGTATATACCCTGATTCTATTACTTATTTTTTTGCATAAATTACTCCATTTTAAGACAAAAATCATCTTCTGAAGGTGGTCTGCATGGAGTGGTTTCGTAAGGAAAGGCTTAACACGTAGAACTGAGAAAATTTGAAAAAATAATGAGGAAAATGAATGCATTGCATGATAAAGGTAAAAGGAAAATACTAGTCAAAATTGAAATAACTTAGTTTTTAATAGTGTGAGGACTCATAAATTGCTTCCACAGGCCACTACTGGCAAACTTTTTTTTTTTTTCAGAGTCACCTAAAACTGCTTTCCACAGCATAGTTGGGAATACATTTTTTGTGAATAATCTTGTGTTTCTGAGATGTGCCATCCGACAGGGGGTTTTTTGTGTCTTTTCTGTCTTCCAGATGCTATTCGATAAATTACATTTCCATACCCATTAAGTCAGAAACTGTGTCTTCCTCAGTATCACTTGGATAAAATGCTGTCTGAGTAAGCATTAGTCGTGTTGGCATGAAATCCTATTTTCAGATGCCATTTATGCTTGACATACTTGTGTTCGATATAGTCTTGCCTTCCTGTATAAGGCAGCTATAGTTTATTGAAATAAGTTCAGCATCTAAAAAACGAAAACCCCAGACTTTGCTGTTCTAAGTTTCTGTAAGCAGTGGGGTAAGTTTGCTGTCTCTGGTACTGGGACCGGCCTCAGAGCTGCATGGCTGCCCCACAGCTACCCCCGCTGCCATGTCCCTCCCTTCCTGAGCCCCAGCACTCCCTTTTCCCAGCCCAGGCCAGTCTTTGCCCACCCATAATTAGTTTTTCCCCAAATTTGGTATTCCAGTGACTTTGTAGGCGGTCTTGGCTTCATGTGTTATTACCAGTGTGGTTACCTTGGTACCATCAGCCTTGCAAGATGGCTCCCCTGAAAGCTGCCCTGTACTCCACCTTTCCATGGAGCTTGTCTGTTTTTCATGTAACTCTGCCTTAATCATCTGTAAAATCCAGCCGCTCTGTCAGCTTCTCGCATTATCTGTTACATCCAGCAGTTTTCTTATGTCATGTCCAGTAGTTTCTCACATCCTGTTTATTCAACTGAACCTCAGGCCAAGGCCTAGCCCTGTGCCGGCAGCCGTGATGAGGTCCAACCAGCTGGCGGGCTGCCTTGCCTGGCGTCCCCCCGCTGCCCACCGGCGTGCGGAGCAGCTGCTCGAGCGGCAAACACCTGGAGGAGCCTCTGTCTCCACATTGTGAACATTGTTGAAAAATAGTGCAGGTCCCAGCTCTGAGAGTCAGGCTGGTCCTGCTGCTGCCACTCAGTTGCCTTCGCCACCTCCTTGCAGTCTCATCTGGGTTGCTCCTGTGGCAGTTGTTGGCTCAGCTGAGGCACCAGGACAGGGCGAGCTACGGCGTTGTGCTTTGTGTTGTGTACATCAGCCTCTTCTCTTGCACAAGTCCCCGTCTCTGAAAGGGCATCATGACAGAAGTTGAGATAGGAGTGCAGTCTGTAATGAAAAGGATTGGTTCCCCTTGTTGCTCTACTACACGTTATCCATCAGCGTGCCAGCATTTGCAATCTAGGGCACTTGGTGCTATCAGCGCTGGCAGTGTGTCTGCAAGTCGGTAGCTCTTGTATTTGCAGTCTCTTTCCCACAAGAGAAAAACATGGTCAGCATGCAGGGAAGCATGCATGTTGATTCCAACAGTTGATTTTCTGTCATCTCTCAAGAGGCAGTCACTACTTCAACACCTTACTTTTAAGGCTTGTTTTTTTTATAGGTATTTGGAGGTTGTTTAAAATATTTCTCAGAGATGATTTTCGAGGGAAGAGAAGTGTCTGTGTTGGTTGGGGGGGCTGGAGGACTTTGTCTGTATTTGTCTAATCTGGGGTTATCGTGGACCGGATACTTCATGAGGTATCGTATTATCTGGTTCCCTCTTAACTTTTGTATTCCCTCAGCACTTGTAACATAACTTCTCATTAATCTTGGAAACTTACTGGCACAGGATATTATGATACCATTTCAGAAAGCAGCTGTAATGTGTGAGGGCATGTGGAACATGGTGAGAGCTTCATTATGAGCCTCCAGTAGCAGACCTTTTCAAAGCTAAGGGTATAGTAAGTGAAGGGAGAAGGGTATAAACAAAAACAGAGAGCGGAACAGAGCTGATGGACAAGGGATAATGGAGATAGTGACAAAGACAAAAAATCTCCAGTCACTAAGTAACGGGCCATTAAGAAGCTACTGGTATTGCTTTGGGGAAGGTCAGCCTGGACTTTGTAACTGATAAGGGGAAGCAAGATGACCTTGAGGATTTTGGGATACCAGGGGACCTGTGGACTGTATGAAATTTACTAAACAATGTTTAGGGGGCATCAGTGGGAACAAGTATCAGAGGGGGCAGTCCCAACCAGTGCCAGTCAGTACACTTACCTGACCAAGCCCTGTGTCTGATCGCCACAGTCTGTATTTTTTGTATAAATCCTCGCTTAACTCTGTGGAATCTCACTCTTCACCCTGTGTGTGCGAGTTCTGTGGGGACTAGGTGCCAGCTATGGGAGGGACTGGCATGAGTGGGTGCAGGACCAGAAACTGGAGTCAGACAAGGGTGTAGGTGCCCCAAGCCTGTGGTGTCAGACGCAGAAACAGGTGAGGGTCTTGGCTCCAGCCACGGGGGCAGGAGCAACACATGTCCTAGCTGGGAGGACAGGGACTGTGTGTGCTCTGGGTACAGCTGTGGGTGAGACTGCAGGACAGGCTCTCAGCCCAGCATCTGGACTGGGACCGGACCACAGGTCGCAGCCCACATGCCTGGTGTCTGCTGCTGATGGAGGCAGGCAGTGTCTGTATTTTCACATGGTTTGACCTCACATGTGTCTGTTTGGTATGTCTAACTCACTAACAAACTTCAAGTTGTACTAGCAGTGAGTGGGAGGCATTGTGTCCCCGGCAGGGGTATCAGGTGGACAGAGGGCCTATGCTGGTGTTTGGGATAAACCTGAGAGCATGGGGTACCTGTAAGACGAGAGTGTGAGTGCGTGCATCTGCCTGCTAGTGATTTGCTGCCAGCCAGCAAGTAGGAGGCCCGTGAGATGGATAAAAGGGCTCTGGACGTAGGCAGAGGATTAGATGGACAGGGCGATATGCTGTGCTGATATTTGAGGGATTCATGAATATGCATGTATGCATGTGCTTGTGAATCTAGAGGGGGGTAGGAGGGAGCACACACAGTATCCTGACAAGATGAAAAGGAGGTTGGCTGGCTGTACTTAAGTTCACGTGAGTTGTGGGAGTATTACACGTGGCTGCTGTCAAAGGTGGTGCCTTGTTTATGGCAGCTCACTCATAGCTGAGCTTCACTATTGGTTGAACCTGCTACATCTGTGGACCTGTGATGGAGACCTCCAGATCTCTGTATGCACCAGGCTAGGCTCCAGCAGCAGGGCCAGAGGAATCCCTGGACTGGTCCCAGAGATGCTGGAGGTGACAGCCGCTTATAACATCCTGTAGCATAATCAGTGAAAGAAGATTTCGTAATAGATATTCAATGCAAAAGTTCTCTTTGTGAGTTGGGAGTTCTTGAGCTACGGGCAAAGTTGACAAAATTATGCTGGAGAAGATATCACCATAACCTTTTCCTATTTTCTTGTCTGCTGCTGACCCTTAATAGATGCAGAAGAAAGGTCTTTATTCCAATAACTTGACTTACATGACTGCTTTTACAAAACCAGGGTGCTGCTGAAAACTATTAAGTCAAAAATGCTTGGTTTGCCTTAAATTTAAGAGACATGAAGGAAGCACTTTATATATTTGCGGCTTTAAGCCTTAACAGGAGGTTCTTGGCCTCATTCTGTATTCTAAGCATATCAGTGAAGCTCCATTCATTATTTCACATTCCAAACTGTAATTCTTTCTTTGTTATTATGCTTGATTCTGCAGTATTAAGGGAGTTCTGCAATATTGTCATACAAAATTTAAACCTTTGACATCCTAGTGCAGGGATTGCTGAAGTTTACCTGCCTCCCCTCTGAATCAGGTTGCTGCGTTTGAACCCTAAAGAGACAGGATATAGGCAGATTTATTTGGGATGAAGATCAGATAAATTATCTTTTTTTTTTTTAATAAAGCAACAGCTTGATTTAATGAATAGTATTGCGTTCCAGAGCTTCATTCATAGCCCCCAACCAACTATGTGACAGTAAGCATGTCACTTAACCACTGTGTCCTACTTTCACCATCTGTGAAATGCTTTGAAAAGTCATGGAAAACTGAATCATAGGTCTTTTCCATCTCTAGATTCTGTTAGGTCATCCAACTGTCTATCTGCCAGTAGAAGATTGTTTCCTATATCCACCAGTGTTTTTCCAGTCTGGATTCTGTCCTCCAAGTGATTGGTCTTCCACCAATGTACCTCTGGGAGATGATTTTGCAGACTTCTAGACCTCATTGTCAGGAAGCTCTTCTGACATTCACAAAAAGAGATTTATTTTTTTATTATTAATTTTTTTTGTTACTTTGTCCCCATTATTATATGTTTTGTTATAGTTGTAAGACACATGCTATTTACACAACACCTTAAAGGTCTAGGTAACATATAGAAGGAAGGACAGCGTAGGGTTTTGAAACATAAAGTGTGACTGTGTTTACAAAAGTAATCTACTTGGTTCTTTCTGAAATTACGTCTAAGGAAGTGTGCAGACTGCTCCAGACTTAGGACAGAAACAGGGTAGGATATGGAAACTTAATAATTGAGCAGGGTATTAAAGTGTGGGAATACTCATCAAGGATAATTAAGTAGGGAAAAACAGAGAAAGGAACAGATACAACTTAGTTGTTGGACATTACAGTCTTTGCTATTATATAGTACACATTTTTTTCCTAGCCATTTGTAAATTATCATGTCTCCCATAATTTGATTTGCATTTGAATCTTTGCTAATACATTAATTATTCTGAGCCAATAGTTACAGTAGTTGCTTTTAAGGGTTTTCAGTTTGTGCCTTGCTTGTCCAGATCTGAGTGTAACGTTAACTACAGGTGCAGCCCAAGCACCTGGACATGTCTTGTTTTCTCAACTGTAGTACCTTGCATGGGCGCTTCCAGTTTAGGTTTTCTTCTTCATTATTAACCACAAGTGTTGCAAAATTAGTGTATTTTATATTTAAGTCATCTTAGTTTCCTGGAATTTTAGAAATTCAGCAAACAGATAATTTTCTTCAAGTGTTGAAACCACCAGCATTTTGATACAGGATACGTCTAGTTGAAAGCTATCAGAATAACTAGGTTTCTTTGTACAAAGTTTCTCATTTTTCAGAACAATAAATGTGTAGAGTTATTTGGGTTCTACATAACAGTAGTTAAACTGCTTTTAAAATGGCTGTCTGACAAACAACTGGTATGTAACATGATTTGACACAGTGCCCTTGGACGAAAAATCCAATATTCAATGCATTCAATTGATAAGGTTAATAGGGCATTTTGTAATACAACGTATATAAAGAATGTATTTTTAAATAATGAGAAGTCTGCTATGGGGGCATGTTTCATAAAATATTCAACTTTTAACAAAATCCACTTGTCCAGGATTTTCATTCCTCTATTTCAGCTGCCAATGGAAATGCTTAAGTCCAGGAATGAAAACTGCATGTGTAGTCAGTCTCTTCAGAAAAGAGAAATATTTTATTTTTTTTTTCTCCTCAGCTTAATTTTCTTTGTTTTAAACTTACGCATTCATGTATGTTGATAAGTTCTGGTATAACTTGAGAATCTAAGATCAGTGAGGCATTTAAAACCTTCCAAAGTTTATTTGTAGCACAACTATACAATTTAGACATTTGTGTAAATAAAATCAGCCTTCTGCATACTTTGCTGTTGAAAATTTCTGTTGTCCTCAGTAGTAGTAGGTAACAGTCAGATTAGTTGTAACGTTTTGGAAGTCAGTAAATGTAGTATTTTACATACACACAAAAGAAATCTCTGTGTAACAAACTGATTTCCTTCCTGTAAGAGATCAGAGGGGGATTCCATGAAGTTAGAATGTTTATGAGGAAGGTGAACCTTAGAAAGATTTTGTGAAGTCTGTTCATAAGAAGAATAAATATGTCTTTCATCCACAGGAGATAAAGCCAGATGAAGTTACCAGAATGGCTCTTAGAACAGAAGTTAATTTCGAAACTGTCTGCAGAAAGGTGAGGTTTGATGTTTTTTATTTTATTTCCACTGCTTCTGTGAGTGTGAGAGTGCTTCTTAGGAAAAGGTGCATATGTGGGTGGGAGTACATGCATCTGCAGTGTGTTCTGTATGTTAGAGTGCATCTTCATTATAGACCTTATTTCCTTTTCTAAGGAAATTTACCCACTAAGACATACCTACAGAAAAAATTGTATAGCTGTTTAGTACAAGTGGCTTGTCATCTAGACTGGTGGGCTAATCCCTAGTAACTAGAACAGAATACCAGGAAACATAGTAGTGGTTTTTGAGTCTTCATAAATAGATTCATTTTATGTAGTATATATACGGTTCAGTCAGTGTAAAAATATCTAAGCTTTCAATAACAGTTAGAAAAAGACTAAACACTTCTAGATGCAGTTTCCACATGTGAACAAAATGTGACAAACAGGTAGAATTTTAATAACGCTGTGGCTCACAAATTTCAGTGCAGTGTTTCTCCTGAAGCCCACCAGTGGTACATTATTAAATATTACCTATCTAACTACTGATGTTTGTAAGAGATAAAGATGTACAAGTGGGAAGACGCTTGTTGAAATAAGCAGTTGAGGTTGCGGATGCTCTAGAAGAAAAGTGAAGAAGAGCAGAAACAAGTACTGGTTTAAGGGATGTGCTGCAGAACTGATGTCAGAAAGCAATTCTGAATCAATTCCTTCCCATCTTCCTGAATTCTTATGGGTGGGTCCACTGAGGGAGTCTGAAATCTGAAATATTTATAGTCTAGAGGCTAAGTTTTCATGTAGAATAGAGTCACTTCATCCTATAATGGCATCATTGATTTGTAATATAGCTATGCTGTTGCAAAGCACAGTCATGTGTGATACCGTTAAGTTATTAGCGTAGTGTGCAGTAGGATTTCCATGCTTCATGTGAGCAAAATCAAGTGAAGAGGAAAGTTTTATAGGAATTTTGTATTTCATGAGCAGTGTTTGGATGGAAGTATCTTACTGCTTTTCCTTCTTTTAATGATAAAGAAGAGTAAAAAAGGTAACAGATAAACTGATATGGAGCCTAAAAGCAGCATTCTTCTTTTAAATCTATTTGACGGAGGTTTTCCAGTCTGAAGGTAAGCTAGTAAAAAACTCGTTGCTGTAATATTAGAAATGGTGCAGAAGTGAAGATTCTGGATGTATGAGGGCACATGGAGAGGGATTTTGTGCTTGAAAAGGGTTGCTAAATTCAAACAGTAAGACATTTTGCCACTTCCTGTAGGAGATTCTTCTGCCAAGAATTCAAACGGGTCAGGATTATGCTGGCTACACAAAGTATAGAAGCCCCAAAATTAAGTAACTGATGCTGTTGTTTTAAAGGAGTTTACATGTTTGCAATTGGAATTTTATTTTCTATGAGGACAACTTTATTGCTGAGAATACAGAAGGAATATTATTAATCTTACTAGTTTATTTTGTCCCATTATTTTTGATGTATTCATAGTCATGGCTGATTGTATGCTTTCCATATTTACTTAAAATAGGCTTCAATTAGCTGTAATCCTTGAAAGCAGGTTATACAGGTATCTTCATGGAATTGTTTTGGGGTTTAGAACTGTTATGTCTGTTACATTTTGCTGGTCTTGTTGTTCAGTGGTACAAAAGTCTGTTGATCTCACACCTTGTAGTGAGTGTATCTCATCTTTCATACCAAGTTTGTGGATAGGTGCTGATGCTTTTTTAAACCCATAGAGAGTTTTTAACCTCACTGCAGTGGAAGAACATGAATAATTCATTATTACAGTACTGTTGACAAGTGGTGGCTAAGCCATCATAAATCTATTAGTTGCTTGGTTGGCCATAGCATATCCCCAATGAAGAAGGTGTCCCTTCTGTTCTTTAACAAAAGTTAATTTTCCAATATATTATCTCTTCTTTTCCCCCAGTTACTTATTAAACACAATAAAAAAAATCATTGATTTTCTATTCCTAGCAATATTCAGTAGGTCACATGAAATGCAGACTATACTGTTTACCTTTTCATTAACTTGAGTTTCGAAATATTTGAAGAAAAACATCCTGTGGCTGTTTTCATTTTCAGAATACGTTTGTTTTCATTGATAAAATGCAATCTGCTTTTAATTCACTGTGGAATGCTGAATATTAGTTTTTCATAGTGGACATGTAGTCAAGATATTTGTTTAATTCCTTTTGCCCACTGAGATTTTATGTTCCATTACTATGTTCCCCCAATATTTTTTTCAGAATAAGATAAGCATACTTTCCTCTTTTAAAGAGTTTGCATATGTTTTAGTCAATAGCAAATGGCACTGTAACTTGAGTTCTTATGATTTAGCTGTCAGTATTCTGTACTGGTGGTTGCTAATAAGCAAATGAGATTTATCATAGTTGCAGAGTGAGTTGGCAAGAGTCACCAGCCACATGACACAAGACTTCTTCCTTTCTGATTTATAAAAATGTTACAGGACTTACCACATTACTGTAAGACAAGAAGCAGTAGGTGCATTTCTGCTGAAATAATTTTAATCCATTTTAATATTTCTGCAGCTGGCACCATTGCTATCAACAGATGATAAATTATATAGTAAAAGTTGTAATGAAGTTGCCGTGCGACAATTAACTAGACTTTATGTTGTTGGTGCTTAGTTACAGCTGTTGAAAAATGGAACCTTTATTTTCTAGGGTTTGACTGGGGTTTTTGTGCACTTTCTGTACGCAGTTTTATACTATCTGCAACAAATGTATTTGCCAGCCATTAAAAAAATTAAAAAACATGGCAAATCTGTTGTCTAATGTTTTTTCAAACTGGAATTTCCAGCTGTGATTGCATTTTGAAGTGTTCCGTATAGTATATGTACCTGAACTCTTATGGGAGGCTTGGTTTGTTAGTGGTGTGCTCCGGCACCCTGAAGTTACCAATTGGAATCTCATCCTAAAAATGCTGTGCATTACAAGCAGGAAACTGACTTAGGAACTGACTAAAGTCTGAACTGTTATCTTCAACTTATTGCTAACATAGTTTTAAGGTAACTTAGATGGATTAACACAGGCAGGATAGATAGGTTAATATGTATTAGTATTTTTCTGTTAATAGAGAAAATATACAGGGAAATTGTATCTATCGTCTGTGCTGTTTCTCCCGAAAAGGTGACATTGGTCCACCTGTGAACGCCTTCGTCATAACTGGTTTGTTTTGTTGCCTTTGCACCAGGTGCTAACAGATACTAACTTACTGTAGTATGTCATTTAGTCTTCCTTCCAGTAAGTCTCTGGGACTTAAGTGTTTTAAGCACTGAGAATGACAGAATTCTACTCCAGCATAATCAAAACTCTACTACAAGCAACAATCTGGAATGTTCACTTGCCTTAAGTCAAAATACTTCTTAGGTTTTCTAAGTAATTCAGCAACTTTCAAATGGGGGTGGGGCGTGGGGTGAAGATTGAAAGTGCAACTGCAAAGAACTATTTTATTTTTCTTTGAGTGAAAAATAGAGTACCAGTATATGTTATTGTCAGGGCTTGAATTGAGCACATGCTTCTGACTTGCAGAAATACCAACAAATACTTACAGATGATAAATACATCTGTTTTTTGCTCCAGATACAGTCTTCACATAACCTTAGTAGCATCATTTTCCTTATTTTGCACTGAGCTCTAATCTGTGGTTCTTGAGAACAGCAGCACCTTTTCCTACTGAGCCCTGTATTTTCAGCTGTTACTCCAGTCCTGCCGTGTTTGAATCATGCAGATGCTTGTCTGCAAAGAGGATTCCACACAGCAAATTTTGAGTGTATTGTGATCTTCATGAGTTCATTGGGCCGTGCCACATACCTCGTGAGTCTCAGAATTACTGAAAAGCTTGCCACAATTTCTGTGTTGAGAAATTTCTTCTAAACCAGAAATGTAAGCCATTACTAGCTGTTAGAAGTTTTTTGGGTTGTTGGGTTTTTTTGCTAATGTAAGGCCTCGTGAGCTTATTTTGGATTGCTTCACATTCAGAAACCAACTTTGTCTTGTTTGGAATTTTAAAAGGAATTCAAAGGCTTTAGAAACAGGATCTCAGGCAGCTCATGTACGGCCATAGAGACGTGCCAGGATTTGACTGAGCAGCCTGATGCACAGTATGATTTTGACCATTAAAAGTCTAAGCTGCCTGATGAGGACTGCTGTACTTAACATGGTTTCAGAGGTGTGACATTAGGGCTATGTAGCTCAGGTCCAGGTATTTTTAATGGATGCCCAGGGACTGTTATGCTACAGTTAAAGTTCTGGGGTTTTTTTCAGGGATGAGTGAATTTAATATCTGTGGCTCTTAACCTATATGTCTCAAATGGATTTGGGATTGGGAAACCAGCTAAAACACTGACAGTAATCAGAAAAGATTTTCTGTGATTTACCAAAGGAGAGTTCACTGTTTCACATGTGAGAAGACCCTGTTTCACCTCCCAAACTCCTCTGAATTCACTGAATCTCTGATACAGGATTAAGGAAGTCCTTGGGCAAGAAGAACATAAGAAAGAGGTAGAAAAACATTTCTGCACAGGACAGATGAGAACAAAAAGGAGGAAGTTACAGGACTGATTATATATTACCTTTATTTCTTTCAAAAGAGTGTTGAAGTTGCATATCAAAATAGCATTTCTCAGATTTGTATCGCCTTCCTTTTAAATTATGCCGGTGATGGCTTGCGATTAGTCTGTTTATCAGAAAGACAACCTCTTTCTTATCAGTAACCAAAAAAAAGAGTGAGAATAGGGTGGTCACAGTGCTTGTGTTGTCCTATGTTCTTCTGTTTAGATTTACACCGAAAACCTGTTTTACACCAACAATCTGTGAAAGGCAGTTTATGACAGGCTTCTAGCTTTGAGGCATTAACTAATAGTCTGTAAGTAATTATTTGGAGCATCAGTTTCCCCAGAGTCTATCACTAGATGGTAATCTTTGGTAACGAGACACTAGCACATGCAGGATAGGGTTACACAATCAATAAATGCATAACATTCATTCTAATGAATACAGTTATTTATTAATGAAATTTTAAACTTGATGCTGCTAATACTTTTTAACTGTGAGACAGAAAGAAAGGAAGATGCAATTTCTGAATCAAGTAGAACTTTTGATTAAACACATCTGCATCTGAGGAGGAGCAGTCATACCTGTATTTTCTAACTTGTAAAAATACAAAGGTTTCTATTTTAGCTGAGAATTCTAAATGTACACTTGTAATATTTTACTTTATTTTTAAAACTTTTTCTAGTGGAAAATATATAAAACCAAAACCTCTGTATTCTCTGTGGATTAATCTGAGGAAATGCACTAAATGATAAAAGGGGCCTGATGCAAAGTGTTTTGCAGTTTAGTTGAAGACTTTCTGTTAACTTCAAAGACTTTGGGTCAAGCACAGAGTAGTTGCTGTCTTGCGTTTAGGCTTTGGGGCATTTTTCCACAACCTCCTCCCTTCTCCACCCCCCACCCCCACCCTTCCCCCTCACCTCCCCCGAAGAAGAATTCTACTGACCACAAAAACATATACTGATTAGGATAGATGTTATTATTGGTATAAATCTTCTGTTTCTGTTGTTACTGCCTTTAATAGCAGCATAACTAGATAATTACTGATGTGGATTTTTAACATTCTTTGCTTATGAAAATATTTTGTTTGCAATCCATAAAACCATAGGGCGAGTACTACTGTATGAATCAGTCTTTTGTCTAATACTTATATGATAGTCTATCAGTTTTGTGTAATATGCTTATCAATAATTCTTTGCGCTTTGGTGTTTTGTGGTTTGATTTTGGCTATGTGGGGGTAAATGCCTGGTATTTTGGGGGAACCCATGAAAAACTTCACCCTCTTTTTTTTTTAAATCTAAATTCTATTTGTTACACTCTTCTTAAATTAGAAATTGCGTATAGATAATCAGAGCATACTTAAAAGAAGAACATGTGATAACTTAATAGTTTAGTGATGACCTACCCAGACTCTGTTAGCACTACCTCCATCTCATTCCCACCCCACCCCCCTTCTTTCTTTCTAAGTATCAGTTATTGGAAACATCAACTTCACCTACTTTTGCTAAGAATGTATTGCCTTGTACCTGCAGGGATGTTTCCATTCTCCAACAAAGTGTTTATGCTGTGAATAGTAAAATAATAATACTCTCTTTCCTACAAGTTAAACCGTTATGTTACTTACTTGTTTCAGTATGGAAATGAAGGTATTAACTTGCATATCAGATACCAGGTATACTTTTCTGTATCTAATAGTTGCATCTGTCAACATTTTACATTTTTGGAAATGTGTTGCATTAATTTAATGGCACAATTTCCTGTAACACAGGCTAAAATCATTTGCTTGATGCTGGGAATCAGTGTTGCAGAGTTGAATTCTTTTTGTCCGGAGTATTTTGACTTTGAATGGGAGTTACACTGAATGTATGAAGCCACTGTTCCCTGAGAATTTTCCATGTCAAACACCAGATGTTAACATTAAACAGGAATGTCTGTGGTCTTCCTTAGACTACTGATGAAGTGAAGAATTTTGCATTCAGTGATGAATATCACATTCAGGCGTAAATACTTTCTCTGTGTGACTGATTGTTTTTTGTTTTCCTGAAGGTTCCCCTTCTTTTGGATTTGATCACTTGAACTGCAGGTTGTTTAGCCTGTCTTCTAAATATACTTCTCTACATTTTAGAGCCTGGAATCAGTTCCTACAGCTACAATTGGAAGTTTTTATGTCAGTATAAAACTAAGTCTGTCAATTTTTGACAAATCTCTCTCCGCTTTTCTCTCACCACCTTCTGCACCCAATTGTCCATCTGTTTGCTAGCCCAGCCAGTATCATTCCCTTTCTAGGCTTCCAGTGGGGAAGTTCAGGCTCCTGTCTATGCTCTTTTCTGTCCACTGCCCTCCCACCTTTGGTTAGCCATTCCTTCTGCCCCCCTGCCCTTTCCCTTACTTTCTCTGGGCCATTTTGTAGATCTCTTCTCAGTTAGCCCTTTGCATTCAAACTAGGCTGCCACACATGTGCCTCAGTAGGGTCAGTGTCTGAGACAAGGAGATAGACTAGACCAAAGATGCCATCATCTTCAACAGCAGGGTAGCAATTGCAGTGATCTCAGTCTAATTACAGCTTGGATTTTTTCCATTCTGGAAAGAATGTGGAAAGTTCAGTATTTAAATAAACTGCTAGTAACTTAGGCAGTTTTTCACAGAGATACTATGTTTGTATCTGACAGAAAAAGGCAGTCTCCTGTCAATGTTAAGTTACTGTCAAACTAAGTTACTAGTACAGGGATCTTTCTACCATTCATTTGCATTCCTGTGAAGCTGTCCTACTTAATTTTGTTGCCTGACTGAACTGACTGTTCAATACTATTCCAGTGTATTCCTGTCCTTAGACAAGGCTTAGTCTCAAAAGTTATGGGATTGGTTTTGATTTGAATATGCTCATTTCACTTATTTGGTGTGTCAGACCAGAATGTGGGCAGGCATATTGTTGTTAGTAAAGCTCAGAGGGAGTCGATTCACATTTTTGAAAGTGATACCTAGCTTGGATCATACGGGTGATTCAGATACAATGAACGTGCTTGCAAGAGCATAAATGGACAAAATGGTGGGTGCAGAAGAGCCGTCTTTTTAAGCCCAAATATGCTTGTGCACATGCACATGGCTGGTTTTTTTCAGTCCCAGAAACGTTTATATCACAGCACTAATGAAAGACAAGCAACTCTCAACCTAATTCCTATTTTTAATGAGTATTAAGTGATGTCTGTAAATGTCTTAATGGATATGAGCTGTCATGGGAACAGTAGAGGAAAACATTAGAAATAGTTTGGGTTTTATGCTTTTCTTGAAGAAAATGCAGGGGGAAAAATGTAGTGTAACAAGAGGTTCTCAAGGTGTGGTGATTGGTGTGGCTTTTTTATTGGGGGGTGGTGTCTTTATTATTTTTTATTTAAATAAAAGAAGGCCAAGTTACTGATGTCCAGAATCTCCTTGGTATCCTTCTCCAAAATACTGTTCAGACTTGCATACAGTGCCCAAGAGGCAGGCAGAGGTCCTGAATCTCGATGTATGGTTGACAGTCTGGTATAAAAAAAGAGTTATTTAGGTGTTTGGAGAACCTGTGTTGGAAGAACTTGATACAAAAGATGCATTATAACCAAAATTCTGCCAGGCTGCTAGCATGAAAATTTTAAAGGTCATAAAGGAATACTTAAACTAAAAGCATGGGGAAGGCAATATGCATGGGGAACATCTGTTTCACAATGACATGACCAACAGGGGCATGCAACTGCTTTTCAGAATGCTTCGTAAGGGCCAAGGAGGGTACAGCTTTATCCAATAAAAAATGAAGGTGAATCAGACTGCCTACAGTGCCAGCTGATTGCCATCTCCAATACTAAGGTACAGAGAAAGGGTTTAAATTAGGAATGCTTCCATGCCAATTCTTGAACCAAAAAAATTAATGGAGGGAGAGTAGGATAGCTGACGTATAGCGTTATCATATAATAGATGTCCTCCTTCTAACAGGTCTTCAAGATAATTAATGGAAGGTTCCATCTTTACATTCCATCTTTACAGGGGTAGCAGAGTAGGGTGTATGTGCATGAAAATGTGCTGTGTTATGAAGCACTGTATTTTAAGTCTAACAGCACAAATGTATTACAGGAAAAGAAAAGCACTAAGAAACCTTTTAAACAGAAGTTCCAACTGTCATAAAAGTTTGATAGTAGTAATGTGCTACAGCCTTGTCATGATTTTGCCCTAGCACATTCTCCATCCATTATTCCATGTCATTTATGCCATCCTCAAGTACCACACTATTCAATACATCCTCATTAACCACCATCCCCATTCCCATCCTTTGATATAATACACAGATATCATTCCCCTAGTCTGCGGACCACCTCTGTAAAATGTTTGTCAAATGTCCACAAAATGTCCTCTGAGTTAATTTAATCCATGAGCTTGGGCTCTGTCTTGTTATAGGTGTCACTCAGAAGAGGAGAGGTGGTGTGTTGCATGGAGTTACTGGACACCAAAGCCAGCTGAGATTGGGTTACTGCTGCACTTGCACTGCTTCTTGTGAGGCTTGACCTCCACTGGTTTGGGTGGCTCCTGCTGTAGTAATTCCTCTAATATGCAACTCAAATAATGGGTTACAATAATTTAAAGGTATTTCCATTACAATCTCCACCCCAGTCCCTTTGAGCCAGCTTATAGGGTTTAACGTGGCAGTGACTTCCTCCCCTTGCCCCTGCTCCAGCTTGGAGGTATCCACAGACTGCAGTCCCTTAGGGTTGTACCTACTCCAGGTAGAGCCTTATCTGTGAGCCACAGTCTCTCCAGGGGGACACCTGCTGCGGCATAGACTTACCCACAGCCACAGCTGCTTTGAGGTGCCCCTGTTCCAGTGTGGCCTTACCCATGGGCCACAATGCCTTCAGAGACAGACCTGCTCTGGCGTGGCCTTACCCACAGTCACAGTCCCTTCAGGATTGACCCTGCTCCAACGTGGCCTTACCCCTGGCTGCAGTCCCTCCAGGGGTGTACCTGCTCTGTTGTGGGCTTTGCCAAATGCTTTGAGGTGCTCCATCATGACCTCATGCACAGCCACTGATGCTTCAAGGTATATCTGCTGCAGCATGGACTTACCCACAGCTACAGATGTTTCAAGCTGTACCTTCTCCAACATGGACCTGTGCTTGGGCCACAGTCCCTTCAGAGGTATACCTGCTGCAGCACAGACATAACCATGGCCTCAGACACTTCAAGATGTACCTTCTGTGGTGTGGACTTAATCACAGCTACAGACATTTCGGAGTGTGCTGCTCTGAGGTGAGCTTATCCACAGGTCTGCCTCCCCTCGACTCAAGCTCACACTGGAGTTCCAGCCTGTCCAGCACAGCAGCGCAGACACAGCAGCCATGCCCTGGCCACCTGCCAGCCCCGGTGCATCGCCATGGCTGTTACCAGCATGTTCCTGGGCACAGCACAGTGAGATGATCAGCAGTACAGCAAGCAGCGAAAGCAAGAAGCAGCCACTAACAAGCACTAGACTCTAATATACAGTGAGGCAAGCAAACCCCGTGGCAAGCACAGAAACTTGCCCATTAATAGCTAAGCAGCAATAACAGCTATAAATTCAGTCTTTCACATTCCAACTAAATCTGTCATTATCTCAAACCCTTTTGCCCCATGTTGTGTGCCAAAAAGGACTGTTGTGCTTTAACCCCAGCCTGCAACTAAGCCCCACACAGCTGCTTGCTCACTCTCTCCCAGTGGGATGGGGGAGAGAATCAGAAAAGTGAGAAAACTCTTGAGTTGGGATAAAGACAGTTTAATAGGTAAAGAAAAAGCTGTGCATGCAAGCAAAGCAAAACAAGGAATTCATTCACTATTTTTCATTGGCAGGCAGGTGCTCAGCCATCCCCAGGAAAGCAGGGCTCCATCACACATAACAGTTACTTGGGAAGACAAACACCATCACTCCAAACATCTCCCCCCCCCCCCTCCCCTCTTCCTTCTTCTTCCCCCAGCTTTATATGCTGAGCATGACGCCATATGGTATGGAATGTCCCTCTGGTCAGCTGGGGTCAGCTGTCCAGCTGTGTCTTCTCTCAGCTTCTTGTGCACCCCCAGTCCACTTGCTGTTGGGATGGTGTGAGAAGCAGAAAAGGCCTTAGCTCTGTGCAAGCACTGCTCAGCAGCAACTGAATCATCCCTGAATTACCAACATTGTTTCCAGCACAAATCCAAAACATAGATGCTGTACTCACTACTATGAAGAAAATTAACTCATCTGCAGCCAAAACCAGCATAAGCCTCCAGTCAGAATGATGATGGTGAACAGAAAATGTTAAATGAGATTAGAGAAGCTACAAATTTAGGACATATACTAATAGTGAGAGTTTTCAGTTACCCTTAATTCACTTAGGTACTAAAGACAGAATCTTTGAATTGCATCCTTTAAATCAGTTTATAAAGTTGATCCACATGAAGAGGCAGGGAGAAGGGTATGCTCAACCCAATGAGAAAGTAAACCCTGTCTTGCCATCCATCTGTCTGCAAATGCTCTAATTATTGGTACACTTTAAGCAATGTCAGCCAAGGTTACTGAAGGTGGTTTAAAAAGCATTAACTTCCAGCAGCGTTGTTTTTTGTGTGAGAAATCAAAATCAGTGTACCACTGAGGGAAAGGTGGCCATGGTTCATTACCTCTTGATCTTGTTTTGAGAAGCATCATAGAGCTGGCACAGAAGGTAAGTGCAAGGAGAGACAACATAATGTAGAACATATATAAGTTAAAATCTTTCATTATTTTGGTTGCTTAAAGAACTTAAAGTGTTAAGATGTCTTTAATGTTATATAAACAGTTGTAATCTTTTATGTTAAAGACTGACAGCTACTCACATGTTACTAGCTGGAAAAGCTCTTTCTGTACATATGCTTTGTAGTGTGACTCAGAATTGCATTACAAAATCAGAAAGAAATAAGTCTGACATTCCTGATGTTTCTGAAAATGAAAAACAGCTGCTGCTGTCTTTTGCTCTTTTTATTTTTATAAATGAAACTCTTATCAGTTTTTCATTATATATCATACAAAAATAAAGTACAAAACCATTCTGATTTCTTCCTCTCTTCCCAAACCAGATCAGTTTTTTGAAGTGCTGCAACTCAGAATTAAGAAATAGAGATTTATAAAAATAAAAATCATTTTTAAAAAGTTATGGAATTAGATGGGCCTTTTCAGCTCACTATGAAGCCCATCAAGTCTCTTAACACTGGAAAATTAGACGAAAAGTGCTAGAGGGTACTATTGCTTGAACCTTTAAAACTTAACTGGAGAAGGTGAAAAATTAGATCTTCTTGAATTTTTTTAATTCTGTTTAAAGAAAAAACTCATCTATTGGGATGTCAATGTAGCTGCTAAGACCAGCTACATTAAAAATTTACAGCTTGGTAAAACGAGAGTATCAGTTTACAGCATAGCACTCCTCTATGGCAAGATTACTAGGTAAGAGAAAGTATGGGAAACATGAGGTAACTAGTCATTTAGTGAAAGTATAACAGCATTAAATTTAAAGCGTGATAGTCTAGTTTTCCTTGGGTTTGGAATATGAATAACTGCATGATTATTGAAATGGTTGGGTGACTACACATTAGGAAAATTCTGCATGCCAGAGTTAAGCAATAATGTAATGGCCTCGAAGATGCCGGAGAGCCTCTAAGCATAAAGGTGACTGTTCTGTATGCCATATGGTGAAATACCTGCTATAAAATGTGGACATCCAGGATTTCCATTTATGTTACATCCATCACGTGCTGACATGCTCAAGTAATATCAGGGCTTCCATATATAACTAACATGTGTTTATCATTAGAGTAAGTTTCAAATGCATATACTCCCTCAATAGACTTAATGATGGAAAATCTACGTTTTGGTGCCAAAGAACTGGTATGTTTATCTCAGATGTTTTAATAGTTTTTCAGTGAACTGAATTTATATTTCCATTGTCTTTTTCAGAAAGTGGCTGAAAAAACATATAGATTAAAAGAAATCTGTTTTCAATTGTGCACAAAAATTGCAATGTGGTATGCCAAGAAATTCTGTCTTGTTTTGAATAGCATATTATAACATGCCCTACCCCTGGTTAGGGTGTGCGGCGGTTGTGAAGTCTTTAAGTCATCTGCGCCTCCAGATCTCTTGCTCTCATATTTAGTTCCTTCAGCAATGCTCTGAACAGAAATACGTCTCTCCTGAGAATTTTATCTGAAGGCATTGACCTGACAATAGTTATATATAGGTGTGTTCCCTGGTGGCGGTGCTTGTAAATGTGAAGGTCTGAGCAAGACAGGGTTTGTTGGCGGGGATAAATCAATTACTTTAATTTTATAAATTATCTAAAATTAAATGGGAGTTTGTTTTTGGGATGTTAGCTAGCTTTGAAGCTTTGCATCTGTTTTAAATTTGAAGATCTGAACTATGTCTACTTTTCTGTGTTATAAACTGTTTTTCATATGTGCTTATACATGTTGTGCTGTATCAGGCTGCATCTGACAAGTGATAATTTGAGGTCTGAGCATCTGTTTTACAGTGAAATATTGTAAGGATGTCTCAAGATTACATCCCTGAAAGTTCAGTAGAGTTTTGTCACCAAATTGACTTCACAAGGAGACTAGCAGATATCTCAATTCTTAAACTTCTCAGGTTCATCCAAGGCAGAATACTCTGAACTTCTTGGCCCATTAAAGAGTTTTATTAATATGGAGCTCATCCCTGTGTCTCGCCAATTTATTTGCTACCATGTGCTTCCACTCAGTCTTCAGAGATGCCTGTGATACACAGCTGGATCTGGGGAGCTCAGATGCATTCAGGTCATAGTGAACCCAGAGAATGCTGTTTCCTGCTCAGCTTGCAGCACTGCCTGACTTTGTTGGTCTATTTTGTGTTTCTGCTCTCTTTTCTATGACAAATAAGTACAAGTAACGCTTAACTCAGGATTCAGAGCTAATAAATAGCTGCCTATCTTGAGTCTCTAGACCCTCATTCTAGATGGCCAGTTACAAGCAAATGATCTGTCAGCTTCAGTTTTCTGCAGAAGTCAGTCGTGGGTTTAGATCTGATATGTAGTGGTTTTCAAAACTAATTTATATATGACCTTTCCTCCAAATTTAATTATGTTCTCTGAAGCAGTCTATGTGAATTTTGTGGCAAAGACCTTTCTCTTTGTGTTGTTCACAGCTACTGCCTGTTATCTGAGATGCATTTTGTTTCTATTCCCCTGAAAGTACATTTTTTGTTGCAGGCTTTCTGTTTCATCGTATTTGGCTTTCCAGTTTACTTTCTCAATATAATTGTCTTTTGTCTGATTTAGGCTGTGGTAGGGGAGGTTGCTTGGTTTTTCTGTGGGATTTGTTGGGGTTTTGTAGTGGCATCTATTTTACTGTTCTGTGTGCTGGGCTTTTTTATTCAGTTTGGCAAGATGCATATATTTTATAGTGATACAGTGCCTCAACCATTCAAATGTCAAAACATATAAAATGCATATATTTAATGCAAAGCTATATATTAAAAGCAAAAACCATGTAGCCTTTATATTGTTACATGTTATGTGTTTGCTTTTATGTTGCTGTAAGAACTGTACATATTTTAGACTGGTTAATTGTACTGGATATAAAATTCAGATTATGTAATCTTTTTATGTTACAGATATTTCTTAATACTACAGTCTGAGGGGCACTCTTTTTTACTACTGCTTTCTGCTGGGAATTGTCTACATCATAGACAGATTTGTCCATAGCGTAATGTTCAGCATGCTTCTAGGTTTTCTCAAAGGCCAGCAGAGGTTTCAGTGTTGGTAGTCACAGTGAGTTAGACCACCACAACTGAGTGGGGGAATTAGCACAGTGCTCGCTTTGTATCCTCATTCATAACCTTAAAAAGTTAACATTTTAACATTTTTTTCTTTAAAACTGTGTATATTGTTTCTGTGGGATGCCAAAGTGAGAGGATTACAGACACATATTCTTACTAGCCCTGGAAGAAGTGAATAAGAGTTAGCAGCATTTGAGTTTACCCATAATCTTGCGTTGCAGTTTACACCTAGAGTTGATCCTGTTCTCCATGAGAAGATAACTAAGAATCCATGCCTGCTTTATTCTGGAATTTTTTGCTCTGCCTTTGTTTTTTGAAACAATCATAGGAATTATTTTATGCATAAAGAGAAGAAGGAAAGTATTAGTAGAAGATTAAGTACATAATTTGTACTTGGGCAGGTCTGGGGTTTATGCCAAGCTCTGCTGTAAATCGCCGTGGTAGTTTGGGATGAAACACTCCATTTCCCTTTGACTATTTCTCAACCTGAAAAATAAGCATTTACCTCACGCTTGTATGGCTGGCTAAATTAGTTGTGACAGGTTAATCCAATGAAACTCTATTGGCTCTTTTATACTGCAATTAAATGTGGTCTTCTAACACTTGTAAAGTGCTGCGCTTCTTGAAGGGCCTTTAAACTTTTTCAGATGCTTGGATGGTAGGTATTTTTTATCATGCATGCAGCAAAGAACAGCAAGAGATACGTTTTTGTTTGAATTTGTGGCCTATTTTGCAATTCTTATTTTAAAAGAAGAGGTGATAATGATAGAAACCAAGTTTATACTTCATACACTTTTTTTTTAAAAGACAAGCCAAAATACATGTAGGAGCGAAGGGAAATCTAAGTGAAAAAAATTATGGGGAAAAGAGCAGCTTTGGTCCAGACATGCAATTTAAGTTAGGGCAGTGTAAGCACCTTGATAGGATTTAGAAGAATCTCATTCTTCTCCCTGACGCTGGATTGAAGAGTCTGCGGAAGTCAGTGATGAGTGCACAGTCAGTGCTTCTGCCATCAACACAATGTCAGCTAGATTCTCCAGACCTCTGTCTTCTGTTGTGTACAGTTCTGCAGATGGGCAACAGTTGTCCAGAGTACCCCATGTATGGGTCTTCAGCTTCCATAATCCTTCTGTATTGGGTTTGTGTGGAGGTTTTGGTAGCAGGGCTGCTACAGGTGTGGTTTCTGTGAGAAGCTGCTGGAATCTTTTCCCATGTTCAATAGAGCCAATGCCAGCCAGCTCCGAGACAGACCTACTGCTGGCCAAGGCTGAGCCCACCAGCAACAGTGATAGTGCCTCTGTGGTAAATAAGAAGGGGGGAAAAGTTACTGTGGAACAGCAACTGCAGCCGGAAAGGAGTGAGAATATGTGAGAGCAACCGCTCTGCAGACACCAAGGTCACTGAAGAAGGAGGGGCAGGGAGGGCTCAAGATGCTGGGCCAGAGATTCCCCCCAGCCCGTGGTGAGGCCCACGGTGAGGCAGGCTGTGCCCCTCGCCCATGGAGGCCCACGGTGGAGCAGATACCCACCTGCAGCCCATGGAGGACCCCACACTGGAGCATGTGGATGTCCAAAGAGGGTGTGACTCCATGGGAGGCCTGTGCTGCAGGAGTCTCATGGCAGGACATGTTGAGAAAAGAGTCCAGGCTGGAGCAGGTTTGCTGTAGGACTTGTGACCCTGCAGAGGGCCCATGCTGGGGCCACCTGTTCCTGAAGGACTGCACCCCATGGAGGGGACCCATGCTGGAGAAGTTCATGGAGAGCTGTCACCCATGGAAGGGACCCCACACTGGAGCAGGAGAAGAATCTGAGGAGTCCTCCCCCTGAGGAGGAGGGATCAGCCACAAACCCCATTCCCTGTCCACCTGTGCCACTCAGGGGGGAGGAGGTAGAGAAATCAGGAGTGAAGTTAAGCCCAGGAAGAAGGGAGGGGGTGGGGGGAAGGAATTTCAAGATTTAGTTTTTATTTCTCAATACCGTACTCTGATTTGACTGATAGTGAGGTAATTTTTCCCCAAGTCAAGTCTGTTTTGCCCAAGATGCTAATTGTTGAGTGATCTCTGCCTGTCCTTGTCTCGACCCATGAGGGTTTTGTTGTATTTTCTCTCCCCTGTCCAGCAAAGGAGGAGGAGTGATGGAGCAGCTTTGGTGGGCACTTGGCCTCCAGCCAGGGTCAACACACCACAGCTTACAAGATAAATAAAGTAAATATCCAAATATTTTCATGGTTGAATTACCACGATAACAGAAAACAACCTAAATAAATATAAACTGTGGCAAGCATTGAAAAAAATAATAAGCAAGAAGCCAAGGGGGACTCCAGGTTTACTTGTGTATCCTGATGTTTTGTAAGAAATTGTCATTTCTTTGTTGTTCTGTTACAAGACATTATCATGCTGACATTTTTTGCAAAGCTTTTAGATTTGTTAGGACATACACTCTAGCTTCATTTGGAAATTTTTCATTAGACTACTTCAAAACTTGTATATAGTCCAATTAAAAAGTCTGTTGAAATTTGCATGATTTCCTGAGATCCATACAGAATTAATTGCCATAAGAACTTCTCATCTGCCTTGCTATTAAGCCTGTATAGCAACTTCTTTGTAACACCTATACCCTCATTTTGATACTATGTGAAAAAATTGGGAAAGCTTGAGTAAAAACTGAGTAAAAGTTGATTATTAATCTTGACAGGTTTGGGCGCTCCATTTCCAGTGCAGAGTCTGAAGCACTGAGTGCGAATGTTTCTCTCCTTTGAATACTACGGGATTGCTATTTCAGTATTTAGGAGAACCACCCTCTTTTAAACTTTTGCCACATGTAACAGAGACCTACTTACTGCAATCTCTAGTTGATCCATCCTCCTATTACCAAGATGAGGCACAGTCAGCAAACAATCTCTTGCTCTCAAGAGCTGAGAGACAGCAGTGCTGCCATGAGAGATACCATTAACCAATTCCCTCTCATACCACACTATTCACAATGTCTGATGGCCACAAATCACATCCTGTATGTCTTACAGACAAAAAGGAAGAGGGAGAACTAACAGCATTTCACAGTCAGAAAGTAAATTTTTTCAAGGGTCTTATTCCAAAACCAGTATGAGGTCATGGGATGGACTTGGGTGGCAGCCATGATTTGGCACCTTCAGCCACCCTGTGACTCTACATTAACCACATCTGCTATTATGAAGGACAGCTGTAACTAGTTAGAGCTCTGGGAAGAACGTGTGGATTAACAGGTTTTCTGTGTGGTTTTTTTTTAAGTACAGAGACAGCTCTTCTCCTAAGCTGCTACAAAGGGTATTGAAATGACATCTTGTTTTGGCCCAGGATTGGGTTTGGTTTTTTTTTTTCTTTATGCTCTACCCTGGTTAGTATTAGCTCTGCCATTTTTTTGCTTAAAATCAGGCTGTTGTTACACTCGACATTAAACTGCACTTCCATTTAGTTTAGGAACTGGAGTATGACATGCTACAGGGTTACTTTTCATGTCGTGGCTTTTGCCATGTACTGCATACTTGTCAGTGGGGTTGGGGTTTCTGAACTGTCTCCATTTGAATGTTGTTATTTTCAATAACTGAGATATGATCTAAAGGGACAGATGCAGGGCCACCAAGCATTACCAGTTTGGTCCTTTCACCCAGCTGAAATTCTGGTAGCAGTCTTTTTCTGTGAGACGTGTAACAAGGCAATCCCCTTCTGTACAGAAGTCAATGGAAGTATGACCTTTTTCTTTCCTGTTACTGATTACAATTATAGCAGAGAGGGTACCAACAAAAGTAGGCTTGAACAGGAAGAGTGATCAGAATGGAGCAATGGTTAGAAGTCACCATTTCACGTTCCTGAGTGAATCCCAGGTTTCTGCCCTGTAATTCTTCCTGAAGCACTACTGTCTCAAGTATGCTAACAAGGTATCCCTTTCAACTCCTGCAAGCCCATCTGCCCCAAGGTGCTGAGACACTCATTTTCTCATTCTCACTTACTTTATCACTTGAATTGTATGAAGCAGTTACTCCCCAGACAACTTCAGCCTGACATTTCCATCGTGCTGCTTTTATGTTTGTTTTTGTTTTACCCAGTACTGCCAGCTCTCAGAGCCATTCTGTACTTCTGACCCTTGTTCCAGTGCATCTCAAAACTTGCATTGTGAATCTGTTTTTATCTTAGGAAGTTTATAAGTCTATTCTCTTCCCAATCATTGCCACATTGTACGAAGTTTGTCTCCCTTAAGTGGGGCATACATGTGTGTTTCCACATGTGTAAGTTATACAACTGTTGCTTTATTATGCTGTAACTGACAAGTTATGTTCTGAAGTTTGTGCATCTGTGTGCACATCTACCCCTCAGGATGAAGAATGCTTGTTTATGCAGTTTGGGTTTCTTTTCATTTTAAGAGATTTCAAACTGTAGAGATCAATGCAGTTAATTCAGTTAAATGTCCACATGGAATTTAATGAAACAT
Organism: Falco peregrinus; assembly: GCF_023634155.1. Classification (NCBI taxonomy): domain Eukaryota; kingdom Metazoa; phylum Chordata; class Aves; order Falconiformes; family Falconidae; genus Falco; species Falco peregrinus. The sequence continues at coordinate 20,218,172 of NC_073739.1, forward strand.
TTCGGTGATGATAGATAGACGTCTTCAATACTATATAAAGAAATAATGCATGACTTACCAAGACAAGAATTGTGAGAAGACTGACTTTCAGGTGGTTCTGTATGTAGCTTACAACTTCTCACTGAAAAGTGTGACACTCTACACTGCTTAGTTGCTTTGTTCACTTTGCAGTGCCTCAGTTGCACATTGAATGAGAGAGAGTGTTCCTGTGGAAAGTACTAGGACATTCTTGTGTGACAAAATGGACAGTGCAAAATAATACAAGAAATAGCAGGAATATTTGAGAATAAACATGTCCAGTTCCAGTGTCTGCATAATTACAGATACTGGGGGCAAGGAAGAGGGGGAAAAGGTGTTCTTGCTGTAAATACAATTGACGTTTTTCTATTACAATTTATTTTCTGCCAGGGTTTTATATACTGGAAAATACTTAAGGAAAAATACATTGAGCATTGGATATGCCAAAAAAACCAAACAGAAAAGTAGGAATTTTTAAAGAATGTAAATGTCATATTGTATGTTTGTTGGCTACTGTCTATCACTGTAAGTAGTGGTTTTGATGTATTTTGCTATAAGGAGAAGACGTGGTTATTCCATATGGATTGGCATGTATGTGCTTAAACCTTTTCTATAAATATTTGAATTAAAGGACACCAGGTTTTGCACAGAAGCTGCTGCTGCTCTCTCAACTTCATGGTGTATTTTTTCAAAACCCACAGGAAGTAGCTGAAGGGAAAAGTGTATCAATTAAGTTCAGAACTAGATTTTCCAGCTATAGAAAAATATCTGAAGAAAACAGCATTTGAACTTCAGAAATGTGAGCTGTGAGCTTGCTATCCCAGGAATCTGGTGGCACATGGGGACCAAAATTCAGATTTCAAGTTCTCAGAGCTAGGCTAGCCTGAAAGTAAGCCAGTCAGTGGCCCTTGGAAATGGACCCACCTTTTGACCCATCTCCTCTGGCCAGTGTTCATAGTTTTGTAGACAGTCTACAGAGAAAACTTTTTTCCAGTTTTTCTTGACATAAAGAAAGAACATTGTAATAGCAGAGACTTGAGAAGAAAGGAAAGTACTAAAATTCCCAGATGCTCTGCACTTCAAACATGTAGTATGATGGATATACCTGGAGTATATTTTGTAAGCTCTAGAACTATGAAAAAAAGAAATACGAACAGGATTTGCTTTGCATTGCCTGAGGAACAAGATTTACATTTTGCAAACCAATTAGTTTCTGCATTCAGAAGTACTGGCACTACTGTAGATGTAGTGTCTTCTGCTGTCTTTCCTTCAGGCCAAAGCACTGAAAGTGACTCTGCTGCACTAGTAGTTGGCATGAAGTGTCCCTCTGTCTTTTTGCAATGAATACATATTTTTTTATATTAAGTGGCATAATTCTTCTGGAAGAAAATGTATATGCAAACAAGTAAGATTCCCCACTGAGCGCTCTTAGGTCAAGCAAATCAGATTCTTTAAATATGCATGGCTGATGCGTTAGGTAGCATTTGTGTTGTAGGTTTAACCCCAGGCAGCAGCTAAGCACCCAGCAGCTGCTCACTCACCCACCCGGCAGGATGGGGATAGCACCAGAAGAGCAAAAGTGAGAAAAACTCATGGCTTGAGATAAAGTTCAATAACAGAATAAGGAATTTATTTACTACTTCCCATCAGCAGGCAGATGTTTAGCCACATCCCAGAAAGCAGGGATTCATTTCACATAACAGTTACTCAGGAAGAAAAATGTCATAACCACTAACATCCTTTCTTGGAGCTTTTCTTTGCTGAACATGACTTGGTATGAAATAGAATACCCTTTTGATCGATTTGGATCAGCTGCCACAGGTGTATTTCCTTCCCAACCTCTTGCCCATCCCCTGCCTACTTGTTTGGAGGGCAGAGTGAGAAACAGAAGGCCTTGATACTGGGCAAGCACTGCTCAGTAATAACTGAAACATTGGTGTGTTACGAACTCTGAGATGCTTTAGTCACAAATCCAAAGTATGGCACCATCTTGGCTGCTATGCAGAAAGTTAACTCTGTCACAGGGCAGAGCCAGTACAGTCTCCTCCCCTTGTTCTCTACCACTTACATACATGTGACTTGGGCTCCATCCGTTGCAGTGGTCTCTTGGGACAGGACAGGCAGTGTGTTAACATTGAGCTGTTGGCTGCCCAAAACAGCTCAGGTTGGGTCATGGGGCACTTGCCTGGTCCTTTACAAGGCTCATCGTCTGTTGGTTTGGGTGGCTTCTGCTGTAGTACTGCCTGTACCATATAGCTGAAATCACACATAGCAACAATTTAAACATACATCCATTACAGTACTGCTAGGAGGAAGGGAGGAAGGTCTTTCCCTCTCTTCAAAGAAAAAAGAAGACAAAGCTATCTTTGGAAGTCTTAGATACCTCTCATTTTGTTCTTCAAGCAGAGTGATGGCAAGAACCTGAAAATGGCATAGCTTTTACAAGTGTGTTATATCTAGGACTTGTGATATATAAAAGAGGAAGTCAGGTGCAATTCCTACCTTTCTCCTTTTCCTTTGTGTTAAAGCATGAATACCGTATTTGTTCTTTGAACCGGTCTGGAAGCTGCCTGGCAGAAAAGGGCCTGGGGGTGCTGGGTGACGGCCGGCTGGGCAGGAGCCAGCAGTGTGCCCAGGGGGCCCAGGCGGCCAGCAGCACCCTGGCCGGTGTCCCCAGCAGTGTGGCCAGCAGGACCAGGGCAGTGACCGTCCCCCTGCACTGGGCACTGCTGAGGCCGCCCCTCGAACCCTGTGTTCAGGTCTGGGCCCCTCACTGCAAGGGGGACATTGAGGGGCTGGAGCGCGTCCAGAGACGGGCAGCGGGGCTGGGGAAGGGGCTGGGGCACAAGTCTTGTGGGGAGCCGCTGAGGGGGCTGGGGATGTTCAGTCTGGAGAGAAGGTGGCTGAGGGCAGACCTTCCCGCTCCCTGCAGCTGCCTGACAGGAGGCTGTAGTGAGGTGGGGTCGGTCTCTTCTGCCACATAACAAGCAATGGGACAAGAGGAAATGGCCTCATGTTACACAGGGAAAGTTTAGATTGAGTATTAGGAAAAATTTCTTCACTGAAAGGGCAGTCAAGCTTTGGAAGAGGCTGCCCAGGGAGGTGGTGAAATCATCCCTGGAGGTACTTAAAAAATACGTAGATGTGGTGCTTAGGGGCATGGTTTAGTGATGGACTTGGCAGTCCTGGGCTAGTGGTTGGACATGATGATTGTAACAGTCTTCCAACCTAAATGATTCTATGATTTTGTGCAGAGTTCCAGTATTCCACCACATCAAATTCATGGTCGTTTGTCTTTTAAGATCAAGTTTGATCTCTCAACCACATTTAATGTATATTCTTTCAATACCTGCTACGTAATTTTGCCTACTTCTATGGCATCTGTACTGCATTTTTTGCAAGCTGCTGTACTCCTTGATGCAGAATGCCTTCTACCAATATGATGTTCTTTATTCAGGGGATTCATTAATTTGCTTTGTATGTATAAGAAATAGTGAATGTAAAATCAGTATGTTAGCTCTGAAGGATGTGTCTGGTATGCTTTTAAAATAAAAATTGTATTATCCCTATTAACTACCTAAGAAACAGCAGATTTACATGTCTGTTACATTTCTGTCAATGTTTGGCAGTCAAAATTTTCCTCATTTAAAATGACAGTAATACCAGAAAGTTAAGAAATATTCAGATATTATTAAGCTTTTCCTCGTGTTCATTTAGTAGTCCGGAATCACATTAGTATGCATTGTAGCATAACTGATACAGACCTGTGTAAGTATTCACCGTTCTATTGACTTCATGCCTTTGAATTTATTTTGTATAGCCAAATTGTACTGCAACTGAGCGAGCCATTGCAAGACTTGCAACACACCCCATCTTGAAATCCAGATTTGTTGAACTGAAAGGTATGTAATATTATATTAACTTGTTTATGACTTCAGTAGCTTACTGGTGTGTTATCTTGTTCCTGTACATTCCTGACATGAACAACCAGTATAAAAGAAGTAAAAAACTGGAAAAGCCCCTGTAGTTACCTTAACTAGGTGCAGTGAACAAAGTGTCACAACCTTGTAGTCATTTATATTGGTTGAAATGGGCTTATACGTGATAGTATACTATATGACATTTAAGATACAGGTTGTAGGACAAACAGGGCTCATAAGGGGTATAATGGAGTATCTCTAAATGAAATAGGACCGAACTGGCAATGAGTACATAACAGGCAGATACAAAACTAAAGGGGAATTAAAACTGTGTTCCAAAGGCAGCTAAGAGGTTTTGCTCTGGAAACTGTCCCCAGAATTCTTTGGGAACATTTCCTGGTTCTTTAGGTTATCTCTTGTTCTCTTTAAACTCAGTCTTTCCAACTGAAGTTGATGTTAAAAAAGGACAAGTCCTAAAAAGGGACAAGTCCCAGTAATAATGTCACAAAATTACATTGTTAATAACAGAGTATGTCAAATACTCATTTAATTGTATCTGAGCAATTTACTATTTGTTTGCAGTTTTCACACACAAAGTAATGCCCTAAATGAACATGATTATCAACTGCAGATTATTTGCTGAAAGAAAAGCTGACAGTTAAATCCAAGTTTAATAGTGTATTCAATCAGTAATAATTTCAAGTTCTTTTCCTCACTTTTGTTGGTGCTGTACTCTTAAGGTATTTCTTGACCCATGTGTTCAGTAAATGATTGATAGGGACGTTCAAAGTACATTTACTCAATACAACATATTTAACTTGCAAAGATATTTTATTATATTAAAATAACTTATGTAAACTCATGGGTATCTGCAACAAAAGGTTTTTTCTTCTGCTCCTTGTATAGCTGCTGTAAAAGCTTTTAAGGATGCAAGAAAGAACCCAGACAAAGCCACTCCTTCAAAAAAGGCTAAGTCAGAAGAACAGCCTAAATCAGCACATTTCAACAGGAATTTGGATGACCAAGCTCTTAAACAAGCTCAAAACCAGCAAGGATGTGAACAAAAAACAAAAATTAGTATGAAAATAGAAACTGACAGTGTGGGTGAAGAACTTTGTGAGAGTGAATCTGAGCAGAAAAATGTGAAAATGAAGACAGCATATGCTACAGAAGAATCTTCATTTCAGGCAGTAGAAATGCAAGCAGGCAGTCAGAGTAAAACAGGAAAGAAGCTCAACTTTCAAAAAAGGAAAGAAAATATGAGCATGAACAAATTCAGTGCCATAAAAGAAAAAAATAATGATGATAGTGACCAGGAACATCCTAATGAAGAGGAGTACTTTGATGATAGTACTGAAGAAAGGTTTTATAACCAGTCATCAGATTCTGACAGTGACAGCAGTGATGATTTCTTCATTGGCAAGGTAAAAAGAAAGAAAAAGATAGCAGCAGTTACTGATCCTTCTTCAGCAAAAGAAAAGGATAGCCTTCAGAAAAACATGCTGAAGAAAGGAAAGAACACAGCACCTGGGACAGTACAAGATTTAATCATGGAAAAAGGAAAGCCACATGCAAAACCAAGCAAGCTAGAATCAATGTTTTGCAGTTCTTTGTCTACCTCTGATCAGAAATCTCAAAACAGAAGAAGGTAAACCTTTTCTTGTTATGTTCTCCATTCCCTCTCTCCTTCCCAGTAATGGAAATTGTTGTGATTTTTAGTACCCCTTACCAAACAAGGAGAATTTCAGCTAATTACAGCTTAGAACACTTTCACATAAACTGCTCTGCAGTGTTGTTGGGCTTTCGTGACACGTATTTTTCATATTCGCATTAGCACTGACATATTCATAGGGGTTCTAAATAGACCTGCATCCAAATTAAATCATGACTGAATACTTATATTTTTACTTCTTGATTAACAAAGAGGAAACAATATGTAAGGGTTTTGCACGTTATGCTTGAAAAGTCTTCGCACAAGTGTTTTGATGATAACTATTCTTTACTCACAGGTGTCTGTTGTCTTACAAGTTTCTTGATAAATCTTAAATTATTTTTTTTTTTTAGAAATTCTAAAGATCAGCCTCTAAAAAATGGAAGAACAGGTATGTATTACTTAATCTGATGAAGTTATAAGAGTAAAAACCTTCTTGAGATTTTGTTGCTTCTGCAGTCTAGTCATGATAGGCTAGTTTTCTGTTTCATTTCAGTTTTGTGGCACATATTTCAACATTTGTTGTTAAAATGGTCAAATCGTTGAGATTTCATTTTAATCTGCAGATATGGTTTGCTATTTCCTATTTTTTAATATTATAAATATTTGAAGTAGGGAAACATAGGAAAGTGCTTTTCCATCTTTCTTCATGTTGAGCAGTTAGTGTTATGTGTGCACAGTTAAAGGTGTCAGCTTATGATATTTCACAAGTAGTTTATCTCATAATTAATACCTTTAACGGCTCCTTCAATATTTTATTCCATTTATTATATATGGTACCATTTTGGAATTCATTACATCAAGGATATCATTTCATGCATACAGAGTTACATTGTGTAATATCTTATTGGTTTATTATGAAGAAAAAAGCTGAGACTGTGCTGAGTATTTGTCTACACAAATTTTAGATGCGGTCAGTAGTAATAAACCTTACTATTTGCAGTCTACCAAGTGACAATTTATTGGACTGCAAGGTGAGGAAATCTTGCTGGGAACATTCAGACGAATGTGCTCCCTGTGGCTCATTAAGAAATTCTTGAAAACATCTGCAATCTCAAAGTAGTTTTAGCATATTTTTGTGAAGGTTCATGATGTAGTTAATATTATATTTTGTACTTCTTGCACAGCTCTTCTTAAAAAGGAACCACACCTCAAGAAGCAACCATTTGCAAAAGCTACCAGTATTAAATGCGACAATAAGAAAGCATGTTCAGAGCAGCCTCTTCATCCGTCATGGGAAGCAAGCAGGCGGCGCCGGGAACAAATGTCCCAAATTACAGCATTCCAAGGGAAAAAGATTAAATTTGATGACTAGACTATGTATGAATTTTATTAAAAAAAAGGATTCTTGCAGGTTTGCATCCTGTGGTATTTTTTTACAAAGTAACAACTGCTGTTTGAATACTTCTGTCATACTGCCCTTATCCTTTGCAACCTATAAAATAGCAGCTGCTAGAACTTAACATCTATTAATAATTGAGATTGCTTCATTTATTCAGTGTGCTGTCTGTGTTAATGTATGGTCATATGGTGTTGCTTTGTAACTCCCATTACATAGTGCCACCATTTACAAAATACATTCCAGCATGAATGAATGTTTTTTTAGGAACATCATTTGTGCCCTGTGGGAATAGTACAGATTCTTTGGAGCTTTTTTTTTTTTTTTTGTAGACATGTTCTTTAAACTATATGAGGACTTTGATGTCAAAAGAGGGGAAAATACAAAATATTGAGGTGATAATCCTAGGACTATATTATCAAGTACCTCTCAGCCGAGCAAAAGTAAGAGATTCCTAAAACTGAACAGACTTCACAAAATAATGAATGTATAGGGTAACTGGAAGAGCCAATCAGTATGCTGCATGATATGAAAATTTCTGGAGAGCAATAAAATAGTTGACTGTTGAATTATGATCTCTGTCCTGTGATTGCACTGCCCATTTCAAGAACTGAAAGGCTGTCTTTCATGTTGTTCAGGTGGATATATCTGGGTGCTCCAACAAGTCTGTCTTGCACTGTCTGAAAGAATGCTGAAAAACTGAAAGGTCATTGTACACTAAGAAACATATGACTTTCAAGGGCCATTTTGAGTTTGGGCGTTCATTTGCTTGGGATGAGGTTAAATCTTCATTGTATTTTTCCTCAGGGGCTTTTTGTACTGTTACACTGAAACAGGTTCCGAACTTGTAATTAATCTTTGGCAGTGTTGTTTATTTAAATATATTTGTCTTTCAGAATCTTGTATCTTTCATAATCCAATTAATTCAGAAACTTGGTAAATGACTGCAGTAGGTGTAGGATAATACACTGTGCAATTCATGTAGCATTTTGTAATGCCTAAGAATAGCCCTGCATCCAATCAAAAGTCTATGTAGCCTAATATCTTCAACAATAGTCAAGAAGGGATGGTTTAAGCATAGTGATAGAATTAGCACAGTGATATATCATCCAGCTTCCAACTCATTGAGCTTCCAGTTTTATAGCTCAGGGACATCTTGTGATATGTGCAGCTTATTGTGTTCAGTAATTGTTGATGGATTTCTTTTCTGCAGATAAATCCATGTAAACTTGTAGAATCTGTAATCCTTAACAATGTAGAAGTCATTCCTACGTATTTCACTCTTCTGAAAAACAGTCCTTTTCTATGTCTCAGCAAAGAAAGCCAGCAGCCCCTTGGGGGTGCATTAGAAAGAGTGTTATTAGCAGGACAAGGGAGGTGATCCATGCACTGCACTGAGCACTGGTGAGGACGCATCTGAAGTGCTGGGTCCAATTCTGGGCGTCCCAGTACACGAGGGATAAGGACAGACTGGAGTGAGTCCAGCAAAGGGTGACCAAGATGATTAGAGCTTGAAGCATGTGAGTAGAGACTGAGAGAGCTGGGACTGTTCAGAAGGAGAGAGGGTCGGGGGGGAGGTGGATCTTGTCAATGTGTATAAATACAGGGAGGGGGAGGCAGGGCAGGGGGAGTGGGGGGTGGGGGCTGGGCAGGAGGAGTGTAAAGATCTAGCCATACTCTTCTCAGTTCTGTTGAGTGGCAGGGCAAAAGGCAATAGGCACAAACTGAAATACAAGAAATTCTGCTTAAACAAGAAAAACCTTTTACTGTGAGAGTGATGGAGCACTGGCACAGGTGCTCAGAAAGGCTGTGGAGTCTCCATCCTTGGAGGTATTCAGAACCTGGCTAGACACTGTCCTGGGTAACCATCTCAAGGTGACCCTGCTTGGACAGTGGGTTTGAACTAAATGATCTCCAGAGATCTCTTCCTACCTCATCTACTCCTTGTGATTGTTTATACTTGGGACCAAGCCAAGCAATGACTCCCTAACCATCAGCAGCTCCACAGGAGAGTTACTGGACGTGTCTAAAACATGTAGGTGCTGTGTAAAACCTCAGTGTATTCCACCTGGGGTAACATTAGAGTCAAATGGCAGGAAAAACTTCAGGGTTTTTTATGTAGTGTAACTCGGTTGCTGGTATGCCCCCCACCCCCTCTTACAGACTCTGCATCCTAATATTTATAGCCCAGCTATTTCTGCCCATTCTCCCATCCTGTGTTAAGTTCTTGAAGGCTAAATGTTCCAGTTGGTCCATTTTGTCTGCCTCACTTAGTTAGGCTTTCTTTTCTGCATCTAAACAAATGTCAGTATATGTGGTATTACCTTCCTGAATGGCATTGCCATTCAGAGGAATTAGAAATTAAAATAACACTCCACTTCCCAGTGTTCTTCATTGTTGTTATTTTCACTGTACTGTATCGAAGAACATCTAAGGTCAGAAGCATCAAAATAAAACATGGAAATTACGTTTACTGTGGTTTTGTAGGGAAGGATACTATTTTGCAGAAAAAGCCATGCATTTACCTGCTATTTACAAACTTGGAAGTTTCCCAGATGCAAACGCTAATCCTTAATATTTCAAATAAATAAGTTAATAAATCCTAGCTGAATGCTACACCAAACAGGTGTTTGGTATGTTCAACTTCTCTGTTTCCAGTAAACAGCAAGAAAAATTTCTTTTGGTAGATGTCATCAGTTTATATTACAGTTCTTCATGGACCTGTTATAGCAGATGAGCACCCTGTTTTAAGAGTTGATTCTCATTAAAGACCAAAAAGTTAAAGATTGCAAATAGGGTGGGTTTTTTTTGGGGGGGGAGCTCTTTAAGGAGCTTATGTTCTGAAGTGCTTTTTTGCATGTGCTTAGAGGTCTAGGAGCATTGGTTTTTCTTGGCATTTCAGCAAGCTGCTTACTCCATTCTTACAGCTGTAATTTGTGGCCATAGAATTCTTCCTGAAGGAAGCCTGGCTTATCAAAACATCTTTTTTTTTGTCTTCAAAACACTTCTGAGCTCCCACTTTAAAGAAAAAGATAACATAGGGGGAACATGAATGAGAGAAGAGAGATTAGGTTACTGGCATTGCTTCATATTTTAATAGGTTGCTACTGCTTTTAGCTGGTGCTTAGTGACTCACCTGGATCACAGCCTTCATGCATTATACAAACTAGTGATGATTGAAACTTGAGCATTTTTTGTGTGTAACTGGGCAATTTTTTAGTGAACTGATAAACCTAATGAACTTGCCTGGAGGTTGTTGATAAAGTTCAGAACATTTTCTCATTATACCAATGTAACATTTTCAGTATATACATGATTTTAACTTTACTTGTATCTGTAATACTGTTTAGACAGAGGCTTCTTACAAAGTACTACCAATTTATTTTTATAGTGATACGGAAAGTTACTTCGTCCTGTGATGATTAAATTTAAAAAATAAGAACCATGCTTCTAGTTGAGTACCATACCATAGAAGAAATGTTCTCAGTCAAGGTACATACTGTCGGTATCTTTTAAGAGAATTTTAGTTTAAATGTGATTATTCTTTTTTTTTTTTTAGAAGAATGACAGGTGTACTATTGATAGCACCAGTTTGAAGATTTCCAAACAGGCACAAATATTTCTCTCATCAGATTTTATGGACTGATTAGATCAGGAGAAATAAGGCTTGAATGAAAATGCAGTTATAGCCACACTTTCTTAACTGAATGTGTTGAGCTGTTTTCCAGTTGTAGACTGGCAATAGATCATTTTGCAATACTAGGCAAGTGATCTAATGTGAAAATGAAATTGTAGAATAGCAGATAGAAGTTACTTGGAAACTAAGAGATGCTTTATTTTCAGGAAGTTTTAATATACTTTCTGCAATAATTGTATGCACTTTTTTACTGCATTTTTTGTATTTGCATGGATTCTGATCCACACAGTTCTGCGGTTTAGGGATAGTACTTGCAGGAATTCTCAGTTTGAAGCTCTTAGCTCTTAATATGTAGCACTATAGGAATATTTTTTTTTAAATTAATTACAGAAATGTTGTCACAACATTGTTTATATCTGAAGTAATTCTACATCTATTTTATGAATTGTAAAAGATACTACATCATATTTGTCTCCATTTACTCAAAGCTGAGAGTGCCATTAGTTGATATTTAAGTGTTTGATAACCTCTTCTAGAGTGAACATTCCAAAGTTTTTAACCATGCTCTTCTGTATTAATCCCTCAGTGAAGGGACAAGAGTTGCTTCACAGTTCAGCATTTTTTAACCAATGTAGCATATGGATTGAAGAGGCAGCAGGACTTTTGTTTGTACTTGGGGTAAACAAGACATGTGAGGAAGGTAAAATGTTTTTGGAGTAACTGAGTGTTAAATGCATTAGTCAGTTTTCTAGAGTACATAGACTTTCTGCCATGGACTGCACAAATGTTCTTTCCATGAAAGTTAGGTTTCTGGAGCAGAAAAGTGGTTTCTAAGTTCGTGTGCCTACAGAGACAGATGATATGGTAACGAGAAGTTGTATCCAGATGAACCATACCTCATCCTGTTATGCTTTCATGTGTTAAGCCTTTGTGTAGTATAGGAGGCAATTTATCATGCCTTGCAACTTTTTCTTTCTTGCTTCTAACTTACTGTGATACTTTTCCTGAGACCATGTCAGCATGACAGAATCTTCCTCATTTTCATATAGATATAACAGCTTTAGTTGAATCTTTCTCATTGAGAGATGGATCTGGCCTATGCATTAAGTATAATACTTCAACAAGTAGAACGCTTGAAACATTTTATTCAAGTCATTTTCACATAAACTTGCAACCATAATACGGGCATGTAACACAAGAATATGAAAGTGCAATGAAGAATACAAAGCTAGTGCCTGAATATTATAAATTAGAGCTCTTCAGATAAAGATGCAAAGTTATTGAAATTAAGAATCTTGGAAGAAAAGTGAAGGAAATAATGAAAACTTTTTAAAAAGTTGCAAAAACAAGTGGCATTTCACTGTATCTGTAGCATTTAGTTGCATAATAAAAACCTCCCAATAACATACTCTTTGGTTTTAATTCAAGTTAAAATCTTTCAGCACCTTTTAGGATTTGGAGAAAATGAAAATGCCGTATCGGCATAAATGTGAGACACAGGATAAACCACCTTTCAATGTCTCATTTATGAAATTCACCCTGCTGGTTTTGAATGAGCACACTGCAAACAATGCATGAATTATTATAGGAAAGTACATTTGGTGTTTGCACTCATTCGACACTGCACAGTAAACTTTGGAGCATAGAGAAAATGAGTAGACTTTTACTAACACAAAACATCTACACAATATGTTGGTTCCATTGGTGACCAATCTGTCATTTTTGTTACACTGTTGTCTAAAAATATGCAAATATCAGATGTATTTCAGGATTAAAAAAAATACATAACAAACCCCTCCTGTAATGAGCCTGACAGACAATACATTGCTTATGTGCAATTTTTATCTAAAGATCTGAAATGTGGGAGGTAATTGCTTCACACACATTTTCATGATTTGGCTTTTCAAAGGAAATTCAAGACTGCAAGACATCAAATTTGTACTAGAATTCTCACAAAATTTAAATCTGATTTTGCTCCCACTGAGACCAATGGCAAGATGCCTTTCAAAGATGATGGGAATAAGCCCAATGTCTGGGAAAAAGGATTCCAAAGTATAATTTGCTGTATGAAATATGGTTTTATCAAAACTTTTTATAAATGTTTTTCAACAAAAATGCATGTAATTCCACAAATATATTCCAGTATGAAAAAGGCAAGTTAAGGTGTCTGGGTCAAAACTGCAGAGCCAAGTTACTGAAAATACTGGTTGGCACTCCCCTATTTAGAACTACTTCTACAGATTCTATAATAAGCTCTTCTACTGCGTTGTGATTTACTATAGTTAAACAGGGGAAGTTAAAGTCACATTCCTTCATTTTTTTTAATCCTAAAATCCCTTGGTTTTCTAAATAGACTGTTCATGTCATTATAGGCAATTTTTGTGCTATTGTACATCACTGTCATGTTGCTTAACACACATTTCAAAACAAATACAATATTTTGCTACGGAAAAAAAAGCTACAGTTTTGTAGCTACAATATCCCCAATATTCAAAGTTATGGCGTTCAACACCTTTCCGAACCAGGCCATTCCCACTGAAAGGACTAAGTCCAGTATTACAACGTGCTCTGCCTACAGAGATACTCAAGGTCCTCTGGTTCCTTGCTGACTTCAGTGGAGTTCTGCAAGTAGTTTGGGTATAGACATGTGAGCAGGTTATTGCCTCGTAAGCCGAGGGATAAACTGAATTCCTGTGGCTGCTCTGTGTCCAATTAGTGCTCTCTTATCCCACATTCAGCATCAGGCACAATGAGGTACAAGCACACAACCTCTAACCAGGAAGCAGCCCGTGCCCACAGCCTAGCTTCCATTACAGTAGCTTTTGTGTCCATTGCCCAATCTGCTGTCAGGACTTTCACCCCAACTGTGACCTAAGGCTGTAGAAAGGTGAATGCACTTGCATCCCTTAACACCTTTTAATCTTAAAAACTCTTTGGGCTGAGATTGCAGAAGCCTAAGCTTTAAACAGACCCTCATTTGTGCAGGCATATGTAATAAATGGCTTTCTAATAAATCTAGTTTCCAAATTTTGCTTCTGTTTGATGCCCATGCTGGTGACCGATGGCTAAAACGGATCTCTCAGCAAACAAAAAGGGACCTGCAGGTATAGATGGGGTTTGTTCTGCACACACTCCCAATGTTGAGTGATTACCATCACAGAGTTGCTGGTTCTTAGATTAAGTATACATACTAGTTGTGCAAATTTGTAACCCAGTTATGATTGAGGTGGAAATACTTTATAATTGTGAAATAAGCTTAAATATATGTAGTAAAGAAAAAGCTGATCCTTAAAGGGCAATTCATAAAACTTCCAAATTAAGTCCATAGGGTTTTGTTGCACAAACCTCTCCGTACTCCTCAGATTTTTCGTTTTTGACTACACTGAATAGCACAAGTATATTGCAATTTTTTTAAAGATACTGACCTTCCCGTGTCTCATTAGATGTTTTGATCTGCTCATTAAACTTAACCAATGCCAATCAATATTTCTAGGTCCCTTTGTTTCAAAAGTAGATCCTTTATTTTACGTGATCAGAAATCTTATGAAAAAAAAACGCCAGATCCCCTTGTGATATGTTATTTCACAGTTTAAAAACAAAATCACAGCTACTGTAGCTTACAGCAGGGTGCACTGCAAAAGCAAAATAATTTGGGGATAGGAGGAGGAGTGGTGTACCCAGCACCAGTTAAGCAGTTCAGCAAAATCTTTAATTTGGGCTGGAAGTTCTTCCCTTTTGACAATGTTGTATTTGGTTCCTGAACAGCCTGAAGTAGGATGTTAAATACATTGACTTTTTTTCTCCCTCTAAATATAGTATATTTTCAAATTCATTGTTTGAGTACTGAGATACTAATTTTTAAAGTCAAATACAGTACTTAAGGGGGAAGCAGGTAGTAGGCTTTTGCTAGAGATTCTAACCTACTTCTGTTTGTGGTGCCACCTGAGTTTATCGCCTCTATTATTTTGATGGTTAACCTGTTCAAGTTGGATGTTTTTCACAGATGACTACATCAGGAACTCTTCATCACCGCTAAGAGCCCTCTTCTTAACAGGTGTTTATTTTTATCCACATTAAGTTTGCAGAAGTCTTTTAAAAGCCCCACCTTGAAAAATCTCTTGAACATAGAAAGGTGGCTAAGTTACTTAAGTCATTTCCACAGATGAAAAGGTTTCTTTCAAAACCCCATCTGTTTTTTACTTAAGAAAATGGAAAAACTTCTAAAGGTATTAAAAATGTAAACATAACTTTTCTTGCAGGGGTATAACTGATATATATATATATATGTATTTCTCTGCTATATGTTAATATTCCTTGAAAACTGAACATACTTTTTTTCTCATTCGTATCAACATGTCCTAGCAAGTTTTATTTTAATGGTACTGTAGCATTACTCTTAAGCTGTTTTTCATTCTGGTATTTTCTGAGATAGCTGACATTAGTACTTCCTATTGCATTTTATTATTGCATTCATTATACATAAATTTTTGCTACCTTTTAAAATATGTTCAACTCATTCACCAGTAATATTCCCACTGAAGTCTATTATCGCCTTAACTCCAAATTTTCAGGAGTTAAGAAATGCTCATGTTTTACGAATGAGTTATGATTTTCAAAATTTCAAAGTATCTGTGCATGAATCACCAGTTCCACACATTTCAATAGTAATGAAAGTAACACCAATTTTTAAATGCTTAAAATCCAGTTACAGATTTGGTTGAGAAGCAGCTGAAGTGCTTCAAAAATCACATAAGGTGTGTGGGTGTATGTGTGTATGTTCTGCAGTTTTGTTTCTATAGTGTTTACATCCTATTGGAGTTTATATAATGATACTTCAGTTCAAAACATTTGGCACGGTCTCATCCATTATCTTGCATCTTTCTCAGTATCTGTGGAAAGAGGAGAAACAATGTTATGCAGATGACACAGCACATACAAAAAGAGTATCTGCTAAATAGCCTTTTGCCAGCTTGAAGGCTAGGTCAACAAAATGGAACAGAAATTTTGTTTCCTCACCCTGCAAGAACATATTTACTTGTTAACATTCACAGAGGTACCGTGGGGAGACTAGAAGCTGAAGCCGTGAAGCATAAAGTTATATTTCCCTTCCACCTGAAGTTAACAGAAACAGTGTTGCTAGAAGTACCAATTAGTCCATCCTGTTACAGAGAAATGCTTTAAAAGCTCCTGTCACAGCTCCACCAAAAGTAATCTCTCATGACCTGCAGGACGCCTGCTCTTTTTCCTCTGTTTCCTGCAAGTCTGACCAGCACATGACAAGAACAGAGGATTTTGTTGAAGCGATTTTGTTGAAGCCATTTGATTTGTCACATTTATGACCAAAGTGTGATTGCAAATGCAGATCTCCACATTGGCACGGGAAAACGTTTCTCATTTTAGCCTCATTTAACTACTGGTCTTCCTAATACAAAGTAAGGAATCTGTATTTTAAAGGCTAATTAAGCAATAATCACATTAATTCAATATGTTTGTTTCACTGATGCTGTTATAGCACACTACACTGGTCATTTATTTTACTTTCCATTTACTGATCTGGAATTTACTTCACATAAACTTTTATACAATCCAAATGAAGCCCCTTGATAAGTATTTTGTATGAGCAACTACTATATTATCCCGAGAACTGCTTACCTCTGTGTTGCAGAAGACTTGATTGCTTTTTGTGTGTGTGTTTCACAGATACTAAGCTACAGTAGATCCAGTAGATCTACCATGAGAACATTAATTACATGAAATTCTCTTTCGGGTGGGGGGGGGGGGGCAGGGGGGCGCATAATTGTGGCATTGATTAAACTTTTAAAGAACTAAACTGTAAATGGGCTGTGTCTGGAAGAACTGTTTACAGGGAGGATGGCTACTGTGTCAGCAGCAGCAGCAAAGTAACATACATGTGTGGGATTTTGCAGAACGTCTTAAGAGCTCTGTAACTGCTCAACAGTTTTGTGTGGATGCTATAAATGAGCACAGAAAGGTTTTAGTGCAAATGCAAAGAAGGTGTGGGCCAGAGGTAGTTACTGAGCAGCCCAGACAGTAGCAGCAATTTTGAAAGTGCTATATAATATCCTGATGACACACTTGCAAGAGTGAAAATCTCACAATTGTTTTTCAGGACTAAATAATTTTTAAAAATCAGGGCTAGCCTTACGGAAATAGTTTAATTAGCGGAGGCCAGGAATTGGAAGCTATGCATTTACCAAGAGCAAAGCAATTGTTCCCATCGTTCCTGCCAAAACAGACTTTTGAAAAAAGTACCATCTGAATTTTGAATTAACACACGAGGTCCTGAAACCACAGCACAACATACTGAAGAAACTGGTATCACAATGGTGGGAGCTACTTTTTTCAATCTAAAGTAAATCTCCAAGCTTACAAATCTCTTTGTCAACTCAGTACTGTCAATATGAAACAGTTGCAAAAACAAAGGAATGTACTTACGGTGAAATTGTACAGCCAGAGGCATATGCATGGTGGCCTGTATAGCGTATATCACAGCGTACTATATTGTTGGAGTAATCAGATTCAGGCACCAAGTAGCTGGGGTTTACACTCACCTTGAGGGGAGAAAGCACAGTGTTGTCTACTTCCAAGTTTAAACTGATAACTTTCAAAAGTTATATAATCAAATATAATCAAAAGTATAATCAAAAGAATATATGCATATAATTTGCTGCTTTAAAAAACAAACAAAAAACCCCCAAACCCTAAAATGCCCCACTCCCAATACGCTTACCTTCAGAATATAATTTCCAGGTTTTACATCTGTAATATCAATCCACTGGCAATCTATATCAGCATTGTAAGTGTCGTAGCAGCCAGGGCTCAGTCCCTTAAAAATGAAGTTAAGATGGATGTAAAAAAATCATTAGGAATAGTAACATTCTAGACATTAGGGACTCTCAGACTGAAGTTCACTTAACTGTCATATTTTTCTAAGAAAATTACCTCAGTAAATGAGGCTTGTTCTTTCTTGGCATTTTATTTGAATATTAAACTAGAACACATAAGTCTAACACACTACTTTTATAGACAGCACTGTATTACTGCTACATAAGAAACACCTATACTATTGATAGTTGTTCATCTGCGAGATAGCTGTACTTGTTACAGTACTCCTTTTATGTAAATATTGTTGATGCTATTAGTCACTGTTCATTACAAAAGATGAGAATAAAATCAAAACCGACCAAAGGCTGGACCTAAATATCTGTAAATCTCAAGTAAATAGCTTCCAAGGTCCTTGAGTACAAACTTGATCACTGTGTTGGAACGTGTCTCTACTCTTAGGAATAATGCAACTTTTTTGCTATAGATGTGCTCTGCCACAGTGCCATCTTTGAATAGTGCAGTTTACGGCCATTTTCACATTGAGTTTTGCATGGAAGTGTCGTCTCTTCAGGCAAATAGTGACACAAGAAGCTGAGAGAACTGAAAATGTAGCCTTTCTTCCAAATGAATCTTTTCTGAAAACTTTGCTGTTAGGAACATTAGTAAAAATCTCCATGTATGAGTGTATCAGTGGTTCAAATCTGGTGTCATTAACTGTGGCCAACATAGATTGCTCTAGGCAAAGCTGATCTGCTCTGGCGACACACAGTGCACAAAACCCAAGCGTTGCAGGAATTCCCTCTTGACCCAGCTGGTGATCAGCTCAGACTCTCGCACGTATGTGCCAAGTCTGAGGCTGGAGGAAAGTTTTACAGCCCCGTTACAAACCCCTGAAATATGGGCTTCCAGTGGAAACGCTGACACAGCCATGATTCTAGTGACACAAATACTGCAGCTGTAAAATATGTATGTTGCTTAGCTAGATGTCATTGTTTACAGAAGGAGAAAAGATATTTATAAAACCTCTTCAAAGCCTTTCTTTATTGCAGATCATTCATTACATTTAAAATTCAAATGTGGACACGTCAGCCAGTAAAGCATAGCTGCCATTTCTCTGTGATAAAATAACTACCTTCTAGATTAAAAACTGCAGAATAAGGGATACAAGTTTATGTATAAGTATGGCCACACCGAGTTAAACCACAGATCCATCAAGCCTCAGTATCATGTCTCTGACAGTGGTCAGCAGCAGATGCTTGAGGAGAAAAGAACGTAAAAAATGGGATGTGTAATGTCCTTTACCCAGGCAAATTCCTTCCACTAGGCATTGAATTTAACTGCATTTAAGACATGGCGTACCATCAGATTTTTCTGTTTAATGGTCTCCATTACTTTGGCTACATTGTTTTTGAACCCATGTAGATATTTATGATCTCTCCAGCATCCTACAGCAAGGAATTTAATATTTTATTCATGTGTCAAAACAGCACCCCTGTGTTTTAAAGCTGTTATCTGGCAGTTCTTTTGGATGTCCTTAAATTCTTTTATTGGGAGGAACAGTCGATATCAACAATTTCATCTTTCCATCCAGGACTACTCAAGATTTCCTATTATTTCTGGTTTTCCGAAAGTGTCTATGGGCATTTCCATTGTCAATGGGAACAGTCTATGAAATCTTTTAAGTGTGGTAGCCATACTACGCTACTGATCATCCTTGTTTTCCTGGGGTTAGTTGGTTTGATTTTTTTAAGGTTTTCTGTAGCAGTTTTGAGAAGTGGTGACCACAGCTCCATGCAATATTCAAAATAGGAGTCTACCATGAATTTGTGTGATATCATAATGGTACATTTCATTTTTTATCTATTCCCTTAATAAGCCCTAAGACCTTGTTTTACATTTGTATATGACGCATCATTATGTTCACGTAGCTGCCATTCTCTTTAACAGCCTTCTATACACACATAAAACTATGCTCTTAAGTTTTCTGTGTTGGACTGCCAGCCGGTAGCTATAGGTATTAGGGAATTCAGCACCTCACAGCCTCATGCTCTGTAAGGGAGAAAATACTGGCTACAAACTCTGGGACTAGCCAAGGACATCACTGAGCAGTCTGTGGGGAATGAACACTGGAAACCACTTCTTTACTGACTCTGTCTTGAGTTCTCTTTAGCTTTCTTGACTAGTCCTATAAGCACAAGAACTTGTGGTGTGTTTTAATATAGTTCGGTTACCAGTGATGCTAGCTAATGAGTGTCCCTGCATTTTAATGAGACACCCACGTTTAGCAGCATCTGGGTAAACTGTAAGTCTCCAAGTGGCTATCCTGGCCTCTATGATGGAGAACTTCAGAGCTAGTTAGGGCATCAGTTGATTGGTAGAAAAATACCCAAAATACCCAAAGCACCCAAAGATAAATTAGAAGGGGGGAAAGAAACTGGTTGTCTCCAAACGAAGTCTTACCTGTGTATGCGCGGTACATGCATACCGTCTGTAATATCCATAATCACAGGAGGTATCTTCGAGACAGAAACTTGCTTTGTGTCCTTCAGCAACCTTTCTATGTGAGCTTGCATCCAACAAGTCATAGTGGCTGAATTCATCCATGCTGTGATAATGTCTGTAAAACCATAGGTACATGATTAAAGATGGATCAGGTCTTGTCAATAACAGTTCTAACATATTCCTATTTGATCTACCTTCTGTTAGATCTGACCAAATTTTATTTATTACATAGAACTTCAGTGTTAGTATACTTTACTATTGCTGCCTATTCAGTTAAGGGTTTTTTTCAGCATTCTAATTTTCAATTACTATGGAAATGCCATCTTCTATAAATAATACATTTTAATTTAAGGGAAAGACTCCATAGCAGCACTGTTTTTCCAAAATTTCCTGTTTCCGCTCTTCTCCAATAACAATAGCAAGCATCAAGTAGTTCAAGTTTGCATTGTACATCTTATAACTGCCTTTAGCCAGAGTTTTGCTAGGAATTCTTACCTTACATACTATAAATTCCAGGGGAGTTTGCTATTTGCTAGAAAAAACCCAACGATTTACTTTCACGTTTTGATGGCCCTCAATCAGTGTAACACATTTATAATGCTAGTGACAATAAAATCTGCATAAATAAATCAGCTTATGTGTAATAGCAGTGGAGATCTCCTCCGATGCCAACAATTTTTTTAGTCTATACTTAATGTAGTCTCCATTTCAAAAGTGTGTGTGCTTCGGATCTGGGCACAGTGGGTTATTTTTCTTGCTGTCACGCACAGTGGGTTCTAGTTGGACTTGAACACCTATTATCCTTGTAATTTCACTTTTTCCAAACACATGGAAAACTAAACTTGTACTATCAACCGGCACTCTGCGCAGCATTTGGCTGTCATTACTTACAAATGTTTTCAGCTCATGAGGTATATGAAAAAGATATAATTAAACAGAATTCAAACCTATTGTTAAAATGAAGAGAAGCGCACAAGCCTCACAAGCATGCATGTCAGGAACACTAAAACTGGTCTACAAATGATGATGACTAACACTGAATTCTGATGGCTAGCCAAACTAATTGGCAGTTGTAGTTCATTTCCAAATAGGCTTGTATCACTGTCATGGAAATGATCACGAGAAATGCATTTTTTGTAGGCAATGTATTTTCTGTCCAAGAAATGAATCAACATCAGAGACACTTTGCATCTGGATAGCAATATCTGGGCTATGATGGCAGAGTAAGAAACAGCTTTTCTGCAAATGGGACGTTTCAATTGCTCTCTATCCATTTCATCCATTTATCAACTTTGTAAGCTCCAGGATTGGGGGGTTTTTGTTGTTGGAAGTGATTTTTTTCAGGGGTGGGTATTAACTAAGGCATTTATAGAGGCTTTTTTTTCTTTGCTTTGATTTAGTTTCAGCTTTTTTGATCCTTACAAGATTTATAAACTAGTAATATCAGTCTCTTTTTGAAATAATTTGTTCTGATACTGATTTTTCATTAAAAGCTTAAAGCCTCTGAAGCTAGACAGAAATACTCCATTGACACCAGGGGCCTTTAGATCAAGCCCACATTACATACTACTTTTTTAATGAAGTAATACTAGGTTATTATTTATGTACCCATAACCGCAGGATTGTATTTTAAATAAGGTGGAAGTAAGGTAAGCTTTCCAGAAGTTTACAATTGGTCCTTCTATGAAATAGCAAAAATTGGAACAAATCGGCAAACTGTTGTATGTGAATTTTCTGAAAAGGTACAAGTTTGCAGCGTTACCTGCTCCCAAAATGTTGAAAATGTTCTACTACATTTGCCTTGCCATGTTTCCAGCAATTTTGCTGTTTCTAAAGTAATACTGCCATAAGGAAGTATCATGATATGATAAAGGACATAATAATGGGATCAATCAACTCAGTATCTTCTATTTTCTGGATTGACCAGACCATTCTTTGTCAGGAACTAACCCATGAAATCCAGGTCAATAAGTATGGGTCAGTGTTTACAATAATGTGTTATAGGGAACATGTTAGTAGATGTGCATTTTGGCATTTCCACAGTTATTTTAACATAATTGGGACTTTTAATTATGGGTTCCACTTACATGTAACTGGACTATAATCCATGTAAAATATATGTAAAGGGAGAAGGTGCTACTGTCGAGACTTGTCTCTGTAATGAATTCCTACTTGTGAGAGTTTCATATTTCTAGATAAGCTTCATAACCATTTTGGTTTCCTGTGGCTATATAAAGAGTAATTACCACTGCCCTAAAATTGATCAGGCAGTAAAAGGCTTAAGTTTCCCCATGGCTTCCCCCTGCTTCACTGCAGTTTTAGAAAATGTCACCCTGTAAGTGAAATTTGTTAGTAAAAAGATAATTAGAAGGTACCATACTGAGCACTTCACTCACTGGTGACAGCTGTGCCACTCCCATGAATAACGGGGTCTGCTGGGCAGAAAATCTGATGTGCCTTGATTTTTCACTCGTTGGGGGAATCTCAGGAGCACCCGATTGTCATAGTCTCTAACATCTGCTCGATAAGCTGAACTGTAAAAATGCAAAAAAACAGAAGCCGTAAGTACATGCAAGAAACAGTTTAATAAACACTTCAGTTTGTCTCAGAAGTAACTAATAGCACAATTTTTTTTTCAGCCATCTTAAAGCTCATGCATTGGAGACACACAAGAATTCCACGTGGTATGCTCAGAAGTGCCTGGTGTCAGACCACGACCTGAGTAAGATTCAGATCGGCTTCTAGCAAAAAAAAAGGGAGTTCAAAACCTTGACTCTGTGCCTCCGTCTTGGAAGCAGATCACTGCTTATCTGTAAAATTACTCTGGTACCAAAAATACAATTTCATCGGTTGCTGTTAACAAAATAACTCACTGTGTATGTAAGATCACACAACAGATGTTTCTGTTGTAGAAAAAAATGAATATATATGTGCCTCAGGCTGTATTTTCCTATTTGACACATCTATTATCTAGTCCTTTAAGCCAGCAAGATAGCCAGCAAGAACATTTCCATTAGTCTTCACTGTAAAGTTAGCATAAAAAGTACTACTTCCTATGCCTCGTTTTCTTTTTCCAGCAAGTGAAGAAAGAGTCTAAAACCCTGGAAACAGTCTGACATCAATTAATGATGCTGGTAAATAAATAAAATCTGTTTTGCACGATAAGGTATCAAACAAAATGGTTCAAAACAGCCCCATTAATTTCTTTCCAAACAAAACAGGAAAAATCCCTCTTTGCCAACTGGACAGGACCTAACTTCATGGCAAAGCTCTTATCTCAACACGTTAAAAGACTTTGAAACACTTTTCAGGGAGATTTTATTCTTAGGAGGTATTACAAGGCATAGGCCCAGAAACAATTAGCAAGTTATAATTTTAGTAGTAACTTTTGCTGATTAAGAGTAGGGTTGGTCTTTTTTCTTTTTTAAATGGAGTAGGGTATGATCTTTTTTGGTTGGGGGATGAAGGTGAAAATCACCAAATTCAAGCAGGTTTTTTTAGGTGCCTCCATTTTGCAAAATTATGATATGTTGGACTGAGCCTGATAATAGAAACGTGCAATATAACTTTTCACAAAATGTAGGTTCTTCGAAGCATCTGTAGTTTGTCTCTCTAATATGGCGGTATCGTATTCTTATGTTCAAACTCCACCATCTGCCACGGGCTTCAAAGAAGGTTACAAGCAGGGCTAGGTTTGCTCGGACCATCGAGCCTCAGGTACTCCGTGGTGGGCGCAGGGGCACAGGAGCCCGCAGCGAGCCGTGACGCGCGGTGGTGCCTACCTTGCCAGGCAGTTCTCCTCGGCAGCGCATCTCAAGTTATACATGGACATCCTCTGGACGTAAGTGGACGCCTGGATGTAATAGGGATCCGGGACTAAGTCAGGGAGACCTGCAGTTCATCAAACCAACCACAGAACAGCAAGATCAACCCAGGACACGTCTGCAAATACTTGGCCGCCGTCCCAGTCGTGAGGCGCCGCCGTTCCGCTGCGGACCCCTGCCCACCACAACGCTCGCTCTCCCCCTTGCTCCTTCGGCGTTTCTCAAAGGCCGCATCGCAAGCGCGACGGCCGGACCCCCGCGGTGGGCTGCCCCCCCCCGCGCCGCCCCCCCCGCCCCCCCCCAGCCACGGCAGTGGCCGCTGGGCCCCAGCCGCCTGCCGGGAGGGTTTTTCCCCGAGCGAGAGGCGGTCAGGGCACCGACCCCCGCACCGACCCCCGCACCGCGTCCCCTGGGGACGCTCCGCGATGGCACCGACGGGCGCCGGGGGGGAGCGGGGCGGCGCGGCGGGGGCGGCGGGGGGGACGGGGACGGGGAAGGGGAAAAGGAAAGGGAAAGGGGAAGGGGAAGGGGAAGGGGAAGGGAAGCAGGAGGGCTCTTACCGTACTGGAAGTAGCCGGTGCCGTAGCCGGGTCTGTACCTGCTGCCCTGGCGGGGCCTCTCGTACGTGTCGTAGTAGTTGTAATAGGGGTTATCGTCCGTGTACTTATAGGGGTTGTACGGGTCGTCCCCCACCATGACATCTTCCCGCCTGGGTCTGAAGCTGCTGAGAGGCGGCGGGGCGCCAGCCCCGGTGCTGCTCCGGTTGGTGTCGGTGCCGGTGCCGACGGCGGGGGCGCTGGGGTCGCTGGGTCGCGACGCCCCCGAGGAGGTGCTCCTGGCCGCCCCGGCCGCCGCGGGGGTGGCGGCCCCCTGGCTCCGCTGCCCGGCGGCGGCGCGACCCCCGGAGGGAACCTGGTAGCCGGCCTGGAACCAGTGCCGTGCGCCGGGGTCCCCGCGGTTGCCGTTGGCGGCCGGGGGCTGCGCGGCGGCGGCGGCGGCGGCGGTGGCGGTGGCGGCGGGGCGGGCGGCGGCTCTCCGCGGCAGCGAGCCGTTGTTCCGCAGCAGCAGGATGGGGCTGCCCGCCGCCTCCGCCGCCTGCCTGCGCCGGGGCGGCTGGTACTGGGAGCCGAGGCTGAGCAGGCTGTACACCTGCCCGTTGTTCTCCCACTGGATCCGCTGCCTCCAGGCGGCGGGGGGCGGCGGGGGGTCCCGGCGCGGCGGCGGCTGCTGGCAGCCGGCGGGCCACAGGCAGCTCCAGTAGATGCACGCGTGCAGCTGGGCGAGCAGGAGCCCCGGCGGCGCGAATTGCATCTTCTCCGCTGTGGGGGTGCGGCGGGGTAGAGAAACGGGCGAGAGTGCGGGGGGCAAGCGGACAGCGAGGGGCGCCTTCCTGCCCGGACGGGGCGGGGGTGCGGGGCGGCCGGGGGCTGCGCCTCTGGAGGGGTTAGGCGGGCAGCGGGGTCTCAGGCGCGGCGGGACCCGGGCGGTGCCATCGGGCAGGTCGGGCCGTCGCGAAGGAAACCCGGCCCAGGGGAGGCGGCGGGAGCAGCTTTTCTTCTCGCCGATATTTATAGGCGAGGGGATGCGAATGGGCGCCGGAGCAAACAATCAGCCTCTCATCGTTCTCCGGCCCGCGCTGGTGTCTGGAGCGAGGGAAGGAGGAGGAGGAGGAGGAGAGACCAGGGACTTTAAACTTGCTGGCACGCTCGCAAAGTTACACAAGCCCCGCTGGCTGGGCTGGCTGCGCCCCCGCCATTTGTTCACGTAATGCGGCTGGAAACGTGCGGCCCTGACAGTTCCCCCCCGGCCGCCCCCAGCCCGCCCGCGCGGGGGGGACCGGGGGGGGCCGGGGCGGCGAGGGCCGGCGCGGCGGCGGGGGCTCCCCATCCTCCCCATCCATCCTCCCCATCCTCCCCATCCATCCTCCCCATCCTCCCCATCCATCCTCCCCCCGCGCCCGGCGAGCCTGCGGCGGGCGGGCGCGCTCAGACACACGTAGGCTGCCAGAGTATGCCGTGGGGCAGCGCCAAAGTATGCAAAGGAAAAATGCTATTAGCTCATCAGCGCTGGAGAGACTAGAAACGGGGTGGCGGGGAGGGGGAAGGGGCCGCTAGCGAGAGAGGAAACATGTTTCTGGAAAAATGTGCTGGCAGCACATCTCCGGGGCTGGAGCAGCTGCTGGGGACCTTCGTCTCAGCGCTGAGTAACAGTCGGATCCCCTTAATGACCTCTTAATTAGGAGAAAACCTCCATCAAATAAACTCTTGACTATTGACTTTTGCGTTTTCTGCGCATGAGTCACACGAGAATTACACTGGCTTTGCTCCTCCCGGAGTAAGTTTTCATTGAAAAGTGAAATTTCACATGGGAGAGGCTTAGCCCCGTCACCAGAAAAAACAAACCTGGCTCGGGCAACGTCTCCCCAAAACCATGCTGGCAAAGAGGAGCAGGCTGTGGCCCGAAAGCATTTCCCTTCCTTCCTGCTTTTACACAAGTTCATCAACACTGTGTTCTGATAAGTTCAATCACCCAGCAAGGCAAATGAATTAAGGTCCGTGGATTTCAGCCAAAACTCCTTTTGGGTGTATTTTTCCAACGGCTGTTTGCTTATGAATCCTTGCAAAGGAATGGAGAAGAATACACAAAAGTTCTCCTTTACCAAAAGTTTGGTGGTAAGGATTTTTCTGAAGCAGTTCCTGTCAAAGTGATCAGCCCAGGCTGGAAGATTTTACTCTACTGAGGCAGATGCAAAGCATCTTCCCATCCCTGCTGTTTTCCCCAGGTCAGATGAACAGTCCACATGCTACTGGCCAGGCAGGTATTTGCTATGGCATTTGGACATTCCTCATACAGTTCTTTTTTTTTTATATTTATATATACATATATAAATATAATATTTTCTTTTGATTGCATATTTCTGCAAATGGTTCACACTTCATAATCTAAATACTGTAAAACACGGTCCTTCGTTGTGGCTGGGACAAATTGTGAATTGCTGATTTACACTGTGACCTAATTACTAGTCATAATACTTAGCTTTAAAGTAGCTTTTTGTAGCCCCTGAGATCAGTAGTGCCATCCTGGGCATCAAAGTTACCGCTGTGGGTCAGAGGCTGTGACCAGTGCCTGATACCGGCTGCTGGCCAAGCCAGGCTTGCTTGCTGTGCTCCTGGTCTGGTCAGGCCTGTGCTGCAGCAAGTGTGCAGCCTTGGGTCTACTTCCCTGCCATCACCTGAAGAACTTAGGCTAGGGTTTTAAAATTGCTGGTAAATTAGCAGTTAACTGTAAAAATTCCCAGTCTGGAGAACGCTGAGGAGCACAGCAAAGGTATGCACCAAAGTAGGCAAAATCTTTGTACTTGGGAACAGCCCCGATAGCAAAGTGGGTGTTGGTTGTAACGGCTAGCCAGCACCAGGCTGGTGGGGAGCATCTGCGGGACTGGGCTTCCCACCAGAACCAGTGACCAGTGTCTTTCCACATGTGGGTTATGTCTGACACTCGGGTCAGTACTAGTCTGGACAGCCTGCTACAGTGGTGGTTGGGTTTGGGCTCTTATTCGTCATGTTTGCAGGCTGCTCATCCCCTCAGATCTTTCTCACTGTGGCTTTGAAAATACTATTCTCCATTTAAGGGTTTGCCTAGAACAATCAGTGACTAAGACTGAGTGAAATGGAAAGGTTGAAGATTGGGAAAACACAACGCTGAAGGAATGAGGTTTCTGTCTTTCTAATCTTCCTCTAAATCTTAGTAGTGTTACAAACAGCAGGTTGTCCAATTGTGATATTAGACAATGTTTCCACACAATGGGATTCTAGCCATACTTTTTTCTCCCTTTTTTTTTTGCCTGATTAAGTAACTATTTTTCAAGAAACTGGAGAAAGCATAGTTGAGGCTAGTCGTCCCCATTTATCAGCCATTCATGTTGTTTGCCTTTTTTTCCATAGCGTGAGTTTTATTTGTTAATTAATTTTGGTTTCATAAAGCATGAAAAGCACTATCAGCATGCCTAGAGAGCCACTTATCATTAGGTTGTTATGTCCATCCAGCTACTGTCATCTCCTCACAGGTTGCCTAATTATACCTAGTTTTAATACCTTGGGTCTCTCTAGACCATCAAAAAAACCACCAGTATCTGTGACCAGAGGTATGGAGGTGAAAATCTCTGCAGTCCTTTAAAAGTCTTGGAAACAAGCCAGGAACCATGATTGCTTTAAAAATGCCTTAAAAACTGTGGAGTGGTATTAGGCTTTCTTGTGAGGTTAACACAGCTTCTTCAAAAAGCCCAGTTCTAATACTGGATCACAGTTAATTTAGTTACTTAAGCATTTGCCTACCTTCTTCTTTTTTGGAATGACTGGTATGCCTAGGTACTTGTTGCACTGGGGATTTTTATTTCTGCCGTCTACAGAAATAAATACACTCTATTTTAACTGAGTACTTAAATTTTCCTTCACCAGAAAATTACACTAATTGAAGCAGGTATCGCTAAGTAATTGCAGTAATTTCTCAAAATCTGAGACCATGAGGTATTATATATTTAGATTTAATTGGTAGGTTGTTGCAGTGCTCATTCAAAAATTACACATGGAAAAATGTCTTCAACAGCATGTGTAGCATTTGAAGCCCTCTTTATGTGTACACCACTATTAAACATCAGTTGTGAATCTCAAAAATGGGAAAATATTAACCTGTTCTTTGAAAACCAACAACGGCAACAACAAAAAACAAACAAAACCCATTATTTGAATTTGGTACATCTTAGCACACATCCTAAGGAAGATATTTTAAGGTTCTCTGAGCTTACTGTTTAAAGTGTGAATGATAAAAGCATGATAATGTAGAAAAGGAGAAGTTATTTTAAATTGCAGTTTACACCAATCATATTATTTGTTACTTTTAATGCTATTTTTTAGAAATCATCACATTTTTTGCTATAGGATGGCTAATTTGTGTTCTTGTATAGTGTTAAATTAGGATGCTTAGCTAAAGTCATATACATGAAGCCAGAAAAATAAATAATTCTATAAAAACCTAACATGAAGCTAGACAAACTGAATATGTGTTAAGTATGTTTCTTTGAAGCTGGTATTTATTTGTTTGGGATCAAAGGGTTGGTTATTGAGGAGTCATTATGAGAAAAAGCTTGAAGAGCAGCGGCTTGTTTTAGCTTTGTGTATCTAAGAAAAATTTTTTCCTCATCCAAGTTATTCTTGAGTAGACAAAGAACTTACTCTGATTTTTCTGTCAGTATAAACACTGAGTTCCAACTAATTTATTCAAATTTAATTGTTTTGCAGATCTTACAGTATTTTTTTATAACTTGTCATTTTTTGCATTCAAACATTCAATATTGGGTAATTTGATTGCGTACTAGAACACCATAGATTTTTCTGAAGCACATTTTACAGTAGGTCCAGGTATCTTTATTTAGAAACTCACTTGGATTAAAAGGTTCCTAATTATAACGCATTCCATTTAATACTTGGAATTAAGATGTTAAGATATTCTTTACAATACGTGAACTTCACTAGAAACTAAGAACACCTAAGTATTTTCAGACTCACGTCTGTAATGAGATATTTTTCTTTTTAACAAACCTACTTAATTAGAGACCAGGGTTATAGACTTTTCCTGACACCAGTAGTCTTTGGAGCAGACTGTAAGAATTTATTTTGACAAAAGTTAATCTTCTAGTTAAATTTAGCTACCATTTGTAGGTCTGAGTTGAAAGTCTCTAATCAGGCAGCTTCCTATGACCATAAGTAAAGCGCAGAAGTAAACTTCCAGACTTTTTTCTGCTCTGAATTTATATAGGAACACATAGATTTTCATTGTTTCAATGAACTTGTTGATTTGTTTAAGAAAGAAAATAGTTATAATTTTATTAGTAGGTAGTCTTATTCAAAATTATCAGCCAAAATGGCACCTGGCACCTATCTAATATTTTGCATATATCTATCTGCATTACAAAACTAGTTTGTGGTTACTTTGTTTTATACACTGTGGGTAGAGCTACCGAACTGCGGATGTCTACGCGTAATGAAGGAAATTAGGCACACTTGTCTACCTCTGCAGGATCTGACAGCATTACCGAGAAAGGCAGCTACAGGACCTGAGATAGCTTTTGTTCTTTTCTTGTGTGGGACCCAAAGACAAAAGCCTTCTAATATCAGTGGATTTTTTGCTAAATCGGGGGTCTGCAGTGAGGTTTTAATAGTACTGGTTTTTTAAGTTTAGAGCATCAATGTGCTGGTAAAGCTGAATATGAATCGCGTTTGACAGCATGCAGTTACATGGTTTTGTACTTTAACCTAGATTTTAAAAGGCCATAGTGAAAATTAAACAAAAAGCCTCTCCATTCTTTAATTTATAGATTTATAATATACATAGAATATATATAAATCTATAATTTATATTTCATGTCTGAATATTGTTTTCTGACTTTTCTGTTTGTTTTCTATTGGCCTCCCAAAGGTTTCTATAAGAAAGATAAATTAGGCAGCTACTGCAAATACAATCAACGATTTGAAAATCCAAAGTTATTTCTTACGTGTCAGCGCCTGTAATGAAAGCTTCCCTAACTATTGTCTTAGAAGTATTCATTTCAATGGCATGCAAAACTTACCATCAGTAGTATAACTGGATATGTTTTCATTTCAGTAAGTTATCTGATGACATGTACAAAGGAATAGAAATCCAAAACAAAGTGAAGAGCACGCTGTCTGTTCATTAATGCCTGTGATAGCAACTGGTTAGTTTTACTTAGCAACATTATTAAAATTAAAACTAAATTCGTACAGTGCATGTGTAAACAGTACTTTTTTGTTGAGGGAGTTCAGTCTTGTATTGTCTTCACAAGCAGAGCACATGCTCAAGACTGCCTACCATCTCAGATCGAGCTACCTAATTCTGCTGACGTTTTCAAATACTGAGAAGAGGTAACAATGATAAACTTGAAAAACCCAAGTAAATTCAGAACAGTTCTATACACAGACATGTCTTTGTTGTGGCAGGGCTCCAAAATGAGTCTTCTCTTCTGCATATTTTGCACAAACCCCCCCCCCCCCCAGCTAGTAAGTCCAAGCTGATGAAGACTTGAGAAAAGAGTTTGCTTTTAATTGAGGCATTCACGAGACTGTTCTGAGATTAAGAACATTATGTATGAAGGGAGATGAACAGACAATATTTCAAATTTGTCATTTGCCTTTCTTCTTCAGCAGAGGAGAAGTCCTTGTAAATCTGTCACAAAGTGGAACACTGTCCAACATAATGTAAAAGCAGAACACATTGGCAGAGATTTTGGAACAGGATTTTACTATGCATTTCATCAGAGCTAGTTAGTGCAGCAGTGCTCTCTAAAGCGAAGCTAACTTTGTTAAAATACTATAAAGGACTTCCAGATTCATGGTGTCTCTCTCATTCATCATATCTAGGTTGCTTTATTTACAAGTAGATATAATTCCTAACTCTCCTACATACCTGGATCTGATTGTTCTTTTCCATCTAGCATATAACATCTTCATCGTCATAACCATTCCTGAGTTTGCATAGCTGTCACAGAGACAGATAATTTTCTTTGGGGAACTTCAGTGTCTGATGGAAAAATACCAAAAAAAGAGCCCACTTTCAAATTCCAAATGAATTTTCACAACTGACATTGGAGAAGAATTCTGTGTTATACTGATAAGGTGCATACAAAGGCTCAATGGAAACTGCAATAAATAATGCCATTGATAATGCAAATGTGGATGCATAAAAGGTACGAAAATGATGAAGGTAGTCAAGAGCTGGCAGAGGAACTCCCATACCCTTGTGATCAGGATTTTAATTGTTGCAACTTTGTTTTCACTGAAGAGTATGTACACAGTAAACAACAAACAACCCCACATTTTTGCATGAGAGAATGTTTTAGAGGTGAACACCAAGGACATTAGAAACATAGTGTCCAGTCTGTATTCAAAAAGAAATGAAGGAAGAATAGAAACAGATGGAAAGGCCAAATTTTCCACATTGAGATCTACCTCTATCAGAACACAGAAGCCTACTTGACAAAAGGTCTTGTGATAGAGAAGCAGGTTAAAATTTATAAGGTACCTTATATTAGCCAAGCTCCCACAGAAAAAACAGTATAATTTAGGCATCTAACCACCTTTAATCCCTCTTAGATGTCTCCAGCAGTGTTTTGCTCTACCTGTTGTCAAAATATAAATGTCTGATCAGAGGGCAAGATGTTTCTAAAATAAATACCCTCACATTTCCAACTCAGTCTTGGTTCCTAGCTTGGTATTGGCAAGCAAATGTTTGATATTAACACAATCTGGCTCTGTTTTGTTTATCAGACAATTATGTGTGGAAAATTTCACCTGTAAACCCTGAAAAAGGTTTTCTGTGTGGCGTACATAAACAGATGTGGTGTGTCCTCCTGGAAGCTATGTCGAGGCATATGGATGACAGACAGGGAATTAGAGACTGCCAACATGGCTTCACCAAGGGCAAAATCCAAAGAGTTGCAATCAACAGCTCGATGTCCAAAGGGAGATTGGTAACAAGGAGTGTCCCTCAGCGGTCCATATTGGGACCAGTGCTGCTCAATATCTTTATTAATGACACCAACAGTGGGATTGAGTGCACCCTCAGAAAGTTTGTGGATGAAACTATGCTGAATGGTGCAGCTGACTTCCTTGAGGCAAGGGATGCCACCCAGAGGGACCTTGGCAGGTTTGAGGAATAGGCCCATGTGAACCTTGTGAAGCCCAGCAAGGCCACATGCAAGTGTCGGGGCAACTCCCAGTATCAGTACAGTCTGGGGGTTAAATGGATTGAGAGCAACTCTGCAGAGAAGGACTGGGGCACAGTGGTAGGTGAAAAATTGGACATGAGCTGGCAACATGCACTTGCAACCCAGAAAGCCAACTGTGTCCTCAGTTGCATAAAATGAAAGGTGTCCAGCAGCATGAGAGAGCTGAATCTTCCCCTCTCCTGTGCTGTTGTGAGACTCCACATGGAGTACTGCATCCAGATCTGGAGTGCCCAGTACAAGAAAGACATGGAGCTGTTGAGTGGCTCCAGAGGAGGGACATGAAAATGGTCAGACAGATGGAACAGTTCTCCTAGGAGGACAGAGAGCTGGAGGCATTCGGTCTGGAAAAGAGAAGTCTTTGGGGAGACCTTATTGCAGCCTTTCAGTATATAAATGGGGGCTTACAAGAAAAACAGTGTAGTGACAGGGCAAGGGTCAACTGGCAAAGAGTCAATTTAGACTGAATGTAAGGAAGAAATGTTTTACAATGAGGGTGGTAAGACACGGGGGTAGGTTGCCCAGAGAAGTTGTGGATGCCCCATCCCTGGAAGTGTTCAAGGTCAGGTTAGATGGGACTCTGAGCAGCCTGACCCAATGAAAGATGTACCTGCTCATTTCAGAGAGGTTGGAACTAGATGACCTTTGAAGGTCCCTTCCAACCCAAACTATCCTATGTGTCTATGAAAATGGGTATATTTCCAGTTCTGAAAAAAATCAGCTTACATACAACAGTGAAGATATGCCAGGTTGCCTAAATTGATGGTCTGGACTCAAGCATTTTTTGGATGCTGAGCATTTCTTTCTCTAGTCATAATTAAGTATTCTAGGAAGACTGAAAAAAGTAGTGTCTACTTGAATGAGTCTTGGGAAGAACTTGCTTTATTTATTTACCTTTCTTGTAAGATGAAGAGAACACTAAACCTTTTGAGAATTTTTTTTGTGGTTCATATTCTCATCCTATCCAAGTACATGATCTTTGTCCTGTTATCTTTCCCCCTTACTATTCTTGTTTGTTTGTTTGTATGTTTGTTTGTTTGGGGGGTTTTGTGTTTTCTGAATTGTTAGGTCCTATTTCAAGCCAGATTGTAAGCTCTCCAGGGCAGGGACGATGGCTTCCTATGTATAGGCTCTGTGATGCTCACGGTAGGGCACTGAGTTTGACTATTACTTTTGGCCACTGCTGCAACATGAAGAGCAGCACTGAATACAGAATGCTGTACTGAACAGATTTGACATTAAAAGTAAGTGAAAGCCTTCATGCAGCTGTGTGTATTATTGAACAAAGTTGACACTCAGCAATTCTGACTCAAATAAAACACCCATGGTGGTTTTCCCTTTGGTCTAAATTTCATCATAATATTTTGTCTTACATACCAATATTATGAACTCTCTTACTATCCTGCTTTGTAGTAGATCTTTTTTGAAATACATTCTTAATCTAATTCCTACTTTTATCCACAGGTAATTATCAGATTTCACTTTAGGTGTTCTCATTGCTCAGATGATTGGAGGAATTACTTGAAGTAAAACATTAAGTCATGCAGTTAGACTGAAAGGAATGTTTATAAAAAGATGTTGAAGGTATATCAGGGCAATGACTGCAATATTTGCTTTACCAACTAGGAGCAGAAGAAAAGAGATATACTTAGAAAGTAGTTGTTTGGCTTCAATGAGCTTAAAAAAATGTTGATGGTAAATACCATTTTCTCCTCACAGTGAAAAGACTCAAGCAGCTAGAAACTGAAGACCAATCTTTGAGGGTAAGCTCAGAAACTGTCACGGTATGCCCGGTTGATTTCACTGGGTTTATTCTACCTGAGCTGAGGCCCAACACAGTAATTGCTTTAAACTGCACTGCATGTGTGTCATTTCAAAGGATTCAAAATTATCCCTACACTTGATGTCATGTAGCCAAACAGAAACGTCCATGAGAATACATTACTCAGAAATGTATACACTCAGTTGTGCTAATTTCAGTTGAATACTGGAGTGACAGAAGTGACTGCTGCCTTGATCTGAGAAAGTGGAGCCACTTCTCCACCCCTCCAGCTGACTTGTGTTGTCCCCTGTGATATATGTGTAGGCTGCGTGACTGCATCAGGTCAGGAGATGTGGTGATGATGCCACTAGGGTCTACAAGAGGATAGGCAACAGGATGGTGGAGAGAACCAATGGCAAGCAGCCTCAACTCTGGTGCAGCACTGACTTCTCTGTAGCATAGGAGGCACTAGGGAATAGCTGTGGTTTCACACAATAGCTGGGTTTGTATCAGCTATCTGTATGGTGGCATGGGGCAAGGACATGAGGACATGAGACGGGGAAAAAATAAGAACAATTAAACCCTTTACTTATCTTCCCCAGTAGATCTACAGCTAAACCCACAGTAGTCTTTCTTTTAGTCTTATTTTACTTGTCCTTGTTTAGCAAAACTTCCTGTATGTGTCTATCTATATAATAGTGTATCTAGATACAAATACCATTTCCCTGCATAGCTTGAACAAAAGCAAACGCTTGGATCTATAAGAATACACAGATCATCATAAACAAATACATACAGTCCTACGCTTTAGGAAATTTTCTAGTTCTGGTCACCATGCCTGCTTTGCTATGGACAACTCAACAGAGGCATAGCTGTTCTGCAGAGCAGGGTGTCTCACCAGTCTGAAAGGAAGCTGTGCCTGCTCCTAGGTTTTCTGCTGTTTCTGAGGGAAGGTTGTTGTGACTGCTCCACTGAAGTCAAGCTTTGTTAGAGAAAGCCAAAAAGTGTTTCTCCAAAGAGCCATGAGAAATCAATAAGGAATCAGAAAGTCTTGACCTAGTGGGATTTTTTCACTCATTGCCATGGACCTTTTAAGGAATAAAGAGCAGAACCTATAGGAACTCCAATAGGGCTTCTCTAGGAATTGTATCAGCAGAAGAGACTGTAGGAAGAGAGAACCTGAATAAGCATTTGCAAGTTTAAGAAGGAAAGATGCTGCTTGAGGAGGATGAAGCTTACTGAATGTCTGGTTTCAGAAGCAGGTGTTTCCCTCACAGATGTGTGAGGAAGACACTGTGTCTGGATTCCCCTTTAAAATTATGTGGACAATCCTCAACTGTAGTGAACAACTCCTATGAGAATCAGTTGATAACACCAGGGTGGGGCTTTGCAGCTGAGAGTAGAGTATTTAACATGTTTGTATGTGTCCTGTGACGTATATTTTAAAGAATGAAAATTCCACCATGTACTGTCTTTTTCACATTTTTTGTTGTAGCTTTGCCTTTCCATTTCACTTTGCATTAAAATCAGAACGGTTTCCAGCACAAATCTCTTCTTGTAAAACTTTGGTTAATTAAAGTTTAAATTTAACTGTGGTAGAAAGTAGGGTCAGAGCACAATTTAAAATGCCTGAGTTAATTAAGGACAAGATACTCTCTTTCTCAAACTATATTTGCCTTTCCACCATTACTGTACTGTCCTTACAGGCTAGTGTTTACCAAAGACTAAACAATAACAAGTAGCAACTTTAGTTTGCATTACATCATGGAAGATTCAAAAGCACATTATAGAAATATCTTCAATCACTCTGCACACCACTGAGGAAGAGCATGTCATCTTTGTTAAAGTAATGTTAATGAGCAGTGTTGGAGAGGAAGAAAATGAAATATTCTTTTATAGAAACCTCTGGGGAAATCTCTAAGTATGATTACATGTGTTAGAATTTGGATTGGAATTTGGATTTACAAAATTTTAAAGCCAAGAAGGACTTATACAGTCTAATCTTCTGCATAACACAGGCAATGGAATGTCACCCAGTAATTTCTACATAAAGGTATAATTAGTCACTGAGCTAAGATACCTTTTTTTAGAAATACAGTCTTGGATTAAAGAGGTCAAATGATAGAGAGCACACCACATCCCAAAGACAGCTGATGCAATAGTTTTTTTTCCCCTTCACTTCAAAACAAAACAAAACAATGCCTTATTTATAATTTGAATTGAACAGGTCCACTGAAGCTGTCATTCAGGACAGCACCTGTAGTAAGAAGGCACCTGCTAACACAAGCATGAACATGTTTTAAGCATGAAAAGTGGTGACTGGAGGGTTAAGAAAAATAAAGCAAAGTTTTGGTCACTGTTGTTTGTTCACTTACCTTTGCAAGGTCCTTCACTTTCCCCTTCTGGCTGCTTGCTTCATGAGGGAATGCCAGAGTGCTGAAGAGCTGTAGCAGCTTTGAAGCACCTTTTGAAATTAACCCTGCCATTACCTGGTCTTTGGAATGACTGTCCTTCACCAGCTTTCTACCTGCGTGGAAGAAGCATGTTGCTTATAGTAGTTTTGGATGCAGCATCTGGTGTGATGAAAATGTATTTATCTAACTTTGCATTCTTCATGCCAAACAATGAAGTGCTACTGGACTGAGAAAACCACCAATGAGTGTCAGCTGGCAGGAAGAGACCTGCTTAGTGCCCATAAGTATTTTGGGAAGTTTTCATATCTGAAAGCACCTGAAGACAGTCTGATGCTTTTTTTCCCAGGAGAAGATCAAGCACATTAATCAAAATAAATTGCTAAGTCTTCTCTATTCTTACATGGTTTTTACTTTCTAAACACTAGGATCATAATGAATACCGCATCACTTCTGAAAATGCAATTTCCTCCGCCATTTAAAATTTATGTTCAGAACACACAATTGTAGTTGTGGTTTATAAAACTATCTTTAAGATTCACATTCTAGTGAAAAGGTATACTAGGTGGAGAGACTGGTCAAAAAGCGTCTGGTGCTGGGGAACCACAGAGCTCCACATACTCAGTCCTACATCACGATTTGCAGCTTTTGCCCAGACTTAAAATATGTCAGGTAAACTATATCCTGTACCTGGAGAAACTGGCCAGGTTCCTCTCTTTGTGATTCAGAGACAGCAAACAGAGACGAGAAACAAAGGACACATTTCCATGGTGGTGAGTGTGACCCAGTCAGTCCTGTCTCACCTGCGCAGTCCCAGCAAGCCCTGTGCACTCCAGACTGCCTGGTGCACCTCCGAGCTCTATGTGCTCAAATCCTTACCAAGAAGGTAATCCTTCTCCCAGGAAGCCTGCAAACAAAATGAGGCCACTGGAACATTAATTCCTGCTCTTCTGGATTTTTGGTGGCTATAATCTCTTATCTCTTTAGGTTTTAAATTACCATTGAGATAAATTTGCCTTCATTTTTTATTTTGCTTACTGTGGCAGCACCCCAATTACAAAAGTAATGCTCTCAATAATAGTTTGTTCTGTTCAAGAACATAAGGTTTGATTCAGTCATTTTCTGTGACAGAAAATGGTCGTGCTCTTATTCATATCATGTGAAATCCTGTTTTCATAAACTATGCAGATACTTACACTATTTTGGAGAGGTGTTCCAAGCAGTGAACGAAATACGTATGTTAAGTGTGAGATACTGGTATCCTTGAGAAATGCAAACTAAACTCATTTGAACCCACAAAAAACTAAGCACTGAGGTTACGCCATAAAATGTGGTGGGCAGTTTCTCACTACTGTAGGCCAGTAGACTATTAGGTATGCAGGCAATATGTGTGTCTTTGCTCCTGTGGATACTGAAAGTATTCTGAGTTCCTCATGACTTTAAATATTATGTTATAAAATGTTAAACCAATACCTTTAAGACAAAACCAGAATCCAACACATGCCACCTAAATTACTAAGGTTGAAAAATAAAAAATCAGGACTTAAGCTTCTGAAAAAAAATTTTTTGATGGAATATATTTCCGCTTTAGCTATAAAAATACTTCAGTTTAAACCCCTGCACTTGTTTACACCTGAGAATAATGGTGTACCTTATTCATTTGCTTTTGGAAAAGGCTATTTTTGTTTCAGCCAAAGCATTTTTTAAAATTTTTTATTACAGCATCTTTGAGGTTAGAAGTTACCCTGTCTTTTTAAAGGGAGTTTCCTGTTAAAGAAAACTAAGAAAATTATATGCCTCGATCCAGCAGGACAATTTATTGTTGTTTATGTCTGCAGTGAACCTAACAGCAACACATATAGCAGCAAGTTTTCTTTCTGGGAAAACCAAACAAATGCTGCCCTCATTTTGTTAATGAACAGATAGGTTTTTCAGAGTTCACCGAAAATTAAACATTCTGAAAGAGACTAAAATGTACTAAGTAGGCTTCTTAAAAATAATACGTGTTGGGAAAGAAGAAACTCAGAGAGTGCATTCATGTGAAGACTGTTGTGAAAGCATTTTCTTAGAACAGATCTTTGCAATGGTTTTTCCACTTCTAAATGCTGATTGTTGGGTTTTTTAATGCAGATTTCTGTGGCATTAATTCTGGGAATTTTTCCAGTTAAACCCATTCTTCCATGTAGCCCAAGAGGAAATTCTCGGCAGCAATTCTGAATTGTTTTTTTTGTTTGTTTGTTTGTTTTATTTAGGGAGATTGATGTGGAAACCTTTGTTTTGTTTTGAGACACCCTTAGACCTGTCATGTGCAATGCGATGATATTTAACCTTAGAAATGCAGCTTCTTCAGAGCCAATAATGGGGCAAATAAACACTTACCCCTTGATTAAAAAGAGGAAAATACCATACCACTCAGGAACTTGGACCTTTCTAGCTATCAACAATATTCTGTGTGCTCATTGCCCTCTCCTGGTTTCATCTGGTAATTTTTCAGGTTTCAAATATCCAAAACGAGCCTCCTGAGAACATTATGCATTCCTCCGACAGAATTTTTTCCTTTTTCAGTCCCATATACCACTCATGGACATGGGTTTTCAAGTTGTACAAATGACCTCTTTCATTAGTGTACTGGAAACAGGCTAAAAGGCAACATTTGAGTCAGACCTGGTGAACTCCGCTCCTTGTGCTGTTGCACTATTAGGGCAATGCGGGTAACGCCTGAAACTAAACAAATGCTTTTTGTAACATCCTGCCTTAAATGCTTACAACAGAAGGAGGCTATTATGAGATAATAGATTATGATAGGTAGGGATGTCAGAAGACAGCAATCTTATGGTTCTTCATGAAACATACGAGGCCCAGCTTTAGCTTGTTCAGGGCAATGCCTGACTGTCTCCAGGGCTGAAAGTACCACATGCCTTCTGGGCCCGTTCAAGTATTTCACCACCATCACAGTAAAATATTTTTCTTAATATTAAGTTAGATTTTTCCCATGTTCTAATTTGATGAGCTTGTTCCTTAGAACAGGACCTTTCATTTCATAAAGGAGAAAACTCATGAAGACAGAGGAATGATAAGAGGTTTAAAATCATGACTGGTGCAAAGAAGTACTCAGAAATATGAACATTGCCAAGCTCACATTGTAAAAGTTAAAAAAAAGGAATAATCTTTTTTACAGCAGGTTATAATTACCTCGTGGACTCACTACTTCTGAATGATATAGTGGGCACAATGCAGGAGTTGTGAACCGAACTGAGAAAATAATGAAAGACAGAATCCATAAGTATGTATTAAATCCAGCAGTTTGACAGCAGCTGTGCTTAGGAGAGCTGCAGCCTGCTGACTTCTCCAGGTTAGGAATGTGTCCCCAAGGTGGCTCAACCCAGACACACCTGCTGGTGTTTGGCCCCCTAGCCATCCTATGCTGGGTACCGGCAGGGGCATCATACATTAACACAGGTGGCATACATGGTAATGGATTTTGAATTAAGAACCCCGTGGCCTGCATTTGTCATCCAGAAGAATGAGAAATTTTAAGTGCAGCTTTAATGGCATGAGATGGAAAATACATTGAAAAGAGAAGTAGCAGAGTCTTATTCCATGTAAACAGTTTTATGTGTGAGCCCAGGATCTAATCTCCCACATACATAAATTTGAAGGAAATAATCTTGGATTCCCATATAGACTGAAGCTTCTCACTGATTTTTATATCCTGTTATATGTATCAGGTATTTGGAGGGGGGGGGGGGGGGCAAGGAGGGCAGGAGAGTGGGGAGAGAGTATTATGCATACATGCATGTGTATATGCACATATAAAATGTCAACAGAATTACTACATTTCATTTAGAAAGTTGTTCTCTGACCTACTGTCCTCTGTTTCTGTGAAATGAGTGCTGGAGTAGTAAAAGAGGCTTTAAAAGCCCACACCTGGGGAAAGGCTTTCCCAGGCAAGGAAGCAAGAGGGACAGCCAGCTAGCCAGGTGTCTTGCAAGGACACCTGCATAAGGGCCACATCAGCAGTAAACCCAGGCGTGCAACTAAGGCATAATACCGAATCATCCCAGATTTTCCTGCTTTGAATGCAAGGTCATGTGTTTTATGATGCAAAATCTAATTAATCATATTTAATTTACCACATTTTTAATTTAGCAAATTCCCAGTTACTTGATCTGTTGGAACAATGACATGAAGATCTACAATTATTTAAGCCAATTTTTCGACCTTGCAAATTCATAGACTCCTACACGCATGCAGATACAGTGTTGTCCTGAAAGCCAGAGCACTGGGACATTCTTGAAACTTCGCTTTTCCTTTAGCTATGTTATTTATTAATCTTCTCCATTTGAAGATAATTCCATTCAGATCCCAAACTGCCCAGGAGGAATGTTGGTGGTTCTGGGACCTCCCAGGTGTAAGGGAAGTCTTTAACTTTAATGGGATGAGACTTAAACTGAATGTTTAGACTAAAGAATTTGTCTACAATAACTTCATAGTGCTCCCAAAATACTCTGTCTGCCAGATTTAGCAGACATTCTGGTAGGTTTCAGTGGAAATGTCCACATCCTGGAATATGGCTTTATATAACATGGTAACACTAAAAGGAGTTAGAACTTTTGGTTGTCCTTACAGCTAAAGAAATAAACTGTTAATATAGTAGGTAACATACAGTAGTCACTAGGCATCATATGCTGTGTTGGTATAGGTAGATCTGCAACCAGATTGTAAAAGAGGTTTGATCAAGTGTCAGGTGGAGGCACTGAATATCTAAGGCACATCAGTGTTTTTAAGTTCAAGGTGAGAGAATCTTGTAGTTTAAATTGAAAATAAAGAGATACTACAGAAGTGGATACACTTTGATTATTCTTTATGTATCTACACACTTTTTTCATAACAGGTTCAAGTCCATGAAAAACTTCATGGATTTTAAGGAGACATAATGCATGTAAACTGTTAGAAAGGTAAGCATCACTTCGCCTTTCCTTTAGTAAATCTTCACGTTTGGACAGTAGTTTTTCTACTGAGGCTTAGGGTATAGTTTTAATTTCTGTCAGTACAACAATGTTTCCTGGTGAAACCAACTCAAATTCATCACCCAAAGACTTTGTGTGGTTTCACACCTACTTCCTACTTTGTTTCTACTGTTTATAAAATTTATAAACTAAATTGGTTTTTATCATCATCGTCATCTTGCCATTTATTCTTTGATAAGGTAGTCATTTGCTTCTCTCCTTTTAGCTTCAAGGGTGTGTGAGAGGGGGAAGATGAACTAATTTGATTTTTCAAATAGTAGCACCAAATTAATATCCAGGCAGAGATTCTGAATTGTACTACTAAAATATTATCTTTTCCATGGCATTTTGTGCTCCAAGTTAATTTCTAAGCAATATGATTTATTTAACTAAGATCAGAAAACTCACTGGATATTAAAAAGTGGCAAGTATTTTCTTCTTAAAAAGATTTTTAATTTATTTAGGAAACCATAAATATAAGGCAATTTTAAATGGAGAGCTGGAGATTAGCTAAAGCAATGCAAGAGAACAGGTGGGAAGCAATACCTTAAGTGTAGTCCAGAAGAACTTAGACCATCTATGGTCAGCTATGTCTGACTCTTTGAAAGTATACTGCTGTAAAATACTGAAGTATATGGT
Source organism: Falco peregrinus (assembly GCF_023634155.1). NCBI lineage: Eukaryota > Metazoa > Chordata > Aves > Falconiformes > Falconidae > Falco > Falco peregrinus. The sequence goes on from NC_073739.1 coordinate 20,260,587, forward strand.
GATAATAACTGAGTGGGTGAGAGCTTTCTTTTGAGTTGCTGCTAGCTAACCCTGTTGTCCAGCACAAAGGTAGGAAATGCTGTGTTGCTAGAGGTACAGTATGTTACATGAGATGAGGGCAGAATTAGGGGTTAAATCACTTGTAGCCATTATACATCTAGAAGTGTTCATGAAAGAAAGGATGTTAGCCTTGGCATAAAAGCTGAGTGGTAATATGAATGAGTAACAACTACACCCGTATAAATTCTCCATTATACGTGCATCATACTGATTGATGCAAAACCTACTTCTAATTTATTTTCCTTTCAAAACAACATATTTATCATGTATAGATGAACAAATTGAATTTTGCAAGGCTAATGTGCCAGTAGTATTTATAATTCACGTATTCCTCAGCTATATACATAAATTCAAATGAATAACTTTGCAGAACAGTGTTTTTAATTGTCAAACAACTACATCCTAGAATGTCCCCAGGCCAAATTAAATTCAAGATTTTTTTAGAGTTAAAACCAGACACAGCTCTACATAAAGTATTCATTATACCTGTAAATGGTACTTAGATTTTTCTTGGAGCTCCCGGCAATCTGATGGTCTGCAATTTCTCATCAAGATGAATCTGTGCTCCTTGCTCAGTTGTGGTTACCCTAGACAGAAGCTTTTGGGACATAAGGTATTGTGTATTCTGTTTTTTTTCTTTCAGCTCTTTTTTCTTTGGCTACTGTTTTGAACAACTCACTCCAAGTGTGCATCACTGTTCAGCTATCCTATCAATCCCACTTTGTCTCAACTAAAGGGACATTATTCTTGCATTGTTTTATACTACCCTACTGACAATTCCCTTCCCACAATTTGACAATGAAGGGTGTGCAGCTGGTGGCCCTGCCATTCCACTTTTAGTCAGTATGAACCACTTCCAACATATGAACTAAAGCACTAGTTGCTTTAGTTGACTGCCCAGTTTTACAGGAAGAGAACATTATTCCCTAATATTATTGCAGTTTATAGTCAAAGTAAAGACAAGATATTATTCATGAAGCAAAACACACTTGTTTTGGCTAGATCTACAAGGATGAGATGGGGAAGCTCTCCAAAAAGCAACATGAAGCAAGAAATGTTGGCGCACGTAGTCCTGTACTAGCATAGTTGTCATGCTTTAGACTCATTCCAGGACTGGACATGATGTCATATGGGTATGGATAAGTTTTGTTTCTTTCCTTGCATACAGGCAAAAGAGGTATAGAGACAGGAAAACTGCAAAAACAAAATGGTCAATTTTCATTATAAGTAGGGGCCATGTTGTGTCTAAGGCAAGTGAGTAAATCATACCATTTTCTACAGCCAATACGGTTTCCCACAGCCTCCTCTTAGAGAAAGTGATGCGTTACAGTCTAGAGAAATGGTCCATGTGTTGGGTGGGGAGCTGGCTGACAGGACACACCCAGAGGATGGTGGTAAACAGCTCCTTTTCAGACTGCCAACTGTCACAAGTGGCATCCCCCAGGGATCTATATTGGGCCCAACACTGTTTAATGTATTCATAAGTGGGTTGGATGATGGGATCAGGTGTATCTTGGTGAAGTTTGCCAATGATGCCAAACTGAGTGGGGAACTGGATACTTTGGAAGAAAGAGCCACCTTGCAGGAAGACCTGGATAGTATGGAAGAGTGGGCTAACAAGAACCTTATGAAGTTCAACACAGACAAATGTAAGGTCTTGCATGTGGGAAAACATAATCCAGGAGTGCAGCACAGGCTGGCATCTATCCAGATGGGGAGGAGCTCTGTGGAAAAGAATCTGGGGTTCCTGGTGGACAACAAGCTCAGTATGAGTCAACAGTGTGCTGCTGCAGCAAAGGAAGCCACGAGGATGTTGGGTTGCATCAACAAGGACATCACCAGCAGAGATAAAGAAGTCATTATCCCACTCTGTTCAGTGCTTGTCAGGCCACACCTGGAATACTGTGTTCAGTTTTAGTCCCTGCTATGCAAAAAAAGATGTGGACAGGCTGGTGAGTGTCCAGAGAATGGCTACAATCAAAGACGATCAAAGGACTGGGAAGCCTGCCATATGAGGAAAGGCTGAGAGAACTGGGTCTGTTCAGGTTTAAGAAAAGAAGGCACAGAGAAGACCTTATCACCATGTTCCAGTGTTGAAAAGGTGGCTACAAAGAAGACGGACTCTCCCTTTTTATGAAGAGTCACATAGAAAAGACAAAGGGCGATGGGTACAAGTTACTCCTGAAGAGATTCTGATTGGACACAAGAGGAAAAAATTTTTGCAATGTTTGCAATCAGCCATTAGAATAATTTCCCCAGGGAAGTGGTGAATTCCCCAACACTGGACACCTTTAGGATTCAGCTGGACAGGGTGCTGGGGCCATCTTATCTAGACCCTGCTTTTGCCAAGACAGGTTGGACCAAATGATACTTGAGGTCCCATCCAAGCTGGTATTGTATGATTCTGTGACTCTATGATCAATCTATACGATAGACAGTAATTCAGTTGCTAGGTAAAAGTACTACTTAGCAATTTAATTATTCATATGCATTTAGAAAGTGTTTCTGTTAAAGTTTCAGTTAGGAGTTAAAGGCACAAAAATCCCTGACCTAAGGAATCATTACTGTATTTTTAAAAATTAATTCTTCTGATTGTAAACGTTCAGGCAAAACAGACAAATAGCAGCTGTACTGCTATGAAATGTAAAAGGTTGACAGCCGTATAAATTTCCTTGTCCTCCAGCTGAATTCGTAGTGGCATCCTCTCGGGTCTTAGTCAATTTGCTTCTGTCCTGACCTACAGGCAATCTCTTAAACTGAATTAAAATAGTTTGTACTTGATCTACTACATCTCTCTTTGTGTGCCAGTAAGAACTAAAGACAGGAGAGGTTTTATTTCATATATACATTGAGTGACCCTGCACAAATCATGGGTCAATAGGAAACTGTCAGACAAGTTTCTCTAGGGCAGCACCACTCTTTAAACATACTGGCTAAAAATATCCTCTTTCTCTCTTACAAAAATATATTTTTCTCATTTCCTCCTATCAGTAATTTTTACTCCAGTCCTGTTTTGAGAAATAACGAAGTTCTGAAAAGGCAAGAAAAAAAGGAGACTAGTAAAAATAAATATCTTTAGAATCAAATAGATGAGGACTGGAACCCACTTCTTGTGAAAACATTAATATTTTCAAAAAAGCAATTAAATGTGAAAGCATTTCCCTGTTTACCTCACCATAATTCAAGGTCCAGTGCAGCCACAATGTGCTTGCATTGCTTATATAATTTTTAACTTTCAGAAGTTTCCCAATAGCAGATTTTTCTGCTTCCTTGCCCACATGATACACTGCCTTTTATTGCTCATAGTCTGTGTAAAGCTCAGGCCATTAAGTATTAAGGGGCTGTTACAGGAAGGGTTACTAGTCCCAAGAGTTCAGAACTTGTTTTAAAGCCTGTAGTTTCCATAGTTGCCTTCAGAATTCCTTTTTTTAAAATACTTCTTATAGGTGTAATCTCAAACAGATGCTGGTTTTTCAGTGACGTATTGTAGTTGTAACAGATTGAATCTAGTATGCTTTACCCACCACTGTCCACAACAGATTGCTTTTTTCACCCAAGGTCTGACACTGTAAATTGCCTTTCACACCTGAAATGCAGCACAACTCGCTTAATCCTTTCTTTTTTTTTTTTTTTTACCTTTATGTTTCTTCCAGCTTTGGCACTCCAGTGGAGGGATCTTTTATGGTGTAGCCTGACTGGGTAAGTTACGGGCAGGTGATCACTGTGTGAGCCTAGCTCATGCAAAATATGTGCATATATTTTCTTTTGCCATAAATAACTGCACCTGTGACTGCATTGCCTCACATTGTCAGGAGTGTGCAAGTTCCCAGGCTACCCTCCCTCCTTCTCGTGCTCTCACCCTCTCCTCCTTTTTCTTTCTTCATCCCTCTCTTCCTCATATACGCAGGCACACACACATGCACATCCATACCTATCTGGCTGCTGTCTTTGTTTAGATGATTAAATAGCTTTAGATACAGCATTTGTTTTCTTTTATTTACATTTCCTTTCTGTTTAATCGTCACAGCTGGTTCAATCTATTAAGCTTGTGTAATGTTTTCTGGTAGGTGAGAGAGGGATGTGGAGAAATCTGCTGGAAAAAAAAAAAAAAACCCACAAAGAGAATCTTTACAAATTTTCAACACTAGTAAACTACAAGTGTTACACCACATTCCAATCACCAGTTGTTGTCACTTTGCGTTACATAACGCCACAGCACACAGTAAATAGCAAGATAGGCGCTATGGCAAGTATCTCCTTATACAGCTAGGAAATACGGTAGTGTACATTTGTACTGGGTATCCAGGCAAGGTTTTGCAAGGGTGGGGCTGCGGGGGTGGCCTCCGTGTGAAACAGCCATTCCAGCTGGCTCCAGCGGACCCACCACAGGACACAGCTGAGCCCCTCAGCCATGCTGGTGATGCGTCTGGGAAAGTGTATTCAAGAAGTGGCAGAAAATGCCAGAGATGGAGACAACAAAACAAGTCAGAAGGTGCTCCATGGCAGAGTAAATATTCCCTGCAGCCCATGGAGAACCATGCTGAAGCAGGTGTATCCTGGAGAACTGGAGCCCATGCTCCATGCATGAAGAAGACCCATGGCGGAGCAGGGAAACAGTGTGAGGAAGTAAGAGGGGCAGAGAAGCAGCTGTGGTGTGTACTGGCTGCAATCCCGCTGCACCACGTATGGTGGGATCGAGAAGTCAGGAGTGAAGGACTGCACATAGGCCTGGGAAACAAGGGTAGAAAGGTGGGTTTATTGATTGGTTTTGTTTCTCACCATCTGAATCTATTTTAATTGGCAATAAAATAAATGTATTTTCCCCAAGTCAAGTCTCTTTTGTCCACAGCAGCAACCAGTAAGCAATCTCCCTGTCTTTATCTCAACCCATGAACTTTCTCAACCTATTTTCTCTTTCAGTTCTGCCGAAGGTGGGGTGGTGAACAGCTGGATGGGAGTCTGGCTGTGGCTGTTTGCCAAGGCTAACCCACCACAAAATATTACTGTATTATGGTGGCATGCAGAGGTTTCAGAATTAGACCAGGAATGACCCTTGACTGTAAAGATTATACAGGAAGACCACCCAGAAGCAAGACTCAGAACTCCTGTGCCACACACTTGTGAATCAGCTATACAATCACCAATCTTTCTGACGGTCTAACACATGCCATTGTGGAAAAGTGAAACCTGGACATAAAGAAACACAAAAGCTTAATTGGTACTTCATGTAATGAGTAATTACAGATTTACATTGCAGCTTTCAAAAAACTGAACTCCATGGAGTTTCTGTGGTGAGACACTGCAGTGAGGATAACTCTGACAGCAACGAGCACTCATCAGTGTGTTTAAAAAACCATCCAGGATGGGTTCCTTTCTCTTCAATTTTCTCTAGTGAACAGCAGCGTATCACAATAAAAATATGACTCCACTGAGAGCACGACAATGTAAGTGAAAGCTGGATTTGGTTAGAAGAGGCTTTCAGTGCTATGCGACAAGTCAAATGAGGTCTTTCCTTTCTGTATTATCAACTTATCTTCCACTGTCTTTATGTCCTTAAAAAAGAAAAACAAAAAAAGGGAACCCAAGCTCCTGAGACCAATCCATAGACAGTGGCACTATTCCCATGCCTGCCCTGTCACTCATCTTGTCCTCAGGAACATGATTTCCTTTCCTTAACATCAAATGTAGTCCAATGCAGTTTTAAAAAAAAATCTACTTAAGGCACCAAAGAAAAAAGAACAGTTCATAGTGTGTTTGTTTCCTTGGATTTTATGTTTTTAATTAAAAAAACAAACCCCCAAAGTCTATGCTTAAAGCTTCATTCTAAGTGTATTCAAAGTGCATGCCCTCAACGGCTGGGGACAAAAACAGTTTTCTCTTAGGGGGCAGTGGGCTGGCTGCCCATGTTGCTGCTTGTTTGGGAATAGTTGTGCACTCAGGAAACCTGTTCATTGACTTTGGTAATCATTTGCATTTAATCTGCTGAAAAAGAGAACAAGCTAAGATATGTTATACTGCTCAGCTTTTTCTTTATGACAGGTGTAGCCCTGTGAGCAGTTTATCTTTCTGTTCAATCAGTATTCATTGTTTCAGAGTCATGTTGTCTTAGGGCTGCTGTGTGAGTCCATCACACTGTGTTGCATACCAATGCCCTATTTTCACATGAGGTTGTTCATTACACTGGGATGTTTTTCTTAACTTCTGCTGTGACAGTAAGAGTACCTATACTTCAGTTTAAATATGTAAACAGTTATTCATCTGAGTAGTGATGGGTTTTGGCAAAAAGTGTTGCATTAATATTTCACAGTAAAAAAGTTAAAAATTCCTAATGAAATATACATGAAATCTTTTTGTTTACCCAGCCGAACAAGGCCTTTGTTAGAAATTGTTTGAGGTGGATGGACACTGATGTAATTTTGGAAAAAGTATTAAACAGGGAAAAATGTTTTTCTTTTATTACAAGCCAATACTGGAAGAGAAGGAAATACAGTAAAACTTGCCTTAAGCAGTTTATCAGGGGAACAACAAAAATTGACTGTTTAATGGATGTGGCCTTCTAATAAATTTGGAGAAGAATTTACTGGACTTTTTAGGGATATTCTGAGGCCATTTGTAGACAGAGCTGTCTGATAAGGTTTCTGTTTTGTCTAGGTCTTCTGTGTCTTTTTTTAAGGAGAATGTTTAGTTATACAAGTCTCTGTCTTAATAATCAACACTTTGATTTAGTAATTGTTCAGTACCAAAAAGTCTTGCATAGAGTAGTGTACTGAAATATGTGATTTCCCATGTGATTAGTTACTGTTTTCTAAATATGTTTATTATTAAACCTTCAGTATACTTTTCCGTTGAGCTGTATTTCAGAATGAGGCTTCTTGAAGGGACTACTAGGGTCTCTGCTTGTGTTTTGAATACCCAAGTGTTTTCCAAAACAGGAAAATGTTTAACAAAACAACAGTGAGGTCAGGCATAAAATGACAGTGGCTTCTGACTGACCAGCTTTATGTGATTGAGGGAAACTGAGCCCTATTCTTGATGAGAAGATGTGGAAGTGATAAGCTACACAAAAGTTTTCCTGTGGAGTACTGGCAGGAGCCATCATGCTGCACTCTGTAGTACAAATGACTCAAAGATCCTGAGTACAATCAATCTTACACTGTGGATTTTGATGTGTAAATAATACGAAATATGTTTGTAAATAAAACTCTCCTTAGTTACACTGTATGTGTCAGGTTCCCTCACGATGCATGGGAGGTTTATGCTTCCAGAGGACCTGTGACGCATCAAACTGACTCCAGATTTCATGGACATAGTCAGGCAGACAATTGCACAGAAGGTACTCCTTACTGATAGACACTTAATATTTTACTGAGGGCAGCATATCACTACCATCAGCAAGTTTCTCTTGAGAAGTAGGTCCCTGTACGCCCTGGTCATAGCAGAGAGAAAACTTGCCCAGTCAAGATTACAGTTCAGATGTGTGATAAAAGATAAAAGGTACAAGTGGCAAAATCTCACCAGAGATATCATTTTTCTTAAAACCCCAGATATCTGAGTGTGCGAGGATCTCTGCTTTTATTGAAAAAGCAAATAACTTCTAATCCTAGGACTCTGCTGAATCTAGCCTGTTGGTTCACTGTAGGCCTGTAAAATGCTGAAGCAATAGAGGGCATAAAGCAATGGCCATTTGGTCCAGTTTACACCCAGTGAATCTGGGACTACATTTGTACCTCCCTGTGTTGGCCAACAAGGAGTGCTTTTCCATTCAGAAGGCAAATAAGGAGAGCTCAACACCGACACTCTGCTAGAGTTAAATCCCATGATTTTTAAACTGGAGGGAAGTCATCACATTGAGATAAAAAAATGACGTTAACTAGAGTAAGAAGTTATTTTCAAATACTTGCCTCCAGCAGGGAGTCACCCTTTGTAAGAACAGTGAAGAAGTTTCTGTGCAGCTTGTTCAATGGGGAGGTTATACCTTACATGGACTCAACATTTAGTAACTGTGATGTTTTATCTTTAGGCTTTGGACAGTTGCTGTATGTCGGGGGTACACGAAAGGAGCGGGAAAGGCAGTCATTTAAGAAGAGCTGATTGGCAATGGGAGAAGGTAGGAGATAGCAAGTGGCAGGACATTATGGCCCGGTGTTGCTGTATAAACTATTACAACATGTTCATTACATAGTTTTTTACTTCAGGCAAGTTTTCTTGTGTGTATTACACCGTTCTGTTTACAACCATGCAGCTATAGGAATACATACAGGAAAGCCAGACTGTGAAACAGCTTCACTTTCAGAAATCAGCTCTGGAAAGATTATGAAAACTGGAAGTAATGCAAAACTCAAATAACATAGAAAAGAACTCCTATGAAACAGCGTGAAACCTATGGTGGTGGTAAGTGCCTCCAGTAGTTACACTGGAGCTGCAGCCATTTGCCTGATGTAGAATATAGCCCACAAGTTTTAACTTGGTAATATCCCTTTAAGGATCAGATAAACAAAAATGTCAATGACTTTGGCAACATGACCTGAGTGTCTTCGTTGCACTAGGATGAACTGTTCTTGGAAAAAATTCTCCCTGTCTGAGTCACAACCAGGTTTTTCCTTCTGGAGTAGGAATGTGTGCTGTTCTTCCCCCTTCTCCCTTCCCAGTGAGCAACGCTGGCAAATTCTGGCTCACTAGTCAGGCATTTTGATTTCTGTAGGATCTTCTCATTTTATGCCAGTGTAGAAGGTTTCACATTTTTTGTAACATTCTTTCAAAACAGAACTACTCCAGAACAACTTACTAGAGTCTACTGGCTAGACTTTGAGAAGTGGTAGGAATATATGAGTGAGAAAAAGGACGACAGCTACTATGCCATTTAAACGTTTATTATATTGTGAATAATAGATGGGTTTACCTTCTGTTGAACAAAAGAAGTAAACATGTATTGCTCAGATCAAACCACATTTAGCTATTGTTCGTTTCTTTCTGTCTGTGTTTCTACAGGCGTATGAAATCATGAAGGCATTTCACATACCTTTGAGACAGTGAATGCTGATCGCAGTGCTTTTAATTATTAGTGAAGTATCCAGAGCAGTCAATAATATGGGTGGTGCAGATCTGATGCCTCCGTCAGGTCACAGCAGCTCTAGTTTGAACACTTTGAAGCAAAGAGCTCCCTGCTCATGAGGCTAGGAAGTGTTGAGATGGAACAGTTCTCGACAGTTCTCGACACCTTAGCCTGACACTGCTTTGTTACAGAGTCTGGTCATGCTCACCATCATGTCAGAAAATCCCTCTGTCCCAGTAGCTGTCAATGCATTTTGAGCAGCGTAAGGTAAGTGCAAATAGACAAAGGTCCTTCCTTTGTACTTGCCTGCCCCAGTGGTAGGACACTGATGTGACAAGTAGGTAACATAGGGTCAAGCCTTTGCCCTGTGTCAGGCTGAAAGGATTTTTACTGGAGTTTCTGATCTTGTAGTCTGACCTTCAGTAACACCATTTTCTCCAGAACAAAGAAACCATATGCTGGCATGAGCCTGTTCTGTGTTACACCACTTTGAAATAGCTCTTAGCAGCAGTACACCAGCCAAAAATAATTACGGTGAATTCTCCATTATCTGACAGAAAGAAACAAGCATTTTCCCAACAGTAGAAAAGCATGGATGATGCAAGTACTGGGGACAGTCACGGAACCAGTTCTCATCGGATTGGGCAGACCTAGGAGAATGTCCGCACTGCACCCCCCTCACACTCCAAACTGGAAGAGAACTTATTCAGACACAGCACCTGACCTGAACTGACTCTGAGTGCACCACATTGCAACAGAGCTAACAAGCCTTCTAGGAATCCAAATGCTCTGCAGCACAGTGGGATCCAGATGATGCTTGATATGGCATGAATACAAGTGCATAAAATCTGCTGGTGTTGTGCTGGCAAAGAAGAACCCCTTGGATGCACCTCCAGAGGGTTCCACAGTACTGGTTCGGCATGCATGGTGCAGAAAGAACAGGTCTGGCTTTCCACTGACATAATCCCAGACCAAGTTTACACTATATTCTGTGTAAAAACTGCCCCACTACTCCTGTATTCTGCCCTAAGATAATAACTCAAGGAGCCTGGATAGGTTCTTGCAGAGCCAGCTGCACTGTCTCATCTTTGGTGGCACAGTTAATCAGCAGTATAGACCCCCTACTCAGAAACAGTCTGGATGGAGAAATGTGTTGTGCTCATGCCACTTTTTCTTGATACTTGCTGTCTCGCCACCCACAAGGAGGATACAGGAGTCAAACAGCACTGTTCTGTTCATGAAACCTTGGTACAACGCTGTTGCTCTCTTCTTACCTTTGACAACATCCTTGAGCATCTTGAAAGCAAAGCTGCAAGAGCTGGCAACTGGCAATCCATGCTCAAAAAGAAGTAACAGAATGATGAGAGGTGAGCAGGAAAAAAAAAGATGTGAAAGATAAAAGTAATCTGAGTGTATATCCAAAAGTGCCAAACTTATACACTATCTTTAATAGTCAAAGAACTGCCATGTTTTGTTCATAGGCTCAAAACCTTTCATCATGGTATTATTGTATAACTGATGCCAAGCCAATAAGAACTTAAGTCCCATTTTCACCTCTGAAAAAAATACTGCAGTTGAAAATGCAAATGAGTCATAGTATTTTTGCAGTTGGCCACTACCTATTACAAAATGGTTGTTAATATCTTTGTTCTTTGTAATACAGGCAACCTCAAGATGAAGTAATAGTAATGAATTACAAAGAAGTGTGAACTATACTGCAAGTTTCTTTAGCAACACAATAAAAATTAAAAAAAAACCACAAACCCCAAATGCAGTATTTGCCATTTAAAAATTATAAAAAACCCACAGAAATATGATTTGCAAAATCTTCAGCTGGATTTCCACACAATGTAAACATTTCTGAATTATTTGACCACGCAATGTTCTTTAAAAATAACCTTACATGCCTTGTTTAATCTGTATCGACATCATTCAAATCACAGTAGACAATGAAGCTAAAGTGAACTGGCTGAGCAAAGAACTCATATTCTCAGTTCTGAGAAAACAATATGATTGAGCATAGTCTTGCATTTTTCTTGAGTATATGTCATTTAAAAAATAGGTTTCATTTATAGGCAGTATCCCTCAATTCCTTTCCAAAGCAGGTAACAAAGACTCTACTCTTCTAATGGCTCATGGAAGTTCTTGTGTAATTCTGGCAATACCCAAAAGTACTGCTCATATACAGTCAGAAGCAGAGCATAAAAATCTGTCATAAAATTAAGGATGAGAAAAGCTACAAGGAGATAGACACAGGAACGTGGAGTCCGTACAGCTTGTGAACAATTCAACAATAGGCAATGATAAATTCCTGCCTGGAGTGTCTAGATAATACTAGAGGTACCTGCAGCCAAGTCCAGAAAAAAAGAAGAGCAAACAAACAAAATACCCAAACTGCCTGCAAAATGAAGTGAAATACTGTTCTAAATCCTTTACTCTTTGTTATTAATATTACTGTTTGTGTCTCCCTCCTGGAGCTCTTGGCAAACACTGAACTTAAAATATTTGCAAAAACAGTTGGTTCTTCCCACCTCATCCATGCCTTTTCTTAACCCCCAAAATCATCAAGCATTGTGGTGCTCGCTGAAATCCTGTTTACTAACGCTGCTTTGTTACGTGGGTATTTTCAAGTTTTTGAAGGAACTTTTTGTTCCTACGGACTGAAGTCTCCTCGTGTCATGCTGCAGCCAAGTTAGCCAAGGTGCTGATAGCCCCCTGCAGTGAAGGAACATGAGAATAGAGAAAAACTGGGGGAAACAGAGCAGACTTTTCAGCCGTCAACATTTATTTAAATGTAATCATGAAATTTGGCTGTTCCTTGGGCCATGTGTTGTCTGCCCATTCTGCAGGGTGGGGCTGGAATTACTGTTGGCATGAATTTGTTTGGCTTCTTATTTTCATAACCCTTCAGAGCCACACAAGGGGAAAACAAGAGGCCACATAAGTACATTTGAAGGCTAAATGTTTGTCTGGCATGCTTGCATCATACAGGACTTGGAAGAGCCGAGGAAATCCTTTGAGCTTAGGGAATGTGAAGTGAGCTGCTTAGTTTAATATGCAGACAGAGGGCTGAGGAGGATACAGGAAGGGAAAATACTCATGCAGGTATTGAGAGGGGTCAGCATGTGGGGATCAACTTCAGAGGAGAAAATGGGTAAAAGATTAACTTCCTTGTCTTTCATTATTATGGGTTTAAGTCCACTTACAGCAAGAAGATTAATGGGGCTCTTTGTACCGTGAGACTTCCCCTCCTACAGGAAAAGGATGGGCCCCTTCATTTCATCCAGCTCCCTGATTTTCAGAAGTCCTTTGTGGCCACTTTTATTCACCTGCAGACCCTCTGTTTTCTCCTGTAGTGTCTTGGCCCCTACCTTCTCAGAAACCTCATTGTACAGCCCTCACCTCTTTGCTGCTTTCTTCCTCATGCCCAGATCTGTTGTGTTCCCCACTTCTCCTGATCAGGCTGTAAGAAAGAGAGGGGTGCTGCTACTGCTCCTGCTTCTCAGCAGGAGGGAAGGGTGGCTGACTGCAGCAGGTGATGCTATTTGGAAATGGCTCCCATGTTATGTCTCCAAATCCTCTCCTCTCCAGTAGCAAAAGGTGAGTACAAAATCATGAGAAGGATGGGAAATCCTAGAGAACTTGTGGGCCAAGGTGGTATCTAGAGACGCTGAGACAAAATCTCAAAGATGACTGATAAGCAGTAGCAGAAATACTGAAGGAGAACTGGAAGTGGTTTTCACATGGGTGAATCAGGAGTTCAACATGGTGCTTCCAGTTACAGGTTACCTACATATATTGAATAGTAAAGGGATACGTGCCTAAAGAAAACAGGTGCCTAGAAGAGTACCCCTAACAAAGACGGATGGTAAGGTAGATGAATGTATGACTGAAATAGGTGGCAAAGAAAGGGAGAGAGAAAATGCTCAAACAATACAGCTGGGCAATGAAGACAAAGGGAAAAGCATGCTGAAAAGTGAAATGAGAGGGAAAGCAAACTGGGGGAAAAGAGGAAAGAGGATGAATAAGGAAGCTGGCACTGGCAGGTTTGCCACAGAAGAAGAACACAGCATTATAAAAGTCAAGTGTTAAGAGGATATAGGTATAAATGGAAAGTGATATAGAAAAAAGTAAGAGACAAGGAAAAATTTCAAAATGGGAAAGGAAAGAGGAGGCAGACAAAAAGCAAATAGTGACCAATGTGACTATCAGATGCTTACACTTATTATTAATACAAAGGGACTTCTTATCTTGCAAAGTGCCCACTCTGCTTCTCAGACCAAGACTTTGCTTGGTCTCTTTCAGAATATAAATCCATGTTCTCAGGAAAGGCCTCAGCGGATGTTTTACGTTTGGTGTATGTTTACTCTGATGTCTTGACAGACTGCACATTGGAGGCCTTTGAGTGTTTTCAGACCCATCTGAAGACTGCATAATCTCTGACTTTCTTCGCTGCTTGCTTGAGTGCAGAGAGATTTTAGATCCCATGTCACATTTATAATGTGCAGCTGTTGTTCCAGTGACATCTTGGCTTAGAAGTATGGGATAAAAACTGGTCTAAGTGCAGTTCTTCTCTTTTTTGGCTGTAATTATATTCTGGAACTTGCTTAAGAGGGATTTTTAAGGAAGAACTGGAAATCAGTCCTTTCTGCTAGCATTATTCCTGGCTTATTTAATTTCCAATTAAGTTAATGGATGGAAAAAGGCGAAGGATAGGGAATCACTTGTAGCTATTCTACTTGAAGACCTGTTTTGCAGGGGATATTGTGAGGAAATTTTAAATGAGAGGCTGGTAGGTAAGAAAAATGAAAACCTTTAACATGTAACTACAAATAGAAATGGTAGTAGTTTAAGTCACTGAGGCTTAAATCCCTGTGGGGACCACTTAGGAAGAATTACTTGACTCACAGATTTTAGAGCCAGAAGGGATTACCAGATTGTTAGTTTGACCTACTGTGTAACATGGGGACATAGTATTTCATCCAGCTAATTTTGCAGCTAGCCTAAAGCTTGTGTCTCCTAAAGTCAGGTGGACTTGATTTGTAGATTTGAGAGGGTGAAGAAATCAATGCATCAGCTAACAGTTTGTTCTCTGCTAGTTTAGTCCTTGTTGTCTTAAATCTGTGGGGTTTATATTTAAGTCCAATTTATACAGCTTCAGTCTCTTTTTTTGTTGTTGTTTTGTTAAGATTTTTCTGCTTTATTGGAGGCCTTCATTACCTATTATTTTCTTGATGTGAAATGATGTGAAGGATGTATGCTAGGTACAAAAGATATGTGATTAAAAAAAAAGGACATCCTCTGTCCAGACAGCAGTAATATACGTGACTGGAAGGGTGATCATCTGTTCTCAATAAAATTGCCTCATTTTGAAGTATACTGTGTGTAGCTGGGCTCCCCGGCAGCTCGTGTTGCTGTTCCAGTTTGCATCTAGGTATTGATGCTAGCAGGCTAGGGGCACAGGCTCTTTGGTGGCTCTGCAGTACAATAGGAGGGTAGAGCAGCCTACTCTGGAGACAAGGTGATTCAAGCTCTTGGGACAGCTTTTGGCAATGATAGCTGCCTATGTGGGATGTAATGAGAAGCAAGAGAGAGTGAAATGGCACACTGCATGAGGTTGCAATGAGTCAGCCACTCCAAGAGGCCTGGAAGAAATGTATAGTCTGTATAGAGGAGCTTTGGGCTGCCCTGAGCTGGAGGCAAGGAGTTTGGATTTCTGCAAATACAATTCACAGAATCATAGAATTGTTTAGGTTGGAAAATACCTTTAAGATCAAGTCCCACCATTAAGCTAGTACTGCCAAGTTCACCACTAAACCATGTCCCTGAGCATCACATCTACACGTCTTTCAAATACCTCCAGGGATGGTGACTCAACTGCTTTCCTGGGCAGCCTGTTCCAAAGCTTCACAACCCTTTCAGTGAAATTTTTTTTCCTAATATCCTATTTGAACTTCCCCTGGTGCAACTTGAGGCCATTCCCTCTTTTTCTAATTGCTTGTTTCCTGGGAGAAGAGACCAACCCTCACCTGCCTACAGCTTCCTGTCAGGTGAAGAGTAGTAAGGTCCCCCCTCGGCCTCCTTCTCTCCAGGCTAAAGGACCCCAGTCCCCTCAGCCGCTCCTCATCAGCCCTGTGCCCCAGCCCCTTCCCCAGCCCCGCTGCCCGTCTCTGGACACGCTCCAGCCCCTCAATGTCCCTCTTGCAGTGAGGGGCCCAGACCTGAACACAGGGTTCGAGGGGCGGCCTCACCAGTGCCCAGTGCAGGGGGACGGTCACTGCCCTGGTCCTGCTGGCCACACTGCTGGGGACACCAGCCAGGGTGCTGCTGGCCGCCTGGGCCCCCTGGGCACACTGCTGGCTCCTGCCCAGCCGGCCGTCACCCAGCACCCCCAGGCCCTTTCCCACCAGGCCCTTTCCAGCCGCTCTGCCCCAGCCTGTAGCGCTGCGTGGGGCTGGTGTGACCCAAGGGCAGGACCCAGCACTGAGCCCTGCTGAACCTCACACAACTGGCCTGGGCCCATCTCTCCAGCCTGCCCAGGTCCCTCTGCAGAGCAATCCAATCTGATCATCTGGTGTTCTTGGCAGTCAGGGGAAGAAACTTGCAGCAGAGAGTTCTTGTGTGTGAGGAGTGATGACTCTCAGGCTGCCTCCTAGGAGGGCAGGCCAATGAACATAGCATGTACTGCAACAACAGTCCTGAAGAGGGAATATAAACTAATAGTAGTATTGAGGGCAATACAAATGCCCTTCTTTGTGATGGACTGAGTAGTGTATGATTAAAGGTTAAAGTACCACACAACCATTCACAGGAAAAAATTGCGTATAGATGTCTCTCATAATTAATGATTTTACCCCTTTTTGCTAAGAGAAATTAAATGTGTTAATTAAAATTCTTCTTCATGCATGATTTTTTCTTGGAAGTTCATCACCTCACAATCTTCATGCTGCAGTTTACTCATCTATTGCTTCTTCTAAATACTGCATTTTTCCTTTTCCTGTCCAAACATGAGGATCCTTTCCATCACCTTATTATGTTTTGGAGTTTCAAAATTCAGTCTCAGAATTTCTCTTTTATTTGGTAATGGTACTAACTCAGAGGATTTGATATTTCTCCTATTAATCTCTGTTACTAAAAAGTGTTATCAGAGATATTGTAGGACCATAACTGTGGGGTAATAGAGTTTTGGGGAAAAAACAAAGGCAGTAGGTATTTTCAGGTGGTCAGACAGTGAAATGTCATTAACACTGTGTAATTTGCTTGGAGTAGTCCAGCCTTAGAATGTATGCCAGTATTTCACTGCATGAAAAATTGTTGTTGCTTCAGCTGCAGCCATATCCATCTCCCTGGGAAGAGTTCCAGCTTCAAAGGGAAATATGGTTGTACATGTTTGAACTGTGGTTTTAGCTGCAACATAATCTTTTCTGTCTTCTGGCTGTCCATTAGAAATGGTAGTGAAAACATGGCGGATGGTCCTTTCAGCCTCAGTGTAACCTTTCTCTTTCTCAGGAAAGAAAAATTCCCCAACCTAGAGTTGCTGACATCCTGCCAGATGCTTTGAAGGTATGCTTTGTTGGAGCACCTGCATGCTAATCTGTAGAGTAAAGCAAAAGGATGGCACCTACCAAGGCAATGTCAATAAATAAATACATTGGTCTCTTAACTAATGCCCTCACAACAACTGATTCATATTAAACATAGACTGATTTCATGGGCTGAATAGTCTAATTCTTAAATCTTCAGTTACCAAAACATGTTGTCAGGAGAAAGTCTTCAATGAACCTAACATTGCTGCTTAACACACATGAGAAAAGAAACACTGGTAATTGGAAAGCCATACAAACATTTCTGAACTTTCAGAAAAGCAAGACAGAAAGTAAAAATGTTGTATAATAAAATGGACTTCCCTCATTTATTTTCCCCCCGTGACCAAATGAATTCTAGTAAACAGTAAAAATAAAGAAGTCCAAGCAATTGACCACCTCTCACCTTCACCCCATCCAAGATGCTTTTTAAGGCATTTTTCATGCTCTTGGTTTGTTTGTTGTTCCTTTGCTGCTTCCAAGTTGACCTTCAGATAGGATCCCACCCAGAGTTTTGCAAGAAGCAAAACAGGGCAACAAAAGCAAAATAGTTATTAGCTGTAATGATGGTTACAAAAACATGTGCAAAGTAATTATATCAGGGCTGTTTCTGTCTTGTGCGGATACAAATATTTTTATTGATGTTTGTCTCAGATCCTTTGGGAAGTTTTCAGACACATTGGTACCCTGTGATAAATTTCTGTATTATTTTAAACATTTTTTCATGGCTTCCCTATGACCCTTCCTGTTGTTCCAAGACGCCCTGTTTGAAAAATATTAAGACCACAATCTTTTTTATTTATTAGGTAAGAAGGAAAAATAAATCAAATTAGTAGATCGCACTCTTTCCATATAAATTCTCCCTGATTGCATATATACATGAAATGTAAACTAACCTATTATATGAAGTAATTATATATTTTATATATATAATATGAATATATGAATTATAGATATGAATAAGAAATGGAATAATTTTATATATATATTTTATATATATATATATATATATATATATATATATATATATATATATATATATATATAAAAATATAAGAAAGCCTGTTCCAGGGAGTATCTTGTCCATTATGTGATTTAGTCCAGTTTAAAGAAGGTACACAATGGAAAAGAATTATCTTCTGCTGTTTTTCTTCCTCTGGTAAAAGTAATTCCTGTGTGTTTTGTTGGTATTTTATCTAGTCAGCAAGGGTTGATGGTGGAGTACTGAAAAGATACAAACCAAAAAAGTTTAAAGGCAATTTGGTACCATGCAATTTAAAGTAGTACAGAGATCTGTACCAGTTAGCTGCAGTAAACCACATGTATGGCATATGTAATATAGCAAACATTTTTCAGGGTTGTCCAGTTTTGTTTTTCAAATATCTAAACATCTACACACATAGAAGCATACATACATACATACATAAAACACTAACCAGGAGTTTATCTGGAACATCATCACCAATGTTTTATATATATTATGGTATGAAAGGATTTATGTAAAAATCTACCAAGTTTTATATCCATAATAACTTATTTAAAGATAAGTCTATTTTATTGACTGTTTTTGAACATAAAATATGTTCCATCACCTTGATGAGAACTTTTTAAAGGATTTGACAGGGGAGACTTTTAAATTGGAGTTTAGTTTGTTCCTTATGTCTAGTGATCTGAAAGCACTTTTGTTTTTTTTTCAAAGTAAAAAGATGGTAAGGGTTATGGTTTTTCCTTCCTAATAATTTTGTACTGTGAATACATCCCTTGGCATTTCCAGACATTTGCCCTGATATCTGGGACAGCTCATGTGGAAAAAAGTCTTATATGTCTACCACTAAGGTGGATTCTAACACCTAGAATCATACAATGGAGAAAAATATTTTTGTATCTTCTGAAGACACGTAGGTGACTGTAAGTGCTTACAAAATGCAAGCACACTTTAACTTCTTTTTGTAACTTCTGTTAGATCTATGAAGTAAAGGGTAACTCTAATCTCAGTACTTCCTGATTTTCCACACTGTAATTGCAGTATTTATCTACTTGTCTGTTACAGGTAGTCATCGCAGTTTTATATTCCTCAAATAACATGAAGCTAACAGTCCTGGGTGACAGAATTGGTGCTGAAGGTGAAATATTTCTTGTGTGTATTTGGCCTGGCATCAAACCATCCTGCAAATACTGGTAAAAACCCAGTCTGCATCTAACGTGTGTTAAAGGGTGGGAGCTCTGTGTGACGCTGACAATAAATTTTGTGTAGTACAAATTCTGTTTAAACCCTGAGGCTAGGTGAAGGTTAAATGCTGTTTGCTTGTTATCCAAGCATTATTAATTTGATAAACACCCTTTGCCATGTATAGCATAAAGCTAAATTAATTGTTTGGCGTACTGGTACTGCAGTGTCTGAAAGCCTAGCCTACTATCACGTTTCTCCTTTACACACTGACGTTTTGCAATGCAGCTTGTTCAGACAACCTGCTTTCAGTCTTCTGAAAGCCTTTGGCCATTTTCCTTCCTGTACCCCAATCGTGGGAATTAATGTGACTTAGAGAACTCGATAAAACTGCCAGGGGAGTTAGTCAAAGGATGTGATGTTGTAAAAACCTATTTGACAGGTTTGCTTGCCTGCTTTAGCAGCATACCTGCCACACCAAAAATTTCAGTGTGAAATGGGTACTAGAATTGGTTTGCGGTAGGTCACTGCTGCTCAGCAGAACACAAGGCATTGCCCCTGCCAACACTCCAAGCAAATGATGTCTGTTGTGCATTTTAAGGTTTTCAGTAACTGACAACTGGAGTTTGTTGTGCAGAAAGGGGCAGAATGAAAGCAGCATTGCAGGCTTGCACTTGACACTGTCAGCACTGAACACTTGCTACAGGAATGTTTGAACCAGTGGTGTTTTCTTGTAGCAATTATTTATCATTGTCTCTGCAGAATTGATTTCCATGGAAAATATGAAGCTTGCAAAAGCTAAATTTGGAAGAATGTTGAAACAGTTTGGCCCAAACCTGTGAATTTTTGAACGAGCACAGTGTGCGTGCAGGAGGTGGAATTAGGGCTCCTCGTGCCCTGTCGCCCCGACTTTTCTAGGAGGCCGCTTGTCCCTTCCCACCCAGCCAAGAAGGGGAAGGGTTAGGGAGAGGAGACCCGTCCTTAGGGGTGCAGAGCCTGACCGGGGACCCTTCCCACGGGACGGCATGCGGGTGTTGAGCCGATCACACTCCAGCTGCTTGCCTGGCAGGAGGCGGCACCTGCTGCCCCGTCCCTGGTCCGCCAGCCCCCCGCCCCGCCCCAACAGCCCGGCCACGCGGGGGCGGGGGCCCGCGGCCGAGCTGCCCGGTCGGCCCCGCCCCGCCGGGCGCGGCTCCTCCCTCCCCTCTGTGACACAGTAGCGGCGCCGGCCAATCGGCGCCCGGGAAGCCGGCAAAAGATTTGCATGTGTTGACGCGTTGCCGTGGCAACGGCGGGGCGCCGCAGGTCGCGGTGGGCAGGGGCCCGGCGTCACGGGCACTGCGCGGCCGGGGACCCGCAGTGAGGGAGCGGGCGGGAAACGCGCTGCAGGTGCGCCCGCCTGGCTTTGCTGTTCAACCCGTTTCTTCTTAAAGGGTAAACTGAACGTAAAGGCAGCACCAGAGAGGCGCTGGCCTTGTGAGAATTAGGGATGTTTGAACTGCCTCTTGGGAGCGAAGGTAATGTCCGGTGCCCGGCGCGCTGTCCTGAGCGTTTGAACCTGAGTAAGCCTGTGGGCCTGTTCACGGCGGGAAGGTGGAGGAACGGTTGGGTGAGGAGGCACTGTGGTTTCCCCTCAGTCCTGAAGTCCAAGCAGCCCTCCTGCCCTGCCAGCCGGCACAGGCAGCTGGGGTCGTCTGAGCTCAGATCCCAGCTTTTCTGTTTTTCACCTAATTTCCCAGTGAATCTCAGGTGGCAGTACTGATAACAAACCTGTCCTGAGCCTCAGTAAACCAGGGATTCAGTAATGCAGTCCTGTGTCCTGGCCTCATCTCATTGTATCTGTGGTTGACACCGAAGTATCAGATGGCCGGGTTCCTACAGAGTTCAGGGGCACAGTTATAAATAAGTGAGAAGGTCGATGAGTAAAGATTTGAGCAACTTTCTCCCCTCAGACCAGCTAGCTGGTAACAAATGGGTGTGTAATAGCGCTTACTGCAAGGGTTACGCATTTATTTTCTGGAATTCATTTCTGCAGAGATTTGCCTGGCAAAAACATTGTGTGAGTAAAGACCATTTAGCAGGTCAGATGTTCTAGTTCCCTAATTTTCCCCTTCACTTTTTGTGGGAAGTGAACTGAGTTCATTTATGTGTGTTTCAAGAGGCAGGAGAATACAATTGCAATCATCGTTGGCAACTTTTTGGATACTGAAAGCTAGAAATGCTATTCTGTATAGAAGATAACCCTACCTAGCACAGGATTACTATTTGTCCCAGATAACAGAAATTTTCTCTTTCAGTTCTATTCCTGTAGTGCCCAACAGTAATGAGGAGGTTTGCTATAAAAGCAAGATTTTTATTTTTTTTTAAGCACAGGTGAAACAGTAAACTTTGCTGTCATTTCCAAATGGATTATCTTAAAACTGATTACAAAATTTTACATGTCTCTTAATTTAACCAACATTATTTGGGGATATTTCAGGCTTCTATTCCACATGTATTTCTGTTGGCTCATGGCACATAATAATAGTTAACTAAAGAATTGTAAAAGGGGAGATGGGTCAATATAGACAGATAACAGCCTCAAATAAAAAGTGAGGAAAAGACCACCATTAAACATAACAAACTGCAGAATCGCCAAGGCCCAGTGGTACCAGGTAAAACTTGAAGAAGTTTATCAGCCATGGCCTCTGACACCAATTATAAATTACTGTTGATCTAATCTTGAGGAGAAAATAATGTAAAAGAATGATGTATTTAAGATTTGTTACCAAGAAGACCCTTAAAACTGAGTATTCTTCTACCAGTAGCCATCAGTCTTGTGCTAGAATGCCCTTGGGTATCATGCTGCATGTGATGAGTTTTGATAGTCTTCCTAGCATGCTGTTTTCTGTAACAGATATTGTAGGTGGCTGTTTTCTTTTTGTGTCACTACATCATGGATGTTCTGCAAAGTATGTGGATGTGTCGTATTCATGCAAGATACAACAATGAGTATTTAACAACTTCTTGTTAGTTTTACCAACATTTCACAAAAGAAATGGCATGTCCAGGGTTTTGTTGTTCTAGCCATTTCATCTGCTTGTCTAGATTCCCTCTATTGGTCTCTGTTGTTGTGGTTTTCTGCTCATCATTTAATTTTCATATTACTTCTAATAGCTGGTGCATCTTGGTGAGCATAGGAATGGCCAGATTACCTAGTTGAATATCCTGTTCACAACAAAAGTCCCAAAAGCCTCATCAGCAGGAGCACTTTCTTACTATTGAAAAATTATTAAGGTTGATTAGATGATCTTTAGGGCCCCTTCCAACCCAAACCATTCTATGATTCCATGAACCTACTCTGTAAAAGATGAGAATACTTACCCTTTCTGGTTATGTTATCTTGCATAATGTCATGGTGTTAATGCAGATTATTGATAAAAGTGTCTTTCGTGCACTGAATCACTCTAGACTTCTAGTTACAGGCTGTCAGCACATTTACATTGTCATGCGTCTTCTGATTTCCATTGACTTGTGTCAGTTTATACAAGCTGACATGCCTGGCTTCTATTTTTTGTATCCGACAGACTCATAACCAATGATGCATTTATCCATCCACCTACTTTTCCCTCCTAAAAGATCAGCCTACTTTCTTGAAATTATTGCACAAATTGCATACTCACCATCAGGATCAGTGGGGATCAGCCAGATTCTGCACACATCAGTCCCAGAAATGGAAATGTTGAACAAAGACACCTGAGCTAGGAAGTACACGTAGCTCACTTTGAGCTGTGTAAACTTACTTGCTTCAATGTCTGCTTGCTGTCATACATCTGTGCTGTGGGCAAGGTGAACACACTGTATTCATTATTTGATGGATACCGGATATGCCCTCTATAATTTGCATAGCACTACATATCACGGATCTACTACAGTAATGGACAATGATTAAGAATGTGATGCGTAGTATCCTCCGTGTCACCCATTCTGGGAACATGTCTATGCTGAATTTTGCACAAGAGTAAATGTGGAGGCAGGGTAACGTTATTAATTTAAAATAGAACATAGTTGTGTTAAATAATTGTGTATGAGTAAAACTAAGGTAATCTTCACACTGGTAAGTTGTAATGCATCATTAAGTAAAATATGAAAAGCAAGAATATTATTGTAAAGGATATCTGACAGAGAATGGTGTTATTAGATCAGGTCCAGAATTTTTAATTTTGTCAGAATTTCAAGTTACTTTTTTTCAGCAAAAATGTTTCACTTTTTTCATATATTGTAACTACTAGCAGTCATAATTCCTTCATATACAGTTGTGATTCCAGTCAAAACAGAAGAATTCTTTCTTACGTTTGGACAGAGGAGGACATAGTAGTGCATAAGAACTGCTGGGTCACTAGAACCATTCTCCAGCTTTCTATGGCAACACTGTCATAAACTTAAACAAAGTTAATTAAATACAATAAACTTAATTACTGCATAATTATATGTAGGGTCTCCTCAGATGCCAAGTATACAATGACTGCTATTGTCATTAGTGAATTTTGGATTGACATCTAAAGTTTTAGGTAGGAAAAGAATCAGATCCCAAGACAGACCTGGGCATTTTAATAGGTCAGAGAAAAACTACAAAAGCCTTTGACTAGGTTGATTGTCTCATCACAGCAAACACCTTAAATAGCTGTCTGTCAGAATCATAGAAACCTCAGGGTTATATATTTTCCTTTCCTTACATTCTAATGAACCTTTGTGCACACACACACACAAAGTGGTTTCTCTCTTATTCTTGTGTAACTGATACAGGTGCAGCTTTGAAGGGGGTTTTAGTTTTCTCCAACCGACACTTTAAACAGTGGGGAAAAATGTTTGCTAGAAAATTCCCAGACAGTTCTAGCCTGTTTGCATACATCACAAAGCAGTAGCTTTTTTGCATGTTTAATTTGGTTTTGAGTATTCTTGCCTTGTTCTTTTAGCTGGATGCATCTATGTTTAATGAAGGTGCAGCTACCAGCCTCTGGGCTGCAGATAGTGCGGGGGAGGAGGTACTGCTATACGTGCATCTGATCCTCCGATGGAACAAGCTTCATGCTTAGATGTTTCTGAGCATGCATTACTCATAAGACATTTAAGCCAGGCTGCTGTGATGTTAGCTTTTACAGACTTACAAAGTCTTGAAGCTTCCAGAAGCGGGAGTGAATCATGCCAATATTTGTGTGTTCAGAGCTTGCAAATCATTTCTTGAGAGAGGATGATGCATAAAAACATGGGTCTTGCTTAGCTGTGATAAGATAAAGCATCCTGATGTAGAAAACTATGGATTTCCTACATCTCAGTGGTCTTTATTTTAGTTTAATGAAATAATACATTATTCTTTTCACATGACTGGACGAAAAGATTAGCTTCTAGGTCTAATCAAAGGAGACTCCTCTAGCCAGGAACTATAGAGAAAATGCAGTGCTGAGCTGGAAAAATTTGAGAGGTTTAATGTGTGGTTAATTTGCTAAAAATATTGTTGGAAACATAAGAATGTTTTTTTCCTTTTATCTCTCAGTGAAAAACAGATCCAACAGTGAGATACTACAAATTTTTGTCCAACTTATGTTTGAGTACTTTGTCTTCACAGATTTCTAAAATTATTTATAATTGAGCAATACAAAACAATGTTTAGCACAAGGGAAAATAAAGCTTAAGATGTTGATTTAATTTAATTTGCTTTCCCTTAAAGAATAATGGGAAGCTTCATAGAAAACATTTTATTTGGAAAGACCCTGAAGCAAGGCTTTTTGGTCCTCAACATAGGATGTCAGTTTGGTCATTTCAGACACCTCTTTTATATGTAAATATAATGAAAATGCAGTAAAAGGGAGAAAAAGGACTTCCCATTTTCTTGACTGTAAAGTTAGGGGTCAGCCTTAGAAGTTCTTGTTACTGGACTGGTTTAATTTTGGGGCACTAGACAATCTAGGTTATTTCCTTCTCTTTCTGACTTGCTGTGTTATGCTCAGTGGATCACTTTATATCTCTAGATCTTTTGACCTCTTAGACTGAGTTGTTCTCCTTTGTCTTTTTACACTGTCCAGCCCAGACTGAGAAACCAGAATCTCTCTTTACTATTGTAGTACAAGAAATTGTTGCTTGTTTGTTCTCCTTTAAAGTATTTGAGACATTTGTAATTTATGAAACAATAAAGTCAGGTATTACAAATGAAATAACTTCTAGAATACTTGTGAATTTAGTCCAATTTACATGATCCATCTTTATTAAATGACCAATATAACAACTGTGATGTCACAAACAGAAAGCTCATGACCAAGCAGTGAGTGCTGAGCAGGCAGAATGGGTATACAACATCTAGTGTAGTATTGAAGGCAAACAAAGGGAAAACTGAGAGTGAAGTGGGGGGTTGCATAAATAAAGGCTTATACATCCAGGAACTTTTGAAGTCAAGACACTACACTAACCAGTATCTTTTTGCAAGCTAAATTTAATTTATCCTTTTTTGACACTGACAGCCTGATCTGTATCTGGGCTTCCACCAGGCTGTTATGTTTGGATGCCAGCATTTTGGAGCCATGTTTTCACCTAGATTTAATGTATTTTTGTGGCCTGTCAAACACTTCCTCAGGCAGAGCAACCCACACAGACATTCTCATAACTGTCGTGTGAGTCCTGATCTTATAAGCACTCCAATTACAGATGACCTCTCCAAAGAGCCTCCTGGATGTAAGACACTGCCACCTCAACCAATTACTTCACACAAATCTTTTTCATAGCTTTATCAAACACTATTTAAAAAATAGTAAAGGAATCAGTTGTTTCCACTATTTGTTTTGCTTGTTTATGGTCCTCCCTTCTAAATTCAGACATGAAAAATTATCTCTGCCTTTAGAGGAAGTGAAGCATGTCCAAGGGGTATTTCTCTGAGATGTATAAGCTTGAAAGCTCTGTGACCTTTGTTTTAGCTCTGTGTTTATCTGGTACAAGGATTTTTCTTGTCCCTTTCTCTGCTGGCAGGTGGGAACAGTGACTGTTAAGCCAGCCATATAGTTTAAATGGAGTTTACAGCCTAGTACAGCCGCACATGGAGAAGCTGTGATATCAGTCAGCATTAATAAACTGCACATAAACAGATTCCCCAAATTGTCACAACTGTTCCTGTATTTTGTCCATTGAATAAGCATGGTTGTGTCCTGGGAGAAGCAGGCTTGATGCAATGCGTTCTTCCACAAAGTAAACTCTGGTTTTTTCAGCTGGGAGGACTCCATGTGGAATTCTAGCTAAGTCAAATGCAGTAGTGTTCAGGATTCATTGGAAACAGCCGATTTAATCCCCCAGCTAGAACAAGTATGTTTTGTTCAATTCAATCAAGGAATCCAGGCTTATAAAATGACCTTATAATGGGTTTTGAGGAATTGTTTACATGACAGAATGAAGAGAGATGAAAAACAGAGAGGGTGACTCTTCAGAAACGGGCTTCATACAGGAAATAGGAAACGTATGTGTCAACTTTGCTTCCAAGGTCCAACACTGACATGAAAGAAGACATAAAGAAGGCCATTTCAGCCAATAAGTTTCAACTTGCTGTATAGGTTGAATCACACATGGCAGCTAAGAGAAGGCAGCATTACTGAAGCGTAAGTAATATATGATTACTTATCTGAAGTAAATAAAAAACATACTGAAGGATAAGAATGCTATTGTTGCAGTTTCTGGTTAGGATAAGCTTAAAAATAGTGTTCCCTCTTCAGGACAAGAAGGTAAGAGATGTACTGAGCTATCTGCACTCTTACTCTGTTCTGTTTTGGATAAAGTGAAGCTCTCAGCCTGATGCTGAACTAGCTGTAGTATTACAATTAAATAGAACTCATCCATTAGTTGCAAGTGCCCTGTCACTGCAGTTCATGAGATTGTCTTTAAGTATCGTACTCAGTGGAACTACAGAGGAGACGAACTTTTTCCCACAGCTATATGCAATGCTCAGCTGTGCCTTCCCACTTCATTAAATAACATGTTGCAATATTTTTATAAGAAAAAAGTAAGAAAGTTTTATTCTTTGAAAACAAATGTTAAATCCCAATCCTGATTTACTTCCACATCTTTACCACTGAACTTGAGAAAACAACTGCTCATATGCCTTTTCATTTCACACTAAATTTATAGGAAGTTTCCAAATAATAACGGTCAACTTGGCAGGAATAAAAGTAGACCAAATGGTGTAATCCCCACAAGGAAGCATAATTCTCTTATGAAGTATTTACAATAGCAAGCCTGAAAATCCAACAATAGGGTATATTGTTAATAGGTTGTTTATAGCATCTTTTATTGACTGATTCATTCTTAATGGTAACAGATTTAGTCACCTAACATTCTTATGTTGCAGGCAGTTTGATGTCCGCTGTTGCTTTAAGAATCCTCTCAGGTAGCAGAAAGTATAGTTCTGACATAAATAAATAAATAGGACATAAATAGGACCTTGCAGAGTTCAGAAGTTCCCTGAAATGTGGCTGATCTTTCTGATGCTCCTTTCCTGTGACCCTCCAATAACCCTTATCTCCCCTGCCTTCATGACCCTTTAATGTTTCCCTGGCTTTCCATTCCCTTCATCCTCCTAAAGAGCTTGGCTACTTCCCAACTTGGATTCATCTAGCAGGCCACACTCCTTGGAAATTCTCCCAGTCTTTGAAAGGGCTTTGCAATAGAGTAGCCTCAATGTTAGCTTGCAAATTTAAATGTCATACATTGTTGAACCATTCACCTAACTGAATCACATGCATAATGTTGAAACTGGCAAACTCCTGCAGTGGCAAGTTGTGGTACAAAGTGATCAAACTTCTATGAAGTTAAGATAGAAAATTTAGAGCTTCTAAAAAGAAAACAAGGGAAAGGCTTTGGGATTTGTTGTACAAATAGCTTTTATAATACTTTGTACACAGTTAGCAAGTTTTTTGCATGAAGGGAACATTGCTGGTGAGGGCAAAAATGGGATAGCACCAGTGTGAAGCCAGACAGCTGCCTGAGTATTATTAATTGCTACTGTTCAAACTGTTTGTAACATTTGTTTGTTAGTTTTTCTTATGCTTTTCCACTGGATATTTCACAATTATACATTGTGTAGGAGTCAGACAAAATAGGGTTTTTGCTATCTGAAACAGAAGTTACAGTGCTATAGTTTTGTATAGCCTTGTAACATGCATTATACACCTACCTTATAGCTTCAGAGATGAGAGAGTGCTACAGCCTTGTACTTTACCATATTTTTCCACAGACTGCAGTTGTCTAATAGAGTTTCAGAGCAGGTGATAACTTTGAGTGCTAATATAATATCCCTCAAGATTTTTGTTTTTAATGGTTAACTGCAACATACCTGTTTGCCAAGAGGTTTGTTCCAGTACAAATCACAGATCAGATGCTGGTCTTCATGTTTCTAGTTTGAATACAAACAAATCTGAGCTTCACAGGAGATTTTGTAGAATGAGAAAGTGTCACAAGTCACTGGATATGCAACTTTGTGAATAGCTAAGCAAGCAGTGTAAACGCAGCAATCTAAATATCTTTGCATGCCTGGCAGGAGGACTCATCATGTGAACCTCATGATAATTTGTTTTTTCATGATTGTCCATCTCCTTAAGATATCCCCTAGAATATTTATGAGAGACTAGATCAGCTCAGTGCTTCTCAGTGGCACAGGCAAAATTTAAGTTTGTCATCTCAAAGGTAATGACAAAACTGTGTCGTTGCCCTTGGGTGCAGTAAAATTCAGCTGCAGGGTTCAAAGGTGGGAGTGATAAGGGTGAGAAGGCTGTTGAG
Source organism: Falco peregrinus (assembly GCF_023634155.1). Classification (NCBI taxonomy): domain Eukaryota; kingdom Metazoa; phylum Chordata; class Aves; order Falconiformes; family Falconidae; genus Falco; species Falco peregrinus. Next base: position 20,289,238 of record NC_073739.1, read on the forward strand.
TCGGAGAAAAGCCTCCCATGGTGACCTGACAAAAAAGCAGTTCAAAGCAGACCTGGGTTGCTTGGCTGCAGCAGAGAAAGTGATCTGAGAGAGATCGTTGAGGTCTCAGGGTAGGTAAGTTTGGGAGTTAGGAGGCCCCTAAAAGTTTGGAAGCATCAAGATAGTCTGGAATATTTGGTAAGGGCAAGCTGTTTCTTCTATTATAGATAAAGTAGACAGTGGTGACCTTGCTGCCCTTGGCAGTCACCTATCTGTGCAAGCTCTTGCTTGCTTATGAATAAAACTAGCCTGCTAGTTATTTTGTGTTCTTGCGATAAAACAATGGCCTCTATGGTAACATGCTTCAGTCTAAATTTTATTTTCTGATCCTTGGAGGACCAACACAAGAGATTGTCTCTGTGAGAAATGAACATTTAAGTGATAGAACACAAAGTTACCTCTATACAGAAATAGACTGCAAATTGAAAAACTGAAATATGTTTAGCACTGTCTTCTTGAGACTAAACAAACACAGTGCCCTTAGCTTCTCATATGACATGAGCTTCAGCTCTGGTCAGAGAATTTGAGATAACACCTCACAAGTGCTGAGTAAAGGGATCTAATAATTTCCTCAGCCTATAGACTGGGAACACTTTCCTTGATGACTGTCCCTTTGGAGACTGGACGTTAAAATCCCTCTACTAAGGGACTTACTTTCATTTCTTTTGAAATTATTTTTAACTATCAACATAAATCACTTAGAAATTAAAGACTGTCAGAAATACCAGGTCTGTCAGTAACTGAAAATAAAACATATCAATTATACTCAAAACCACATGTATTTCAGCAGCTTCACTTTGTGCAATCCCACTTTCTTTCATGACCTTCATGACTTTACACCCTCTGAGACTAGAATTTTGGATTTACATTGTTCACCTGATCATTAGGGTTTCGATATATTTGATGCTATTTGTCTACTGTTTGAAAACACGACATAGTTAAGGTAAACTGATCCTTGTGATAAACCACTGGTTGGTAACCTTAACAAGAGATACAGTGTTTATTAATCTGATCTGATTTAATTTGTTTCAGGAACTTGTAAAACCAAAAGGCAAAACAAAAATACACAGAAACCGTGTTTCCCTGCTGAAATGGCCATTAGGTGCAGTTACTGAGCTTTGAAGTTCCCAGTGTATTCTGGCCCATGAAGCTGAATTAAGATGAAGCATCACGCTGACTAACAGACTTTCCCAAGCCCTTTATGTGTAGGAGAGAGACATTTCTTTGAATGTTGTACCCTTCATGGAAACAAATGTCAAGAAAAAGAATGTGAACAAAGCCTGTAATGCTCTGCCAAGTGCTGGAGAAGCCCTTGCTAGTGTGTCTAGCATCTTGCCTTCAGAGCAGGTTTCACCATCTAACGTGTCAGATCTTCCCAGAATTTTGCCCATAGTAGTACATCTAGAAGCTGGACCAAAGAAAAGGCGACCAGACACTGCAATAATATCAAAACAGTCAGGTTCTTCAAACATGTCTTGGATGCCACTGAATAGGCCCGTCATCCCACCAAGAAGACCATGCTTCAGGGTATGCTATATCTGTGGCAGAGAATTTGGGTCACAGTCTATTTCTATACATGAACCCCAGTGCCTGGAGAAGTGGTCTATTGATAACAGTCAGCTACCAAGGCATCTCAGAAGACCGGAGCCCAGGAAACCCAAAGTCCCTACTGCTGATTCCTGTATGCTTACAGCTGAAAATGAGGCAGCTTATCATAGTGCTCAAATCCAGCTCCTGCCCTTGTGGAAGCTGTGGCCAAGCCTTCCTTCCTGACAGTCTCACTGTGCACAAAAAGCATTGCAGACAAGGTAGCAGTGGTGTGGGGCTGTCAAGTTCTAGCCCTCATAGATCTGGCAAAGGCCCAAGGTCTCAGTCCGGCTCAGCAAGTGAAGATCCATCTAAGACCTGCCAAGGAAAGGACACCATATTAGACAAGGTAAATTGCTAAGCATGTGCTGTATGAAAGGGTGTGGATGCATTTTGAAGCTAGGCACTCCAACAGAGACCAGGTTCCTATCAAATTTAAAATCACTTTCCTTCAGAACAGAGTAGGTAAAGGAAAGGAGAATACTGCCTGCATAAGGGACATTACGTATTCCTACTTCTTTTGATTTTCCTGTTGAAAGGAAATATTTGAGTTCACTGTGGTTCTGTCAGAGTTATGTCCCCATAAGGGACCATTGTGTGCTATAGTTCCCCAGGAGATTCTGTTGTGCGGCTTAAGCAAGCTTTGAATGTTTTATGTTTTAGCAGGTATTAGATATTTGTATTTAGTTGACATGAAGTATGATGTTTCATTATCCTGTAAGCACAGCAGTGATTTTCAGTTTTTACTGTTATTCTTAACCTTGGTGTGGAACATGAATTTACTGAGGACTGCATGTTCAAAGGCAGCAACTCAGAATATAACAACAACAAAATAAATAAGACTGCACATTTTTTTTTTCCACTGAATTTGATTCAGGATCCAAGAATTAAGAAGCTGATTCACATTATCCAAAAGCTACACAAAGTTTTGGAAAATGGCATATTTTTTCTCCATTAGTATCTGCACAAGCTGTCCTATGGCCAGGAGTTCTGTAAGATAGATGTCTAAATTTAGGTCCAGTGTCTAAAATAAAAGGCTTTTCTTTTTTTTCCAATGGATGTTGGACTCCTGATGGCCTACATTACTTTTGAAATTGGGATTTAGCTTTCTCAGTCACCAAAGGAATGCGATGCTATGCAAAGCATTTCTAAAAATGTTTTAAAAGTCAGTGTGCTGTATTTCAGTTTTGCAGCTGCTGAATAAAATGGAGATAATAACATTACCCTGAAAAACATGAGAATAAAGACAATGTGAAGCATTTTTGTACTATGCTATTTTAGGCCACTAACTGATATCTACTAGCAAATTAGGTCCACTCCTCAGGCCTTTTATCAGCAAATTTCAAATTACCCACAAACAGTTCAAAGTGCTGCACAGGTGCATCTATAACTATGGGAGAGGAGGTGTACTTGTGTAATACTGCATTGCACCATTTACCAAAGAACTGGCGTTGTTCTAAAGGTGACTGTTTTTATGAAAGACATGGGTGTGAAGCAGAGAGTTTCGTCCATCACACAACCCTACCCTGTATGTTAAAAAAAAAAAAAAAAAAAAAAAAGAGAGAGGGGCAGGGGGAATGTCCATACTTAAAACCTCATTAAAAAAACAAGCTTAGAGTGTGGTTTGGCATTGAGAGTGACTCTGTAAAAATGTTGCCCTCTTGCACAACACATCTGTTCCCTGTGTGGATTCAGTCACATCTGCTGACTTGTTGAACAGTAATCTTATTACCACTTTTTACTCCTGTGAGCTCTGCAGAGCCAGAACGAAATGTGTTCAAATCTGTTCTTCCTCCTGTGTGAACAACAGGTTTCCTTATTTACTTCCAAGCAGTTACAATTCATAAGTTGCAGCAGAAATAATGAAGCTGTACAGCTTTCCGTTTGTAATTGACTCTGAAGGACTTTATTATTAATGATGACTTTCAGGAAGGGATTTTACCTCTCAGAGGTCCTTGATTTTATTATTTTTAGAGCTGTCCTTTTGTACTGAGGTACACTTTAAGGGCAGAGATAGGAATGGAAAGAGTGAAAGAAATATTATGTGATCCCAGGGGCTGTTCAGGACGGGCAGACTGCTTCTATGAAGTAGTCAAAGGAAGTCTCTTTTCCACAGGTTTAAATTCTCTGCATGAGGGTCCCCACCTCCAGTTAAAAGTTTTGAAAGGTCCGTACACTGAAGGATGTTGAAAAGCACTAAGCTTACAGGAGTGCAGATTCACTATGGACAGGGACAAAGTCTGGGTCTACTCCACAGTCTTCATCTTTTTCCAGCGTATGGTTGTAATTTTGCTCACCTTACCAGCTACTCAGCTACTTATTAAATCTGCTAAAAAATACCAATAGTGAAATGTAATGGCAATCTGCTTTGATGCCGGGAGGAAACCATTTGGGGCAGTCCATGTTTCACTTAACAGATCTACCCACTGTGACAGTGAATTATTTAAGTACCTGTTTAAGGACCTGATTCAGCAAAACTTCAGAGGGAAGGAATAACTGAAAAAAACCCAACCCTTATACAAGTGTATTTAAAAACTGTAATGCTACTGTCAAATTTATGCAATGAAAGGTCCTAAATTAAAAGCCTGGATTATTCTCATTTTAAAAATAAAGAACTGACTGATTTGGCAGTACACCATGTGAAGGGCATTTTAACTTTACAACTGCAAGCACTTTTGCCTGCACACCTCTGTCCTGGAGCTCTTTCTCCCTTAGCAAGTGTACAGTCAACTAGACCAGTAATATTACCGAAAACACTCAGTTTGGCATTAGATGTCTTTAGAGCTGGAGACTCAACAGCCTCTGCAAGCCATCTTTTCCACTAACTGTCCTCACTGTCAAAATCGATGAACACATCTGATTCAGCTATATCTGCCTGTGTAAAACAGACAACAGCCTGTGCTCTAAGAGGCTCTCAAGGATCACATCAGCTCCGAAATTCCGTTTTGGATTCTGCTGTGATACCCCAGACAATGAAATTGATGTCTGGAATTACTGAAACTCAGACTTGCACTAGAGAAGAGTGTGGGTTTTATTGTTTAATAGATCAAAATGTTTGCTACATGTAAGTGAGTATTAATGACTTGCTGTGGCTGTATGTGTCGCAGTTTTTTTGACAACAGATAACACTGATCCTAAAGTCCCATCAGATATGTCACTAGCGTCTGGTGCTGCCATCTGCTGTTTTCTTGTTATCGAGTTAACTGCCTAAAAATAAGATTTCCGTGATCTTCCTCTGTTGTACTGCAGTGCATTTTAACACAGCGTAAGTCTTGAAAACTTGTGTAACAACATGTTGATGTTGTGTCTCGCTCAAGCATAAAAGCATTGAACCACTTGTTAAAATGAAAACTCCTCCAGATGCTGTGTAATTCTGATGAAGGTGGGAAGTCAATGATAAACTTTGCTTCAGTTGCAGCAGTTTTGAACGTCATCTTAGGAGAATACTGACAAATGTATTTGCAAATATAGAAAGTTAGATGAGTCTGGACAGTGAATGGATGGTTTGAATGAATCTTATTGAATATTATCATGGGGAATGACTGAGCTTCCTGCCTTTCTGCTTTTACACAAATGCCATGTTCATTATAACAACATATTTCTTGTAAAAGATAGCACATCAGGAGTAAAATGTGATATTCCAGTGCTTCCAGTGGAGTAAAATCTTTAATTACTTGCATCATCTGGCAGAATTACCTTGCTGTGCAGGGAAATTTCATACACAGGCATATGGCCAGTCCTAACGTTAGTCTGCTGTTTTGTCAGGGCAGTGGCTGAAAGCACTCCAGAAGGCTGTGAAATGTACCTTTGGATGGTCATGAAAGCCACACCACAGCTTATCCCTGTCCATTATGCAAAATGCCTCCTACTTTTCAGAAAGAAATGTGTGGAAAGGGCTGCTTTCATACAACACAATGCTGCTGTGAAGTCTTTCTACCAGTCTTTCCCTGAACCTCTTTTCCTTGGGCAAATCAAGCCTATGGCAAGAGCTTGGTCTAGAGCAGGAGGCCTCTTGTCCTGTCCTCTCATTAAAATACATGGATAATTAAACAAATAAGAAAGGTGAGGGTGTGTGCAGTCCTGGACGATAAATATTTATGGAGGGGAGTTTGAGAGTCTGTCTTACTGGATGTACTTAAGAAGAAATTAAAAACTTTGCGTAGCATGGGAGCATTTGACCTCATGTAACACCATAACAGCAGCCTGGGGCTAACCTCAAGTAATGTCAGGTCTATTGAAAATACATAGTTGCGTAGCCCTCTGAGCTAAATAACTTCATTCATGGTCACACAGACATATTTAGCAGTCTTGGAGAAAAAAGGAAATAGTGAGACACCAGAGGAAAGCCTAACTTAACTGCACTGTTAGGTATTTGTAGGTATTTTTATAATAACACATATCCTCAGGAACAGACCTGCCCTACAACCCTCTTTAAAAGTGAAAAACAAAGCAGTGAGCAGACAGCCTAGCCACTGGCCTTGTGAGTAGTTTGGGTTGGAAAATTGTGGTGATTCCAAAAATAGTTTAGTTTCAAACTGCAGGCCTCCAGATGTGACATTTGGGATAGGCACACTCTGAAGAGAGAAGAAAAAAAAAAAAAATAAAGAAAAAGGATAAATATCATCAGCAATAGAAATTCCAAATAAAGCCCATCATACCTCAGATTCCACAGTTAAGCAACAAGAGGGCTGTTACTACCAATAGCAAGGATATTCTCCTTCAGCTTTTTAACATGTGTGCATTTTTAGACAAGTATTTGTGTATATAGTCTGATGTGTGGTGATGGTTCAAACTCACTACATTTCTGGAAAAAATAATTCCATCCTTAGAGTGATCTGATCCCTTTAATTTTAATTTTAAATTTTAATTTTAAAAATACAGTTTTTAATTGTAGATGTTACAAAACAGAGACATTTGTACTTAATAGATTTCTTAAACATTTTATTTTTCACCAAGTAGGATTCAGTTATGAATCAATTCTGATTGATAACTTTGGAAAACAGAATTATCTATTTAGCTGCAGGCCTGTTTTGCTCAGTCACAACACAGAACTAAACACTCTGGCAGGATCTGGAGGAAACACAGTACTGCCCGTTCAGTCTTGAGGTTTTCAGGTGAGGCTACCAAAAAGACCATCACAGAACTGTGGAAATGTATCCAGATTGCACTGGATAGAGATCACGAAATTTTATCTTGCACGTTTCTGGCAGTTGTTCAATTGTAGGACATCACAATGGCTTTAGAACAAGTGTAATGGATTTGAATAAAACAGTCAGAGATAAAAGGCTATCTCCATTCACCAGGGAAATACTTCTAAGATGAAAATCTATTTGATTTTGACAACAATATTTCTGTGCATCTGTTAAATTTATTTTGTATATTTAATTTTTTAAGTGATTTTTTACCTCATAACAGGACTTCAAGTCTCCTTGAAGCTAAACATTTATTATACTGCCTCATATGGTGGAAAGGATTGTGGCAGTGCAGGCTAAGTAAGCATGATTTTCATTTGTACTAGCATTCCTTTTTCCTATTTTGGTAGTATAGAAAGAGTCTTTACAAACTGAATGCAAATCAAATTGCTCTTTCCTAGATTTCAGCCAATAAATAATCTGTTTTACTGAATGGCAGGAACCTAGTTAATGAAAACTAAAGAGAAAAATGTGTTCCTGGTGGTTTTCTACACAGCATTTTTTTAGAAAATTGTAAAATGCTATAAGCATACCCATAACAAGGACGTACACTGAAATGAGTTCCCTGACCTCAAGAGTTTAGACTTTAGTGTCCTTATGTAAAGCACTCCAGAGCCTACAAAGAAACACACACTGCCTTCAGAAGACTCTGTATCTGTACACAGAGTCTTATCTCCAAATCAGACAAGGTCTAGCTCAAAAGCTGAAGTAAGAAAGTAAGAGAAAATTCGTAATAAGAAATTAGAGGACCTTCTTAAAACAGCTGTTGCTATATTCAGCTATGAATAGGAAGAGAAGGTTATATATATATTTTGTTTTTTGAAGTATATAAAATACCTTGTTAGTAAAGATAGCTAAGGAAATTCCATTCAAAATTTAAAAGGATTAAAATGTCTTTTGAAAGACTGTCTTTGGATAAGTTATATTTCAATTCACTGTGAGAACTTTCCAGACGAAGTCCAACTTTTCCCAGCAAAAATACGCTTTGTAGGGTAGTATTTCTTCATGTAATTGAGTTTACATGTGTGATACAGGAAAGAAAGCTTATGCAGATTGCTCACTAATGACATTTTCAGACTGTAGCGTACAGAAGAGCTGCCCAGAACTTCTTGAATACACTGATGGGCTGACAGAGAGAGTCATAAATAGTGGAACAGGTTACGCCTTGTCTTACAGAGCAACAGAGGAAAAAATTAAATCCCCACCTCCCTTGTTTGAGTGAGGATGGCTTCCCATGTTTGGTCTGGCATGGTTGTCCCTCTACCTTTATGAGGGCAGGGAACAGCTCATCTCTTACTGGTATTCCACAGTCAGGAGTGCAGGAAGTGCTGGTAGTTGTGGGACCATCAGTGTGCCTCAAAATTCTGTCTCTGCAGTTCATTTTTACGCTACTCCTGGAGCAGGGCTGGTACTGACACCACGCCTAGCCCAGGACATGCCTAAGGACACAGCCAAATCCATAATCTGCAATACCACAGTAATTATATATTTTTCAAGCTTAGAATATGTATTTGTGGGGTTTGAGGTCGAGGAATATTTTTCTTCTGTTAGCTGTTTTCCTCCGAGAACAAAAGCATATCTGCAGTGCAGAAACAATGGCTTGCTTAGAGTCCAGTTCTGCCCTCGCTGCAGTCACTGGCAAAGTTCACACTGAGGCCTTCAGGACAACAAGCAACAGTTCCTATTTTGCCCCTCTATCTGGATATATCCTGGATCAGTTTTAATCCTTCAAGGCCAAGAATTCTGCCAGCTAACTGATCAGTGGCAGAAGTAATGTGGGGTTAGGGACCACAATCACAAGCTTGAGACAGCTTCCCTCACTGTCCAGCTTAAAAGGGATGCTAAGGCTGGACACAGCACTTTTAACTGTGTTCTGCCTGGAGATAGTGTCTTTCTGCTACTGTAGTAGATATCAGCAGTTCAGTGGAGGAAGCTTTTGTTGCTGCTTTCCATGTTACTTCTGTTTGGTAGATAAAAAAGGGGCTTCAACATTTAAGATGGACACCATACTGCAGCAACCTGATCAAAGAGAGGACTTGTTTCTGCACGTGAGGACTCAGCATTTCCATGGACTTGATGGTGTGAAAAGAGCTGAAGTGTACATAGCTAAGTATTAATTAAGTGACACACATGAATTTTCAGCGTAGTATCTGCAGAAGGAGCCTGCCTGTTCTAGGTGGCCAGTTAATGAGGCAATAGTTCTTACAGACTTCAAGACTGAATATAGACAAAATGAAACTGATAGAAACAGTTCCATTGATTTTACAGATACGAATTGGTTTCTTAATCTACATGATTGTTTCTATCCAAAGCTGTTCTGATTCAAAATTAATGTTGAAAACAATATTTATTCTTCTTCACAATTGTTATTTGCAGGCACAAGTGACAAGACAGCCACCAGCAGTGATTTTTTACGTATGTGGCCATGAGTATGGAACAAAATCTATTAGTATCCATAAGCTGCAATGCCTGACAAAATGGCACCAGGAGAATGACATGCTGCTACCCAAGCACTTGAGAATGCCAGAGCCCAAATAGTCTGAAGTCAGTCCCATACAAGGTAAACTACAGATAAAATGAGGAAATAGGAGGAAGAAAGTGGGAGGAAGGAAAAAAATATTTAAGCAGTAGCTTAATGGTTTGCAAGAATTTTCCCTCTATTTTACTCTGAAGAGAAGGTAGCCATCATGGCTTGTTTTAAGCTTCTGTTAAGTATCCTGTTCTCCTTTTGTGCTGCATCCATGAGAAGTAAGAGTAGTCATTACCTTGTGGGACAGTCCTCCTGGGACAGTCTTCTTCATGTATCAGTATGTTCCGAATCAAAACGCAAAAAGATTAGCAACTTGCTTCACAGCATCACTTTTGATTACTTTCAATGCTGTAAACAGGTGTGTTTTAAAATGAGAAAAAGCATTGAAGAACAATATGCAGACTTGACACATACAGTCATAAAAAAAAATACCCTTCAGGCAAAATGGGGGTAGATACTTCAGCTGGATTTTACACCTATAGCAATGGTTATAAAAAAAGCCTGACACCAGCACTTAGCAGTAATAAACAGTGAGTGACCTCAAAAGTAGGAGTTCTGTGGTAAAATAAGGAATATAATACTACACGCATGACGACTGGTAGAAAATGAGGAATTTTTTAAATCTACCTATAACATATACTGCAGTTTCAAGGGTTTATTAAAATATATTTATAGATAAAAATGCAGTCTTTTCTGCAATGAACATCCTGTGGATGTTATTGTTCCCTTTTTATTTACAAGCCTTAGAAGCTTTCTTTGTGAAAGATTATAATACAAACACAATGGGAAAAAATATATGTAGTACAACATAAACATTTTATTTCTGCTAATTATGTGTGATTGTGCTGTGGGTTCTGTTTTGTAAGATGCCTTGATCGCACTTTTTCACATCGGTGGAAACTGCTGATGCCCAGCACACAACAGAGCTGGGCTCGCAGACGTATCCCAGGGGTGTGTGCTTACTGTAGGACCAAAAGGAAATTTCATCTGTGCTTTGCCTGAAAGCTGCTCCTAGGACCTCCCCATTCCCACATAAAGTTATTTCACAATTTCAGCTGGATCCTTGCCCCAGCCCTGCCAACTGGCCTGAGCTACTTTGTGCCAAGTTTGGACCACTTGCTCACAAGCAGTTAATTCACCCACTTTTTTTTTTATATATTCCCCATCATTTCCCACAGCTTCCCCTTATGTCTGGAAAAGTAGAATAATTCTCCTACAACTCACTGTGAAACGAGTCATACATAGATCAGTTTACAGTAGTACAAAGAAATATGTCCCCAGAAGACACACACAGAAGAGAGCAGGATCACTAAGAACACTAACCAGCTGTTCAAAATAATAATTATCGCAGCTCAAATAAAATCAGATCAGGACTTGGTTAACAGATGCCAAGCAGCACAATTGAATCTGCAGTAAAAGATAGGTTCAAAAGACATTTTCATTGTATTTGCTCTTTTTGTTGTTAAGCTCTTTTTAATTATTACATGTTGTGTGGCAAAAAAGATGGAGAAAATGAGAATTCCATCTGAAAGAGGAGCATACAAAGGGACAAATTAGGTTATTTTGAAATGCACTATTCTTAATTTGAAGGAGTGGAAGCAGAAACACAACCACTCTTTGAGAGAACAATCCAGCAGAATGCTCCCAGATATGAATCAGAAAATTTTCCCATTTATGCAATGAGTCATATCAGGCACCATGCACCTCCTGTGAGGTGCGTGTGTGTGCTCACAGTTCCCCAGGGAACACTGACCTGCTTCCAGCATCTGTTCCTAAATGCCCGCTGATGCAAGCGTGATCAGCTCTGTAGCCTGAGCTAAAATTGTTGTTCCCCCTGCAGTTGCCTCATGCTCTTGGCCTTGAGAAAATCTCAGTGTTGTTCTTTTTCCGAAAGACTTACTCTCTATCATCTGGTAAATGCTATAACTGACCTAGAGACTGCATACACGTACTGCATGTCTCACAGTTTCTCAGCTTAGGGAGGAGGGACTACTCCTGTTGTTGAATGGAACAGGCAATGTTAAAAAAAAAGGCTTAGAAATATTAGCTGCTTACATAAAACTTTTTATAACTTACATAAATCTTTTTCTGAAAACTCAAGTGTCACAGGAAGACAACCACTGCCCTGATTACACAGTGTTTTGTTTGTGGAATGCCTAAGACATGCCTGCAAGGAGAAAGTCATCTCTCTTTCTCTTTTTTTTATATTCCATAAACTTTGAAAAGTACAGAAAATACACATTCATTTCCTGCAAGCAAAAGGGATATTTGTCTCAGCCAAAAAAAAAAAAAAAAAAAACACTACTTGGTTGCTCTTCTAACAAAAAGAACATTAGGAACAGGCATATTAAGAGATCTAAGGCTTATTGTGGTTATGTGAACCATTGGATATGAATCATATTAAAACTGTATGGGCTTTTAATGAAGAGCTCTATCATGTGGCAATGACAGAAACCATGGAATATTTTTAAATGCACAAATCCTTTTAAAAATCATCTGCTGTTAACAGTTCAAAGGAAAAAACAGGTTTTTTTTGTCTTTTCCTGTATTGTCACACCTTTTGAGAAGGGCAAAGCAAATACAACTTCAAATCGAGCCATGTAGATTTTTTTTTGCATGCACTTCAAATGAAAACTCTTAAGATCTAAATCCAGGTATTAAGCAATCTACCTGGCCTTTTTGGAAATCAGTTTGAAACAACACTGTGTGAAAGTCCATTTCAAGAATAAAGTAAACAACATTTTTTTTTTATACTGAAAATCTTGAAAATACATCTAATGTGAGCATTTGAAGAATGCTCCTGGGCCTGCAGAGCAGTCACTCTTCCTGCAGTGGAAAATAACTGAGGGTAAGACTCAGTGTTCAGATGACAATAGATGCAACAGTGCAATGACCTCACTGGAAACTGTGACTTAAAAGAACTGTAGGTTTTGTCTGTAAGGTTTTAGACTTACCTAAGCTTTATTCCACTTAGTGGCAAAACTTGCTTAGACTTCAACAAAAGGAAAATTGGCCCCCTCTCCAGAGCAGTACAAAGAGCATATTCTCAAGTGTGATATGCTTCCACTCATTGCCATAGCCAGATAACACATGCTCATTAAGCAGAACTTGAAGTAAAGCCAAAAAGTGAAATTTGCTGATAATAGTATGTATGCAAAGATGTTAATAATTAGCTGAGAATGCATATCATAATACACAGCATGATTTTTCTGTAGTCTTAATTTTTCTATACTCATGTTTTCTCTGTACTCTTACACAATACAGAATGATTCAGTTTGAAGTTAATTTAATTCAACCCCTGGGACAAAAAGCAGAGTCTTTTTTATATATTTTTTACTCTTTTGCTTCTTTCTTTTCCTTCTTTTTTATTTGCAAAAGCAATATGGTTTGGTTAAACTGAAAGGCTCAGTCAACAGGTATTTCCTGAAAATATTTTCCATAAAGAGTTGAATGTGGGTCTCCAGAATGAAACCTGATACTTTCTTTTTTTAATTTTCCAGCCAAAGGCTTCTATGATCTTGATTCTTTAAATGAGGCTGCCTGGACCAGCGCCCAGAACCAGCTAGTTCCATGTGATATTTGTGGGCGTACTTTTCTTCCAGACAGACTGATCATCCACCAGCAGTCCTGTAAACTGAAACCTGCAACGTGAAGTGGCTGTAAAGCTCATATGTGTGCATGCTCACACACGCACACTCACACTCACACACAAACACACACACTATGAGTGCGTGTGTGCATGAATACACACACATACAGCCATACCTTTCAGACAAACCATGACAGAAATAAAATCCAGCTGGACAGCCATGGGCATCAAAATTGTTAGTGTGTTGTTAGATCACGTGATCCAAAAGCCTCCAGAATAAAATCAGCAGTTGCCACTGCAGTGTAAGGTTAAATATAGTGATTTTTTTAGCCCAGCAATAGCAAAAGTGCCTCCTCATTTCTGTTGTTCAGGTAGCAGTCACATTGAAACCACAGTTTGAGAGGGATGGCACAAGAATACTTGAAAGTAATGTTAACTGTCATCTTCCTTCTGCTGATGCTGTGCTCTGTTGGGTGCAGGAGAAACCAAGTGAAGAATCCTCCTGGGCTGCTTTCTGAATTGCTGTGATCTCTTCATCTCTATTGGTCAAATGTGGGATGTTTTTACTCCCACTCCTTTCACAGCCTTTTGGGTAAAGCTGTCTGGACCTTTGAAAGATGTTGGGCCTTCTGCATGCATTTCCTATTTTACATAGAACATTTGCGTTTTTATATTCAGCAAAGGACAGAAAGAAATGAGCCATAGCTGCCAGGAGTCTTTCACTACAGAGATACCCAAAAGAATATCCTACAGGGATCCATCTTGTGTCTTGCTTTTCAACAGATCTGTGAGACTGGGAGAGATGGTATAGTGCCAGGTGCTCCCTCATCTGCAGGGACATTTGGCTACATGTCCCTTGCTCAGTGAATATATTCACCTACTGTTTCAGAAACTGAAGCTTCAGACAAGTCTTAGGAAATGAGGATTTCAATGAGGAGTAACTCATTGAATCTCAGGGGAAGCAGAGCCAGAGTGGTGTTGATCAGGAGAATTAATCCTTTGAAAATTTTGTTTCCCCTCTACAGAAGACTTGACTAGTTAGTACAAGGACCTCCAGCTGAACTTGACTAATCAGAGAAGCCAAGCAGCTCCTTTAATTTGCTGTTTTGAGGGGGTTTTTGTGTGCCTTTGTCCATCTTTGGCACAAGACTACTCTTTGACTCTCACTCAGAGCTTAAAACCATGGAGCACTCTAACGTTCACATCCTTGTGGGACAGTACAGCTCATGAAGCCCTTGACTGCTACAAGTGAAACATTCCTGTACAAAGGGATCTAGCCATGGGGTGGAAGTGGAGACTGTCTGGTTTTAGTAAGTAAACACTCCAAAAGAATCCTCTTCTTGGAGCATTTCTTGCTTAAGAATGATACTGACCTGTCACTGATTTATCTGGACTGATTTATCCCAGTTCAATAGACCAATCATGCCAGAAATTTTATAAGTCAGAGGAGTACATTTTTGTCATGACCTTGGTAAAAGAAACTATATTTTTACGTCAAGCCAAAACAACCATAGTGTGTCAGATGGCTGGAATAAAGTACTGTCCTGCCCTCTGTGCCAAATGTTACCGTAACAAAGTGCCAGTATGGGCAAGAAGAGTATTATACACAAAAGCAGTGGGGAGGGTGTTTGAACATGCTGTTTTGAAAAATGCCATTATATTACGTAGCGGAATCAGTGCCAAAACACATCAGTGAATAGGTTAAACACATGAAGGAAGTAATACTTTAACAAGGTACAGAAGAGAACACTTTTTATTATTACTTTACTTCCTCTGTAGTGTTTTATTAAGTAGTCAGTGAGATTTATTCAAAAGGTCTGACAAAATCCAATACAAGTGGTTAACCAGCAACACAGGCTTCCTGATGTCATGAAAGAAACTGTACCTCATATATGTTTTCACCTTCAGGCTTAAGGCCTAGAGCTGCCTGTTAGGTATTGTGTGACCTATGTGACTTTTCTCAGAGCATTCACACTTACTATTGTACTTGCAAATCAGATGAAGTGGATGTCTTCATACACACTAAAATAAAATAGGGGTACCAGCAACTTTTCCAGGCTATCAAGCTGTGTGATTTGTAGCATAAGTGAAATGAGAAGTAGTATCATTGTTCTGTTATTACATGAATGCTCCTGGCTCCAGCCCTGGCGGCTGTTAATTCAGACTGGGAGGGATACCAGCATTCTTTGGTGAAAATAATTTCCAAAACAATCAATGGCACCTCAGGAGCCCTTTCATCTTCAGAATGAGAATTGTATTGTCTGAAGATAGGTATCTCCAGAAGTCAAAGGTTCAGTTTCCGTTCTACAGTGCAAAGCTGTGTAAACCCCTCAGATCTCTCCTTGTTGAGAGTCTACAATGTAAGAAGAGTGGCTGCTGGAGCTGGGCTGGTGCCATCCCTCCTCCTTTTGGCTAGGAGAAGGCATGTGGCTTGAGGAAAGAACAGGGGCACTGGTTTGTGATTGCTAGGCTGGCTCCTAGGAGCTGTTGGCAGGCAACATACACTGCAAGACCTTGGAGGCTGTTGTAATTCACATCAAGTGCTGGGCCACTGACAAATGACTTGTCAGTTGGAGGGTTATGGATGTCATTCAATCCCACCTTTGTGTCCCCTCTTCCTCTTCTTGGACCCCTCTTCCTTTTGCCAGACATGGTAAGCACTTTTTGACTACATCTGCCTCACTGGGTCATCAAGATTCATTACAAAGTCACTTCAAGAGCAGAAACATGTTTTAAAGAAACTAAGCTTTTGCAGAGTCAGTGCAGTCCTTGACATTATTTTGCCCTGTCTTTTGGTGGGATTCAGATGTTAGAGTCCCTGTGTCATTCTGCAAGTAGGACTCGGAGTCCCAGTGATTTTGGATCTGTCAGAAATTTCAGCCAGAACAGGTTTTCTGTGTTTCATTGTCAGCTCTACTTTTGTCTATTTTTTATTTTCTGGATTATTATCCCAAAAATAAAATCTGCCTGATGGGCTGACTGAAGTGTTTATAAACAACCACAGAAGTGCTGCTATTAACCGTACTTTGAGTGTGCTGTCGTGTCTTGCCCAGAAATACCACTATACAGGAGCTCCTGAAACCATAATCTTGAAGTACAGTTTCCACATCAGCCTTTGGGGGAGTCAAATGAGGATCTGGCAAATGAAGAGCTGCCTCTGCTTATAGGTGATTGCTGCTAAGTCTGAACTTACCATGGGATCTGTGCAATGGTGAGCCTTGTCCCTCACAAAGGCCAGTCAGCACTGGGCTGTGAAGGCTGATAGTATGGCCAGAGCATGCAGGAGCTCAGCAGGAGGCAACAGCCCTCAGAAGGATCCTCAGCAGCTGTAACATCCCCTCCTCTCCATAACGTTGTGGGTAAAATGATTTTCAAAATATGCAGAAATATAAAAAGCACCAACATGAGAGTGCATATTGTCCCATTTCAAACACTGACTGGATATCAGTCACTCACATCTCCAGGTTACTCTGTCACAAGCTTTTCTACTGAGCTCACCAGCCCTGGTGTTAGCTTGTGCCAGTGATGATGGTGAGTTCTGTGGGCAGATTTGTTCACTGGGAGAAACACTGATAGTGGCTTCGTGATTTGCTCTCAGCAGAGTTTAAATGAAATCTTATGAGCATTTTTTGTCTTTGCTTGGCATTTATCATTCTGACTCTTTTGCAGAAGAGGAAAAGGAAATGAGAAATTGAGCTAATTTGATTCCTTTGTTTCTGTACTTTAGTGATTTGTCATTTAACCTTATCTCATCCACTGCTGGCTCACGGTGATTTCCAGCTCAGTCCCATATTTCCTACTGGCACAACACATTTAAAGAGCTGAAAAATGTTTTCCTGTACTTCAAAAACAATGACATTCTATCTAGTTTGCCACAAATAGGCTGATAGCACCTAAAATATTCCTGGACAAAATACACAGAAAGTCAGAACATGGATTAACAAGCAAAGTTCAGTTACATTAAACAAATGAGCATCCACTTTCAGACCATAAATAAACTGTCTGAGTGATGTCTTAGTTCAGCCAGTTAAGCCTACCAGTTCTACTTTAAAAAATCAGACATTTTAAGAAAGCTATCCTGGAGTCCACAGTCAAGCTAGATGAGTTTAACTGTAGACTTCAAAAACTGGACATTAATAGAAGAATCCATAACTGTAGATAAATATTATATGTAAAGTGGTTTAGTTTAGTGAGTTGAGAATGCCACAGTCCTTCAGTTACCATACAAGCTTCAAAAGGTCCCACAACTTCAAGAGCAGTAGCAAAAAATGCCTAGCAGGCCTTAACAAAACAGTTTAATGGACACTTTTTCTTAAAGACTACCAGCACTAAGAGACCACAGCTTGAGGAACAAAAAATATGTAAATGCAATGTCAGTTTCTACCTAGTTAGATGGTTAGAACCTACACAGATCTGTGAATTCTCTCTGCATGGCATAGACTTGGAAAATATATAGCACTATATAGGCATTGTGTTTTCGGCACTGCTTTTTGACCACTGACAATTTTTATGCTTAAGCTTTAGCTCAGGATCTGTAAACACAAAATTTGATTCTGTTCCCACTGAAGCCAGGTCCCACAGTAGCATATGGGTACAGGATGGAGCCAGAAAAGCTAAGGAATCAATCAGATGTTGACATGTATATGCCTTGATCAAATAAGTTCCTGGGAGTTTTTATGATGGCACACAAGCTTGCTTGGGCTATGTATATTTAACAACTGAATTTCATAACTGAGAATTAAGTTTGGTTTTATTACCCATTTCTGGGAGCCTGTCCATGCAGAAGGATTTCTAGAGAGACTTTTGTCTGAATCAGTATTTTCTTCGGGGCTCCTGTCTGCCCAGGTAGTTTGTTAAGCTTCACCATCAGTGGGACAGATTTCCTGAATTCTGTATTTCTGAACCATGTAAGCCAAAGTGGGTTTAAATGAGTTTGTTCTATCTGTAGAGATGCCATACTCAGCAGGACAGTAGGATCATGCAAAAGCAGAATTCAACATGGGCATGAGGTCCACTAGGAAACAAAACCTACAAGGCTGGAAAACCCTCAAAGTTGCCTGGGGGACTCTACATTCTTGCATGGTGTTACTTGCTTGGTCCTTAATCAACATAATAATGGACATACACAAAGTATTATTGACTCTAGGGCACACAAAGGTTAGGGACTCATCCTGAATCTATATTTCTTAGAAAACTTCTGATATTTTCAGGTCAAAAAAAATTGTTACAATATACATATGCTTGAGAAGAAAGCCATTATTATAGAACTGGAAAAATCTACCTGACAAGTGAGACTTCAGGAACATAGACTATTTCAGTTAAAAAAAAAAAAAAAAAAAGATTAAGAAATGCCTCACTAATGGCCTGTACATATCCAGATTACAGAGCCTTATTTCCAGAAGAAAAGATTTAACAGTCTCCAGGGTAAGAATTCAATGCCAAACAAACGCAGAAATAGAAACCTGGAACTTTCGCACAGTGGCAGTTTACTGAGATTTGCAGTGGATTGTCTATGGCAGGATTTTTATGAATTGCTCATTATTTTTTTAGAAAAAAATTATGCATAGGTCTAATATGAATAAATTCAGGCCAGCCTTGTGTTACAGTATAGCCTGTGGAACACTGGACTAGAAGACTATTCCAGGTTATAATGAAATATAATAACTGACATATAATTTTCAGGACAAAACCCAGTTTGCAAAAGTCTAAGAAATATACTACAAGCAGCCAATGGTATCTCTGAATTAGGTAGTTAAGACTTCAAGGGCAGCAATTAAAAAGTAGAATCTGAAAGTTGCATTTCTTTAAAAAGTCTTTGCATCTTTAGTAGCTCCATCTCTCCAAGAACGTACACCCCATCAAACATGGAAATAACAAGAGAAAACTGCTTCTGAAGGCAAAAGCAGTTAACCTGGGTAGGATTTGTACCTGGATGTGGAAGCTGAATCAGACTGCAAAATCAGATTGGGATAAGAAGGTCTTCAAAGCAGCCATGAGAGAGATCTCTGGACACAAAATCTTGAGATACAGTCTCAAATGGAACATAAACTACCAGTCTGGTCAGAAAGAGGAGACTAATTTCAAAACAAGTAAGTGCTTTCTATTACTTACTTTCTCTGGCATCTCAAGGGCAGAGAGATTTACCTAGGTTGGCTCGTGGGACTTGTAAATTTAAATGGTTGGGAAACTGGCTCTTTCAGGTTACTTTCACACATTATTTTTGTAACCCATCCAATTCAAAAAAAGTTATACTTACTACTGTCTATTTATATCAGGTTTAAAGGCTGGAAAGATGTAAAAAAAGGGCAC
This sequence comes from Falco peregrinus, assembly GCF_023634155.1. Lineage (NCBI taxonomy): Eukaryota > Metazoa > Chordata > Aves > Falconiformes > Falconidae > Falco > Falco peregrinus. The sequence goes on from NC_073739.1 coordinate 20,308,484, forward strand.
TGCCAGATGCAGCTTGTGATAAAAGCAGATTCCCAAGATGTCCTTTTCCAGGCTACTCCCTCTTTGCACAAGGGTAGGTTTGTTAGCATCTAGGAGTCAGGCAGGATATTTCAGGAGCAGGATTGGAGCACAGATTGTGGTGCCAAGGCCTTAGTAGTGATGCAGTCCATTGGGCAATGGGTAGTTATAAAAGAGAATGCCACTGGCCCCATGCAGCCCAAACTCAAGTGGGTACAAAAAAGTGGGTAAAAAAGCCACTATAGTCTTTCCTGTAGTTGGCTTCCTCCCTGCATCCCCTCCTCCCCCATTTAGCCTTATTTCATGCATTTGGACAGAGGTATTTTCTCCCAGTTCCTCTTGGAGAAGTTGTTTGTCAGTATATTGCCATGAGGTTGCAAAATATGTGCAGCGTGGAAGAACCAGGAGTCAGAAACATGGATCAAACTGCACACTCCATGTTACAAAGTGGTAAACTGGATGAACTCAAATAATACAGTAGAATCGCATGGAGGGGTTTTAATACATTAGTATGTAATATTTACATTATATCACTGGGAAGATAAGATTTAAAAAGAACAAAGAGCTTGAAAAACACAGTCATGGCTGTGAGAATAAAAGTTCAGTCTGTTCAGCTTATTGAAGAGAAGACAGAGAGGCTGTTTGATCTGTCATGCATGCCCATATTTCAGCTCTGAATTTTTGAAAAACAAACCAAGTTCAAGGGTAGAAATGAACACTTACAGCCACAGAATTCCAGTTCTACACAGTTAACCTTGACATGCACAGGATCCTGGGCATGTTTTAGAAACTTGTTTCAGTAACATAGCTGACTAGATACTAGTTAGGTACAATTTCTGGAACATCTGATTTAGCAAAGTTACACTTCTGAAAAGACAAGGGTGGACAGCCAGACCTGCTTAACTTGGCTTTTCTGAGACAGTCAGTGGAAAGTATCTGCAGGTCCTCTAGTGTTTTCCATACATTATGGTCTGTGAAGCTAACCTGAATGCCAGAGAGACTAGCCCCAGCCCAGCTGGTAAAAATGCGACTGTGGTATGAGGTGGTCTGGGCAGGCAATTCATTTTCAGGGGAGGTAAGAGGCCTTTGTCCTTTACCTGTGAGTCTGTGGTCAAAGGAGACAGGTGCTTATATACCTCAAGAGATCCAGCTGTGTTTAAGTAGAGAAGTGTAAGCTGTCTAATAGAGTGAGCTGTTGGTTTCTGGAAAGATTTGTCGCGTTTTAGGAAGGAGCTGAAGATGGTCTGTGGGCTTGATGATAAGTAAGTGACAAGTATAATGTCAGTATTTTTAAGAGTGAAGAATGAAGGGAGCTCCTATCCAGTAGAGTTTACAGCAAGGATATATAGGTTATGGATGTCTTGAGATTTTTTACTGGAACTAAGAAAAGGTTTCTGGAGTCTTATGAGTTATAGTCTGATTTCTTCCTGACTGTGACCCTCTCAAATCTTGACACTCTGCTATTCTCTGTGTGCAAAGAAGGGGAGTTAGTAGCGTATGTCCTGAGGTCAGTGACTCCAGATCAGGAATGCTAGTGCTAACTTCCATGTCTGGGGTGCACACTAACCATCAGCACATTCCAGGCAAGCCTAGGGCTTTCACAGCACTCCAAAAAGCTGAAGGACAGGAACTTTCATCCTTATCGCTAGCACCTCTTTATAACACAGTTCCAGTAATCCAGCCTGAGGTACAGGGAAAGATCAACTCATAGTTACCTGAAGCCAAAGTTTAACACAACACAGCCCTTATTCTGTTTTCTCTGCTTCTTGGGAGTTTCCTTAGTTCAGATTACAGCCTCCATCTGTCTGTATCATACACATTTGAGTCTGGCCATTGTTTTCATTCCCAAAATTACAACACCTCTTCACAGATGGTTGTTTTGCTGGTGACTTGGTTGACTCACTTATGGGGTACATCTTCTTATTTTCAAATTTACTTTTAATCATGCATTTTCATTCATTTAAATAAAATTGCATGCAAAATTATGCACAGTAAAATTACACCAATACCACTAAAGAGTTTAAAACAACTACTTGAAATAGCTATAACTTGGCATCCAAAAGCTGCAGCACTATACCAGTAAAATGAACCAGCCCTTGCAGAACCATTTAGAGATCTTTTTTATCAACAAAATCAGCATGAAGGTATGTCAAAGCTTCACTCCCCTCATTAATGAAAACTATCATGAAAACCCATCTTAGCTGGTATTGGGAGTGGTGCTTTTCAATGCAGGCAAGATGTTTGTCATGAAGAGAGTGGAGCAGGAAAAGGATGGCACTTGGTGAGAACAGAGTTCCAGTACATACCTACTGCTTTTCCACATTGTGGTTATGCAGATGTTTCTGATCAGTTCCACTTGGGCCAGTGGGGACATTTGGGAATTTCTGAGAGGAAGAGCTGTAACTGAAGCTGACCAACATGGCTATGCTACAGTCTGCAGCATTGCATTCAAATGTCCATCTTAGCTAATTTCAGCTTAGCAAGATCTGACCTTGAAAATGGTCTAATCATGATGTTCCAAATAGGCTAATATGTTTTGTTTGTAGGCAGATTTTGCAGCACGTGTGATATTCCTTGCTGTTAAGGTCAAGTTCTGAGCTGCGCCTGCCTGAGCTCCCTTAAAAATATCCCAGGTATTTCCACTCATATTGCATTTCTCAGTATACATCACCTTAAGTCTAGGAGCAATAGCAAGCTAGAACTCTCTGAAGAATGGCAAACATATATGTGAAACATTTCTTTCAACTATATGTTTAACCAGAAAAAACATAGTTAAACATTTATAAATTGTCTGACCTGAGGGGAAGCAAGGAAAAACAAAGCAGTTACACAAATGAAAGTAGAACATCTATCTTTAGGGTTGGATTTTTTGCCAGTTTTAGGCAGTTGTTTGTTTGTCCCTATTCAATGGCATAATGGTGAAGGGAGCAAAATCAGTTTAGGATAAAAAGGAGAACTGGACCATTTCTACAAGTTTGGTTTTGAGTTTCAAAGATATCTTTTCCCACATTATTTTTAGTTTCATCCAAAGAATTCTCAGATTCAAAAATCCCCCAAATATATTGCCTCCTTAGATTTAATTTGTTTCCTAAATGCTATTTTTTGTGTAAGAAATAATACTATTATTACAGAACATATGACACTTTAATGGCAAAGTCCCGTATGCAGTGGTTTTCTACTAGTCCTCACTCTCATGATTTTTCTAAATTTAAAGAAAGTAAATATGTTCTGCAAGCACTTTGCTGCAAATTTGTAACCAATTTTGGCCATCACTTATACCTACACCAAGTTTTCTGCATCATCTTGTACATGAGCTGCACTGCATAAAACAATACTACACAATAACTGCATTGACACAGAATGGTCAGGGTGGGAAGGGACCTCTGGAGGTCAACTAGCCCAACCCCCTGCTAGAGCAAGTGCACCTGGATCAGGTTGCACAGGACCACGACCAGGCAGCTTTTGAATATCTCCAGAGAAGGGGACTCCACAGCCTCTCTGGGCAGCTTGTTCCAGTGGTCTGTCACCCTCAAAGTAAAAATATTCTTCCTCATGTTCAGGTGGAACTTCCTGTGCTGCAATTTGTGCCTGTTGCCCCTTGTCCTGTCACTGGGCACCACTGAAAAGAGACTGGACCCATATCCTCTTGACATTCACCCTTAAAATATTTGTAGATATTGATAAGGTCCTCTCTCAGTCTTCTGCAGGAGAAACAGGCCCAGCTCTCTCAGCCTTTCCTCACAAGGGAGATGCTCCAATCCCCTCATCATCTTTGCAGCCCTCTGCTAGGCCCTCTCCAGCAGTTCCCTGTCTCCCTTGAACTGGGGAGCCCAGAACTGGGCACAGCACTCCAGATGGGGCCTCACCAGCGCATTGGCCTTCTTGGCCACCAGGGCACACTGCTGGCCCATGGACACCTTGCTGCCCACCAGCACTCCCAGGTCCTTCTCCACAGAGCTGCCTTCCAGCAGGTCACCCCCAGCCTGTGCTGGTGCCTGGGGCTGTCCCTCCCCAGGGGCAGGACCCTGCACTTGCCTTTGCTGAACTCCATGAGGTCCCTCTCCACCCAGCTCTCCAGCCTGTCCAGGTCTCACTGAATGGCAGCGCAGCCTCTGGTGCATCAGCCACTCCTCCGGGTTCTGTATCATCATCAGCTTGCTGAGGGTGCGCTCTGTCCCCTCATCCAGGTCACTGATGAATGAGTTGAACAGGACTGGACCCAGCACTGACCCCTGGGGAACACCACGAGCTACAGGCCCCCAGCCAGGCTCTGTGCTGCTGGTCACAGCCCCCTGAGCTCTGCCATTCAGCCAGTTCTCAATCTGCCGCCCTGTCCACTCACCCAACCCACACTGCCGGAGCTTACCTGTGAGGGTGTACTGAGGGAGACACTGTCAAAGCCTTGCTGAGGTCAAGGCAGACAGCATCCACCGCTCTCCCCTCATCTACCCAGCCAGCCATTCCATCACAGAAGGCTGTCACGTTGGTCAGGCATGATTTCCCCTTGGTGAGTCCATGTTGACTACTCCTGATAACCCTCTTTTCGTCCCCATGCTTTGATATGACCCCCAGGATGAGCTGTTCCATCACCTTTCCAGGGATGAAGGTGAGGCAGACCAGATCGCAGTTTCCTGGGTCCTCCTTCCTGCCCTTTTTGAAGGCTGGAGTTGCACTGGCTTTCCTCCAGTCCTCAGGCACTTCTCCTGCCCTCCATGACCTTTCAAAGGTGATGGATGGTGGCTCAGCAATAACACCTGCCAGCTCCCTCAGCATTCAGGGGTGCATCCCAGCAGGGCCCATGTGGGTGTCAAGTTTGCTTAAGTGATCTCTAACATGATCCTTCTTGACCAAGAGAAAGTCCACCTTTCTCTAGACTTCCTTTCTTGCCTCTAGGGTCTGGGAAACCTCAGGGCTGGCCTTGGCTGTAAACACTGAAGCAAAGAGGCCATTCAGTAACCCCACCTTCTCTGTGTCCTTCATCACTGGGGCACCCACCTCATTCAGCAGCAGGCCCACATTTTCCCTTGTCATCCTTTTCCTGCTGATGTACTTGAAGAAGCTCTTCCTGTTTTCCTTGACATCCCTTGCCACATTTAATTCCATGTGGACCTTAGCCTTCGTTGTCACATCCCTGCATACTCTGACAACGTTTCTGTATTCCTCCCAAGTCGCCTGTCCCTCTTTCCACATCTGGCAAAGTTCCTTCTTCTGTTTGAGCTTTGCCAGCAGCTCCTTGCTCATCCATGCAGGCCTCCTGCCACTTTTGCTTGATTTCTTACTCATAGGCATGCACCGATCTTGAGCTTGGAGGAAGTGACGCTGGAATATTAGCCAGCTCTCTTGGACCCCCTGCCTTCCAGAGCCCTAACCCATGGGATTCCTCCAAGTAGGTCCTTGAAGAGACTAAAATTATCTCCCCTGAAGCCCAGGGTTGCAATGCTGCTTATTGCCCTGCCTCCTCCATGCAGGATCCTGAACTCCACCATCTCATGGTCACCACAGCCAAGGCTGCCCCCACCCTTCATATCTGCAACTACTCCTTCTTTGTTTGACTTCTTCCTGCTCAGATGATCTGTAGTAAACCCCCACAATAGTGTCACCTATGTTGAAACCGATAGAATTTTAGTGTAGCACACACAGCACTCTGCAATATTTGTACAACCACAGAAGTGACTGAAATATTCAGCACAGAGGAGGTGTCAATTATCCTAGAGAAAATATTCTAGTACTTGTTACCTTATCTTTTCAGTATTAGATACTGCACTGTAGCAAGAACACCTTACTATTCAGTATGTTAAATACATTGTGTCCCTTCTTGTAAACAGATACTTTCACATGGGGCAAGAGTTGCTAAACATGGACCTTAAAAATTTATTTACTTACATTTTAACGTAAAACAAATTGAAAATTTAATATATTTTGTGAAGAGGACTTGATGCTTGGGGATTAGCCCAAGTATAAAAGAGAAGTAGTCTGTTGGAGCCATTAACACTGATGGTTTGGGGTTTAGTTTCTGTGACTCTGTTCATTCAACTTTAAATGATTGACCACTTTGTATCTGCAAGAGGCATTCGAAAAACAACGCACATTTGTTGAAGACCTTGCTGATCTGCCTTTTTTGCTCGTGAATCGACAAAGCCCAGCAGGTGGCAATATAAGCACTTCTCGTAATTGGAAATCATTAAACTCATGCAGTCCAATAGCATTATTATGATTTAGTCATTTATAGTTCTAACTTGCACAGAAAACAACCCTCAAGACTGAAGGTGATTTTACTCACTAAAATAATGCAAATTCCATGCGTGAGAGTCTGGCATTCTTTATATCTCTGGATCCTTCCTGTGTCTTAGGGATCTACCAAGTACTATTACATTCATCTCAGGCCGAAAAGAATGTCTTGCAGTTGCTGAGAGCAGATTACACAGCTCAAATATTTTCTTTATTTCTGTAAGCTGACAGAGCAAGCTCTGACCAGAGAGCTCTCCTGAAGTGCAGTTCTAAAGGGGTTTTGTATATGAGTCATATGAAGTAAATATTCTCATCTGGTTAAGGTTTCAAAAGGTTTGCTCTATCTGCAATTAATTAGCTCCCTTCAAAAGCTCAGTATGACTTCAAGGTCAAGTCTCCTGATAGCTAACTGATTGTCAGTTACTTTTGTACATGAATGTATACTCCTCAGAGTAGAGTGAAAATACTTGAGATTGGAGTAGAAGGTTTTACTTCTAAACAGAATCTTTAAAAGGTAGTGGGAAACGGCACGTATATCATACAAAGGATATATTTAGAGAAAGTGTTTCTAGCTAAAAAATGCTTTTGTAAAGTGACCTGAATATCTGTATATGCCTAGAGAAATACATTGAGAAAGTGAGCCTAGCGGACATCAGGTTTTCTTCCGGGCTTCTGGATACTGAAGTAACTGGAGAGTCCCCTGGGGTGAAATTAAGAACCAAAAGTGCTGGAGAGTCTCTGAGAACTCTACAAGGACTGGTAAGAGATCTGACAGGTTCTAATAACTGTAATACTTTGCACTCCCATTGCACCTTCCATCCAGAGCTCTCCAAGTACTTTAAAACCAGCTATTAGTTAAGGCTTACAGCCTTTGCCAGGTGAGGCTCATTAACGCCATTTTAAAGTTGGGGAACTGATTGCTGGTGTACAGCGTTACAAATCAGTCCTGTTTTACTCTGCTCACTCTGACCTCCAAGAAATGGACCCCAGCTAAGCTGTTTGCCAGGAATTTGAGGTTTGCCAGAAGCCTGATCTTCTGAACTATAGCAGGCAGTCCAGAAATTAAAATTCATATTTAACATTTCAAGACCAGTTCTAGAATAAGTCAGATGCAGATAGACCAATTTGCCTATGTAAAATCTTTGGCATTTTCTGTAATGCTGAGGAGAAACAGGTCTTTGCAAAAGCAGTCCCAAATGGGACTGAAAATAGAACTGGTTGCTTTTGCTTACAGTGGTACAGTTGCTTAAGAAATGTGTTGAGTAACCTGCTCAGTGACAGGTCCTTTACTCCTTAGTTATATCATACCTGCTACTGACACTCGTGTCACGCATCTGGAGTAAAAGATGCCTTCACTGAAGACAAACAATGTATAAATGAGAGAACAGTTCACTCCATGCTTTCCTCCTGATGCCCAGATACCCCTACATCTCAAGAAGGAACCCTTCAATAATCTCCCAACCCACCATGGGCCAGGGAAGCCAGAAGCTGTCCTTATACTATATGAGAACAATTCAGAGCATGGTAGAAATACCTACAACTGACACATTGCACAGCAATTTTCTTAACATTTGGCCCTTAGCTTTCTGGTATACTATTTGCTCTTTTGCCTCTAATTATGGGAAATATTCTTCTTCTTATTTTGCTCTTTACTTTTTTTTTAAAAAAAAAAAAAAAGGAAAAAAGAAAACAAGAAAAACATGCTGTCTCAGGTCCAGGCCCAGTCCTAGTCACACACAGGGTCCAGAGGAGGTCACTGCCTGCCTTCCAGCCAGGCTATGCCAAAAGAAGGCTCATGGGTTTAGAATTAAGAGGTCTTCCCAGAGGCAGCATCAGGAACCTGAGCAGGTTGCTTCTGCTGACTGTGACAAGAGCTGAGGCCCTGTCAGTAAGAGAGATGAAGAACATCTTTTTTCTAAGCCAGACTGTCTGACAGCCCCTCATGGGAAGAGACCACATTTTGACAAGCTGAAGTCTCCTGCCAGCATTGTGTCATGGTGCTACTTGTGGTCTGTGACTCCCTGGCCTTGGGTCCCGGCCTTCAGATGCGGCCCCATGCGGAAGAAAACCACCATGACTCTGGCCCACCACCACCATCTGTGTTTGTTGAAAACAACTCAGGGGCAAGGCCACCCAAGAAGAGTTGGGCATCTCCCTTTCCCCGGCTATCCAACGTTATATGGTCCCTCAACTGCCAGGCGGGAGCCCCACATCGGTGCGGATGCAGCTTGACTAACATGTGTTCCAACCTGGGGAAAGAGGACATGGAAGGTTGGTGGGAGAAGAAGCATGCTTGGGGGGTGCTGGGTGGAGCGTGGGAACTGTCAGCAGCTTCCAGCGCTTTCCCACATCACTCCTCCCTGCTGTGTACCACCCACAGGCTGCACAGAGGAGCTTGCTGGCTTAGTGGCAGCTTCCCATGGCCAGAACTGCCACCACTGAGTTGCCACTTGGCTCCCCCCAGTCCCAAGTGATGCACACAGTGACAATGACAATTTCCATTGTATGCAGGTCTCCCTGGCAGCCCTTACAGGTCTCCACAGCCTGTCGCAGACCTGGCACCGATTCCACACACAGGGCAGTGCACAGCAAGCAGCCGCAAGGGATCAGATGAACATCTCTAAGAGAGATTTGGCTTCCCAAGTTTTGAAATATATCACAGGATCACAAAGTCCATTGGTTACTCTTCCTAAGGTGGGGAAATCCAAGTCATGCTCATTGCAGTAGTGTCACAAGGCTCAAATTTCTCTGTGCCTGACCTACATCTGTTTAAAAACCTGGGTGCCTGTTGAAAAAAAAGGTATAGTAGTAATGCAGGCAAGGAGGTGAGCCTTTTGGATTCTAGCATGTATTGATTTTATCTTCTCACCCTATTCTTCAAGCCCTTTCTGTTACATCTCTTCTTTCCTCCCTCCTATTTTAATTTATTATCTATCTATCTGACCATGTCTATGTTAGCTTGCTGTAAGTTTCAGCAGACATACTTTAAACATTGCCAGATCTTGATGGGGAGAGGTTCATTGTGTACACTCTACCACAGATTTGGAATTTCTGTGGATCAGAAACTTGGTGGAATATCATATTTGCAAAATGAAACAAAAAAAAAAAAATCTGAAGCCTGAAACTTGGTCTTGTTTACATCAGAGAATACAGTGAAATTATTTTTGATTTCTGAGTGTGTAACTGAGATCAGACTTTGGCTGTAGCCATGTCTTCTGTCAAAGGCAGCAGACCACAGTCACCTTTGGGATAATGGTCAATTATAACCATCAGGCTGCCTTTCCTGTGCAGGTGGTGCAATGTCATATCATGTGTTTATTCTCCCCAAGTATCTGACTTACTAGATCTGCAAACTTCCCAGCCTCTGTGAGCTGTTCTGTAATAAGGAAGAAATTAATGATCAAAATCAGTGATAAGCCGCAAAGTTCAAGTCCAGACTGGACTGCTGTAAGAGCTGGGGCTGGAAGGAAGGTTTGGTTATAAGGTTTCATGTCATCTAACTAATATGGAGCAAAAATGGATTGGGGGAAGAAGTTTGGCACCTGTGAATGTCTGCAGGTGCTCAGCACTGATTTAGGTAGGGCCCAGTGTGAGTATTCACAAGTGCAAAAAGAAATTGGACTATTCCCCACACATGCATGCAGCATTACAGAGAACAGCAGGAAAAGCATTTACAGTATCCTCCTGACCCTGAATTCACCTCATCCTTTTTCAGTACATAAACTACTGTAAATATCAGATGTGACATACTGCAGTTTGATGCAAGCCAGTACAAAACTGCACATGGTTCATTTAAAGAAATACCTTCTCTTTTAGCCACTGGATAGAATCAAAAGTGACCATATTTCCACCATTTCCTGTGTGCACCTGATATTTGCTTCTACAAGTTCTCAGTTACTAGTAAAAACACAGCACATCTTGTGCAGTAGTGCCAAAGAGAAGAAAATGTTTGCATTGTACTGAAGCATAGAAATGGTTCATTTTTAGCCTGGCAATGCAATTCACCTTCAAATACTTGCAGCAAACCATAAGCTGAGAGTTATTTTAAAGGATGGTGAGGTATTTTAAAGTTAAAAGGCAGCCTTCCCAATCTCTACCCCATCTCCTTACTGAAGACAGGAATGGAGGATGTGGTTCCTGTGATGTGTTAGAAGACAGGCAGGGCCAGTGCAGGTCCCCATAGACTCTGCTTGCAAGAATACAGTTGCAAACTTCTAAAAAACTGAGCACATACAGTGAGAACCCCTGAACCTGATTTTGGAGAAGAACATGCTAGATACTGAATTAGTATCTGGCTAGAAGAAGTAACTGCTAGATACTGCATTAGTGGTGACTCCCAATAGTCTTCCTGTATTGCCTTCCACTCCAGTGTCTCAGGATGCCAGGAAGAGCAGCTGCAGCTGTTGGAGTCAGGTGTGCATTAACCAACTTCACTTCTGAGAGCTGTCACTAGTTTTCAATGGGGAGAATGGCCGGCCTCTGTCCCCATGCCAGTCTCTTCTAGAGAGGTAACATTTTTCTTACTCACGAGGTGTCCAAAGAACTAATATCCTCCTTGATCTGCTGTGTCAACCTTGCCCTGATGCTAAAGCCAGTGTGTTGGTTTCACCTGGGCTTTTTTCTCACCACACACATCAGTCAGGTTCTGTCTCTAACAATCAGATGATCTCCATGTGTTCGTGTGATGACCCAGCACTAGAACAGAGCCTTCAGGTCAGGTTTCTAACTTGGAGACAAAAGAAAGGGCTATGAAATTTGAAAGTGATTCCAAAAAAGAACTAATAAATGTTTTAAAATAAAAATGCATCCTCTTCCTCCACAAGAATGTTGACTATACGTGACCTAACCAGTAAAAAATAAATTTGAGAAGAAAACCTATCCTTTAATGTGGAGATGAATACTTCTAACCCCATTGTAAGAGTTCCTGAAGAAAGAACATGTCCACAAATATAATGGGTAATGTCAGGGTATTGCAAGGGATGATCAGTTAAATATTTTGCAAAGGATCAACTAAGAAGGATACCAGACATTAAGAATACTGAATTACCAGTTAGCTTTTGCCAAACACTTGCCTTTTATCTTTGTTCATATCATAGGCTCTGAATTTCAGTCTCTGATTCTATGAAATGTTCTAGGGATAATATTACTTAGCAAAGTGTAGGTACTGTACAGCACTAATGCACTTAATACCTGCAAATTCTATGGAAAACTTTCCGTGAAGTACTTTCCAATGCACAAATGTATTATTTTCTGTTCTCTATCTCATGCCTAAGAAATATTTTTTCTTTACAGCCATATAAATTTGTCCATAATTTGCATATTTTTATTAATCATCACTAAAAGCCTGTAAATATCTAAAGAGAAAATCACCCGATTTAATAGCTATACCCCTGTAAACAAGCTAATCCACAGCAGTGGTGAGGCTCTGTGTGTTTCTGTAGGTGTGTCTATTAGGCAAAGAGGGGGAGAACCTAAGATTGCTTCAGAAATTAACTAAGGAGATGAAATACATAAGGTAGGCTTTTGTTTCAGCATCTCCAAGGTTGTTTATTGTATAGTTCAGTTACTACATTTTCACAAAGTATGAAATGTGCTGACAATTATGGGTGCAACACAAATGTGTCATTCTTTAAAAGTTGATGTATGGTACCAGGAAATGCCATAAGAATGGATTTTATCAGAAACAAGGACTGGGCTAACCTGGCAAGTTGCAAAATATCAGTAGCCAAAAGATTATCATTCCCTAGTGGATTAATTTTTACAATACCAGCTCCATTTTATTTTTGCTCTGTTGGAACATGAGCTATATGCTATTGCTGAGAAGGGATACTGTAGTCTGAAAACAAGGACAAAAGCTCCATGGCAAGCATACGGTTTGCTGAGACTGAGGTTTTGTTGTTTGGAGCACTTCAGGAGGGTCTGATCTCACTCTATCACTACTGTGCCACGTAACTACAGAAATGTAGTGCTCCATTTTCCAAGCAAGCTACTACTACTTAGCCTTCCCAGTGATGTTATTTCACTGTCTCAGGCGTATATGCTAAAGAGGGGATTGCAAAAGTTCACTTTACAGTGCTGCTGTTGTTAGTCATGAAGCATAATAAACTGAAGTCCAACTGCTTTCTAGTGCCACTGAAATGACCTCTTCCATTCTTTAGGGCCTTGAATTTTATCTTGGTATCTGTTGCGCCTTTGTCTAAATCGGTTTTTGTAGCAAAAAAGCCCCATAAACCTAAAAAACTGACCCTAGAAGCCAATAAAAAAACTGCCACTGATTTTGTTGGAGACAAAAGATTCTGGGGCATTTACCTGACATAGTTCTTTAATTGAGTTGTACTGTATTAGTTGATTATTCTGTGAATGTTAAAATAATATTCTGTGTTTCTAGCTGTCATTTTCTTCTGTGGTATGGAGTTGCAAAACAGTCTTGGCTCATTACACAAAAGAAGTTATGATGTGTTAGCAATAAATGCTTAAGTGAAGCAACTCTTTTAGACCTGCAGAACAATACCCATCATCTGCATAATCTTGAAGGCTCAAATTCTCCTTTTTCCTCTAAGTCCAGATTTCTTGCCATACCATTTCAATCAGTCTTTTAAAAATTGCTATATATAGATATAGGTATATATAATAATCTTACCTTTAAAAGACAATTTATTTAGCCTGATGGATGGCTTGACGTAAAAATTTTTGCCTAAGTGAATACTTTGTTCCTTTAAGCCACAAATTAAAATCCTAGCAGCATCATTTCACCCGTGCTTTTCAAATCAAATCAAAATTTCATGCCCTATTCTTTGGTAGAAGATGGTGAGTTATGTTAATTATTCTCTGGCATTTTATGCAAGAGATTTTTCTGTACCTTTGATCAATCTTCCTTTCTTCTCTTCATTACCGAACATATTTCATGTGCATTAGTTTTGTCTCCTTCATGGCAGAGGAATAAAACAACAGTGATGCTACACAGCTATAATCCCTGAAGTGCTTTGTAATAAAATGCAAACAAAAGAGTTACTGCTATGTGAAGTAAATGTAAAATATTGGTCTGTATTAAAATGGTTTTGTGGCACAATAAGAAGCTTCAAAATGAACATTTTTAAAAGGCAAAACAAGAAAAGGGGTGGTGAAAGATTATCTCACATTCTCCCAATGCACCAGGGCCCAGTATGACTCATGCCAGCCTGTAAAAAACAGTTGTGATTTCATCCTTTTCATTAAGCTTCTTTATATTCTTAATTTGCCAGTGCATATAGGAATTGTATTCATTAAAGCCTTGGAAAAGAAGAAGATTTGTTTTGCTTTTATGCTTATACAGTGTTTATGCTGTCTTGGAATGTTTATACAAAGCATACTTGTTTCCAAAGGGTAATGGCACTTGGTCCTTCTTTCAGGGAAGTGGGCAAAACAACAGCATAATTTTTCAAGGAAGCAGCATAAAAAAACCCCAAACAAACAAACAAACAAAACAAAACAAAACAAAGCCAAACCAAAATGAACCCAACAAACAACGTTCTGTGGAAAGTATCTGATTTCACTGTTAAGTCATCCTGACTAAATGTTAATTTCTTCTGATCTGAATTTATGCCCTCTAAGACCTCAGTTCTGCAGTGCTGTCTGTTCAGATGCCAACCCACAAGCAAATGCTAGCACAGCAGTCATAGCATCCTTTTCCTCTATATGCAGAACTGTGCACTTACATTAGTCTGTTGTATTTGAAATACTCCATTTACAGTATAGAAATAGAAAGTTTGTAACTGAGACTAATATCTGAATTTTGCAAACTTTCAATTATAATTATATTAAAAAAAAATCGTAAAAAGAAATTACTTTTTTTTCTGCATTTGGAAAAGTTTCTTTACTCCGGCTAGTGTCTTCTGCTTGAGTGGCACTGGCATTTTATGTGAGCAAAATCAGACCTACTGTGTAAGACCCTAAGACAGGACAGTAGAACCTGTCCTGCAGGTCCTTTGTGTCAAAGTACTGATACAAAGTAGCTCTAAAGCTGTGGTAGCTTATGACAGAAGCCTAGCCTCCAGCAGTTTAGAACAGTAGTCAAGACTTGATATTCATCATAGTGTGACTGGACCTAAAATAGGTGAACCCAAAAAAGACATATATTTTTAGTTTTCTTGGAAAAAAACCCACCTTCATACTTCTTGTTTAATATATCAGATTATGTTTTGTGGTTTTAAAAAACAAACCCCACACTTGTCGGAAACAATGGATTTCCATTTTGGAGCATTTTTAAAAAACAAACAGGAAAAGTTATGACAAGCTGAGCTGGCTGACAGCATCCTTTTTTCATGGCAGCAGAATTATCAGAAAATCCACCCAGACACGGCAGCTCCAGATTCAGCCACATTGTCTGCCTCTGGGCATGAAAACAAACAGCTCCCTTTGGTGTATCCCAGCCACCAGGCAACACAATACCTGGGAATGCTGGAAAAGGGTTTGTGAACCTTTTAAAGTCTTCCACTTAGTATAAAGTACAAAATAGTTGTTGGAAAACAAAAGTTCTTCCCCCAAGAGAATGCCAAAGGCATCCATCAATGCAAACAGCATCTATGGCCTCCTTCATGGCCTCCTTTGTGAAGGAAGCGTTGAACCCTTTCTGAGGTGACCCAAATCCAATCTACTTGCTGCCTGAAGAGTGTCAAGCTGAACTCATCAATCATTTCAGGGTGAGATATAACACATTTGAGGGAAAAGGATGATACTACTCATATAGTGCCATACAGTTTAAATTGTGACACTGCAAACACTGGCCAGATTTCCAGAATTTTGTCTACTAGCCACTATCATCAGCAGTCAGGCTGCCTGTGCTTGGAGGACGCTGGAACAACACAATGAACCTTGGAAATGGGGAGCTAACAATAGAAAGAAAAGTATTTTGCTTTTTGATTTCCCTTTTGATTTTGCATGGCCTCAAATGTAGCTGGAAACCTATGATTTTCTTTTTTTATTATTGTATCATTAAATATGCAGCACATACATACAGTGGGTGTTTAAAATCTCAAGGTCCATCTTTTCCTTTGTTTCCTATGTTCAGGGCTTCAGGAAGTAAGAGCCAGAATATCAGTTTAGTGCTCCTTTCTCTCAACACAAAGCAAGCTAATTAGGGTCTTGATGAAGCCCTGCCTGCCAGCCAGCAGAGCCCACGCCTGTGCCCACAGCAGGGGTGATCCCCACCGGGAGGAACAGGCAGCCACAGCCCTGGGTGACAGACAGAGAACACTGACCCCGGGCGAGGGAGCAGCCAGCATGGCAGGAAGAGCTGTGCCGAGGATCCAGAGCCCCCATCAGGCTGGTGGGCGCAGCGAGCGCCTTCCACCCTTCCCTGCCCACCAGTGACAGCAGCACCTGACAAAGCCAGAGAAGCCCAGAACCAGCCCTCCTTGTGGCCTGGGTTTAGGAAATAAGGGAGCTCTGGGCAAAGGAAAACCTCAGTGTAGGAGCAGAAAGTTATTGCTGTTACTGCGTGCTTCCCATACTACCCACCTCTTCCCCTGCGCTCATCCTCTCCACCCTGACCTATGGATTTGTCCCTATGTTGGCTGCACAGTGGGATTTCTGGTCTGTGCTAGGTCAGAGACACTCAAATATAGCAAATAATAATGATACAATAATATAGTAACACAACAGGGAAGTAAAAGCTACTTTAACTTGCCCTGATATAACCAGGCACTGTAGATATTCCACATGCAAGTACCAGAATGATTGGCATTAAAAGTATCTCAGTTAGGGTGTAATTTTATATAGTGTAAATACTGAAATACCCAGCCAGGCCAGGGTGAATTAAGGATATGGTTTTGCCTTTTTAGGTTTAAAAGAGACAACTTTAATTTATGTAGCTTTTCCTTAGTTTTGAGCATAGCATGTACAGTAAAACAAAAACAACACTTATTGTCCTTGTACAGCTTCCAAAATCCGGAAGGATCAGTTATATTTATAAGAAACAAAGCCCCTGCTACTGATACCGTGTCCTGCCTGTAGCCTCTTTGGATTGGATACATCTGTGGACCCATTAGCAGTGAGTGCCTTTTGTGAGGCATTGGCTCTGATATTATTATCAGACTCTCCAGACACGATGTCATGAGAGTGCTGTCAGTGTGGTGCTGTGATACAACATGTCACCAAATTTTTCCATAAAGTAGCTGAAACTGTCACAAGAAATAGCTTAGTATGGGTGGTATGTGAGGGCATACAGCTTGTGTGGTGGGGGAGGTTTTTTAAAAACAGTGAAAAGCATCATTTTGTAGTAAGAACTAAGGGATTTAGTCTGCATTTCTTTTATCGTTGCCAATGGCAGCTTCTTTTATCCAAAGAGATTAAAATATGCTTTTAAGTGCTTGTGAAGCCTTGGAATGTGTGGTTTGCAACAGTATTAAGAACTGACCTATAATTACAAATAGACATGGCACTAGTAATTTATTTGGTAAGCTTCTGAAATGCTGACTGTTTCATTCCTTCTTATAGATTGAATTTAGGTTGTACAAAAGCAGGCAAAGCAGAAGGTCATGGTTTCCCCCCATGTCCCCTTGCCCTGGGAATTCAAACAGAGTGTGTTTTTTCTGGATGCAGCTTGATTCCGAATGTTTCCTTTCCTTCAGAATCCACAGCACTGAAGCATCCCTGACTCTATCTAACCCAAGCTGATGCTGGTCAGGTTTTTTTATACAATACACCTACTGGCAGGGGTTGTCCACTTTACAACACTGGTGTCTGCAGATCAAGCAAGAGCTCAACAAAGTAACTTTTAAAAGATCAGGAATAGCTTATAGACACTGCCTTGCTGTACAAGTCCTCTCTCGGTAGAATGAATGCCTTGCCACCTTTGCAAGCATCAGAAAAGCCCAGACACTGATTACCTTACCTGTGCCATGTGAGAAGTCTTTAGCAGAGACTAGCCAGCCGAGAACGGGGCCTTTGTGTTTACAGTTCATTTGATGTATTTGCTCAGCCACTCACGCAACACTGAAATGTACCCATCACCTATGCCCAGAGGACTAGCACTCAAAACAGACCTTAAAGAGTAAAACTGGGAATTCTGCCTTATATGAATAAACTCGTGACTGATTTTGTTGCTATTGTTATGATTTACAAGTCAGCTCAAATCAGGGTTTTTTTAAGTAATCAATTCTTCAGTAGTATATTGAACATTAAGAAGTGAAACCCGTTTGGGCTTCTTTTAAATCAAGATTCATGCAAAACCCACGAAAATTTGTGGCAACAAAAGGAACTTGTAATTTTTCATCAGACTGGTGTTGTTGTACAATGGTATCAATTCTTGTATTTAATCAAGCTATATAAAGAAAAGGAGTGACAGGGATTGGCCAAACGTGCTTTCTTTAAAGAATTTAGGAAATGTTATTTTCATTGCATCTGTTGACCCACTTACTTCAGCAATGACATATTCAGAACTGGAATTCCTGGGACTGATTATGGTGGCAATGACAGAAAATTGAGCTGACAAGGCAACCCAGTGTCAAGAATGCATAATCTGAGAAGTTCAGGTTCAAGTGTTACATCTGAATTCTTAATGTCAGTCCTAAATAATGAAAGAAGATGTCAGGATTGCCATTTCAGAAAGAGGTAGGTACTAGCTGGATCAGTTGCTATTATGCTTTTTCACCACTTTCTTCATCGTGGTCCTCATAATTTGTGAAATTACATTAGTCAAAACTCTGACTCCTTCAAAGTATTTTGTGTTTTGGTGTGAGAATTTGTCCTTACCAAATATTATGACAAGAAAAATGGTAACAAAATTGCATAATCAGTTTTAATTAGTGTTTACTATAAGGTTAAAATGCCATGACGCAGTGTGCTAAAAGTAGCAGCTGGAAATGTGTCCTGGGTTCAGCTGGAGTAGAGTTAGTTTTCTTCTTAGTAGCTAGTGTGGTGCTGTGTTTTGGCTCTAATGTGAGAACAATGTTGGTAGGACACTGATGGTTCGCATTGTTGCTGGGTGATGTTTATACTCAGTCAAGGACTTTTCAGTTTCTTGGGCCCTGCCAATGAGAGGGCTGGAGGGGCACGGGACATGGGGAAGGGACACAGCCAGGACAGCTGACCTGAACTAGCCAAAGGGATACTCCATACCATGGGACGTCATGCTGAGTATATAAACAGGGGGAAAAAGAAAGAAGGACCTGCCTGCCCATGGGAAGTAGTGAATGTAGTGAATGAATTCCTTGTTTTGCTTTGCTTGCGTGTGCAGCTTTTGCTTTACTTATCTCAACCCTCGAGTTTTACGTTCCTTTCTGATTGTCTTCCCCACCCCTCTGGGTGAGGGGGAGTGAGCAAGTAACTGCGTTGTGCTTGGTTTGCCAGCTGGGGTTAAACCACTACAAAATGGAAGATGCTCATAACACTTATTAGAAAGGAAGCTAGAACTGTGTCTTCTTACACAGTTGCAAACCCCACTGCTTGTGCGCCAAGCTAGAGGGTGATGGGTCTGTTCCAGTGTGCAAGTGATTTTAGCAGTGGTAGTCAAATGCTGTAGCTAATTCAATAGGGCCTGCTGAGAGTTCTCCTGAAAGGCAAACGTATTATCTCAGGCTCACTGCCATGCTAAAGCACCGTATAGCTTCAGCTATCCAGACAACCAGAGCAAGCATTGGTCTCCTTGCAGCCTCTCATACAGGCATGCTTTTAGAGCCCAACTCAGAAATTTAGACCTAATTTTGCCATTCATTTGGTACTTCTAATGTTAAGAAATTGCAACTGTTCCACCACAGTTTTTCTCAGGAGTAAGAAAGGATAGAAGCCATTTGAATATTGGAAAGGGTTTACAGAGAATAATTTAGGTTGGAAGTGAGTTTGAGAGGAGGACATTAAGAGTTTTTTAGGTTTGCCAAATCTTAAGCAATCACTGCTTTAAATAATTTGGACATTCATACATACATAGACACAGTATTTTAAGGAAAATAAGCAGTAGAAGGAGCAGAAAGTTTCAGTGAAGGAGCTGTATGCTAACCTGCATAGGAGTAGGAGGGCAGTTTACGCCAGCCTCTGGCCAGAGGCACAGTACTGAGAAGGCAAATCAAGAGACACATAAATTGGTGAGTACTTCACTCAAAAATGGCCAAACACTTTCAGTAAAAGGTACCCATTTTCATGAATGTGACAAGAGAAAAGTTAATTTACTTTTTTTCTCTATATTTTTTTTGTTAATCTAGTTTTTGGTGATTCTTGTCTTTCTGTCTCAGTGAAGAGGCAGAAAGATGCCTTTGATTCTGGTAACCACATCATCAGACAACATATAGCACACCTGCAGAAAAGGCAGAGGAAAAGCATGTTGTATTCTTTCTGGTACTTCTTACCTCTGTTTTATCTCACTTAAATGCTCAGCCCTCTCTGTGAATACAGAAGAAGGGACTGATCGTGTAACTGTGACTGTGACTGTCAAATGTTTACAGCAGTCTTTACAGCACACAATTCACAGCTAAACTGTTGGCTGTAGTATCTTCTTACAAACCATGTCATGTTAGTTACTGCCTGAACAATGGGCACCTTCACATAGGGTTTTTAATGGGAAATTCACACTAGCAAAAAGAGTTAATTTGATGGTTATTTGTTATAAATAAATAATGGAGACCGTCCAGCAGCAGCAAAGACAAACTTCATCATCTTTATGGGTATAAAGTCTTTACAGGGGAAAAAAACCCCAACCAAATAAGATCACATTAAATCTGCAGTTGTAAATGGGGAAGTAGCAGAAGAGGCTTAAGTTACAAAGAAAACATGTTGTCAAAGACTTCTGGAAGCAAAGAGCTTTAGGTTCTAAAATATGGAAGAGCCTTACTCGTTCCAGTTACAGGCATGAAGAAAAGCTGGGTAACAGAGCAGAGAATAAACCTCCATGCCTCAATCTAGACATACACCACATGCCAAACAGTAGTGTGGATAGTTTTGTCTCCATACTGTTCAACCTTGGTGTCAGTTCTTCTATAATGCATTTCTTATTTGGTATCTTTCTCTTCATTTTACTACCCATTTTGCTCATGGCCTGCTTATTTTGGCTGGTTATCCTTTCAGTCCTCTCTACCATCCTATGAACAGAGCACCTTACTTCTCTAGTCTATAATAACCTAGGTGGGATTGTGTACTTCATGGATCTCACTTTGAATCAAATTTAATTGAAAATATAGTAAAAGAGAGGACTGACTTTTGGGTAGAGTTACTGGATATGAACTGATGACGAAGGACAAGTGAACTTTCCATCATTGTACTTTTTTTTTTCCAAAGCCATACCAGTTTGCTGTTGTTGTTACCGTTGATCAGGAAGTACGTAAGTTCTGCCGCACTTGCAACACCTTAATACACACAGGGATATCAGCATTTCAGGGGGAAGCTTGGGGAGGAGGTAGTTGTGTTCCTTTGCCATTTCTCATCACACCCAATAGTAATATGTGCTACACATCCAACCATTAGAGTCTTCAAATATTTCAGCTTATCACAGAGAAAATGTACTTGAGTTTGCTCTTCTTATGTACAAGGAAAATTCATTGCAGCAGAAGAAAAGCTTGGTCTGACATTCTGTCCTTTATCTACCACAAAAATTTCTCTCTAATCCAAATTAATTTACTTGCATGTTCAAACATGAAGTGATAGATCTAACTCCTGCCCTAGTTTTCAGACTCTGCTAGTCTCCTTGAGTGAAAATCTTATATGATAAACTTTTCACGAATTGGACTTCCAGGATTATAACTGAGAAAAACACTGACTTATAAAGGTGTTCTTTCATGCATAAGGGGAAAGGTTTATCCAGCTTGATCCTATTACAGACTCTGTTAGCACAGCTTATACTATTACCATGGCAGTGCTCCCTAATACTTCTGTGGCTCAAAATCTGTCAGCATTTCTCAAACACTCATCTCTTTGAGCTAACATTCACCTATTATTTTATCTCTTTTAAACTTCATAAATATATATGTTTTAAACAATTTTCTTTGGCTAAAGAAGGCACATAGATATTTGTAACTGTAGTTGTGTGAGATTGTAGGCTGTGTTACATACATTGAAATGCGGAACAGCATCAAAATCCTGTGAACAAAAAAATACAATGGTGATGAACTTATTCCTTGGTTTTAAGAGCGACAGCTAAGTGGAATAAATAAGTGTTTATTTCCATCAATTAGCTGCATTTCTGTCCTACCACATAATGTCCTCCCTATATCTTAAAAAACAAATGAGAGCCTAGGCGTATTCCACCCTAAAATAAAACATTGTTTTTAAAACTGTTTGTCTCAAGAAGTGAGGGATCTGATACTTCAGGACTAATCTGCAGCCAATACCATTCCTAAAAACCGGAACGTATCTTGTTATTTTAAACAGTGACAACAGCTTAATTTCAGAAGTATAGAATTACCTCAAATAAAAGATTTCCTATTTTAGCAGTTGTTGCACTCTCTGAGTCCCTCAAAAAGATCTGAACTTGATGTGTATATGTCACAGGATATGCAAAAATCAAACATAGGTTAAGGGGCAAATGAGTCGGCTTTTGCAATATGGAAACACAGCATAGTTCAAGCCTAGTGAAGCCAATGGAAATTTTGTCGGGGTTTTTTTTTTTTTTTTCAGTAGAGCCAGAATTATGTTCTGCATGGGAGCTTGCAGCACTTTGACAACCCAGTTTGAACCCTATACATCTTTTTTTTTAAAAAAAAAGCACACTGAAAAGAATTGCCTTAACTTAGTTTACCTACTTGTTTTCATTGATTTAGTGATAGTGTGCAATTTACTCTGAGAGATGTGTTAAAATTACAAAGCAAACAACAATTAACAACATAAAATTATTACCAGGTGGTCCTGGAGAGGCTGAATTGGTCCCTACTTCATTGAAGATGAAGCTGTGCTACACACACACACAAAAAAAAAAAATACAAACAAAACCACAAAACCACAAAAACCCAAACAAACCAAAACACAAAACCCCCTTCCATTACCTTCGAGCATGAAAATACCCAGAAATGGTGAACTAAAATTTACCAATTGCAGATGAAGGGAACTCAAAGAAACTTTATATTATTTTTGTCTACTTACTTTTTCCTTGAAATCTTAAAAACAGTGAAGTTTCTTAACCAACATAACTCTGACCTTAAACCTTCATTCACTTAAGTAATGGGGTATTTTTTCAGTGTATCGTGACGTTTACAATATAAGTAATACTTTCTGTATTCCTGACTACTTACACTGGAAATCTAGTTTGCCCTTAACTCGGAGAGAAATGGTGGTAATACACAATGCTTTCCAATGGACGTAAGTATTTAGAAATATGATGAATTTACCTTGTCTGTTGTTGGTGGGATAGCTGGTGGAATAGTTGAAGCAGGTTAGAAGTTAAATTAATTCCACTGCAGCATGTTCACCAAACACTCTATGCATCCCTAGCACATTTAGCTTAAGCCATTCTGCAGTCAGAATGGGTACATAGTCATTACTTGTCATGGTGTCATGATGCTGACCATGAGGGAAATTTAAGGATAGATATGAAGTGGAAGTATGGAAATGCAGGTTACCGCAATTGATAATTCAAAAGCAAGTTGCTAAAACAGTAGGAGAGAGAAGATGAGCGATGAAGAGATCACATCTGCCACAGGGAAATTAGATGTGGCAAGTAAATTTTCATTTCATTTGGACAACAACTACCTGCGTAGTTACATACAGCATTTAGGATCAGATGAGGTTATTTTGTTTGCTTTTTCCTGACGATACTCTTGTTGAGGTTCTTTTCTTGTTGTTTATCCCTGGTTAGTGTTACATATGGAAGAATAACACGGACTGAAAAAAAAGAAGCATATAGAGCAAACAGAAAGGATATGCCAAGTCAAGCATATTAAATCTAAAATAGCAGCTGGCTGAGAAAACGTTTGGCAAGGGGAAGAACAATGCCAGAGAACAGGCATCTCAGTGCTAGGTCAGGATTACTTCATATTCAACTGCATGAACTGTTTTACTTTTTTCTTTGTCAATAAGGCATTGAAAAGCCATCCAGCAGTCCAGGGACATGTGCTATTTCTATGCAATATCAGAATAGATGGTTACAACATCAGATTTTCATGTAAAAAGACACACAAAAAGAATACATGGAAGAATTCCTCTACCTTATAAACATCAGTTGGACACCTACATGGGCACTATTGCCTGATCTTGCCAACAAAAGAACAGTACATCTTCTAATTACTCCATATGTCCTGAAATTCCATGAAAGTATTTCTCTTGCAGTTAACACTACCCTGACCTATTTTCTCGCTGGATCTGCTGACTGTACTTCCAGCCTTCTTGTGCAGTGTAATCAAGTTCTGGCCCACTAACACTAGACCCAGCATAATCTCTCTCCTGAACATTTCCTATTTTTCCCTATTCATTGTGCCTTCCTCTGCTGCTTTCAGGATTCTCTCCATCTTCATTTTCAACCCTATGTTTGGAAAAATTTTGTGAAGTCAGGGTGTTTAATCTCGACAGGTGCTAAGACTGCAAATTCCCCTGCTTTCCTTGAATGGGGTGGCTTCAAAGGAAGATGCACCTATCAGTCGCAGATCACAATTACTCTTGTTTTTTCTATTTTACCCTTAAAATTCACAGATTCTTCTTAGCTAATTCATAACTACCTCCATGATCTCCAGTGCTTGAACGTTGACTTACATTTTAATTTTGCTGGTATCATCCTTAAGTGAAATAACTGACCTCACACATTTAGGTCTGGTTCTGAATTTGGCCTTTTCATGCTTCACCATTGCTAGATACCCAAAATGCAATAGCTGGCAAAAGTACCTTGGGTTTTGTCGCTGGCTGGGAGACAGCCTGTTTTGGCAGATGGAAGTTTGGCTGGGAAGATCAATGAGCTTGGAGCCTTCAGGCTTCATTATTGCAATGTAACATAACTGGTCCAGAATAATTTCCTACAGGGTGAAGGATGTGACAGTCCATAGCTGTACACATTCTGATAGTACAGATACAGCATCTGATCCAGTAGGTTTCTGGGTTAAACTCCGAATTCTTAATGCAGATTCTCTTGAGGCATTCAGTTGGGTCTTGGCAATCACATAAAGGGGTCTGGGAGGAGAAGGGCTGAATAGCTTGATCCTCATGCTGGTCCAGTGCCAGGTCCCAAACAGTTAAAGTGACCAAAAAGGCGTTTCTAAACTACACCAGCTGCTAGCAGCTCCACAGGAACCATCTGCCAGGTTAGTGCATCCCCATGCAGTCATGCCTTCATTATGCAGCTTCCAGTTCTTACATGGGGAGGACTATGTAAAAAACCAGCTAGATGTTGACATAAAGCTTCCTTGGAAATCAGGAAATTCTGTTCCGGCAGCTGACAAGTTTCAAGCCACTTTGTAATCCTGTCATATGGCAAAGAGACCAGAAGAACGTGAGAAGATATAATTTCACATCTTAATTTTCCAAGTTCCCAACAGGCTAAGGACTCTGGAGTTATCCTTATTATGCAGGCACACCACAATAACAACAAATTTCTAGAACAATGGAGTTGTCACTAAGAGCAGAGGCTGGTACTTCCGTTGTGGCCCATGGGTGGAGAACATGCTGCCAAGAGAGATTCAAATCTGTTTTCTTCTGGAGAAAAAAATTGGAACCTGTTTCTTTGCCATTCGAATAACAATAATATCTCAAGGGAAAAGACACAAAAGAAAGAGGAGGAGAAAAGGAAACGTCTGGAGAAAAAAGAGTAACTCCAGTGTAGTACACAATACTGAGAGGACAAATACAAAGAAAATATGAATACTAAGTAAGATGTGCTATCAGTGGCTACTATTATGATCTATACTGACATATTGGAAGGAAGAAAATGAAAGAGCAGAGCTGGAATCTCTATGGGTGTAAATCGGCATCACTCTTCCTTGACTGCAAAAAGCTACGACAATTTAGAACAGCTGGTTTTTTGGCCCGTGCTGGTTTTTAGGGTTTTTTTCTGGTTTTATTTTTGTAAATCACAGTGATGATCACAGGACAGAGGATGGCTTGACAATATGAGCTGTGAATCCCATGGGATTTGTCTGCTGTTTTGAGTTTTCAAAGCCTTTTGAATGCTTAATGCAATGCTATTTGAATAACTAACAAAGTTTTCTTTGGCAGAAACCCTATTTGGTATCAGAACAACTAAATGATGACTTCAAATGATAATTACCGAATTGTGTTATTGCTGGTTCGTAATTGTATGTTTGGATGCTGGGAGAGGGAGGAATTAAATCCTGTATCATTGACCATGTCAGGAGAACTGGTATTCTGAGTTCAGAGGGAGACTTCAGTTCAGCTTTTGCTTTGAAAATGTGCTTTCTTCCTTATGGGGAACAACAACATGTTGTTTCTTAATTAGGTTTTGGTCTGTTTTGCCCACAGTCCTTATCTGCTTGTCAAGGATATTTACAAAGAGTACCACAATCCAGCACGCCTTTATAATTGTGACTCTTTTACAAATGATTTGTTGCAGACAAATAGGCGTATATACTACTCAGTAGCAACAGCAGAGTTGTAGAAAAAAGAACATAAATTGTTTTGTCTTTTGTTCACAGTACTTTAAATAGCCATGCGCTAGACATCAGAGATGGCAAACAGATAAATAATTACAGTAGTGGAAGAAAACAACAGTGAAATACAACATAGCAGAGTCAAAGGAAAATGCTGCCTGAAATAAGCTTGTTTGTAACTGCCTCTGTACATGGGTAAGAAAAACAGGCTTTCCCTATACAGTCATCTAGCAGCCAGGTTAAGTCTGTTTGAAGGTTCACAAAACAATTTGCTTTATCCACTAGGAATGTATAATACCACATGAAAATCTTTTTCAAGATGTTAATTATGGTAAATGAAGGCACGATCCTACTGTGCTTTTCTTCATTCTTAATTACTGTTTCAGTTCTTAGAAGTTTAAGGAGGTAGTTTTAGTAAGCTCTGGTGAAGACAGATTTGCCAAGTAATGGGTCATGTGAACAGGAATTTATTTTCTTATGTGAACTTCAGTATTCAGAAATGTCTTGCCAGCCACTGAGAAGGTGAAATCTCTCAACACCTGCTCACAAAAATGAGTCTCCCTTTTCTCTGATGCTACAGGTGAAGTAGCTGCTTTGAGAACAAAGCAGCACCGATCGCGAGCGTGGCCGTAGCCTCCTGTTGACACCCATCAATAAAATGCCTGTGCCTAACTTCTGTGCAACTGCCAGATTCATTTGATGTCATCTGTCTCAATATATTGAAGCTCTGTTATTAATTTTACGCAAAGTAGTGCCTTTGGTCTGGATTGGAGTATTTTAAGAGGTTATTTGAGAAGGCATCACAACGAGAGTGGTCTGTAACTGTGCAGTGTGGCCACTGTTAGCACCTGCACTTTCCTAAGAAGCAAAACAGACCACTTTGCACTCTCATCTGTTGAGCTAACCCAACAGATTAATCCTGTCTTCTAAGTGATTCACAGAGAATTAAGAAGGTTAAAGAACTGGTGTTTTCTTCCAAGGACTGATTATCAGGGCTAGTTTTGGCTATCACTGTGACAAGTTCATTTCATATAGATAGATAAGCAGACAGATGTCTGTGTCTGTGTGCATCTGTGTGTCTGCATGTGTTGTCTGAGATCCAACAGGACAAGAAAACAGAAACCAGCCACCTCTCTTAACTGCTCAGGAACTCCTCATTTTGTCTCTGTGGCCCCCGAGTTGCCTCTGCCGAGAATTATTGTTGGACTCCTCATTTCAGCAGAGAAGTACCAGGCCCCAACACAGGCATTTGGTCAACTGCCAAAGTTGAAGCTTTTGCACCCTAATTTTTTAATAAGAAATAGTCCTCCTTTGTCATGTAAAGATTTATTACAAAGTGGTCTGGAAGTCTTTGCCTTCCTTTTAGGCCTTCGCTACACAGTCAGCTGTTTTCCAGAGATTCCTCCAGTCTGTTTTTTTCATATCATCATTTTAGCAATTACTTAAAGATTGTTTGAAATGTCTTGCTTTGAACTAGTTCAGGAGATGGAGCCTTCTGCCAAGAGATTGACAGTAAGCATAGATTTAAGATTTCTAACATTATTAATGGGGGTATCTTCAAAACAGTTGAATTAGTAGTGAAGTATCAGTTATAATTGTAAAGTTTTTCATTAATTCATAGGGTTGCTGTGATTAGAATTCACTTCTAGCTCTTACAATAAGTTTATGGTGGTACAGATTTTGCTTAAGGCTCAAGTGAAACATAATGTTTGGTCTTAATCCAATGTAATGTGTTGCCCAGTCAGGATTTCCTCTAATGACTCATTCATACACCTACTGAATTGAAAAGGATATGTGTAAATCGACATTGGACTCAAAACTCCAAGACTCTTGACTGTTTATCTTATCTCTGAATTGGCATCATACAACATATTTATACTGTAATCATATAAAAACCGCAACTCTTCCTCTTTGCTTTGTTTTTCCTGTCTAATGAGGTCACATCAAAGAATGCAGGTCACACATACAGGATGGGACAAAAGTGGAGTGTAATTCTGGACAGCCAACTGCAAGTGTATTCCCAGTATAAAACAGTAACTGAGTAATCCCACAAGCAAGCTATAATGCCGTAAGCTAATGCAGGAACCAGCGGGGTTCAGCTACTTTGTGGGATCTGCTTCTGTGCACGCTCTCGCCTCCTGATGAGTGCAAGTTCACTTGCCCCTTAACAAGAGCTCCTTCCCCCAGCAAGTGATCTGACTTCAGCACAGGAGGGAGAAGGGGCTACACCAGAGCAGTTATGGAGCAGAGGATGTAATCTGCTACTTCAAAGTTCTTCTTATCTTGCGGCAACTTATGTGGCCATACACAAAGGTGGTCTTTGTACATATAGCAGAGGAATAACAGATAGAAAAAAAAAAGATGTGTTACCATCTGTAATTTGTTTTAAGGACTACACTTGAAAGGTTTCCAATTTGCCAAGATTAATTTTCAGAATTAATATCCATGATGTCAAATATTCACAAATTCGAAGTTGTGGGCTTGTATTATTGTCAAAATCTCAGGGAATTCCAATAAATCCTTTAGCATCTACCCAAATAAACTTTTGAAAGGAGGCTTAAAAGTATACTGGAAATAAATGGATGGTAAGAAAATCTATGAGAATGGATAGCTGCTTATTTACAGTAGGCAAAGGCAAAACTAAAGCCAGTGTCAGAATTTCAAAACTCAAATAGCTGCATGAGAAGCTGAAGCATACATAATTTAACAGTGAAGCTAATTACCTGTTACAACAGTGTTGTTGGGAGTGTAGTGATCAGGATTAGATCACTTTCTGAAAAAACATTCTTTAGTTCAACCAGGAATTATGGGGCTTTATGCCAGAAGCTAGAGTAGCTGATTATGGTAATTGTTCCTGACCTTT
The DNA here is from genome assembly GCF_023634155.1 of Falco peregrinus. Classification (NCBI taxonomy): domain Eukaryota; kingdom Metazoa; phylum Chordata; class Aves; order Falconiformes; family Falconidae; genus Falco; species Falco peregrinus. The sequence goes on from NC_073739.1 coordinate 20,337,080, forward strand.
TGATCCAGTAATACCATGTACTAGCTTTCCAACCATACATACTACGTGCACTTCTTCTGCACAGTTTTCCTGAATGTGAGCAGGACCTTGGATGCCACATTGTGAAATACTGTGTGTGATTCACCCAATATAACAGATCAAATCAATAAGCATTTAACAAAGCCCAGACGTGAGACTCCTCTCCCCTCATGCTAGTTGCCAAGTAGATGGCCTCTTAAGATCGCAGAAAATATCTTTCTGCACAATCCCAGAAACAAAGCTGTATGTGCTGAGAGATGTTTTTTAACTAATTATTCATGTTTTCATAATTCCATGTCTTCTTGCGGATGAGGATTCAATCTGCATCCTTTTCAAGGCAACCTCTTGCTTTCTGAAATTTTTTTTGGCAGCAGATAGGCCCATTGTGGGCTAACGGATCAGGTTCAGACTTCATAAACATTGAAACCAGTACAAAAACACTGCAGAAAAACAATTCTTTTTTATTGCAGTCCCAGGTACACAGTCCTACAGTTCCTTCAGATATAACAGCTTCATGAATCTAAGATGGTAGACTTATTTGTCAGCCCATGTCTGGTACTGTTCGTTGTAACCAAAGCAAAAGCAAAGCAGTCAGTCAGTGCCTCTTATCAGTCTGTGCAGCGTTATCATTGTTCTCTTGGTCAAACAGAATTATGCCTATATTTGCTATATCTGCTTCTCAGAATGGAAACGTTTTTCCAAATTAAGTAAGATATTTGATATATTGTAGGGCAAACTGACGGTAGAAAAAACTAAGAATGATGAGTTTTGAGAGTCAGATGCAAGGTTGACTTGGCCTATGTCCCATTTATCTCCATTCAGAATCTAAAGATGAAGATAGGAACAACGAACTTTGTTTGGGCTCACTCTTTTGAAATGAGTGCATACATTCTGTCATGCTCTAAAAATGGTAGTTATTCTTACTGGTCCTCAAAGGTGAATGGGATTTATGTATTTATTTTTTAAGGAGAGCATCGAAGTGCCCTGATAACTGCTTCAAATGACTGTGAGTCATCATGGATCATCACATGACCAAGTTACAGCTTGCTCTTTGTTACTTCAGGAGATATAATTACTCTCTAATTGCTAGGTTTTGCTTAATATGATACCGTTGGTGGTGTTCCTTGGTGGAGATATCACACAGCAGCAGTCCTAGGTCACCATCTGGAAGTCCACAGGCTGCTGTTATGTATGAAGCACTTCAAAAACTCTGCAGTGTTACCAACTGTTTAAGTTACCTGTACAGCAGAACACTGACTCCCAGCCTTGCTGCTCTGAAAAAAAAAAAAAAAAAAGGCAACATACTGTATCTTACTGAACTCATCCCTTTCTGGGTCCTGCTGCTTCCTTTCTGTTCCTATCCACCTTTTCTGTTGCAGGACTGCTCCGCATTTCCAGGAACAAACAGGGAGGCACAAGAGCTGGTCCTGTACAGGAATAGAAAAGCTGCTGCAGGACATATCTCCATGGGCTTAGTGCCTTAACTAAAATGTGGTCAATGTGGTCATGTCTTCATGAGCAGTATTATCAAGCACAACACTTTCAAATCTCTCTCAAGGTCAGCTCTTAGAGGAGTTTCAAAAGTCATGGAGGGTTTTCTCTCATATTCATTAACATCCACAGATGTGATCATTGATGGTTGCTGTGATTGCTAATGACTGCCATGGGTCCTTGGAGGAGGCCACAGAATTCTGTTTGGAAGTGCTGCTAGCTCACAGAAGACCTATCTTTTCCCATGTCCATCCAACCATCAGCCATGCAATTCTGATGCAAATACCAGACCCATCTTCATCAGGTAGGAAAACTGAGGTTCAAGAAACCCTGAAATGATCCTAGAGAAACGTGCTAGGAAAACAATATGCAACATGGGAATTTGTTTCTATTTCTATCTGCTCACAGGATAAGAAGAGAGATATCATTAAATGATTCTATTTTAGCCAAAAAATAATGATGGTGCCATGTAGCTGGCAGTAAAAATTCATGGTAAAATTCTTACAGGAACTGAAAGTTGTATATCATAATTCAGATTTTGTACAGCCATATAGCTTGATCAGCACTTCTTATTCAAAAAATATTCCCAGCAATGAGTTCAGAAGTAGATATATAAACAGGGTTATCAGCTCTAATTGAGATACTATCATATATAACACATACAAAGACACTTGGCAAGCTTTTATCTTACAAGCTGTATTTGCATATGGATGGTATTTATAGCCTCTAAATTAAAGTAAGATTTTTTTTGGTTTTGGTTTTTCATCAACACTGTTCGTCAAGAAGGCCATATAGGAATATGACATTGTGTTCTGGAGCTGACCTGCATTCCTTTCAAACCATTTAATCACACACAGCTGACCAACATTCCTGTAGAAAACCACCTAATCAAATGCATTACAAATACCCCAAATGGTTACTTAATTTCCGTATATGTACAAGTGTGAAATGTGCAGTGTCCAAATATGCCCTTTCATAAAAGCAAATGGCATAAAAGCAAAAGGTGTTTCCAAAGTAAACCTTCTCCCCCCCTCAATCAGCAGAGACTTTTTTAAGGTGGTTAAGATGGTATTGCTCCTTGTAGCTGGCCTTGCACATGAATATTAGAATTCACTGTAATTCGTATTCAAGTTTGTTTTCTACACATCTTAAAAATACAATTTAAGAAGAAAGAAATATAACAGTTTTCCACTTCTGGGCAAGTATGTCAAATGAGCTGCAAAATATTTGAAAATGCATGATGCTGTGGCACCCAGATAGCTCAAGGGACACATCACGGAGGACTGCACTTCCTTCCACCTCCTGATCACTGGGTTCAGCTGAAAAGCTTCTTGAGGCTGTTGCTGTCTGATGACTGTGTCTCAGGATTAAGCGAGTTATTTTAAACGAGTTTTCTTTATGCCCAGTAGCCACACTCCCACTAGCACTTTCACTAGAAATCCCTATAGGAAGGACAAAGACTCACTGAGTGGGGAAGCTGAACTGTTTTCCCTGTTTCCAGAGATCCTCATCTGGAGCGCTGCTCCGTGCTGACTGATGCGGGCATACTTGCGGTGCTGCTGCGTGTGCCTCACGTGTTCCGCGGGCAATAGTTTTCCAAAATGCCCAACTAGCATAAATTCATTAAAATGTCCTAGACGGCATCTTTCGGGATTTTGCGGTGTTTGCTCATCAGAGAAAGTAAAATCTGAGAAGCTCTGTGTTTGAGATGTGAAAAGCTCACTAAAGCCAGGGGAGGTGGCAGGGTGATACATTTAAGAGACAGCATGGAAACTGCCTGTGAACAGTGCTGGGTGGGGGAAAAAAAAAAAAGCAGAAAAAAATAAAGGTCCCCGATAATGCTGCGAAAGCACGGCACAGAACAGGCCAAGTCACAACGAGGAAAAGCAGACAGCAGGCTCCCTGTCCTGCGCGCCCCCCACCGCCCCCCACCACCCGCCACCCGCGGGGCGACCTGTCGGGGTGGCCCCCCCGGCAGCCCCCGCCGCGCCTGGGCTGCTGGCGGGCGCACCGGGCGGCTTGGTGCGGGGGCGCCGCCGCTGCTCCGCTCGCCGCCGCACCCCGCGGGGAAGGAGGCTGCGGGCCGAGACCCGCCCGCGGGGAGGTGCTGGGGGGGGGGGGGGGGGGGATGGGGAGGGGGGGGTGCCCCGGCCCCATCCGCGCCAGCGGGCGGGCCGCGGCGGCGCTCTCCAGGTTTTACAGCGGACCAAAAAAAAAAAACAAACCCCGCAGAACAGCCGCCACCCCAAACGCACCAAGTTTTTATTCCAAACAGATGTGAGCGGCCCGGACTCGCTGTTTTCAGGTATTTTTAGCGCAGCGCCGCGCCACGCGCTGTATCGCCTGGCACGAGGGCGCCGCGCTCCCCGCGGGCGCGGGCACGGCCGCACACGTGCGCAGAACGCGCGTCGGGGGGGCGGGGGGGCGGCGGGCACCCAGCGCCCGGGACCCCCGGCGGGGCAGCGCCGCCTCCGCGCCCCGGCCGTCCCGCCCCCGCCGCCCCCCACGCCTTCGCGGGGCGCCTCCCCCCGGCGGGGGGTGGTGGTGGTGGGGGGCGCCGCCGGTCCCCGTCCCCCCTCCCTGCGCCGCCGGTCACGTGGCGTCGCCCCCCGCGCCCCGAGACCGCGGAGCGCGGCGGCATTGTGACGCAGCAGGCCTCCGCCGCGGCGGGGGGAGGCGCGGCGCGGCGCGGCGGGGCGGGTGAGTGCCGCCTGCGGGAGCGCGCCGCCGGGCGGCCGGGGAGCGGGGCGTGCGGCGGGGCCGCCCCCTGCCTCCTCCCGGCCCCGGCCGCTGGCCGGTGGAAGGGCGGGGCGGCGGGAGCCGGGCCGCTGCCGGAGCCCTGCCTGCACCGGCGGGGAGTGGCGGGGGGCGGCAGCCGAGAGGCGGCACCTGGGTCCTTCCCCGTCTCCATCACCCCCGCGGCTGCCGTGGAACGACCGCGGCCGAGCGGAGCGGAGGGGTGAGGTGAGGCGAGGGGAGCGGAGCGGAGCGGGCGGGAGGCTTTGTTGCCGCCGACAGCGCTGTCCCGCGGGGCGGCGGGGGGAGGCGGGCGGGGCCGCGGAGCCGGGCCCGGGGTCCCCGGCGGGGGGATGCGGTTAGCGCTGGGGGCGCCCGGCGCGGCTGGGGGCGTCCCGGGGGGCCGCGGGAGCGGGGGTGCCCGGGCGGCGGGAGAGGCGGCCGGGGGCGGGGAGAGGCTCGGCCCCCCCAGCCCGCCCCGGGGAAGTGCTTTCCGCATGAAATCACGGCTGAACGCGGGGGGATTGACCGGGGCCGAGCACATCCGTGATGCCAGCCCCGCGGGGTGCCGCCGCAGAGCCCCTCGCAGCGCAGTGGAAGCCACTGACACCCGAAGCGGTCGCAAATCTGCCGCTGCTCTGCGCGGGGCCGGGCGTCCCTGGAGGGGCACGCAGGCTTCAGCGCCCTCCTGTCCCACCGGGCACGCTGGAATCTGGAGGAAAACCGAGCAGGAGCGGAGTTGCCTGTAACTGCGGGGAAGCAAACGCCAGGTTGCCTGGTAGAAAAACTGCGCCTTGGCTCATATGCTTGGGTCAGTCCGAGATCGTGTTTTTGCACCACCAGGGATCAAACCTTTTCCATACCCACATCAATGAACGTTTTTATGTGAGCAAATGCAATTTGCGTGAGGAGCTCGAGGACTGGGTTCTGGGAGTACTGGCAACAAACCGGCTCCCAAAGAGTCTCAGTCTTCATTGTCAGTGTTATCACCCCGTGGCACTTTCAATGGCTGGCTTAAAGCCACAGCTCTTGGAGAGATACCACATCAGTCACAACTGCTTTTCAGAAAGCCTCCCCATCCCAAAATCCACCAAAAAACTGCTGCTGCCTATGGTTTCCATAGGAAATCTTGGAAGCATGGCCTCATTGTACACCTTGGCCATCCAACAGTGAAAGGTAACAAGTTTAAAAAAAATTATTCTGGAGCAAATCACTTGATTGTTGGATCCTTTTGTGATATTTAAATGGCTGAAGAAAAGAATACAACTGTAGCATAGGAAAAATCAAAACTACATTATATCTTAGGCAAATAGATCTGATCCTGCGGCCAGGAATTACGTTGAATGATGTGCACGTATTCAAGCCTTGTACATGTCGCGACTTTCATAGGGTCCTGCCTTTGCTGAATTTAGTAGGTGTATGTACTGCACATACCTCCCACAAGCCATGCATAATATGACGCATTTCCTTACTGCCACCCGTAAACATGAGCTTCTTCATCCTAAAATCCTCCGCAGCTAGCTCATGGGCTGCCCAGTGGACATGGTAAGTCACTCCCCTCTTCATACTGCTAAGTCTGTGAGTGTACCTGGCACCATACTGGAGCCATAGTTTGAAGATTTTGCACCTAAAGCTGGTCTAGAGAGCAGGCTTGAGGGGTCACTCAAGAGAGAGTTCAAACACAGTGAGAAGAGCTCTTCATGTGAACAAAACAATTAGAATTTGACGTGTCCAGTTGTCAAGAAGAAACTTGCTTTACCACTGTCATTGCAGAATTGTATAGCAGCATTACCTTTAGGTATTCCTTCAGTTAACAGAGGCATCGTGCCTGTGCCTGGTGAGAAAAGGCTCCCTTTGTAAGGTGTGGTGTGTTTCCTTTCTCTATGTTTTTGTGTGTCAAAGACTTGACTTATGCTAAGTGACTGCTCCCACTTCACCCAGTCACTAGGGTGTCTCAAACCAGCAGTTCGGTCATTTTTCAGATCTTTGTGATTTCTGGTCTGTGTTGTTGACTCAATGTGCGGCAGAAAGCAGATGTGGCTTGTAGCTTGTTGAGAAAGTGGGTAGAACAGAATTATATTGGAGGAAGGGGCCAGTGAGGAGTTATCTCCAAATCAGAGGAGCCTGTAAAAGGCCAGTCTGTTAAAAAAACCTCCATGTTTGAGCGAATAGTCCAGTGTGGGCTACTCAAAATACTCTTAAGTGGCATTTTGACATAAGGAGATGAGCAGTCTTTCAGGTAAGTAGGTCCTGTAGAAGACAGTAAATTATGTTAGACAGAAACTGCTTGTCATCTCAACGTTTTTTCTCTAATGACTGTGATGTGGTAAGTAAGTATGACATGATTTCTTTAGGGCCAGCATCTGAGTTTACAAAGAGCTGCATGGTTGGACGTGTGACTAAGTGGTACTTTCGGAGATGCAGTCCCTCTGCTGAGTACTGTGAATAAGTGATAGGTCACTTTGCATTTATTTTTTTCGTGATTGGAAATCCATAATTCCAAGTATCTACATATTTTGCAACCGTTTTTTGACAAGGCATCAGCAGAGCTTCAAGAAACTAGGAAGTGCCTCTTTCTGCCCCTCTGCTTCCCAAATTGTCTGGTCTTGCTGGGAGCCAAAACCTGTCCCCATGCAAACTTCATCAGTGCAAGAAGTCTTTCCCACACATACCTGAGGTGGGATACCACCCACACTGGTACACGTCTTTTTGCACAGTCCTTTTCCAAGGATGTCCCAGCCCCTGTTGTCTCTACACCCACAGCAGCTCTGTCCTGCTTTGACACTTGCCTGATTAGAACCAGGATGGGGAAAGCCCTGCTGCAGCTGCTGTAGTTTCTGTTGTCTGAGATGGACACATGCGGGTAGCACTGCCTCCACGCTGTGATGAGATGCCAGCAAGAAAGGGGAGCACATGGCCAGAGGCAGCCCAGCGGGTGGGATTCTACCATCATGGAGAGCAGTACAAAAGTAAAGTGCAGGGATGCTGGGGCATTGTTTGATGTCATGTATACATGAAGTGGTGATGCTGCACCTCACAAGCACGAAGACCAGAAGTTCCAAGCAGCCTTTGTGGGATGTAGCAAGTTATCTCCCTTCACACGGTTTTTAAACATCTCAGCTGACAAGATGGGATGTGCAGCAGAGCTTTATTTCCACCCTTGTCTGACTCTATTACCTACCTGCATGAAGCTCCAGAAGCAACCCATGAATCATGAGCATGGTTACAGGAGCAAGGAGAGGAAGAGAAGGGAACAATTTCCATTTTTATTTCAGTGTTATTACAATAAACCTACATCTATTTCAGGTTAGAGTTGAAGGTAAATTGCCAGAAGGAGAATATTCTCATCGTTCCTTATGGAACCATGTAATTAGTGCTAAGTAAAATAAAGTTCGTATTTTTCAGGTGAAATTCGTTGTAAGGAACCAGTTTGTCAATGCTCTACCATATATTGCTTAGAAAATACAGTGATTTTGCACAGTTGAATGTATATGTTCATTGTCAAGATGAAAAATATCTTAAAGTTGAGAAGTATTGGATTTTGGAAGGGCAAGTAGTTGTACTTTTCAACTGCTGTCAGGATAGGACCATAACTAAACTAAAGGAAATAATGCTTAGATAATTGGCAAGAGAACTTGGAGAAGTGTTGTGTCTGTGCTCTCTCTTTTTCTGGCAAATTTTGCCATTTCTCAAAGGAGACAGAGAAGATAGGCTTACATGGAGCAGGTGCATAGTAAACACAAGGGAATTTCTCTTTAAATGCAAATGTGGTTGTGCGATAGATTTATATGCACAGTGGAACCATTGGAAACAAGAAAATAGAACGTGTGCATCAAATACCTTATTGATTCAAGGTCCCAAGAGTTTTTAACTGAGGGGGGAAAAGGTATTTAATTAATTACTGTGGTGGAAATGTCACCTGCTGCTTACCTGTCTAAGGTGGAACTGTAATTTCATCTTTCAAGATAAAGCTCCAAGTGATTCAGAGGTCTGAAGATCTTAGAGGTATCAGCTGCCATAGTTTGGCAGTTGGGGCAGTCCTTCATTAGGTATGTTTTCTTGTATGTTAAGGACCATTTATAAAAGCTTATTTTGAGTATGAATGTGGTTGATTTGCACTTTATTAAGAATTACAGAGTAATGCTTGAAAATTGTTTTTCTGGTTAAAACGTAGCATTAGGTTCGTAAGGTTTGCTGTAAGTATTTCCTTTTCAGTTCCGTTTCCTCCCAAGTTCTTGTTTGCAGTCAAACTGCTGCCATTATTTTCTTTGTTTATACTGGAGAAAAAGGCATTGTCTCGCTTACCTTTTAAACTCAATACAGTGTATTGCATGACCTCTTCTTGAGTATAAATCCACCCACCCCCCCACACCGTCTGTTTTATTGTTACTGTATCAATCTGGAACTTAACATTTACAATTAAATTCTAATCCGGAACCTAACACTTCCCTTCAAGCCTCGCTCCCCGCCCCCCCCCCCCCCCCCCCAGCCCCCCATCCTTTTAGCAAACTTGTTTACATCTGTTAGTAAAAATCAGGCTGTGCTGCATAGCTTTCTCACATGTGCATGACAGGGGTATGCACATGATTATGATTTGAAGCTATACTGCTCTGCTGGTTATCCATGCAGGATCTGGCCACACTGAATGGCATTTTTCTTAAGAAATAGGAAATATATTTAACTGTCCAGACTAACAACATATAACTGCTGGCATGCTTATACATGAGTGTACCTATCTTGTGTTCTCTTTTACTAAAATACAACTGTAAATACTCTGTCCTTTGTATGCTATGCTGTCAGTTCCAGTTTAATCACAGTAGTAAATTTATGAAGAGCCCAAGAATTGCTTTTGAATTGGCTCAATATTTTAAGTATTGAAGTTGTCAGCATGGTGAGAGATTTATTTTAATATTTGTAAATCTGCATCCAAGGTGTTTTTAAAAACCAACCAACCAAACAAACAAACAAAATAAAACTGGGAAATACAGTGTGCACAGAAGCAGAGTGCTAGCAAGGTAAATAAGCTGCACATCACACTCCCTGACCCACACTCCTATTGTGCTCAGTCTAAGTACACTAATTTCTCCTCTTGTACATGCAGAGAGTCTGAAGGTATGTGACCTAATTACGTTAAATACTGGGATATTACAATTTTGCAAACTCATATGTTGAGCTCTGGATAAAGCACAATATTTATGCTTGTTGCTAGGACATGGGTAAAAACTTATCTTGAATTACAGAATGGAATCACCATAAGTTATACTTACATCATTAATTATTTGCTTTTCATTAACTTGAAACAGATTTTAAATTAGAGGTAAAGAGATTTATGGTGGCTAAATGTTAGCAACTTTGAGTAAATACTGTAAACTTGAACTCCACCAACGCTTTTCACTTCATACCTGCAGAACTCTAGCATTGTTCCTGTTTAAATTAATGGGCATCCTTGTGGTAGGTGTGAATGGAGTGAGGTGGTGTACCCATGGAACAAGCAGCAAGTTAGAAAAAGGAGGATTCAGCTTTTCCATGTCCTCTAGAATATGATGCATTCTACAACATCTTGATGCGATATTTGCTTGAAGCAGTTTGATAGCATAATTTTCAGGAGTCTGAGTTTGTTTGCATTCCTCTATATACATCTTTCTATTAGTTATTAGTGTATGGCATTTTAAGTTCACCATAGGAAAAGGAGAACTATCTTTTAATGTCTAATTATGATAGCATTAGTTGCCGTTATGATTGAACAGGCCAGATCTTGGAAAAACACGCTGTGAAAGGAATTAATTGCAAGTGAAAAGAGAACCAAATTTGTGATATACCGTTACAGAGCACATGGTGCGGTTCCCAAAATTAATAGTTGAAGGTTTTGCATTTAGTTCAATATGTTTCTTTTAATGTTTGTGTTAGAGTACCATGTTGTATCTGATAAATGGTAATGACACTACTTTTGGTGATAAGTTGACTCTTAGTTCTAGATTCAGGAAGCCTCTGTTTACAAATAGCCAATACAACATTTCTTGGAACAGAGTTTTGGGAGCTGAGAGAGATTAATCTGATGTTAATCTGAGAGATTAACATAAAATCATTACCTGTTGCTCAACATTATGAATCTGCTACTGATATGTATGACACAAATTTAACAATTATCTCAGCTGCTTGGTAGTGCTTTCAAAAGCATTGATGATGTCAGTATAATGGGTAGGTTTTTCACAACATGGCTTGGCAACTTTAGCTGTTCATTCTCTAAGGCTGAACAGACAGCAATTAAACTCTCACCCACATCCTTACAGTTGTTCTTGAGGGTCATAGATGAAGCACATTAGCAAACAGTGCAATGGAAATTGTATTTCTGTTCTTTACTGTGATGCTCCCTGTGTAGAAGAGTTAACCATTGTCTCTCTGCACTTCCTAGTAAAGCACTTCACAAATACGATCTGAGATGAAATGGCTGGAACAGTACTGCCCGATAACTAGAGGTTTAGCTGTGATTGAGTGCTGAAATGACCAGGTCTGGACAGCTAAGTGGAGCATGACCGTGCATGTTCTCAAGGTTTCCACAGAGGGACAGGCAGCAGCATGGGATTTTTATCCATGTGCCCAGAATTTTCTGTAGTTCAGTAGATCACTTCTTCCCATGGTAAATGAGCCCATATATAATCCCTGCTGCTGTGATACGATTCCTACCAGAACTTTAATTGTCTGAATCAACACTAGCTTGTGTGTCTTTATACTCTTCTGGTGAGGCAGCTAAGCATGCTGAAGAGCTGCATTCCTTCTTAACTTGTCTTCTGGTTGTGATTTAGCAAAACACACTCAAAATCACTCTGGAGTGAATCATTCATGATGCAGTTTAGGAACATGTGTAAATCCCTTTGGTCACTTGCTGGGCAAATGGCAGTAAGTGATCCTTGAGAGGCTGTAGTGTCTCGTAGTTTGCAGCTAGCAGAGTTGTGTTGCAGCTGTACAGCAAACCATTGTCTGAATGGAGGAGGTCCTCAGTTTGATGGAATTCATCAGCTCCTGGGTTTCTGCATCACAGGAAGTTCTGCCCCTGGTAGCAGCAGTAATGGATGAAGGTGCTGTGGTGTCTTGATGTTCTGAAATAACTGGCCTTGAAGCAGCAGTTAACTGATGTGCCTGCTTAGGTGAGGGCTTCGGCATCCGGCGTTAACGCTTTATGAAGAGGAATGAGTGCCGTTTACAGGTAACACAGATGCCTCCAGCTGCCTGTAGAGTGTAACAGTCTCTTCATTAGACAGTAAAGCTGGGTGAGTTGCTGTACCTGAAGGATCAGGATAATCTGGCCTGACTCAGTGAATTCCCAGAGGAAGGGCTGACCAGCATGTGTTGCAGTGTCCTCCAGGAGGACAAGGGAAGCAAGTTGTGTAGGGGGAGGAATTAGCCCAGCTAATACAATTACCAAAATGGACACTCTTCCCAGCATGTGTTCCTCATCAAGTCCTATTTGCTTTACAGTGTGTTCCCAGGCTTTGCTTTTTGCAATTGCAATTTTTAGATTAACTTATCTACAGTAGCACTATTTCTGGATGTGTCTACACTGCAGTCGAGTAGTGTGATTGCAGGACATGCAGACAGATCTGTACTACCTTTGATCTATATGTGATGTGAAGATATGCCAGCCTAGACTTAAGGGAGGACTGTCGAAGCCTTCTGGACAGATTGTTAAGTCGTGCTGAAGTCTGTTTTCATCTGTCTTCACTGCTATTTTTAACAGGGCTATCTAGATTAGCACTACTGTGGATACTCCTACGCATGCTGACATAAATTCACGACTGCATGGTCACTGCTTCCTTACAACGCTGTTGGTGGATGCTCTGCACCTGGGTGTGTGTCCCTTATTCTTTGTACTGAGACAGACTAGTTTTATTTTCAGCTGGGTTTAGTTGGTTATTTCACTCTTTAATTCTTCTCTTTAAGGAATTATAGAAAGGGCACTGGAGTGTAGGAGAGACTTCTGGCAATTTTCCACTCCAAAAATTCATTTTATAGTCTCCATTCCAAGTCTGATTGTTAAGCTCAGCTTTAAATAACCTCCAGACCCAGGCCCACACATTTTTGCAAGTGTTAAAATCCAGATGAGAAACCAGGTTGGTGGAGCAATGTTAGAAATTTAGCATTTTGAAATGTTCTTTATGAAAGCGTTGAACCTAGAGTACAATTATGTAAAAAAAATGTGTGGTATTATATGAAAAATAACAGCAATGACAGTAAGGTGGTTACCATACATAAAACACAGTCACACTTTATTAAAAGGATTTGAATATATTTTTAAGAGAAGTAATGTGTACGGTTTTTGAATGTTTCAAGGAGGAGCCCCACACTGCTGAGTTTCTTGTTGGTTTTGTTTGGGTTTTGTTTTGGTTTGGTTTGGTTTAATGGAGGTAATAGGGGTTATTTTTGCTTTGTCAGTCAGATTAATCCTTATTTTACTCCACAGTTCTGTCAATGAAGTGTGCTTCTAATTAGGGTACCACGTTGTAAGAGTAAGGTTTGACCAACAAATATGTTTCCATGTCAGATTTTAGTGTTTTTTTATTCAGAACTCATTATAATCCAACCAGGCAAACAAACAAACTAGCAGAAAACAGCAAAACTGATCTGTATCTAAGGATATACTGTGAAAAGATCTGTCAAGTATCTAATTCTTTTACTATGCAATTTTAATGCTATTTAACAAAGGGAGAAAACAGGGCTTGAAAATTAGATTTAGGGCATAAAAAGATGAATTAATGCAGATTTTTTTCATGCCACAAAAATATTTCACATAAAAGCAAGCACTGTCAAACACAGAGGAATACAAAATAGACTCTAACAAGGCATATGTTTCTGTGACATGAGACATGCTGTAGAGAAGTGAGGTGAAGCTGAGCTTTTTGGTCTGGCGGAATGTTGCAGCTTACTTATCTGCCAAGAAAATATTTTGTTTCTAGATAAATGGTTGAACTGAAATAAATAAAATATTCCCTCATCTTTCCTTAAACAGTTCTTTAAAAAAAGTATTTCTTACGGTTGTCCTTGACACCTTTTTGAGGAAAAATAACAGTCTTGGTTCGCCAGATGGAGGGCAAGAATGCAAGCACATACTACCTAAGCCTGGTTCTAGCACCACGTGGCCCTGAATAAATTATCTTAACTCTTTTCACTTATCCATCTGTAAAATGAGAAGAAAATACATTAGGGAACTGCAATAGCAGAATTGTCAATAGCAACATCTTTTTGTAATGTGGAGATCTGAAAGTAACTAATATTTTTCATTGTGAAAAAGATTCATCCTTCTCTTGGAACAGCTCAGCCAGAGGCTGAGTGTATCTCCTGTAGTGTACTTAGTCTTCCTCAGTCCCCTCAGTGATCCTGCAAAACGCCAAGGGAGCCCTCCCACAGGACAGTGCTCTACACAGGTAGCTCATCGTGTGCTAAAAGTGTAGAACTCAACGTCTTCTTTTGGTTGAAGCTCCTTGGAAAAACAGCCATCACTGGAAATTACATAAACACTTAAAAGATTTCTGATGATTACAAAGTCAGATGCTTTTAAATTAAAAAATCAAGAGCCACTTTGTGCTGTCTTTGCTCTTCCCATTTTTGGCAGGTTGCATGGTGGTCAAGGATGTTTAGCAGGTATCATTGGCTCATTTGCTAATGGAGCTGGAAGGCACATAGATAACAGGGTAAAGAAACAGCGTGGGCGACCTGGTTACACAGCACGTAGAAGAGGTGAACGTACTGAATGCTGCCTTTGCCTCAGTCTTTGCTAGCAAGATTGGCTTTCAATGGAGGAAGGCTGGAGCAAGGAAGGTATATCCTTGGTGGAAGAGTGTCAGGACAGGGAATACTTCAGCAAACTGGACATATGTAAATCCAAGGGCCCTAATGGGATGCACCCATGAGTGCTGAGGGAGCTGGCAGATGTAATTGTGAGGCCACTCAGCAGTCTTTGATCAGTCATGGTGACTTGGAGAAGTACCTGAAGGCTGAAGGAAAGCAAATGTCACCCCCATCTTCAAGAAGGGCAAGGAGGACCCAGGAAACGACGGTTGGGCCAGCCTCACTTCCACCCCTGGGAAGATGCCCCTGCAGCTAATCCTGGAAACCATTTCCAGGCACATGAAGGACAAGAAAATAATCTCTAGTCATCACTGGGGAGGAGGGGATAGTCATGCTTTACCAACTCAATACATTTCTGTGATGAAATGTGTAGCCTGGTAGGTGAGGGGGAGAGCGATGGATGGTGTCTACCTAGGTTTCAGTGAGGCATTTGACACTATCTCTCATAAGGTTCTCACAAAGAAGCTGTTTATGTGTGGGCTGAATGAACAAGCACTGAAGTAGATTGAAAACTAGCCGTATGGCCCAGCCCAGAGGGTTGTGACCAGTGGAACAAAGTCTCGTTGGAGACCAGTTACTGGCAGTGTACCCCAGGGGTCAAATCTGGGTCCAGTCCTGTTTAACATCGTCATTAATGATCTGGATGATGGGGCAGAGTGCATCTTCAGCAGGTTTGCAGGTGACAAAACTGGAAGGAATAGCTGATATGCCAGAGGGTCAACATTGCCAACCAGAAGAGAGCTCAACAGGTGGGACAAGTGGGCTGATAGTAACCTTAAGTTACTGCACAGAAGTGCAAAGCCCTGCACCGGTGGAGGGGCAACCCCACACACCAGTATATGCTGGGGGCCACCCAGCTGGAAAGTAGCTTGCAGAAAAGGACCTGGGGGTCCTAGTGGACACCAGGTTGAACATGAGCCAGCAAGTGTGCCCTTTTGGCAAAGGTGGTGAATGGTATCCTGGGCTGAACTGGACAGAGGACATCCAGCAGGTCAAGGGAGGTGATCCTTCCCCTCTGCTCAACACCGGTGAGGCCATGTTTGGAGTACTGTCCAGTGCTGGGCTGCCCAGTATGAGAGAGTGATAGACATGCTGGAGAGACTTTGACAAAGGGCCACAAAAATCAGTAAGAGATTGGAGCATTTCACATAAGACTAAGCATCTGGGACTGTTCAGCCTGGAGAAGGAAGGCTTAGGGAGAGCTTTTATCAACATATAAAAATACTTGCA
This sequence comes from Falco peregrinus, assembly GCF_023634155.1. Lineage (NCBI taxonomy): Eukaryota > Metazoa > Chordata > Aves > Falconiformes > Falconidae > Falco > Falco peregrinus. The sequence continues at coordinate 20,352,398 of NC_073739.1, forward strand.
GGGAAGGTGCAAGGAGTGTGGAGCCAGGCTCTTTCCAGTGGTGCCAGGGGGCAGGAAAAGGGGCAACGGGCAAAGATTAGAACACAGGAGATTCTCTCTGAACATCAGGAAACACTTTTTCACTGTGAGGGTGACTGAGCACTGGCACAGGTTGCCCAGGGAAGTGGTGGAGTCTCCACCCTTGGAGATACCCAAAAGCTGCCTGGACACAGTCCTGGGCAATGGGCTGTAGCTGAAACTGCTTGAGCATGGGGGTTGGACCAGGTGTCTTCCAGAGGTCCTTTCCAACCTCAACTCTTCTGTGATTCTGTGAAACACTGCAAAAAGAGTCATTATAATTAATACAGACAGGGCAACGCTGGCTAACCTGTGTCTCTGCCTCTGTCATGCTGGCCTTGTACGGTGCTAAGCATGATACCCAACTCATTATATAGCAGGCAGCCATGAAAGCTATATGCTTTCGCGTTTAAGTTGTCTACATTGAGCCTTTTGGTGTCTGGTACATAAGAGATGTGAAATGCAGTGAGAGTCATCTCCCACTTCTGGCAGTGATGAATACAGTCCGGAGATACGAACAGATACACAGGTACTCCCATGCACCGTTCCTGATCCTGGCCCTTCTCTTGTGTTACTCAGTAGCTTCTCTGAAGTCCCTTTGTCTCTGTTTCCAATTTCTGGATGGGGATAATAATGCTTTCTCATCTTGTAATGGAGATGGTGAATGAATTAATGAATGTTTGTGAAACACTTGGACAGTACTGATGAGTGACCTTGAAAAAAGCAGATATAAATTAAATAAGATTTAGAGTAGCTAAATGCTGGATGGGGGGAAATAAGAAGTGGAAATAACCACCTGCTGTTTCTGGGTAGTCTTGGTTGTGCCCTGCATGAGGTTGAGTTCCTTTTGTAAAACACTACAGTGTGATCCTTCAGTTAGACTGTATCAAAGTCAGTACAAGGAGATGAATGTCCCCTTGCGTAAATTTTGTAACATGGTAGTTATTGACATAGTGAGGTTTATTTCTTTAGCTCGTTTCAAAGGTGTAGTTACATTTTTGTAAAGGGTTTTAAGAATCTCTGAAAGAAGATGCTACAAAATTACAGCTTAAAATAGTATTGCTACTTCTGTAGCCGGCATTTCTGCTGTCATCTCATCCTATACTTCTGTTAGAGCACTAGTACCTGTACAACTGAGTGCTAATGTTGGGTCATATTTGCTGCCTTTATTATTTAAAATAAATAGTGTTGGATAGCAGCACTGTAGGTATGGTAGCACTTTATAGCTGCACAAGTGCAGTTGCAGTCTACTTCTGATTTCTCAAATTAAAAAAAGACAGTTTTGAAAGACAGCGTTCTGATCTAGGGGTTTAGATGTCTCTCAGAGAACTTTAGCTGTTCTTCATTGAATTTTCCAGTTTCCACCGAACTGAAATAAAAAATTCTTGTTTGGCAATGCTTGAATTTCCAGTGATTTACACTGTTTAACTTCTAAGAACTTTTGCAAACAACAGCTTAGGCTATATCTAGGGAATAAGGTATGAAAAATTGTAAAGATTTTGTCCTTTCTTCATTTTGATTTTATCAAAATAAGGATATTTGCATAGCTGTTAACGGTCAAGTGCCATTGCTAATTATGAGAAAAGTAACTTGTAGTAAAATTGCTAGATGCTTTTTAATTATATTTCTTTGCTTTGAAAGTAAATACATGTAATATATGCATATAGTCAAATTTTTGTATTTCATCAAGTAGTCACAAATGGAAGTGGGTTTGTCCGAGTGATAAGGAGAGTGGCCTCTTGTGAGTTTTTGAGTTCCAGGTTTGGGGTTTTGGCCCATGTCCAAGATATGTGCAGGTACGTGCTCTGTGATATGCCGTGCCTAACACTGACTCACGTACCACATGAAAGTGTACTGCTGGTTATCTACTGGTGCCCCAGACCCTGACTGTGAGTAAAACCCACTTTGCATCTGCAGAAAGTTTCCCTTCGGAATTTGGAGTATTAGACTTTGTTAGAGTTTAGCCATTGAATACCGTAGTGAATTTCTGTTTGCAGAGGATGGGACAGTAAGAGTCAATTGTCCATAAGTTAAAAAAGGAGGGAAAAAAAGGGTGCAGGTGGAGGACAGAATAGGAAAGTGGTTTGGCCTTTGTTGCAGAGAAAACAAGCCTTCCACACGTCAACAGGGTGGTGCAGAGAGTTCACACAAATGGTGGATATACTTGACATATTGTGACTCTTGTAGGGAATGTTACTTACATAGGAGTTTTCCCTTGAATTTATCATTAAAGCTCACACGAAGCAAAAAATCGTCATGGGACTAAATGCAGGATATATATTTTGGCAGGCAAATGTAAATGAGTCAAGTTCTAAATTTCTGACTTCAAATACAGCATTTGAATGTTACAGACTTAAAGAGAGCACTGTTTGGCGTTAGTTCTTTCCCAGGATATTTCTAAAAGTAATAGAACAGACCACTATGGGACTACAAGGTGTTGAAATTCTAATGGATGATTATTGAATTTGTGTTAAGGAATTTAAATGAGAAAATGAAGGATGCAGGGAAGTGTTTGAAAAGTGCCTTTTTCTCATTCTAATAATAATAATGATAATGATTAAAAAAAACCCAAACACCAACATGACCTAACAGATGCTTCAGCATTTGAAATACATTGAGCAAAGATATATCGGATTACTTGGTTTATTGAAACAACAGTTATAAATGAAATGTGTTCTTCAGTGAAAAAAGCAGCTTAGGAAGATTTATGGAGATGATATACCGATTAAATTAATTCCACATTTTTCTGTGATTGGTGCCACTGCAGAAGATAAGGTGAGTAAGAGTGTTGCATAGCATTAAGGAGACAAACCAAAGCCAGGATTTGAGCAATGTGTCAAAAAACTGCAGCGTCAGATACTTTGATTTAATTGAACTGGTTGTACTAAAAGCAGAAACTTATGAAGGATCGCTGACCCAGTGCTACTGCCCCCAGTGCTGCTGCCGTTGATTCAGTGGAAAAAGGAGAGACCTCAGTTTCTGGTTTTAAATGGGAATGCAATGAGTCACATCTGCTTTATTAAAGACGTTGACACAGAATTCCCCACCTCCCCCCAAACCAACACATGGTTTGGAAAGGCTGAGCTCTGCTATGCTTGATTTCATCCTCACATAAGTGCTGGAGCCTACATTAGCAGTGGTAGTTGCCATAAGCCCTTTGCTGTTCTGTCATACTTTGGGGCCAAGTATCTGGTTCCTTGTGGATGCAGTTACTAGGGTGTATTATTTTTGGATTTTTACACATGCACTAGGCTACCAAAAGAAGGCATCTTTTTTATTTTGTGTAATTCATGAACTAGCAACAGCCCTGCAGATGTTGAATATTCATTATCCTTGCCAAAAAACTTTAGAAGTTGTGAACAATTTACGGCACAGTGCTTGTCAAACTGTACTTGGAGTAAACTGTTGTTAAAGCAAAATATCATGCGTATTTGGATGCATCCCTTTCTTCTCAAGTTGGTTGGGAATTGTATGTAACCATTAATTTTCTGAATATTATGTTTAATTCTCAAAAAAATGCATGTGTCTGAAGTTTTGCTCAAGTAAATACAAGGACAGTGTGTATACTCACACATGCTTTTTCATGTGGTGTTTCTTTACTCTGGTAGAGTTTTACATTACTATTGTGTGGTTTTAGGCAACACATGGGCTTTATACTTTCAGCCACCATTTGGGATATAATAGTTGAATTTTCATTTTTCTGTGTGTTTTCTGTACAGAACAAGTCGTGGTTGCTGTCTTAATGCTAATGGCTTATGGTACATTACGAGGATTGATAGGAAATGTGGACATGCAGAGTAAGACATTGTTAGTATTCAAATAGTTGATTCCTCCTTATTTGACAGCGTTACCAAATAGCTGCACAAGGCTGTGCTCTTTCTTTGCTTACTTAGCAGTGTACAGATTGTGTCAAATAATTTAGGAGACCTGTCAGCTGATCTCCCAATTCTCATTTAGTAGTTGCCTCCTGAATTAAAGAAAAGGAATTAGCACTGGCTTTAATGTGGAGTGCACTGTATTTCAGTTGCTAGTATTCTTTGAAATAATGAAGTGAACTGCAAATAATCTTGACATGAAATAGCACTGCATTTTATGTCTCTCTTTCAGTGTTCCAAGCAACCATTACTTGATCCATATAAGTCTTTGGTTCAGTCTCAAATCTAAGTTTAATGGAGGATTTACAGAAATGTTGAACAGCGCAAGTACTTGTACATGATTGATGCAGTGTTCTATATATATTTTACAGTTCTGCATTGTAAATTATTTGGTGTTTTAGTATTAAAAACAGATGACAACCTATAGCTTTAGTATTATGTATGCATAGAAGATGGCTATATACCCATACATACTCTCTGTATTTGTGACTGTTGAATCTTATACTATATTAAAATGTATTATTCATTTCTGCCAACAATCATGAGTCAGTGGAAAATAATGGGTGCAATCATTTGAAAAATGTGCATTCACAATTTACTTATATTCATCTCAAAGTTCAGACTGCAGATGTGTAACCATTCATTTTACTGTTCTCAGTGATGCGTGTAGGCCTCCTGAGGATTCACATTTATGGACTTGCTGCATTGCCATTCGTATTTAAAGTAGAACAGATAGGTAACATGAAATAAAATTTATTTCTGCCATAGAATTTACTGATATAAGAGGTAGTTATATAAAAAAAAATCAACACTCAACCTGATTTTGTTAGTTCAGCTGCTCTATTTTCACTTGTGAAGTCATAAATTCAATTTGCAGCGGGCTTTTCCTTGTAATTGCAAATATTGTATGTGCATTTTCTCCAAGGAGTCACACTTTGGAGTACAAGCAGCTTTTTTCCCCTAAAATTTTGCAGAAAGTAGAGAAGGAAGGTAAGTATCTTTTAAGCTTACTTTGTTAAGCAAGCTTTTCTGGTCAGATTTCACCTTTCTAAAATGACCTAAGAACAGAATCGTTAATTCCTGTTGTTTCTGCTCAGTCATAATTTTCCATGGAAAGTTATGTCATACACAATGTCCTGGTCTGTATGTGAATATATTATTTTAACCTAGGTTTAGTGTTAGGGTTAAATTACCAATATTCAAAACAAATGTATTGGAAGACTTCTTTGGGTAGCTCAGCTTAAGAAAATATTTTTAAAGCACAGAGGAGCTACAATGAACTAGTTACTAGCTGCACAATTTAAACTTGAGCCTTTGTACATTCAGTGCTCCAAAATATATCAATAGCAGATTTCCCACTGTTATACCTGTTCTATTTTATTACTGATTGTTCCAGACTGTGCTTCTGGTCTAATTTAATCATATTCATAGCTTGATAGGATATATAATTTTTTTTTCCTTTGATTCAGTTGTTTTTGCTTTGCTTTAGTCCTTTCATTGATACTGCATCCTTCATGTTTTTTCACCATTTCAATAAGCAAAGGAAAAAAGCCGTTTCATAGACCTTCTTAACAGAGCTACTTTTTACGTATTACTGAGATCTTGCCGTTTCAGAGGTTGTTTTGATTATGGGGCTAGTACAGTGTGAATAATCATAAATTCAATCTTACTAGAACCTCCATAAGAAAATATTGCAGTATCAAACCATTGCTGTAAATTTTGGCTCTTGAAACAGTTTGGAATAAAAATTAAGAAAAGCATTTTTTTCTTCTTTTTAAAATTTTAATAACATGTTAAGATTGATTGCTGTGAAGGGGAAGAAAGTGAAAACGATGTTTTAGCTACAGGTATAGTGTAATATAATGTTACCTAAGTGTATTTTAGATCTCCAAATACAACGTGAAAAATGCAAGTTTCACCAGGATCAAGAGACACAAAAATTCTTTTCCTGTCAATGTAGTGGTTTAAACCAAACAAAATGCTTGAAAAATTACAGCACTTACAAAATCTTTTAAAAATACTTGCAGATTACAATTTTTCTAGACATAGGCCTCCAGGATGGCAACATAATAAATAACCTGCTCTGAGGGAAATCGCTCCCATAAAATTGAGGAAGTGAAAAAATCACCAATGTTGTGTTTACATCACCTGCACAGTTCTGCAGAGTGAAGGAGGTCATTCTCTTTCTCGCTTTGAAAACTAAATTTAGTATACTTTTTTCTGCATCCCTCACTCACACCCTGTGGAGTACTCTAGGGCACCCTGTTCTGGCTGAGAGGCGGTGATTTGGAGTCAGTGTAGCTGATGCCAGAACTGTTAGATCTTTAATTGGTGAAAGGAGGAGGATAATCAGGGCTTGCTTTTTTTCTAGACTCAAAGGGAGCTTTTCAGATTTCTGAACTGGAAAGTTCACTTATGTCACGACTTTTGGTGCCTTAAAGCACCTACCCCTGAGTTCAGTTTTGGAGACTGGCTGATTTGGAAGCTCTGGTTCTCAGGTGGGTAGATGAATCAGTTACATTAGCAGCAAATCCTGTCTGGTTGTTCAGTGTAAATCTGAATTTTATGTTCTGTGGTATACTAGATAAAGCATGATATTCTGCAGAATTGCTTGTTATACACACTCAGTTTCCATATATACACAACAGTATTTTCTGTCCTAGTGAGACTGCCAGCTGATTCTCAACAGTCTGACTTAGATCTACTTTCACTAGTATGGAAAATAACTGCTTAAAAGGTCCTGCTACAATTTTAGAGAATTTGTACAAGCCTTAACTAACTTGCAGGCAAATGGAAAGTTGAGTCATCTTGCAGGGAAGAATGTGGCTTCGTAAGTATTTCGGTGCTGGCCTCTTTGAATCTATCAGTTAGAGGAGAGGTTATTGTCTTTACCACTTACAGTTCTATAGATGTGCCTAATCTCTCAATGAAACTCTCCCATAAGCCTCTTAGTAGTTTCTTTGTTTGACTGTCCAGCACTTCTTGCAGCTTTGCATGTGTTTCTGCAAATCCACAAAGAACAGTACTGCCACAAAACTCAGTTGCTTATCTGCACTTGTAACTGTGTTCAACCTTTGAGTGTTTGGGCAGCCGAAGTGGGTGAAATTCTTCCTAAATGGTCCGAGAAGAAAAGTTGAAGAACTTGGCTATGAGGGTTGGAGACTGTCGGATCCAGGACTTAAGGCAGATTCAGAATTCACTTGCCCCTGTTATTCTGCCTTCTCCAAACCTAATATTGGTTTTAAGGCAGTAAAGTTGCAAAATTTATATGTCTGAATAACTACCTGTTCAGCACAGTATCTGTACTGTAGTTCACATAAGGCTTTACTATGATATGACAGCTATTCACAAAAAAAAGAACTGCTGCTGCTGACATAAGGGACATTCATATTTTACATGAGCCTGAATCACTAGTTCACAGAGAACTTGACTGCTGCAGACAATGCAGTCTTTTCTTTGCCCAGCCAGGGTTCTTTTCAATTGTAAGACATCACCTCTCATCTCCTGATAGCATTCCTGTGAGTTACAGCTGACTTTTGAGTAGCAAGAATACTCAGGTCTTCCACTCAGGTGGAAGATAGATTTGCTAGATAACAAGCAACCTAAGATCATATTCATCAGTAGCAGCTGAGTGCTGAACTGACACTGGAATCCAGAGTTCCTTTTCAGACTATATGGCTATGATAAAAATCAGTGAATCATCTGTATAATTGAAACACCATATGAACATCCTGGACCACATAAGGTTCTCAGCTTTGACAGTATTCCACAATTCACATTCTGGGACTGGCGAAGTTTTCTTCTGTGTAGTAGGATATATGAACCAGGAAATCCTTGTTCCTTCTTGCTCACCAGCTGTAATGCCCCTTTACCTTGCAACTAGTGAGTGGAAAAGATTGGAGCTGGTTTAAAAGGAATAATCTCTTAAACAGTTGTAACTGGTGCTTATTTGTTCTGAACACTATTGAAGGTGTATTTTCTTCGTCAAACTGGGACAGATCCTACCTGGAGTGTTGGTGCTTGTTTCAGTGTATGTGTGCATGGGAAAAAGAGGCCATAAAATAAGTACTGCTTTGCTGGAAAAATGGAATAACACTGCTTAGCCAACTGCATTTGTTCCCAGTAGAGTGACTGCACTTGTACCTTGGTCACGTGCCAAGACTGATGATGTGCTTTATAGATGCAGAAAATTACGTTAATAAAACTACAAATTACAGTGCTACTATCCACAAGCACAAGCTTCCCTATGACAGTATTGTTTACTTAAAAACTAAACATTATAACATTGATGCTAAATTACTTGTGCAGATTTTAAACCAAATCTGGCCAATCAGTGTTTCTGCTTACTTGTCACTTGCAGATAACTAAATATTTGCTTGTGAAGCTAAGCTGTTGTCTGCCAAATGTTCTCAAGTTTGTTTTTTGCCTCAGTAAATAGATGTATTCCAGTTTCTAATTTTATTCTTTTACACCCTTCTAGAACTAGGAGTAGAAATGTTGGTTGTTATGATTTTAAGTGAAAAAACAGAGATTGTGGTATTTGGCCATACATTCTTCCAATAATCCCTGTCAACAGATTGTACTAAATGTAACAGCTGTTCCTGGTGGGCCCAAGAGTCACTGCTAGAGAAGAGTTCAAGAGTGCAGTGCGGGCTATCTTGGTGGAGGTGGAGGAGCTGGGAGGACTGGAAATGAAGATGATAGCTCAGTGCTTCTCTTTGTACGATAAGCAGCTCGGTCATACAGCTTCTGTATCTTACATTACAGTCCCTTTCAGAGTCATCCTAAGTGATATGGTTGCATAATATCACTTGTGAAGGCTAGCAGCTAGGAATTAGAGGAATTAGAATTGGATTTAATTGGAGTTAATAGTTACCAGAGATCAGACCCATTTTTGGCATGCTTTCCTGTTGCCTTGAACATGTATACTGGTATGGAAACGTTGGTGTGGAGCAAAAATGAAGCTACCGCTGAGTAAAAAACCTAGTCAGAAATCAGTCAATACATAAGTATATAAGTACAGTTATGTACCTCTGTTGTCCCATTCTCATTTATCACCAGACCCTGTCTGATCATCTTTAGCTGTTCAGCTTCCTAGATCTCACTGTCTAGCTCATTACGCAGTTTGATACTTTATGAATGACTTCTTGTTCAGTGAAGTTTAAATAGAATGTATAAATAGAATATATAAAAAGAAAATAAAAGGTGTTTTTAACAGTTTCAATAGGCTCATCCTTGTCAATGTTTTCATTTTTTCGCTACCTTTGAGACTTTGAGGTCAGTGCCCTAAGTTTTCATTCATTGGAGGCTGATTTTTGAGTCATTCAGCTTCTTCATACGCTTGAACAAGAGGCACTAGGCTGTTTCTCTCAGCTGCTAATGTTTTCTGTTATCCAGCTCTGATTTTTCCTACTGTTGTCACCCATGTCCACGTATTTTGGTGTTTTTCCAGACAACAAGGCTGCTTTTTGGCTCCTTCGTTTCCTTTCCATGTGTCCTTAATTAACAGTGACACCCACAGAAGTAGCTAGACTCCTTTAGGCAGAGCACTTAAAATCTGGGGCTTTAAGAGAGTCACATGTAATGGAGCAGGGGAGCCTGAATGGTTGTCTGGAGAGTAGAGTCCTGGATGGAAAGTAACAGAAGTGCAAATGAAAAGGTTTTTTCTGTTTGTTTTAGTAATTTATAGTGTGGAGTCAAACCCAAGAGATAAATTTAAACTTTAGCAGTAGGACATTTGTGGTCTGTTTTCCAACTGTAGTAGCAAGTCATTGTGGCCAACTGACATCCAAAAAGTTAAAAATACTATTGCAGTATTTTCACATGTGGTAAGGAAAGCACACTGGTTTAAAAACTAATCTTACCATCTATGATACTGAAACATGGAGGACATCAGTTATAGATTTCTGTATGTTCATTAGAAGTCTGATACTTTTCTCTTTCTCCTTCATTTTCTGCAGCTATTTCTATAATACAGAGTAAGTAGAGAATAAAATGGAGAGAGTAAAATACTGGTAAATCAGAATGGAGGAGTTCTAAATCCACTTTTTACAAATGTAGTAAATTACACAGGGCAGAAGTGCACCAATCCCCTTTCCTTATCTGTGCTATTTTTTAAGCACATAATTTAAACTTGCACAAATCATAAAAGTCAGTATTGCTCCACTGAGTATAAGACAATGAGGCTGCCTGTCCATCTGTCTGGTAAGCAATTCTGGAAAAAATAGCATTTGAGAGAGGGGGTGATGCATGTTTTCAGATAGAACATACACAGTAGCCCTGGCAGAGTTCTGATTGCTGCTGATTCTGGTTTTGGTAAAAATAGATAATTATAGTAGGTGATACTGGATCACAGAGCTCTGTAGGAAGACTAATTGCTAGGTGTGTGATTTGGTATATGAAAGAACTGTATTTAGAGTAGAAAGTTGAAGATATTTCTTGCATTTTTCTCTGGTTGCATTTAGAATGTTTCCATGTCTGTGTGATCTCATTTCCTTTAACTGAATTGCCCTGTTTGATGGAAGAGAGTGAAAACTCAGAAAAGAAGTAGTGAAGAAAAAAAATAACTGAGGAAGTCATGCTGTCCATTTTAGACTGTAAAGAGTGATCTACATTTTTCTACTGGTGAAGTTTTTTAAAATTTTCATCAATGTTAGTCTTCTCTATCCAGAAATTTGTGACTTTTAGATGTCCCTAATGGCTTATAGATATTTAGCTGAATGACAATTAGTAAGGGAGCTGTGTTGATCTGTTTGCGTTCTTTTTGACGTATCAGTCAATAGTAATAAAAAACCTGTAAGATCAATTTCAAAACCTCTTAGCCACCACATAAAAAATAACAACTGTATTGATTTCTCTGATAATTGTCTTGGAAGAATGGTAGGAGCTTAATGGTACAAACGTAATGAAATGCATTTATCAATAGACTGCACTGGATATACTGCATTAGAAGCCTACAGCAAGATGCTGTCAATGGGGTTCTGGATGTAAACTTTCATGGACTCTTTCACAGATTGATGGAAGTGCAGAAATCATGAAAACAGGAAAGGAAACAAGTATTGCAGAATACCTACAGCAAAAAGCAGACATTTGAAAGGAAATGCAAGAGCAATGTCCTCTTCGTTAGTCTAGCAAGATCCTTAAAAGGATGTGAAACATAGTCTGTTGTACATATGTTCTAGATTTTATAGAAGATACTTTGTGAGAAATATTTTCAGAGCCTTCTGGGATATAGTCAGGATTATGGCAATTTCCCATAAGAACATGTGTTTACCAGCTCCAGCTTCCTCTTGAAACACTGTAAAGAATTGCTTTCATGAATAGGTTTGGGGTTTTTTCTGTTTGAACAGTCAGAACAAACAGGATATCTTGGTCATAATGAGCAGCACAATGAAACCATAATAATTGCAGCTTGTTTATGTAATGATTACACAATTATTTTGATAGGTATTTCTGTTTCTACACACCCTCAGAAGTCTTTAAACAGTATTGTCTCTTTTTATTCTTTTCTCTCTTAAATACTTCAATATATAAGAAGGAAACTAAAATGAAAAAGCATTGAAACCATGCCAGCCTCTAAAAATGTATATAAAATGCAAAATTAGTCTTCATTTCTGCCTTGGGTTTAGTTCTCAATGTTGGATATCCTACATTACTAGCATCATGATATCCAGTGTTTGAAATGTAAACTACATTTTATTTAGTTTCACACAAATTTGTAAGCTAGCAAAGTAATAGAAAATAAATGCCTAAAGAAAGAAGTCATTGTTAACATAACAGCCACCAATACTAGTCCATACATCTCTTCAGAGATCTGCTTGGAAGAATCCCATGCATTACAGTCCTGGAAAGAAGAGGAGTCTGAAAGCACTTGTTGATATACAAGGATCACCTCAAAGCTCAAGAAAAGCCCAGCCCAACAAGCAGGAATTCAAGGAAAGGGAGCAGGAGCCAGTCCTGCTTGGTGCATGGATGAGCCAGGAGGGACTGAACTTAGACATGAAATGTACAAGAGCTGGAAACAGGGGCAGGTGACCTGGGAACAGTATAGAGTTCTTGTGTGATCTTGCATGGACAGGGTTAGGAAAGCCAAGGCTGACCTGGAGTTGAGTCTGAAAAAGGGTATGAAGGGTAACAGAAACAGCTTCTGTAAGTACATGAGCAGCAAAAGAAAGACCAGGAAAAGCATGAAACCGCTTCTGAATGTGGCAGGGGGAGTGGTGATAAAGGACACAGAAAAGGCCAAGGTACTTGATGCCTTGTATCAGTCTGTACTGATATGACAGGCTGCAGGAATCCCAGGCACCCAAGATCAGAGGGAAGGTCTGGAGCAAGGAGGGAGGAGAAAGAAGACAAGGTAAAGGGCAAGGTTAGGGAGCACGTAAACAGGGCACATACAAGTCCGCAGAGCCTGACAGGCTGCACCCATGAGTGCTGGGATGGCTGATGTCATTGTGTGACTACTCTCGATTATCTTTGGAAAGTCATAGTCATTGAAGACTGGTGGAGACCAAATGTCATTCCTGTCTTCAAGAAAAGCAAGAGGGAAAACCTGCAGAAAAACAGTGATCAGCCTCGCTTCAATCTCTAGTAAAGTGATGGAGAGAATCTTCCTGCAGAGCACTTCCAAACACATGAAGTGCAAGAAAATAATCTAGAGTAGTCAGTGTTGATTTATGAAGGGGAAACAATGGCTAACCAACCTGACAGTATTCTACAACTAGTTGACTGGCTTGCTGGATGATGGGAGAGCAAGCAGATGTTGTTTGCTAAGGCTTTTGACATTGTTTCCCATAACAACTTTATAGACCAGCTGACAAAGTTTGGGTGAAAGAAGAGGAGGGGGAGATGGATTCAAAACTCCCTGAGCTGCTGGGCCCAGAGGGTTGAGATCAGCAACACAAAGTCTAGTAGGTGGGTCACCAGGGTCTACCTCAGCAGTGAGTACTGATGCCAGTACTGCTTAAAGTCTTCACGGTGGCAGTTAAACAGACCTGAAAAATGGGACAGAGCACAGTCTCATTAAGTTTGCAGGTGATACAAAACTGGGAGTTGTGCTGCCATTTAGAGGAACCTGAACAGGCTTGATGGACTGGGCAGAAAGGAATCACACAAAGTTCAACAAAGGGAAATACAAAGTCCTGCATCTGGAAAGGAATAACCCCACGCACCAGTACATGCTGGGAGCCAACAGGCTGGAAATGAGCTCTGCAGAGAAGGAGCTGGGGGAACTTGTGGACACCCAGAAGACCATGAGCCAGAAACATGCCCTTGTGACAAAGGCAGCCAACAGCCTTCCAGGCTGCTTTAGGCAGAGTGTTGCCAGTGTCCTTCTTCTTCTCCTCTGTTCAGCCCCAATGAATACACTTGGAGTACTGGGTCCAGTTCTGGGCTTCCCAGTACAAGACAGGTATGGACTTTACTAGAGCAAGTCTAATGCAGAGACATGAAAATATTTAAGGGACAGGAGTCTTTCATATGAACAGAGGCTGAGAGAGCTGAGACTGTTGAGCCTGGAGAAGGGAAGGGTCAGGAGCTTCTTACCCGTGTATATAAATATCTGATGGGATAGAATGAGAAGAGGGAGTGAAGCTCTTCTTTATGGTGCCCACTGACAGGACAAGAGGCAATGGTCACAAAGTGAGACACATTGAATCTATCTGAACACAAGAAAGCAGTTTTTTACTGTGAAGCTGATCAAACACTGGCACAGGTTGCCCAGAGACATTGTAGAGTCTCCACTCCATCCTTGGAGACACTCGTAATCCAGTTGGGCACAGTCCTGGGTTTAACCTGCTGTAGCTAACCCTGAATGAGTAGAGGGGGTGGACTACATGGTCTCAGGCAAGCCCTTCCAGCCTAAGATGTTCTGTGCTTTAACATCAACAACTCTGTGCTTTTTTGGGAGTAAGACTGATCTACTTATGAGTTATTTCTGAAGCTTTATGAAGCTGTTAAAAATATTTTTCTCATTTTTTTCACTTTTTACTTTAGGAAAATGAATTTTCCTTTTCTGAAAACCAGTTTTTGTTGCTGGAAAAATATTTTTTAAATTCAGTCTTTGCTGTTAAAATTTCTGCTTGTAAGAGCACTGTTTGCCTGAAATGTCCATTTTTTTTGAAATCATTAGAACATTTCATATGAGAAGATCAATTATATTTCATGGGAAAGGTGCTGATCTTTTTTGTGAGTGGAAAAAGCGGTTCTTTCATTCCTGAACAGTAAGAACGTCACACTTCAAGTAGCTTGCTTTTTTTATTTTTTGTAAGTATTTCATATGCCTCTAGATGACTGGTTTTCAAATTTACAAGTAGATAATTTTAAATAGACATCGGTATTTCTCCTGTAACAGAGATTGGAGAACTTACTCTCTACATTAAGCAGAAACACTTTGTCATTTTAGAGTCATGCTGTCACAAAATGTTTAGCAGGAAGATTGAACAAACTCATGTGTTGAGAATGAGATGCAACCACAGATAACATGAGGTTAAATGCATATTCATGGAACAGTTTAAAGGAAGAAGCAGAAGCTCATTACCATTTAAAGACCCTTTCTAAACAAGTGAAGAGAGCAGCCATCATGCCCAAATAGGGTCAGTGGCTGGCAAGAAGTAGTACTCCACAGCTTAGGTAAGTGGGATGAAAGCAGCAGTTGAAATAAGTAGAACTACAGGTTATTTTCCACACTTGGTGAATTCAATGCCCTTTAACAAAAAATGGTTGAGAAGAATGAACAGTTTATTGTTTCATTTTATCTTCCCTCTGAGGTAAGATCTCTTTTTTATATGGAAAATTACTAAATAAGGAATGAGCTTATAGAAATTAATGGTCAAAGTTACTTTGTGGTCCTTGTGTGCGAGAAGTGTAACCACATGTCATAGTGGAGAGAAAAGGATGCTGCTGAAGTGCACTCAGTAGAAACTGTACCTCTGTGCATGGTACCTTTGTTAAAGCACTGCTTTTCTTACTAGCACAAGTTGGCAAGTGGATAAGTGGCAGAGCCAGACCAGGTTCCACTTCTAATGCAAAAGTTCCACTTCTAATTCAAAAATTAGAAGTTGGAGTAAATCACACCACCTGCATTGCTAGAAGTTTGGTTGCAAATTGCATCCAAGACACCAGCTGTGTGTCCCACTCCACTTGCACACAGAGTATCCAAGTACCGCTACTATCCTACTCTGGCCTCTGTGGTCACTAGATCACTACAAATTATGGCATTATAGAAATAACTTATGGTAATGGAACAGCATATATTCTTGTTGTTGTGTTCGTTCTTGTGGAGTTTTTGTCGAGTCTTCCCCTCCATTTGTACATATATGTACGTATGTCATTTACAGAGAGGAGTTGTTTCATCTGGTTTTGATCTGCATGTTGATGAGTATTAAAGCCCATAGAAAGAGGTAGCTGGTGTGAAATCACTGAAACAGTTGCCATATAAGCAAGAGTACCATAAAGTAAGCATATGAATTTTGCATGACTGGAAGGTATTTCATATTAAAAGCAAATAGCCTTGTAGTAGTTCAAAGGGAATAAAAACATAAATTAATCCAATACAGCCAATGCAATATCTCTTTTTCAGAGAATCAGTTGACCTTTTGTTTGTTTTGATCCTGTCGTTAAAGTGAAGCAGACAGTGCATGAGCTTTTGTACAGTGCTTGAATCATGTATGCTGTTTCAGTTTTAAAATAACAGCTATTAATTTCCAACTCCAAAGGTTTCTCCTTCAAGGCTAATTGAAACAAACAAGTTTGTTTTTGTAAGCCTCATTCCAGAATGCTCAAGTGCATATATTCTGGCTGAATATTTGGAGTCCAGTTTTCTTTGTGCTTCAGTCTTGAAGGAAATATGAAACTGTGGGGTGGAAAGGAGGGTTTTATTATGAGGAATCTGGGGTGATTTGCAGTGAACAGGTGTCTTTCAAGTTGTGTTTCAGTAAAAACGACTCTTCAGTTAGACAGATCACTCAGTAGCCTGAATATTGGATTCCTTTTTGTTAGGGTTTCTTTTGGAATGAAGTAGAAACACTCTTTTTTAGTATTAAATGTAACGGTTATTCATGAGAGTGCTAAATGGAGTAGCATTTAGAAAAGCAGGAAGGAAGTACTTCCTAAGAGCCAGGTAGTCATGTCTTGCCTTAAAGTGTGTGATGTCTTAATCAGACAGATATTAATGGCAAAGTTTTCATGTACTTTACTGGAGTTCAGATGTCACCCTTGGACTAACACTTTCCTTCTGTGGTAGCTTATGTGGAGTACTATCCAGTGTGCTAAAAAAACCCCAACAAACATGAGCTATGTCTTACTAAGCATACTTTACTGTGTACATCCTGACATGTATATTACTTACAGACTACATAGTATCATTCACTGTAATTATTGTTAATTGATGTTAAAATGCCTCAAGTTTTGATGGATTTTCCATGCAATTCATGGCGGTAGAAGATAGAGTAGGTGAACGATACACTATTACATACCTCCACATGATTTCTTTGAAATTATAGAATTGTAGAATAGTTTGGGTTGGGAGGGACAAGAGTTATCTAGTCCAACCTCCCTGCAGTGAGCAGGGACATCTTCAACTAGATCAACTAGACTCTGGCCATGAACATTTCTAGGGATGGGATATCTACTACCTTTCTGGGCAACCTGTTCCAGTGTTTCACCACCCTCATTGTAAAAAAATTCTTCCTTATAGCTAGTCTAAATCTACCCTCTTTTAGTTTAAAACCATTACCCCTTGTTATATCAATACATGCCCCACTAAAAAGTGTCCCCATCTTTCTTATAAGCCCACTTTAAGTATGGAAGAGTTGCAATAAGGTCTCCCCAGAGGCTTCTCTTTCCCAGGCTGAACAACCCCAGCTCCCTCAACCTTTCCTCTTAGGAGAGGTGGTGTTCCAGCCCTCTGATCGTTTTTGTGGGCTGCCTCTGGACCCATTCCTACAGGTCTATGTCTTTCCTGTGCTGAGGACTCCAGAGGTGGATGCAGTACTCCAGGTGGGGTCTCACAAGACAGAAGCAGAGGAGGAGAATCACCTCCCTTGACCTGCTGGTCATGCTTCTATTGATGCAGCCCAGGATACAGTTGGCTTTCTGGGCTGCGAGCACACTTTGCTGACTCACCTCCCTTAAGACTCCATAGAACTGCTTTATGTCCAAGCAGTATGGATGAATATTTGGTCTTGAGGTCTAGGTAGGTGACTAGAAGAAGTTTGATTATGTTTGGCTAGAAACAAATACATTTATTCTTATCTAAAACCAGTGCTGAATGTGTATTGACTTCATAAGGAACAGCACTGGGCTTGGTATTTGTGCCTCTTCGGGGCTATGGGTGGATTGTTTCTGCATGCCTGGAATGCAGAGTTTTTCTGAATTGTAAAGGTAGCATCTGTTGGTCTTGGGAAAGTGTCGTGCTTTGCTGCATTCCTTCTTCCCATCCTATCAGTGTAGCTTTTGCACTGATGGTACTTGTGTTGTGATTAAAAGCAGTGCTTTTATTTTTAAATGTTTTAGAAGTATCATGCTGTTATGAATTACTGCTGTGAACTTTTAAACTCAGGAAAACTTCTGAATAAATGTGATAAGGGATAAGGTAATCCTGGTCTCAGGATTCATTCCTTCACTGAAATAAATCACATCATTTTTCAGCCTCACTGTTAACTTTTTTTTTTTTTTTTACAATGAATTGTTATTTAAAATCCATCTTTATTCTTTAAAATTTTTCTCTGCTCCTACTGAGCTTTCCCTTTATATTTTTATATATTATATTTGACTGGACAGGTAATTTCCTGTACATGATACATTTTTATTGGCTTATGTAGAAGAAAGAAAGGTAAATAAAATAAACTAGTACAAGAGAGGTGCTCAGTCAGTAATGGACAATACAGCAGGACAAGTAATAGAAAATAGAAAAAATGTTATTTAACACAATTAGAAAAAAACACTTTGGGAGCCCCAGAAAGTAAGAAAAATGGGTTGCACAATGCACTTCAGACTGCATTTTAATATCACAAACCCTTATATGACTTAAAAGAGCCAACATAGTCTAACCATATGTCAAGTTGTCATTTTGTTTGAATGCATGAAGCTAAGATGGTATGTTTATAACACAAAGGAACCTCTATTTGATCTGCAGGATCGCCCTTCACATTCTCAAAGTCATGTGCTCGAATGTTTATTGATTATAGCCAAGTAATTTGCCCCATAGAGATAAAAAAGAGAATGTAAATATGAATGAGAAGCTGAACTCTTCTAAGAGTGCATGTATGTATAATTTTAAATTTAAAGCATTGCTTATGACTAGGTATCATTGTAGGTACCTTCTAACTCAAATATTCCATCCCATTCTATCATATTCTGTTCTGTTCTATTCCAAAAAGATGAACTGCAAGCTTTCTGTGTCTTTCAGGCTTCCTCCCTGTGTTGAATGCCCCACATTTATGGCTTGTGGAGGAGCCATCTGTATTTGGCAAATCAAGATTTTCAGTTGTTCTGTGGTTCTACAAAGCTTCAAATGTGACCTCTTCCAGAGTCCATTGCAGTGTATTCACATCTTATTATTTAATTGGAATACTCTTTTACCATGGAGGTCTGCTAACAGACAAGGACACAGGCTATGTGAAAAGCTGGACAAATGTAGAGTGACAACACAATACCTGTCTCAAAGAACATGTAGTCTTTAATAAGAGACAGCACACAGCTAGGCACTGGGGAGCATAAGAACCAGTAAGAGGTGTGATAGCTGGGAAAGTGGTGGTGTTAGCCCCAGCTAGCTTTGCTAGGACTCACTGGCGAGGCTTTCTTGCCTTCATTTCAACAGTCCAGCTTTCATATCCCCTAATTACAGCAGTGCCTCTGAACATACTATAGTGCTTTCCTTATACTATGTAGTAAATAGGGTCACAAGGCCAAATTATTTTTTGGTAGGGCTTCACTGTTACAGTGGAATATAAGGATGGAGGAACAGAATTCAAAGGTCTAGCTGTTCCCTGCTGCTGACAGATGATGTGCCTTCCTGAACTGTAGATGTTAGTCAGGTGCTGGGGCTTTCGCTGCATGCTAAGTAGATGTAACATAATGTAACATTACACTGTTGTGTTTGTTTGAAAGTGAAGAAACTTGGTTGTATGATCTTGGTATTTTTAATGTTAGGGAATAAAAATCAGACATTTACCAGATTTCAAACATTTAAAAAATTTAAGCATACTGTGTGCTTAAATTAAAGATGTAAAGTCTTTCTGCCCATGAATCTTGTTCATCTTGAGCTATTATAGCCTCTGATACTTACAAAAGGGCAACATGTTTGTTTTCTTATCTCAGACCTATAATTGTAAAATGTAACCTTATTCCCGTTATGGCATTTTGGAATTTAAAGCCTAAATCTATAATATTAACTGTGCTTAACAGCCTTCTGCCAACCACTATAGAAGTATTGACATCTGATTTACTTTATATTTGATTGAAAGTTTAAGTAAATCCCCAAATATTTTGGTATAGTAGTTCTGAGATGAGAAAAATAAAGTCCCATGTGGCATTTAGCAGGATTTCTTGAAGTGACAAATGCAGTAGGCATTTAATTGACAGCAGATCTTCTTATTGTTATTTGTTCTTGTTATTTATGTATCCATAAATAATTCAAATTATACATTCTCAATTGGTTGTTTTGTTTTGGCTCAATAAAGGACATCTCCCCTGTGCTTCTTCTTGGATCTAGTCTTTCACGTGTGGCACTTGAGACTGTTTTTGGCAGGGGTAATGGATCAGATTCCTTTCGAAGTTACCGAATTCGCTACAACCTTGTTACAAAGCAGTCGCTACAAATCAGTTGTGCTATTTTAGTCCATGATTTTTCACTGAGCAAGGAGAACAAGAAACTGAACCTGATGCTTGCTTATGTATTGCCTGTCATACCAGTCTCTTTGTTCACTCAGTTAATTGACAGCAAATACTCACCTGTATGGCCTTGTTCTTGCCTGCTGTGCATTAGTATGGGTAAGGTGATGGCCATTGACTTCACAACACAGTCAGAGAAAGGACTGGCTTTTAAAGCATTCCGGCCATTCCCACACTAAGCCTTCATCCTCAAGAGGCACACCAGCCCCTAGGGATTGTTGCTGGTGTGACTGTTTTTTTGAGACGGTGTGCTGGGACAAATCCAAGGCTTGATCTACCTTTAAAAAAGAAATCTGTGAATAGTGTAAGCATTTCACCTGTAAGTAATGTATGCCGTCAGTCTGGAGTGGAGTTCTAGTGTTTGCAGAAATTGATGGATTTGTTCCCTGTGTCTAGTAATTCATTGCTTTTCTTTTTACTATTACTTCACTGGGAATTGCTTTCTTTGCCCCCTTTTTTCCTCATTCGCCTAATTGTATGGAATATTTGTCAGTAACAGGATAGTTTTATCTGAGAAGGACAACAGCAGAGAATTTTTTTTTGTGGAAAAACAATAAGGATTATTGCTGTTGTATGAAAACAGGAAGGTTGGGGCATTTTTGTCTTTATTTTACAACCTGATCACTGTTTAGTATCTGTGGCAATGCAACATATGCAATATGTTATTGTACTGGTACTATTATCACCACATTTTTGTGTGGTAGTTCTTAGCTGGATGATTTCTCCTGGTAGAACTGTTTCATGGAACTATAAATATCATTTTTTCTTGAGTACATATAGGTGATGTTTATGTGGTTTTCTTCTTTTAACTGTGAATCCTGAGAGCAAACAGGATTTCTTTTACCTATATAAAATGTTTATGTGTCTTTCTGCAGGCCAGATTACCAGAGAAATACCCTTTTGGGGGTTAAAATTTTGTGAAATATTTGATGACTAGCTTCCAAAATACATTTAGGAAAATAGACCAGTTAAATGTCAGACATTTCTGTTGGTAGGCTACAGAGTCATCTGTATTGCTTTGGTGTTGATGCTGGAAATACATTATTCATCTCATATCATCCATTGCTGGCAGTTGCAATTTTGCTTGCAATTATTGTTGCCTTGAATTTGACCAGTTGTGCTTATGATCTGCTTGTGAATGCTATTCAGATGTTTATACTTCTGGTGATATGCTGGTTTCAGCCATTACAAAGGTCCCAAAATAGTCTGAGTACTATCCTTACCATATGATTTTCATTATATATGGTGTAGTTCTACTGTGTTAAATTGTATCAAAAAAAGTGCACCTCTTGAATAAGACTCCAAGTATAGTCTTGGGATATCTGATTTGGTCATAGTATTTATCCTGAGTTGCTGTCCAGTTTTACCTCAAGAAAAAAATGAAAAACTTATAGCAAATTGAATGCATGAGTCTCTTGCCCTTTCTTTACATATAATTGAGCAGTATCATCAGAAAGTTAAGTTTTCCATAGAGAAGATGTGTTTGTTGTGGTTACCAGCTTCCTCTTCAACTTTGTGTGTTTCATAGTCTTTATGTTTTGAGAAGGCACAAGGTAACATTTTAGGGAAGTAAATGTTGAAAGACTGGCAGGATGAGTGTTGTATATCTCTAGGTGAAGCACAGTCGTTTTGTCAGTCAGGGATGGGTGCATCATTTTTTTGCCTCGATGGCTTTTTGCAATGTAGAACTAAAAGAAAAGTTTGAAAGGTTGAGATCTTTTTGTTCTAAAATCTTGAGATATGTGGAAACCAGGAATAGTAGTTTTTTATTAAAGCTATGGAGTTTTTTAGCCGAATAAATCAGTTTTAATTGCAAAACAAAAATTTTAGGTCACTTCTTGATTCTGGCTTATTTATGTGGCATGTTTAGAGTAGCTTTGTTTACTTCTTCCATTGTTTTTTAAACATACTGGGTAGGGTTTTTTTTAATCCATTTAATTCCAGTGAAAAACTGAAACTCAGTGAAGCTTTAGTTTGGTTTTAGGCTATTTGTATGTGATATGGTCCATGTCTTTAACCTTTAAACTGCTGTATTTTAATTATCTTCATACATATATCACCTTGTGGAATGATACTGGTTAGATTTTACAGTCCTGTAATTTTGTGTAGCACAGTGCATATACAGTTGGCATTTAACTTGCTTCTAAAACTGATATAATTGGTTTGAGCTGCTATCAATAGTCACAGTGATAAACTGACAATTTGTCTTTACCTCTGTGAGGGACACTGTGATGGATTGATCTTGGCTGGCCGTCAGATGCCTCCCACCCAGCCACTCTTTCTTATTCCCCCTTCTGAACAGGGCAAGGGGAAAAAATAAGATTAAAAAGTGCATGGGTTGGGATCAAGATGTGGAGGTTGCTCACCAATTACCATTGCAGGCAAAACAGACTCAGCTTGGGGAAAATTAGTTTAATTTATTGCCAATTAAAAATAGAGTATAATAGTAAGAATCAAACACAAAATTTAAAACACCTTCCCCCTACCCCTCCCTTCCCAAATTCAACTTCACTCCTCTGTTCCTGACTCCTCTGCATCCTCCTCCCTGAGTGGCACGGGGAGGTGGGGAATGGCGGTTGCATTAAGTTCATCACATGTTATACCACTGCTCCTTCCTCCTCACACTCTTCCCCTGCTCCAGTGTGGGTCCTTTCCACAGGGTCACAAGTACTGCCAGAAACCTGCTCCGGTGTGAGCTTGTTTCCATGGGGTCACAGGGCCTGCCAGGAGGCTTCTCCAGCACAGGCTCTCCACAGGGTCACAGCCTTCCTTGAGTGTATTCACCTGCTCCAGCATGGAGTCCTCCATGGGCTGCAGGTGGATATCTGCTCCACCATTAACCTCCATGGGCTGAGAGGCACAGCCTGCCTTACCATGGCCTTCACCATAGTCTTCACCACGGGCTGGGGGGAACCTCTGCTGCGGCCCCTGGAGCCCCCCCTGCCCCTCCTGCGGCGCTGGCCTGGGGGGCTGCAGGGCTGTTCTCACATTTCCTCACTCATCTCCCCCAGCTGCTGTTGCACAGTAGTTTTTTCCCCTTCTTAAATATGTTATCACAGAGCCACCACCAGCATCACTGATGGGCTCGGCTTTGGCCAGCGGTACGTCCATCTTGGAGCTGACTGGTGCTGGCTCTATTCGACATGGGGATGGCTTCTGCAATCTTCTCACAGAAGCCACCTCTGTAAACCCCCTGCTACCAAAACCTTGCTGTGCAATAAACCTTAAAAAAATACACTGAAATTCTATGTTTCTGTTAAGAATGGAAAACCTCTAATGTGGAAAAGAACCTGTAGACTTGAATGGCTCACGCCTTTTCACAACAGCTAATTGCTTGCATTGCAAGGATTTTGTCTGATTTAATGTTTCCCTCTAAGAATGAGTTTAGCATTTGGGAACGGTGCAAAATTAAAAGCTTCCAATTAGTTTCACATTGTAGCTGCTTCTGTTTCCTCATATCAAGTTGGACTGAGGGCTTTATACTGGTTTTACCTTTTTGTAGCCATCTCCTTTCCTTCACTCAGGTCTAATGAACTCAACTCTCTCTGCAGTGAGAGCCAGTAATAGGTAGCTGAAGTTGTTTTACATGCTTTCTTCCCCCCCAGTTCCTCCTCCCTAAGAGTTCGTTCCTTCTCATATTGCAAGGAGCAGAAATACCCTAATACATTAAAGAAAACTCCTGGGGTTTTTTGGTTGTTTGGTTTTTTTCACTTTTTCTTTTTGATTGTCATGGTTTAACCCCAGCTGGCAACTAAGCCCCACACAGCCTTTCATTCACTCCCCCCTGGTGGGATGGGGTAGAGAACCAGATGAGTAAGAGCAAGAAAACTTGTGGGATGAGATATAAGTAAAGCAAAAGCTGCACATTCAAGCGAAGCAAAACAGGGAATTCATTCACCACTTCCCATGGGCAGGCAGGTGCTCAGCCATCCCCAGGGAAGCCGGGCTCCATCACAGGTAATGGTTACTTGGGTACACAAGTGCCATCACTCCAGAGGTCCCTGGCTTCCTCCTTCTTCCCACTGAAAGAAGGCATGATGCCATATGGTATGGAATACCCCTTTGGTCAGTTGGGGTCAGCTGTCCCAACTGCGTCCCTTCCCAGCTTATTGTGCCCCCCAGTCCACTCGCTGGTGGGGTGGGGTTGAGGAACACAAAAGCCCTTGGTTCTTTGTAAGCACGGCTCAGCAGTAACCGAAACATCTCTGTATTATCAGCACTTTTTTCCAGCACAAATCCAAAACACAGCCCCATACCAGCTACTGTGAGGAAAATTAACTCAGCCAAAACCAGCACATTCATTTATAGAGAAAATTGTGTTGAATAGTCCTTTACCTTCAGTAATAACTTGGTGAGAAATAAGAATTTGCTTTTCCAGCTCTTTCAGCTTTAAACTCTAGATTCGCCTCTTGGTTCTCTTCATAACTTTTCAAGAACAGGTGTCTTACGATCAGCTTTCTGCTTTGGTGAGGTGTTACAAAGAAGATTAATGATGTAGGTTTTGTTTGCCAGTAAACATAACACCTGCAGAAAAGTGTTTTCTTCAAATCCCTTATCCAAGGACATTCTTAACTGCATATGAATGTTTCACACAATGGTTTTATTTAGGTCTGCACAGCTGACTTCATTATTCATAAACATATTTCTTGGCAGATGTCATATGAATAAACTGGGCTTGTATAATTTTTTTTTTTCCTTCAGGGAATTAATTTTGTTATGTAAAATGTACTGGAAGGATTTAATTTGCTTCCGGAACAATACTTAACACTTATGTAGTACCTCACATTATTTAAAAATACATCATGCTTTTCTTTTTCAGTTTCTTTTAAAATAGTTTCCTTTTCCACTTTTACTATTGTTATACTTGTCTGTAGTGATAATGCATGTTCATTCTAGTTAGTGTTAAGAAGGTAACAAGGGTTTTATTGTCTTTGATCTTCTGGCTGTTTAAGCTGCAATTTATTCAGAATTATATATTGACTTTTCCAGCTAAATTCCTTGCTTTGCAAGAGAGTTTTCTTTTTCCCCTGCTGTGAGAAAATGGTTAAGGCCTCTGATACTCAGTGCACATTGATATAATTCTGCTTTTGCCTTAGTGTTTTGGGGGAAGTTCGTTTGCAGGCTGAGGAGAGATAAATCGTCCACTATAAAGCACTGACTGCATTGTGTGTTAGTCTGCTTCTAAGTGGAGATAAGGTGTGGTAGGATTTGGTTTTCTGCGCACAGCATGATGCTCAGTTCTTTTCTGCCTTCTTGAGCAGAGAACTATAGTAACAGAAGCTGCTGTCTTCAAGCCAGTAAAGTAGTAGCATTCTTAAGAGAAGATGCATCATTAATGCAGCTGTGGTTGCAGGGTCATAAGGGTGCTCAACCTTATGGTGTGGGTCTTTACACCTATAAGGTCTAAAGATTAGGTCTTTACACCTATATTGAACTTCTGGAAGGACTGAGTGATGCTGAATAGAGTATTTTTGGCTTCCAGGTCAAGTATCACTTAGCTATTCTCCCTGAAAATTGAAGTGGCTTCTTCTTAATGTGCAAAGTAAAGATGGAAAATCATATTTAGCTTTTAGGATTATGTTATGAAAGACTTTACTGTACAAGTTAACTGTTTTCGGTAATACAGCAACTATATTAAACCATTTCTGTGTGATTTTGACTCTCTAGTAGACAATCCATTTCTCTTTTCTTAATTAGGTCTTTACTGCTGTGCTGACTCAACCAAAATGTCCATAGAAGAATAATGGAAGCCCCTGAATACCTTGATTTGGATGAAATAGATTTCAGTGATGATATATCGGTAAGTACAAGTCTTATTTTATTTGTTCGAGTTGAGTCAATCTTAGATATCTCAACCCTGATATAACAAACAACACTATTGTTAGCAGCCACATTCCTTTTTACTTCATATATAGGCACATTTAAGTAGGTTGAATCTAGAATAAAATAAGGTGTTTTGTAATGGAAATCACTAATAAGCTTGGAAGGAAAACGTGATTCCTCTTCAGGTAGTAAAAATTACTTGCAAATCAATAAATTAATTTCTGGGTTGCTTATCTACTCTGTTGTCTTGAACGAGTTATGTGCACTCCAATGCTAGCCTTAGACACTAAAATGATGTTTATCTTTTTTTTTTTTAATATATTGCAGTTGTAAAAAACCACACCTGCCTCTCTCACCTCTGAATTGCTCCTTCTCCATTTAAGTTTTTACTCTGCTCTTTCCACCAGTAGCCATCTCCAAATACAGCAAGGTTTTATCAGTAGTTGTGGTGTAGCTACCTGCGTCGTGGTAAAGTATAGAAAGAGGCAGCAAGACTTCCAGGGATTCACAGACAGCACTGATCCTTAGTGTCACACTAAAATGACTGCAGCTGTAATTGCAAGTAAAAATACTGTTCATCTACATTGTTAGTGGTTCTTATGGAAGCACTGATACCGTATATTCTATCACTCAGAATAATACTCCTACTGCCAGTGTTTCTGCTTTTTGTGTAATAGAGTTGCTAATATGTTGAATGTCTGATTAACAATGGACTTGAATACATAAATTAAATCCACTATAAGAAAATGTATTAGTTCAATGAAAGTGTACCACCATCTCCTTCCACATTTTTCGTAATTTTAGAGTTTTATTTCTTCTTTTTTTTTTTTCCCCCACAAAGGGCCTGCTTTTCTCTTTAGCATTTTGGACTCTTGATTCATTTTAAAACATTCCAGATGCTTTATTTGCAGACAGATTCCTTTTGGAGAGGATTTATTTATTATTTTTTTTTACCTATTGTAATGTTCAATTGTTATTGAAGTGGAATATGGCACATCCCCAAAATATTACAAGACAATGAGCCAATCTTGAGCGAGTATCTTATTCTGGGCAACTTTCTTTTTATTACTGTTATACGCTAGATCATGTCCTGGTATCTGTTTCTATACTCAGTTTTGTAAAACTGTAAAACATAATAGATGTAACCTCTCCATGTCTCTCCCATTGTGGCTGTTGCTGCATACTGGTGGGTTAGGTTACTCACTTTTCTGCTGAACAGCTCAGGCTGCCTATTTTAATAGGCTGTTCTTTCACTGGATGCTGAGCCTTGAATAAAAAAACAGCACAAATTACGGAGGCAGCAGTTTTACTCCCTGCTTTAGCAGGTAAGAGAACAAAGGATTTGTTGCCGGGATCCAGATTAAAAAGAGAATTCATGGTTATTCTAGTGCTCTACTCCTATCTCACCATATACAATTTAGAGATACCTGACCTTCACATTTTATCATTAGCCTGCTGTGGAAAGAGCAGCTGCACAGCATCAGTGTTAGCAATTTATATTGTTCCTGTTAGCCCTCTGATTCTAATCCAGTGCAGAAAAGTACTGACTAAAAATAATGGCAGCAAGAAGCCTGTTAAAATGATGCACTTACAAATGTACTTGTGTTAGAAAGTCACTACGTATAGTCCAGACCCTTGTAGACCATTTCAGACAAAATGACCACAATGTAATAGACCTAAAAAATAAAAAGGACTTTGTTCTAAAAGACAAATAGACATATGGGTGGGCTTGGTTTCTTTTGTTTCTTTGTTCATGTTTCATTTGTACATAAGCAAAAGAAACTGTACATTTCTCCAATATCATAGACTCATACAATGGTTTTAGTCGGAAGGGACCATCAAAGGTCATCTAGTTCCAATTCCCCTGCCATGGGCAGGGACATCCTTCACTAGATCAGGTTGCTCAAAGCCCATTGTGGTGGATTGACCTTGGCTGGCCACCAGGTGTGGACCAAGCCACTCTATCACTCTCCCTCCTTCAACAAGGTGGGGATTAAAATATGACAAAAAGTTCATGGGTCAAGGACAGGGAGATCACTCACCAATTACTGTCATGGGCAAAAAACCCCTCAGCTTGCGGTTATTGGTTGGATTTATTGCCAATCCAACAGTGTAGGACAATAAGAAACAAGAACAAACCCCAAAACACCTTCCCCTCACCCCTCCCTTCACAGGCTTAATTTCACTCCTGAGTTCCCTACCTCCCCACCACAATAAGTGCCAACGGATGAGGGGAATGGGGGTTGCATTCAGTTCTTCATATGTTGTCTCTGCCACTCCTTCCTCACACTTTTCTCCTGCTCCAGCATGAAGTCCCACCCGTGACAGACTGTCCTCCACGAACTTCTCCGATGTGTCCTTCCCATGGGCTGCAGTTCTTTATGAACTACTCCAGTGTCGAACCTTTCCACAGGGTGCAGTCCTTCAGGAACAGACTGCTCCAGTGTGGGTCCCCCACGGGGTCACAGTTCCTGCCAGCAAACCTGCTCCTGCATGGACTCCTCTCCACAGTTCCTGCCAGGAGCTTGCTCCAGCACAGGCTGCCCACATGCTGCAGGTTTCCTCAGCACACATCTACCTGCTCCAGCATGAGGTCCTCCATGGGCTGCAGAGTGGGTATCTGGTCTACCACGGTCTTCTCCATGGGCTGTAGAAGAATCTCTAATGCCTGGAGGATCTCCTCTCTCTCCTTCTTCACTGACCTTGGTGTCTGCAGGGTTCTTTCTTTCACATATTCTCACTGATGTCTCTCAGCTGTTGTAGTGCAGTGTTTTTTATCCTTTCTTAAGTATGTTGTCTCAGAGGCCCTACCAACAGCACTGATGGGCTCAGATTTGACCCGTGGTGGGTCCATCTTGGAGCCAGCTGGAACTGGCTCTGTCTGACATGGGGGTAGCCCCTGGTGTCTTCTCACAGAAGCCAGCTCTGCAAGCCCCCCTGCTAGTTTGCCTTATAAACCTGATACAATCATCAGTGATGGGCACCTACCACATCTCTGAACAACCTGTTCCAGTGTCTCACCACTCTCATTGTAAAAAATTTCTTCCTTGTATTCAGTCTGAACTGACCCTATTTCAGTTGCCCCTTGTCCTGTCACTACAGGCCCAGGGAAAGTCTTTCTCTGTTTTTCTTGTAAGCCCCTTTATATATTGAAAGGCCATAAGAAGGCCTCCTTGCAGCTTTCTCTTCTCCAGGATGAACAACCCCAACTCCCTCAGCCTTTCTTCACTGGAGAGGTGTTCCAGCCCTCTGACCATTTTCATGGCCCTCCTCTGAACCCACTCAACAGGTCTTTCATGTACTGGAGGCCCCAGAGCTGGATGCAGTACTCCAGGTGGGGTCTCCTGAAAGTGGAGTGGAGGAGGAGAATCACCTCCCTCACCCTGCTGACAATACTTCTTTTTGTGCAGCCCAGGATACAACTGGCTTTCTGGTCTGCAAGTGCACATTGCCAACTTATGTCCAATTTTTCATCCACCAGTATCTTCAAGTCCTTCTCTGCAGAACTGCTCTCAATTCCCCAGCCTGTAATACTGGTGATTGCCCTGACCAAGGTGCAAGACCTTGGCTTTGTTGAACTTCATGAGGTCTGCATGGGCCTGCTCCTCCAGCCTGTCAAGGTCCCTCTGAGTGGCATCCCTTCCCTGAAGTGAATCAACTGTGCCAGTCAGGTTGGTTCATGTGAAAACTTTCTGAGGTCAATCCCGCTGCCTATGTCATTGATGAAGATATTAAATAGTATTGGCTCCAGTATGCACCCTTGGAGGACACCACTCATTACTGGTTTCCACTTGGGAGATTGAACCGTTGACTGTAATTCATTGGACATGGCCGGTTCTTTATCCATATAAACATCCATCTATCAAACCCGTATCTCTCCAAATGAGAGACAAGGATGGTGTGTAGGACTGTGCCAAAAGCCGTACAGAAGCTGAGGTAGATGACATCTATAGCTCTTGTCACTCCATTATAGAAGGCCGCTAGATGAATGAGGCACAGTTTGCCCTATATGAAGCCATGTTGGCTATCTCTGATCACCTCCCTGTCATCCATATGTTTCAACATAACTTCCAGCGGGATAGGTTCTGTGGTTTTACTGGGTAATGAGGTGAGGCTGACTCATTGGTAGTTCCCAGGGTCCTCCTTTAGCCTTGTTGAAAATGAATGTGATACTCACTTTTCACCAGTCACTGGAGACTTGACTTGACTGCCATGATTTTTCAAATATGATTGAGAGAGGCTTAGCGACTACATCTACGCATTCCCTCAGAGCCTGGAATGCAAATGCAATGCTTATCTTGCAAACTAAGGCAGTACTATTCCAGATCTATCTGGTATAGTATATTTGAGTGCAGTTTAGACAGCAGAATAGGTTTCTGGAACTCATGTTTACATTAAACAAAAATAATATTCTGTCTGTAATGGCATTAAGCAACCAAGCTGAATATTTTCATTTATTTCTTTGTAACTACTCACAGAAAGGAAGAAGAAAAAAGTATTACCTTTAAGTTGCATTAAATGATAGATACACTATTAAAAGTATGTTTTAAACTTTTCCCTTTTTCCCATTAATATTCTTGATTTTTTCCATGAATTTATTCCTGCTTGTAAGTTGTTTGTTATTGTTATTGTTACCTGAAGGTGTCCTAATCCTTTAATTAAAATGCAGTATTTCTATTGCATTGGCAAATTGTGCAAATTGAAACTTAATTTAGTTCTTGATTTACAAAAATAATACCAAATGACTTAGTCATAACCAGACCTCCCAGTGCTAGGTATTTGTGAATTATTTGGGGTTGAGGGTATAGGTTATTGCTCCAATGATTCAGATAGCTCTGTGTGAATGAAAGCCTGCCTCAGCAGTGCCAATGCAGGACTGGACCTGATACAAAGGTCTGTGAGATGTGAAGTGCAGTACGTGAATTTAAATATCTTTAAGCAGCTGTTGAGTTGTCCGGTATTTCTAAACAGCTTGAAAAACTTCTTTATGTCAAACCTCCCCTTGCAGGGCAGATGTAAACTGTGTATGGTCAGGAGTATGACTGATCTCCTGGCCTCCCATTTATGTGGCATCTGGCACCTCCTGCGCCTGCTGCCACCCTTCTTTGGTCATGGAAGGAGCTGGGTCACCCTTCAGGCTCGGGAAGGTGTACAGGCAACAGAAAGCCAGACTTTGCCTACCCAGTGACCAGGACTTCAGGGCTCAGCATGTAGGATCTATATAGCTGTGCAGGCACAGTCACTGACTGTGGCAGCTTGATTGATTTCCCATCCGTCTAATGAACTCATTGATATTCGCCCCTGCCCCTTTCTCCCTTTTCAGAATGAAACAAAACGCAGGTGGGCGCTAAAATGTTCATAGAAGGTGTTAGATTCAGAGAGACGTTTTGTACCTGTAACAGTGTCAGTGTCTATATAGGTCTCCTTTAAAGTTAAAGCAAAGAATAATATGTGAAGTGTTTTTATAAGATGCTGTAATCAATACATAGGACAAATAACCTAACCAGTGCTCCAAAGGTGCTGGTCGCAGCCGTTAATGGGGAGGTGTTATTTCTCACATGCACTGTGCAAGCCAAATCTCTTTGCTCTACGGTTTTTGCTCTGGAGCGGCTTAAATTGACACTACTTTTGAGAATATCTTCCTGCAACCTCATACCAAGTATTGTTGCTTTACTTGTTCTTAATGTACCTTGCTATTCCCGAATGTCTAGGAAAAAGGGTGATGTTGCACAATTTAGAAGTTATTAAGCAAATATAATATAAAGGTGTCAATTTAATGGTATTTGAATATTAATGAAACAGTTTATTTTCCGCTCTAGCAAATAAACTGAAATGAGACTGTTAAATGGCTTACAGTAACAATAACACCCGGAAACAAATTAACTGTAATGAAGGTGTCTGTTTTCTCTATCTAAATGAAAACAGAGAGCTGTGCATGTAAGAGCAGGACACGGTCACTGGTGTCTTGATCCACTGGAGGTGAATTTGTTGAGTTTTGATGAGTTGACTCCAGTTGGAACAGAACATGGTGCTTAGTGTTTTGGGGGTGTCATGGTTCTGATGATGTGGTCTGAGAGTCATATTATGTGTCCCACTTTGCCATTTGTCTCCATTTCAGGAGACATTAAAGGTATTCTCCACAACAGAATGCTAAAAAATAACTTTTTTTTTAATTTATGGAGTTTTACTATTTTGTATATTCATTTCTACACTGCTATTCATGATGCAGTATTTATTCTTTCTTATACTTCTCAGACACAAGTCTGCAAGTGGCTGACAAGTGGCACGGCACAGAACAGCCTTACTTGAGACTGAAGCATTTTTTCCCCATGTGTTATGTGTTGGGTTTAAAATTCATTGCTTTAAAATTTGAGAACCTTGTGAAATTGAAAAGGTTAACATTTGCATTAATTCAAATTCTATAGTGCAGTTTTACATAATGAACAAATGTTTTGTATGATAAGGGACATTCTGTTTTCCCCTGAATTAGCAGTGTCAGTTGAAGAAAATTGGGAATATCTTGCAATTGCATGGAATACGTGTTACTGCTTCTTGTCTCTTGTTTGCTGTTGATACTGTTCTTCCACCTTACAAAGTTCTTAAGGGGTTTACTGAAATTCGCTATTTCAGGTTGGACATAGGCATGCCTTAAATGCAGAAAAAGAACTCAAACAGGAATAAAAAATGCTATTACATGCATTATCCTGGGAAGAAGTCCTTGATTCTGTTGCAGAATTTCACCATCAGCCACAATACACTTTGATTAAATACCAGAGATTGCAGTAAGCATTGAATACCAAAAGTGATCCGATGTGCTTAGCTCTCACACTGTCACGTGCCCTTGGGCATGGCCCTCAGCTCTGGTTGGCTTGGTTACTCTAATGATCAAATGTGAGAAATGGTGTTTAATTTTGTATGTAAACCAGTTTAAAATTATTGAATGAAAAATGTGAAATAATTAATTTTAAAAGCCTTTGAGTAAGTATGAAGTCTAAAATTCTGTTCCAGGGAATGGTTGCAGTTCCAACCTCTTTTGCTGTCCCTCTGTGATACCCCAGTAACCCTGAAATTGTTGGTTGAAGGAAAACTAACAAACGTTAGTGATGATCAAAGCTGGAGCTAGAGTATGAGAGAAAGTAGTTCTAGAGGGAAGAGCTGTTAATGGATTGTGCTTATGGTTGGGAAAGGTCCACTTTAAAGCATAATTTTAGTCACTTCCTGGACCAAAACCCAGTTCTCCACATCTTGACCACAAAATAGAAATGGCATAAACGTAAATGCACAGAAGTCTTTTTGAGGGCAGAGGCAAGTGGGAGGAAATCTGTTAATGAAATCAAACCAATGTGATTAAAATGCAAATCAAATTTATAGCATTTAATAGATTTTTGGTGGTGGGAGGTGGTAACTGAATACATTTTAGTGCAATGTTGAAACAGAAAGAAAATCTGTTCTTCCAGGAAAGAACAAGACAAAAGACGAGAAAGAAAAATGGCTTTCTGTCTTTGAGGTTGCCTGACAAAGCACATAGCAGTGGAATACAAAAGGCCTCATTCTAATTGAATTACAAACTGTGTAATAGTTTAAACTGCACCAGCTGGTCTTATGAAGCTACCATATTCCTTGGAGACATGTTCCTTGGATTCTCTTAAGAATCTTACTAGACCAGTTCAACATTGCCTTCTGAGTCTTTGTGCTGAAATAGCAAGATGTATAGCTTAACAGCTCAATCTTCATTAAACAACAACCAGAGTGAAGCATAGCACATGGTGTTTGTGCATGTGTGTGTTTAACTTGTATTAATTTGTGTTTAATAGCATCTTTCTCCTGGTCTCTGTTTTTCTGCTCTTTGTTGCCTTAGGCTGTCACATCCTGGAGCAGTCACACGGAGCAACCCCTAGTTTAACAGGGATTGGAGTCATGGGTAGTTATGTGGAGTGCTGCTACACTTTTTAATTAATGAGTTCAGTGTTGATCTTGGGAATACTTACGAGAGATTCTTGTCGTACTGAGGTTTCTCAATACATCACTGAATCAGGTCAGCAAGGGAAAAAAGAGTAAGGCATGGGAGGTTTTTGAGGTTTAATGAAATAACTACGATCAGTTGAGCAGCAGTCTTAAACTTGCACCAGAGAAGTAAATTACTTACTCAATCTGTCATATGAGGTCAACTTTAGATTATTTTGAAGTAGATTGCCAGCTGTGCATTAGAAGCACATCAAACTTTGAATGACGAACTGTCTGCAAAAAACAGGACAATGTATGACCATTTGTTTTTTGTCTAGAAAGTTCATGTGGTTTTACATGTAGTTGCTTTCCTTCATTGGTCAATAGCACACTAGCTAAAAATATCTGATTCTTTGAAAACATATGGTGTTTATATATTCCTTAAAAATTTTCAGTTGTGCTAATCCTAAATGCTTCTTTCTGTTTTAGTTTCCAAAATACTGTTTTTAATGTTGGGTTTTTTTAATATATGAGCAAAGCCATTGATCTTCCACAGACATAATGACTTTCATTTGTTTGAGTGAAGATTCCTGTAACATTGAAGCATTTGATTAAGGAAGGCTTGCTGTTAAGTAACTTAATTTCTATATGTCAGAATGTGTAGTTTTGTAACACTGGATCGTGTGTCTTACCAAGGGTATTCCACAAGTTTATAAGAAAAAGATTTCTGTTTAGTAAGATACATATGTCATCTCTGGTTTTTTCCTTTTTAATGCTCAGCTCAGGGAATAGCATACTGATTAATATCAGGCACATCCTGTCACATCGAAGTAATAATGCAAGTTTGCTTTAATAAAGCCTAGATTAGAGAAATGAACCTGTCACCCGATACATGTAAGTACATGCATCCCTCTCTAAAATCAGGTCTCTGCTGTGCAAATATTCTGCATTACTTTTACATACTGGTTTGTGAAAGCTTGACTTCTAATTTTTAAGCATGAAGTATCTTGCAGTATAGTGACTGTAATAGATGCCCAGGTGGGCAAAGCGAGACCTTTGACATTTGCTGTGAAGCCTAGATCTATTCTCTCCTTTGATGTATCTTGCTTTTCTCATGCAACCTGAGATGACCATCAGACTGCCAGAAGTACTCTTGGATTGGTAGGTTTAGGCTGTGCCCATCACATCAGGACCTCTTGAAAGTCTTACCTTTTATCTTTTTAAATTAATTACTTCATATACTTTTTTTTTTTTTTTTACTTTTTTACAGTATTCTGTAACTTCTCTCAAGACCATCCCAGAATTATGTAGAAGGTGTGATTCACAAAATGAAGACAGATCAGGTATGATGCCCACTTCTGTCCACCCATCATTTTCTAGGCTGCTTTTTATCATGTACAGCTTGGCAACAATAGCTTCTTGGCAGTGTTCTGTTGTTTTGTTTTCCCTCATTTTTGTACAGCTTTCTGGAAATACAACTTCTTTTTTCTTTCTTTTTTTTTTTTTTTTCTTCAACAGATGTTAGTTCATTAGAAGGAAAAAAGTTCCAAAAAAGGATTTGGCTGTATATAGATAAATGTAGGGCTTCATCTCAGCAGCTCCAAACCACAGTATATGCAACAATTTACTTGAAAACCCGAGAAACCATTGGTGACAAGACGTAATAATGTAGGCGCCAATGAAAAAATGTTGGATACATTTACTACCCATATGGCCACGACCAGTTTGAGCAATGATGTTTTGCCAGAGTCTGAAACTATCAAGGATGCTACATGATAGAATCTACTCTAAGGCATACTGTAATAGTTAAGATTAAAGCTGAGTTTTTTAGTTTAATAGTGTAAACTAAATGAAGAATCATGGCACATAGATGAGAACCAGCTGGAGACCTTCCCCCTGCCCCCCTGACAAAAAGTGCATTCAGTGTTGTTTTTCATTCTGTAAATCAGATTAATCCGCTTTTGTTTTTTTCTTCCTGATGGAGGAGAAATGAATTGGTGAGAGGATTATTTCTGTTGAGCTATGAGAAGTTTACTGTGCTTTCTGATGTTTTAATTGAACTTTCATTAATGTTGTTTCATCAAACACTTTTATAACAGAAATGGGAGACCTGCAATTTGTGGGAAAATAGAAGGCTTTAAGAACTGTGCTATATTTTGGCAACTTATATTTCTGTATTTCCTTTTAGAGAGTTTTTTTGTAAATTTCTGAGGTGTTTAATTAAGTCAAAACTATTCAAGCTAGTTCTACCAGAGTCATTAAAAGCCAGGGCATCACAGCTGTGTGCCACCACTCTTGGCAATAACGGGAAGCAGAGCTGTCCTTATCATACTAGCTTGCCGTATTACTGCCTGCACAGGGTACAGCAGTGATTCTGGTTACCTGCTGCACACTGAGGCAGGGAAGAAGTGGAAAGAGAGAGGACGCCTTAATGACCCCTCTCAATTTGGCCTATCACATTCTATCCCAATCTTTGCCCTCTCCTCCACTATACTCTGCCATCCTCCCATCCATACCTGCCCCCCCCCCCCCATCCTGCCCCATTTTACATCAAGGCATTTCTGTCCTTGCCTTGCCCGACCCCCATCCCTTTTCTTCTCTTGCTCCTTCTTCCCCCCTTCTCATCCCTTTCTTCCTCCCTACTTCTCCTTTTCCCCCCTCTCCTTCCCCCTTCTTCCCTCTCCTTCCCTCCTTCCCGGTTCTTACCCCCATTCTCCCCACTCCCCATTCTCACCCGATCTCCCAACCCACCATTCTTCCCTCATTCCTCCTCCTTCCTTCCCTCCTCCTCCTCTTTTCCCCCCACACTTCTTCCCCCCTTTTACTCCTTATTCTTCCCTGCCATTCTCCTTATCATTCGTCCTGTCATTCTTTCCCATACTCCTCCCACCATTTTCCCCCCTGTTCTTCCTCCCATTCTTTTATCCCTATTTCTCCTCACTGTCCTCTCTGCCATTGTCCCCACTGTTTTCCCACCCGTTTTTCCTACCATTCCCCCCCGCATTCTTCATCCCCATTCTCCCCAATCTTCACCCCACCATTCTTTCCCCCCATTTCCCCAGAGCTTACCTTCTCTTCCCAGACATTCTTCCCTTCCAAGTCTTTCCCAGCATTCTTCCCCATGTCTTGCCCCTGTTTTCCCCACAGCCTTCCTCCCAGTCTTCCCCCACAACCCTTTCCCATTATTCTAGACCCCTCTTTCATTCTTCCCACTATTCTCCGCCCCACCGCTTACTGCCCCTCATTGTCACCCTCTTGATTCCCCACCCAGCACCCCACTCATCTCTTCCATGTTCCCCCTCCCCCCTATTTTCTCCCTATTGTCATATCCACCACCACACTCTGCCTGTCAGTATTAGCAGCTGATCATGTGGCAGAGCATTAACTCATCTTCTCAAAAGAAGAGTTAAAGCCATTCGTTCACCAGCCTGCCCCAAGAGCAAGGTGAAGCAGAGGAGAGCAAGAATAGCCACTAAAAACGCATTATACTGGGTGGTCTGTTCATAAGGACTACTCACCCAGAGTGGCAGCATCAGCATCTGTTTTCAGGAAGAGTGTATTCTTTTTAAAATTCAGATAGTAGTCTGAAAGTAAAATGCAGACCAGTAGCAAGGATGGAGCACTGCTTATGAGCTCTTCCTTAAGACCATGAGAAACTGACAAGTTATTGTGTAGCTCTGTTGTTTCCTGGTCACTTCTTCAGTCGGACATTTTTCAATGATGATTTTAATTACATGTGCATTCATCTAGTGCCTTGAAAAGCGGTTGACAGAAGCAAGTACAGGCGTTGCTGGAAGGCAGTAGTAGCACTGGGGATTCTGCCAGTGGAAGTTAATTCACAGCTTTGTTTGCAAGTCTTGAGTCAAAAAAAGAGGACTTTAGCATTGATAATAATTTTGGCAAACTGGAAACAGTACTGAAATCTATTTTTTCTCTCTACTTACCACTTATTAGTTTTGGTGAATTGGAAATAGTCCTAAAATCTATTTTATTTTTACTGTGTTTAATCACTGGGTGAACATATAGTGCCAGTGTTATATCTCTGTACAGACACCAATATCTTGAAATATCAAAAGAGCTGCATCAGTCAACATTGTGTAAGGCCCCATCTGTTGATTTTTCATAGTTGCTTTTGGTGCAGTCTCTTGCCTTCCTCATGTTGTAGAGCAATAAAAAAAAAATGTTCCCCAAATTATTATTGCTATGTGCTATTTTTTATGAAGATAGATTATATCATAAATGCTATTTTATATCGGTACTCCACTGGTAATTTAAGTAGTTATACATAGAAAACCCCAGAGGTTTTACAAAAAGCTGATTCAGCTTTCTTACCTCATAATGACTCCGGCTTAGTCAGAGGTTGCATTTCCTCTTTACAACAAAGAAGAATGTAGAAGTGGAACTACCCAAGAATTATTTTTTTTAAAGAACTAAAAGTTAAGCATAACTTAGCCATAAGACTAGATATGTCAGGACACTAACAATCTAAAAAATAATTCTCAGCTTTGTCTTAGGAAAATATTTAGTTCAATAAGACAGCTAAAATTATAGAGAAAATAAGATTTGACTTTATACTTAAAAAAATATATAAATATGCAGACAACCATTTTCACCAACCAGATTGTTAACATGGACTTAAATCAGACAGTTCCTCTTCGTGGAATTACATTTTTTAATTATATGGCTGATGTTGTGGAAGTCCTACTATTCATTGTTCACAGATGAGTTTAGTAAATAGCCCTGTAAATTGCATTTTCTTTCCTCATTTCATGTAAACATTGACTAATATGTCAGTAACATATGAAAGTGTTTGGTTACATCATTTTCAAATTACTCTAAGCACTTACAGTCCTAGGCAAACACACCAGTGTTTACTGGTCAGTGTGCTTTCTCAAGCATTTCACATAGACCTTTCAAAAGAATTGGGTTGTTTTTTTTAACTGTTTCTGTCTGCCTGTAACTTTTGTTCAAAGTACTTGTTCTTTTGGCCAAAGTGAGATTAGAAAGCCTGAAAAGGGATTTC
This sequence comes from Falco peregrinus, assembly GCF_023634155.1. Taxonomy (NCBI): domain Eukaryota; kingdom Metazoa; phylum Chordata; class Aves; order Falconiformes; family Falconidae; genus Falco; species Falco peregrinus. The sequence continues at coordinate 20,391,011 of NC_073739.1, forward strand.
CCTATGTGTGGGTTTTCCTCCTTGAATTCCCAGTTGCCTCCCTTTATTGGGCAGCACTGGACAGTGCTGCACCTGTGCTGGTGGGAAGGTCTGGTGTTTTCTTCCTCACCCTTTTGCAGGATGTGCACAAAAGTCAGTCACATACACTCTCAGTCCTGACTCGTCTGTGTCTTTCCCTGGATTTATGGAATTCTGACTCAGGAAAATTCCAGGGGATCCTTGGAGCCAAAATATGTGTGTTGGTACCCCCAGATTACGAGGCAAAAGACACGAGATTGGAGAAAAGGCGTAGGGCAAATCCTGGTTTATCCACAATTAAGCATGATTAAGGGCAACTGTTTACCATCATGCTTCAAATGAATGATCTTTGTTCTAGCATAGAATATCTAGCTAGCATAATAACCACTAAGATAGGCATTGTTCTTCCTCAAAGATAGAAAATTAAAGAGTGTAGTTTAAAAATGGATCTAGCTAACTCATTTTTCTGAAATGAAGTGTTAGCCAGCCTGCCCATTGATTTCCAGCATTGTCTAATGTAGAACAATGGTTTGAAACAGAGATCAGTCCTTTATGCTTTTGTTATTAAGCATGAAATTGCTTGCTTTCTTTCTGGGCAGATTTTCTAAGGCCACTTGAGCAAATGGTTCAAGACATCTGTGTTCAACAAACTTCACTGAGCCATATTGTTTTGAAGTATATTCTGTCAGCTATTACAACTTTTGGTTGTCATTAAATGTGTGTCTCAAATGAGGTCAATATCCTACTCTCTATCTTTATTCAGAGGTTGATAAAAGCAAGTTCATCTTTAATCTCCAGCAGTTATCCTTATCCAATTCATTCCCAAAGTAACTGTCATTCACAAAAGTGATCAGCTTAGTTCCCTTTTTGAGAAAAATAAATAAAACAGCGAATTCAAAATTGCACACAATTTCTGTCTTAGGCTCTTGGTGGTTTTTTTAGCTGTAAGAGAAGTTAAAGTAAAATTTTATTTGGAGGCAGTGTTATATGGCATTAATTTCACAGTCTGTAGTGCTCTGAATATGTCCCAGGTAAATATGTCTGAAACAATACAGTATTGATTGGATAATTCTTTGGTAGGATACTGAAAAGAAGATTTTTCCTAGAAAAAACAATAATCAGTATGCAGTGACACTTGTGATAGCTATACATAAGCTCTTTTCCTACCTCTTTTTCACATCCTTCTTCTTGTTTTAGACATTTTGTGCCAGAATGGCCTTTTCCAATTTTTCAGTAGAACTTCATTCATTGCCTCTCTTTTACATCCTTAGATCAGTCGTTAGAAGGGTAAACCCACTTTATTAATTGCAAAATTTTCTTTACCTCTTCTATATTCTGTATTTCAGAAATGACAGCTTTTGCAGTTCTTCCTCAAGCCAAGAGAGGAAAAATTATTCATTTACTGAGGCTTTTACTAATGTTTGAATTACCTGGAAAAAATGCATTGTTATTTAAAAGGATGAATTATTATTCACCCTGTTTACCCATTCTTTTTCAAATTCCACTTAAATGGGAGCAAACCCTCTCTGTTCTTATGTGTGCAAGGTTGTTCTTCAATTCAGGTTCTCGTGCTGTAGAGCTTAAGTTAAAGAACCCTAAAATATACTCCTGGAAGTTATTAATATATTAAAACTATAAAACACTGCCACCTTCAGTTAACATTGTTAAATATTATTTCAGTGATATTTATAAAACAGTAAACAGATATTCAGAACTGGGTTTGATTATCCATTGATAGGTAAGAGGCATCCCTTCCTCCATCTCTTAACACCTGCCGGTGTTGGAAATAAATTGATGTTTACAGCCATGAGGAATTTTCTAAAAGTTTCCTTAGTATAGGCAACACCTCAGTGTCTGTATATAACGTCAGTTACACAGTGTACTAAATGGACCTGGAATTAATACAAGTCTTAATTGATTCAAAAGTCTCTGCTGAAGACCTATCAAAAGGAAGAAACTTAGGCATTTCTTTCAGAGGACAGTAAAACTCCAAATGTGCAAGTCTGTATATACTTATGCAGGTATATATATATATATATATGCATATACTATATGCAGGTCCCCAAATTATTGTATAGTATGTGAGCAATATGGTGAAATAGTGCATTTAAAAATATATTTAATAGGTATGGCCGGTTGTCAATACTAATCCCAGGATTTCGTCATGACGATGATGGAAAGTGAAGTAAATTCCACAGTAAGTGAATTCTTAAAGCAAGAAGGAAGAGTTTCAGGTAAAGGAAAGTAATTTGAATGTGTTCATCCTTTGGTAGCAACAGAGTCAACCTAACAGAGTTTGTTCACATCTACAGGATCACAGAAACCTAAAATGGTTTGGATTAGAAGGGACCCTCAAAGATCATCTAGTCCAACCCCCCTTTCAGGGCCAGGGACATCTTTTGCTAGATCAGGTTGCTCAAAGCCCTATCCAGCTTGACATTTAAACACTTCTAGGGATAGGGAATCCACAGCTTCTCTGGGCAGCCTGTTCCAGTGTCTCACCACCCTCATTGTAAGGGTGCAAGACCTTGCACTTGGTCTTGAACTTGAGCTTCATGAGGCTCACATGGGCCCAGTCTTCAAGCCTGGTCAAGGTCCCTCTGGATAGCATCCTTTCCCTCAAGCGAACCAACTGTACTACTCAACTTGGTGTCATCTGCAGATTTGCTGAGTGTGCACTCAATCCCACTGCCTATGTTGTTAATAAAGATATTGAACAGTACCAGTCCCAGAACCAATCTCTGAGGAACACCACTCATTACTAATCTCCATTGGACATTGAGCTGTTGGCTGCAGCTCTTTGGCTGTCTAGCCAATTCCTTTTGCATCAAGTAGTCCATCCATCAAACCTATCTCTCCAAATAAGGGGCAAGAATGTTGTGGGGGGCTGTGTCAAAGGCCTTACAGAAGATAAGATAAATGACTTCACAGGCACTTTCTTTGTCCGCTGATGCAGTCAATCCATCGCAGGAGGCCACTAAGATTAGTCAGGCATGACCTTTTGGTAAAGCCTTGTTGGCTGTCTCTGCTCACCTCTGTGTCACCCATATGCCTTCACATATCTTCCAGGAAGATCCCATGCACAGAGGTGAGGCTGACAGGTCAGTAGTTCCCAAAGTCATCCTCTTTACCCTTTTTAAAGGTTAAAAAATTGAAGTCTAAATAGTAAAGAAGCTTCTTGTGTTGTCAGCAAGGGTAGGGAGTACCTCCCAGTATTGTATGCTGGGACTTTCCAAGTATATGAGGACAAGGTTGTAAGGTAAAAGCCCACAATGTCTTCTCTTGTCTTTTTTCTCGGGTTTTTTTGCACTTTGTTTCCAGTCTTGCTACCACATGCAGGCAGGCAGCATTCTTTCAGGGTTCTTACCTCTTCATCGTATCATAACTTAAGTCCAAAGGTACCTCTGAAGGCCATCTTGTCCACCTCCTTGTGCTCAGAGCAGTTCCACTTACACTATATTGCTCAAATTCTCCAAATGAATGTTGCAATAAAGAACATTGCAACCAAGCTACTTTGGGAAGTTATTAGGGAAGCAACCATAATGCTCCCACTTTGTCAGCAAGAAATAACCATGATTCAACCTCAGAGGTTCATAGGCCATTGAAAGATCTATTAGGCATGATAAAATCAGCAGGTGGTTTTACCATAGTCCAGGACTGTCAGCTCCAGGGCCAAAGCAGTGTATTTTCCCCTGTTATTCACAGCTTTATGGTGGTTTCTGACTGCACAGGTACGGAGTTCACAGGGGAAAAAAAGGTTGAAATACAGAGAATTTAGAGTTAGCACAGTCTGGATGCAGATCAGGTCATTAGGCAGAAGCACTAACTGCATTGATGACTGATAACTCTTTGGATAAGGGAAAGTCATCCCTTTTTTTTTTTTTTTTTTTCTCCTGGACAGTGGTTCAGTGCAGTTGACTGTAAGATACTGCTTTCCATCCTGAGAAGGAACAGAGACAGCAAGCTAAAAAAGCTCCAGAATTTCATTTAGGGATGTAGCCTAGTAATGGGGATCACTGGTTGCCGACAGTGAATTGAAGAACAGGAATGAATTGAAACTCTTTTTCATTCCTGTTAAACCAGTGCATAGGTGTCAAGTGACCTAGTGGAGCAACATGGACTCAGTTGCCAACTGATCTGCAAATGATTCAATCTTTACATCCAGTTTCCTGTTTGCCTGCACCACTGCCTGTTGTATGTCCCAGCTGTTCAACAGCAGCATTCGTGACTACAGAACATTGGTCAAAGCATAAACCTAAATGAGTCTGTGATGATGGTGACAGAAACACAGGAGTTTGACCTTTTCCTCAATCAGTCAGTGTTCTTTGAATGCGAGTCATTCTGGGTTCATGAAGATCTAGCAGAGTAATGTCTATAAATACCGCTCTGCAGGATGTTCAGTTTGTTTTGTAATGGTACTGATGTGTGATATACAGCCTTTTGCAACCTATTTGTGTCACCAGTGCTGTAAACTTCATGAAGCCATCATCATTTAAAGAATGTTACTGTACCCATATGCCAGGGAGACAAGCTCTTGCACACACACGAGCCCCTTCATAGAGCTGAAGTGAAAGCAGAGTTCTATTTTCATTATACTCAGGGCAATTTAAAGGTATTCTGATGTTTGGCATTGGATTTTAAGTATCCCAGAAACTGTCTGTCACAAGGGTGAAGTTTCATCTGTGCATGAGGTAGTCCTGATGATTGAAAAAAACTCATATAGTTACCCTATAATTCCACAGATGCTCATATACCAGACAAAACTCCCCCTCACATCTCCCCATGCCCTAGATACGTGCTCTGATGTCAACAGATGCTTCCAATTGGAAACTTGTTATAAGGATCTTTTTTAGAAAGTTCAAGGTAAATTTTGGTTCCTGAAATAGATTCTGGTTAAGCTATTAAAATGCAAGAGAAGTTGTTTCCTAATTGTTCCCTTTTCTGATTATTGGCCCCCCGTAGTTGCAAGACACCTATAAATAAATAAGTAAATAACAAATAAAGTGAAACTATAAATAAGCCTACAGGCCTGCCTCTTTATTCACATTTTGCATTTTCCTCAAGAAGAGCATAGAGCACAATATATGTTGAAGAACTACATTTGCACATTTGACCCTTGCAGGTTTTCATCAGAAAGTGTTTCCTTTAGTGCCAAGGAAATGCTTTGACACCTCAGGTCTGTCAGGCAGCACAACACTTCTTTACTGATGTGGATGAAGTCTTCCCAGTTTTTGTGTTCCTCTCTTTTCACTTCAGCAGCACAACAACAGGATCATCCAAATCACTCATATTAGCAAAATAATCTTGACAATGTAGTTGGGAAAAAAAGTTTTGTCATTGTCTTTTTACACATGAGATATTGGTGCACAGAAAAGATAGGGCTTGTCCAAGATTATACTAGAATTCTTTGTCAGATTCTGGAATCAAGCTAGCTGCTCCACATTCTAGTCCCCTGCCTTAAACTCAGACCATCCTTTACTGTTGTTTATAAAAGAATCAAACAGTATTTATTTGACCCAGACTTTTAATGGCCCCTGCCTGAGTTCATAGTACGGAGAGATGAGCGAGAGGCTTTTCCCCTGGAGCAGCTGTTGAAGACTACTCACATAACTCCTGCTGTGCTGGTGCTTTGGAGGACACAGTCAGCACTTGCTTTTCCTTCTTCAGGGAACAAGCCTCTGAAAACAGAGTGGAAGAGATTCAAGCCGTGCCCTGGTCCGCTCTGGCCTGTGGGTTCAGTGTTGTGTAGGCAGAAACTAGCTATGTGTAACTGCCTATGCACAGGTGCAGCTGTACAGCACCTGAGCAGGAAACAGCACAAGGAAGGATTGTGTCTACCAGCCCGACTTGCTTTCTTCCCTACTGCTATGTGGTTAAATGCTATAGTCTACTCCTTTATTAAATGCAGCATAAATTCATCATCCCAGTTAAGTGAAGAATATGTTTGAAAGTCAATAAAAATATTGCTGGCTGTTCTCAGTGTTCCGTTGTTTCTGGAAGAAAAGTGTTTCTAAAGAGACGTTGGGAAGAAAAACAGTGAAAAAATGGACATACCTTACTCTGCTGTAGCTGTAATGAGAGAAAAGAGAAATACATTACTTCACAATGATGCAAGATAGATTTGTAACAAAGGTCATTGCTTCTTCACAGAGTCCGATTTTACAATTTTGTGATCGGTGGTTTATGTAAATGCATGTTATTAAGGTTAGAAAGTGGAGAAAGCCAAGCAACGAAATAAATGTAAGCTTAAATAAAGTGACGACACACAAAATGTTGATGCCTTTTCCTCTGTCTAGACCCCTGTGTTGAAAGCAGTGTTTTCATAAAACTCAGACAGAATTCATTTCCATACTGAGTGCTTAATAGTTCCTGTCAGAACAAAACAGCTGGGAAACATATGGTATCCATTTCCCTGTATCACTTGGAAAAAATTTCACATGTAAATAAAACCAACATAAAAGTGTAGCCCTTTGAACCTAGGATCTTATACAATACATAAATAAGTCAGCACAGTGCATTCTTTGTATCGGCCTACTAAGTTACATGCCTTTTGATTATTATTATTTTTATTTCTTCTTCGGAAATGTATTCTTAAGCGCTTCCAAAAGCGTTAAGGTAATTTTTAGACATGCATAACAACTCAGCCTTACTAATCTTTCATTCCAGACATTAATGTTGCACTGAAAGTGTATATATGTTTCCTTAGGAAGGTGTTCATGGCAAATTGTGTGTTTTGACCACAAATTAGATCCCACTGATATGCATTTAGCACGTGTAATAAATCTGCTTTGTTTAAACAGTATTATTGACTTTCAGAATACATTAACTCTTAGTGAACACTGAAAGTGGCATAGAAACTGCATAAACGCTCTCATGGTTTCAGTTTAGCGGCCCCTCAACTGAAAATAACAAAATAAGGAAAACTTTGCCAGAGTTCACCAGCTGGGACTGTGAAAGAGTGCAGGTACGGTAGGATTAAGCATTCAGGTGCCTTGAGCTCCTTTTCTTCTCTGCAAGTCAGCTTCAGTGGTCAAACTCCATATCCTGCAGGGCACTGAAATAATAGTCTGTAAGGTGCAGAGCTATATGTGTGTGTCTGTGTATGTACATACATACATAGGTTATGTATATAAGGGAAGGAAGGTTTGACAGAGAAGCCCAACTTAGGGAGCAGAAGTGGAAAAGGAAACACCACACCTGAATAAGCAGGCTTCATTTTCAGATCAGAGAATCACAAAATTGTTTAGGTTTGCAGGGACCACTTGAGATCATCTAGTCCAATGGCCCTGCTTAAGCAGGGTCGACGAGAGCAGGTTAAAACCAGGACTGTGCCAGTCAGATTTCTAGTATCTCCACAGATGGAGACTCCACAATGTCTCTAGGCAACCCATGCCAGTCAGTGTTTGATCAGCCTCACAGAAAAAAAAGTATTTTCTTGTGTTCAGATGGAATTCAATGTGTTTCACTTTGTGCGCATTGCCTCTTGTCCTGTCAGTGGACATCATGGAGAAGAGCTTCACTTCCTCATCTCCGTTGCTTCCCATCATATAATTTTAGGCAAGGACGAGATTCCCCCTGACCCTTCTCTTCTCCAGGTTGAACAGTCCCACCTCTCAGTCACTGTTCATATTGATTTCCAGTTCTTGTGTGAAAAATACATCTCCCAGAGGTAACAGGCCTTAAAAATTAAATTGTTGTTACTGTTGTTAAAACAAACCCACTAAAAAGTTTTGACTAACCCTTTTGTTAGCCTTCAGAAAATCATCCTACTCATATGAAGCATCTTCACACAATTAAAAAAAAGTAGAGTGCAAACTAGCATAGTTGGACAGAACAACTGTAAATGCCACTAGGCTCTTATTGATGTCCATTACTTGATTAAAACTACTTTATTTGTAGTTGATTACAATGTGTGTCCTGTTTGAAGAAAGTTTCTTTTCTGGAGTGTCAAATTCTTCAGCGGTTTTGGTAGGGGTGCCATTAAAGGTGCTTAGATGTGAATGTGGCATGTGGCCATGTAATTCTTGTTTCTGGTGTTTGGCCAGGTATATCTATATCTAGCTATAGTAAAGCATTCTGTATCATGTCACAAGTCTGGTAGTAATCACTTCTAAATCACATTCCTCTGTTTCTGTAGTTTCCAGCAGCAGCTGGAACTGTGGAGTCTCAACTCTTATCGGAAATGCACAGAAACCAACAGGAATTGCAGATGTGTGCAATAAATTCAGACCAGTGAAGAGGGTTTCCCCATTAAAGCACCAGCCAGAAAGCTCTGAGAACAACGAAAGTGATGACCGGAAGAACCAGAAGGGAGAATACCAGAAAGGCAGTGATTCTCAGTCTGCACCTCCAAATGATGACCAGAGTCCAGGAGAAGGAGAGAGCCTTAAAAGCAAAAACATCGAGCCTGCTGTTCTGCTTGGGGAGCTGGAGCACTATGACCTGGATATGGATGAAATTTTGGATGTGCCTTATATTAAATCAAGCCAGCAGCTTGTTCCGTTTACAAAGGTAGCTCCTGAGAAAAAAATTTTGGGTGTTTGTTCAGCAGTGAATGGTCTTAGTGGCAAGACCTGCTCAGCAGGGAACACAGAGAGCTCGCCTGCTGGCGGGACACAGTTCTGTGTGCTGTCTCCTGTGAAAGGCTCTCAGCTCAGAAAAACACAGCCCATTGTCCTTGATCAGCACAAACACTTAACAGAAGAATTAGAGCTTTCCCAGCCTTTAGTTAAGTGTAGCTCGGTCCATGAATCTGAAGCCCAAGGCAAGGGCTTCCTCAGCAGGACATTCGTTGATCCTCATGCTCACAAAACAGAGAAGACTATGCCCAGCTGCCACCTGAGGACTTTCCACCTGCAGTCGGCGGTGGCAGAAAGCAAGCAGCTAGAGGAGCTGAGTATGAACTGGGGCAGTGCAGGGGGGCACGAAGAGAGGAGTGAAGAGGTGAAAAAAATCAAGAGCATCTTAAACATTGTAAAGGAAGGCCAAATATCTTTACTAGTAAGTATAATCTTCTTCATGAAACACATAGAATAAAGGCGATCTGTAATGTGGTTTACTAAGCCAGCAAAGCTGATGAAGTGCTTGTTTTGAACTGGTGCCCTTTTTATCCTGTACGCTCCTTAGAAATTGAGCATATGGGCTTCCAAATGGAATGTTTTACTTAATCTTTAAGTCAAATACATAGCAAAATCAAGATACTAGTTTTATGTAAATTTGGCCAAGATTACTAGTTTAAGTAGTACACTGAAATTGTTCAGAAGGCAGGTGTTTTAACTGTTGAGATCACTTAAATATAAAATTTAAATCTTAACTGAGTTTTGCCTTTCACATTTGTGGGTTGCTTTGTTCAATTATTGCTCTTTTACCTCAGTTGTTATTTAGAGGCTGATGATGGGAACAGAGAGGCTTCTGTTGTATTCTGATTATTATTCAGGAGTGTTTATGCTGTCTTGTTACAGCAGCATTCTCAGGCAGGAGCTTTCTCTAAAGCCTCATTGGCCTCTGACCCATATGAAGTTTTCTTTGGTAAATTCTAGCACTGTGATCAGACACTGTCAAGGATGGTTTCCAAAGTAACTAGATGCAAGTTAACATAATGATGCAGAGCAAATGTTCTCCACTCAGAACAGCTGGTGGAGGCACAGTGTATGTATAAGAACTGGTTTTGTTAGATTTTTGTTTAACTTCTCTGTTTACCAGTCTAGCTCAAGCATAAAGACACATATTACCAGAGCAGGAAGAACAAAGGCAGATAGATATACAAAGACTAGACAGAGGCAGAAGAGAATATTAAGTTGCCCAGTAAGAAATAAAAGCAAAGTAAATTCACCCTGAAATAGGAAAGGGGTCTGTGGGGGTGTGTGTGGGGGTGGGGAGTTGGGGGGGAAGGAGGTTACCGTAGGTAGGTAGATGGAAAGACTATGCATATTTTTTCCAAACAGGTTGAAACCTCTGAATGAAGTAGACTCATCGAAAGTACTCTGGCAAGTCTGCATAACGCAAGGAACTTACCATTGCTACTCCTACTCCTTAACTGTCTTCCTTCTGTTTTCCTTCTGGAGCTTCTCAATCCAATTGTTTTGTCTCAAAATAAGATTCAGGCAGAAATAATGTATTAGGTCATGGTTGTGTATGACTTTAGGTAAATATCCCAACATTTTTTTTTCATGGAAACAAGCTATCAAATAAAAGTCTTATTTTAGATCATGCTAAACATGAGCTGCCACTTTTGTGATGAGCAAAATTAATCAGAAACTTTTTTTAGGAGTCATGGATGTTTTCTGTACAATTACTCATCAATATAATGACACAAAAACAAAAAAAAAAAAAAAAAAAAGAGAAGATTGATCAAAGTAGTACAAAGATTTAAAGTTCCTCAAGATCTTGCACTGTTGTATGACAATTGCATGAGGAGAGAAACTACACAGTGAATCAAACCAGTGAGCATCCTTCATCTATCCTTTTGGTAGCAGCAGCCAGGTTCTGTATAGTGAAGTGGCAGGCTGCTGGTTTTGAGTTATAAAAGAACATGCCTATGGGGAAACATCTTTGTATTTGCCTTGTGTCTTGGACTGTGAGGTTTAATGTTCTGTATATCTTTTTATCCTTAGTTGTAACTAACCTAATGTTTTTTTTAACAGCCACATTTAGCAGCAGATAATCTGGATAAAATCCATGATGAGTGTGACAACAATCTGTTACATGTAGCAGCATCAAAGGGACATGCAGAATGCCTGCAGCATCTCACTTCTTTGATGGGTGAAGACTGTTTGAATGAACGAAACGCTGAGCAGCTAACTCCAGCTGGATTAGCCATAAAGGTAACGTACTCTCTGTCTCTACTGTCCTGTGATGTAAAGGTTATTCAGTTTCTTTCTGTGATGGCAGTAAGTAATACATTCAGCAGGATGCTATTTTTCAAGCATTTTGTTAAGTGAGAGCAAAAAAAGAACTGTCGGCTGGTACCACATGAGCAAATAAAAATGGATTACTATGCAGGATACAATGTCAGCTCTATAACACTGACATTTTATACACAGTTGTCAATACATTTTTAAATCAGTTAACTGACTCAAAAATTTGTTATTCTAAGGAACTTTCATTTAACTCAGACTCAGTTGTTTCTTTAGAGAGAATAATAGTTTTTTGGCTTTTTACAAATACAGGTATAATCTTGTAAGACGAGTGTGGGTACATGTTTACAAAGCATAAAAAACCTCTGAACCACATCTGGCAGTGAAACTTCTTGGCTGTCTAGAGCAATTGCATCAAAGTTAAAATGTACATGTTACACAACAACCTGTTGTGTAGGAAGATGTGAAAATTGTTAGTGCTGCTGGACTAAAATAAAACATAGTTGTTCACAAGAAGGCTGATAATTTAACCATACTGATTCTGCTTCTTTAGAAAGTGAGATTCCTTTCAGCCACTAAGCAGATTAAGAAGAAACAAGGAAAAGGGTGAAATATAATACAATAGTTTCTGTTTCTCCTGGGGTTTTCTTGTTATTTGCTTCTGGGGGAAACTTCAGAAACTGACAGAGGACCTGATAGATTCCAACCTGCAGGTCTGCATCTTTGAGACATCATTGCAGTGACCTCAGGCCCTTGTGCAGGTTTCAGAGTCGTTTTTTATTTCTTTTTCTGGAACAAACTGTATGAATATAAAATTAGACTGATATTTGGTTGTACTAATGAAATGCTGTTATAACCTTGGCCCATGTCCAAACTGAATAGTTATGGTCTGCCACTTTAAAGTATTAGAATTTTAGTTGGAAATTATTTTCTTTCTTGTTTTTTTCTACCTAGGTATATAATGTGTTTATAAGGCAATCAAACTTTTTTTCTTTTTCTGCAGAAAGTTTGGCTTTTTTAATAGTTCCTTTAGTTTCTAAGATACTTGAGCATGCTTTGGCTTTCACAGAAAAGCATGTAAATGTGATGGAGCTCTTCATGTAAGTGAGGGTGACTCAGGCCCAAGTGTTTCTAATGATGACCTGCATGGCTGGACATGTCCTGGTTCATTGCAAAGTTTTGTGAGAGCCTTGAAGTAATCTGGCATAACTAAACTTTTTAGCTCTTGATCATTACTCCCAAAGTGGTTTTGCACACTGGTAGAACAGACTATTATTCTTGCTCTTACTTTATACCATTGTAACTCCCATAATGGTATACCATGTGGGGCATGCACCTATGTTCCACAAGAATTATGACTATCAGAAGGAAAGCGAGCTTGTAAGCAGGAATATAAATTTTGATGGAAGGGAATTTTAACAATTTACTGATGTTGTGTAACATTTCCCAGTAAGGAATGTATTAATTAAAAATAATTCTTTTGATTTAAGGCCTCTTTCTGACCTTGAGCTATGAGCTAAAAAGTGAAAATCGAGTGATACGTTATGGCCAGTCACACTTTCATATTGATAGTTTATTTTAATTAACTGTGGAGAAACCCTTTCCACATCAGCAAAATTGTCTTCTTTAGCAAGTACTTAATTTTATTAATACTTTACCTCAATTTTAAAGATACAAAAATATTTTACTTAGTTGTAATACAAATGACAACAAAATTAAGAAGTGTGACTTAGTCATGCTTACTAATATTTGAACCTGAATATGATGAGGAGGATTCTTCTAGCATAATAAGAAAAATACAAATAGTTTCATTGTTTTACTGAAATTGAGAGAAATAGAGGAAAGTAAAGTCAAATGATGTGCATTTACGTGTTTATATACATACATTACATATAGAAGGAATAAGACAAATATCAAATTAATTCTATTCCAATTTTTCTTTCTCCCATATAATTTTGAATGGGGTCATATTTATTGCGTTCTTATAAAAATAAAACTGAAACTTGAAATGGATATGTCTTCTCATTATATATTTTTCCATTTTATGCATACAGCTATTTATTTTATATAATTGACCTCTGTGAGGTTTTGATTGAGCAATTGAAATACTTTTTTCAGCTGTAAAGAATGTAATAGCCTTTATGATCATGAGAGTTGAAAAAGGAAGAGTGGGCTGGAATGTAGGTCATGCCAAACTGCATTTACCGAGGTACCATTGCTGAAAAAGGGTTGCAGCAAGAGAGGTTGCCAAAAACTCTTGCTTTTACTCTGGACTACCAGCGTGCTCTGAAGAAAATGTTCATCTATTTCCACAGCATCTACATCCCACTTCAAAGTAAATTACAAACTGCTGGGAGTGTGCATAGCGGTCTGGCAGTCTTGAGACTAAGCTGTAAAAGGTGTTGAAGAAAAGAACCATCTCCTTTTTTGTGTTTGTGCAGGATCTGTTACAGATAGGTCCTAATCCATGGGGATTAGGTGTTTAGATACTACATAGGTGAGAATAATTTAGGAAGCCTGCATTAGGAAGTGATCGGTAAAGACTTGAGTTAGTAGGGAGACTGTTCACCCTGCTTCAGCAAATGATCTCATTTAGTCATCGAGCCTTGCTGTACAAGTGATGGAAACAGAACTATGGTTTTGCTCTGAACAATCTGAGAGTAGGGACCAGGTTGTTGTAATACCATTGGACTGCCTGCCACTTCCATATTGCCACTTTTGCTACAGTCAATAGCCAAACTATAATTGATCTAGGACAGCAAGAGAGCAGATAAAAGAACGCATTTTCAAACAAACGAATTCTGTAACATCTTAGTAATCTTGATAAGCTTTTCCCTATTTAGTAGATGTGTTTAGAACTGAAACAGGTGGAATGTAAATTTTGTTTTGTTTTATTTAGAACGGTCAGCTGGAGTGTGTTCGGTGGATGGTGAGTGAAACAGAAGCTATTGCAGAGTTAAGTTGCTCAAAAGACCACCCAAGCCTTATTCATTATGCAGGTTGCTATGGCCAGGTATGACTGTCATTTACTTTTTCAAATAGATTACTTACATGCTTATACAAGAATTTCAACTTAAACCATGTTTATAATTTTGTGGCTTTTAATTACTGGTGTTCTTAGTAGTTCAAAGATAGCAAAATATTTTCCCACTTAATCCGTATATTTTTTCAGTATTTTCCTTAAGTTGTTGGGTTTTTTTAAGCTTTAAGTAATGGCTGGGAGATTAGCTGGCATATTAGGCCAGCCTATCAATCCCAAGAACATCAAGGGAGATCAGGTGTTATGAACCCTAAAGGACTGCTAGGACACATCAAATAATCATCAAAAAAAATTGAGATAGTTCACATTCTTTTTCCAGGAGAGAAAAAAATTGGCAAATTATGACAATTCAGGAATTCAGTATATTGGCAGTGAAGTGTGGTGAAACTTGAATATCATCTGTCTAGTTCTAGCCAGTAATATTGAGAATTACATATAAAAATATGTTGTAAATCCATCCTGTTCCACACCTAACTTATCTATAAATCTAATGATGAGAAACCACAGAAGTACAGCATTTAAGTGCTTTGCTAATGTCTGGGGAAACATACACCACTTAATCGCACCACATTCTCTTCCCACAAAGTCTGTTTTTTCCTAAGTAGACCTTGCAATAACCCCTCTTAAAATGACCTTCTCCAGGACCTACTACGCAAGGAATAGCGATTGGTTATTCTTCTCTAATCTCTTTGGCAGATGGGCCACTTTATCACACAGTTTCTTCAATAGACATTAAGGACAAGTTAAGAATACCCACTCTTTTTGTGCTAATGCTTTTTTTCTACTACTTGTTAAGAGAGAACAAGCAAAATGTAACCACTAAGAAAACTATCTTTTTCTTTCCTGTAGAAGTGTGGCTGTCCTACGTTCAATGCCGTACGGTTATTGTGGCATATTTCTGCTGTTAACTGATCCTGTCGAAGCATGATTTTACTGGAGGGGGGAGGTTTGGAAGGCTGTGGAGCTGGAAATCTACCCTTTCTCCTGCTGCTCCCATGGGCACACAGACACCCTTGTTTCCATGCTGTGCAAGACCTCCTTTGCTATTTTTCCACTCACCTACTATGCAGATGTTACAGGTGCAGGTTAGGACCCTGCTGGATGTACTGATTAGTTGTGTCCTGCTTTCTGTAGCAAGTTTGGTCTGTAAACCTAGCACTGAATATAGGGAGGTTGGGAGCCAAACCAGAACTGGATTTGAGAAAGGCGTGTTTGCTACTGGGAAGAAAAAGGTTGGAAGAGGAAGTCTTATGTGAACTTGCATTCATATCTTCAATTGATTAGCCTTATTTTGTCCTGGTCTCTAAAGATAGTTACGCAAACTAAACCCAGTGAAGCTTTGGGTTTTTTTCAGCGAGCTATGCTGTCTACTGCCAGGAAAAGATCTGGCACACTTTATCTAGATTCTTTTCAGAGCAGGACAGCAGCTCTACCAGTTAAGAAACACCAGCTACAGTCAGCCACCCATGAAATTTAAAAATTATATATAAATTGCTGCCAAATTTTCTTAGCTGAATGCCAAAAAAAGCTCACATGTAATGTCAATTATCTTTTTTTTATAATCCATAAACATCTTGCAAACATGAGGGAATGTTGAGGCTGAAGAGGTGCCAGACTATCTTACCCAACTGTGTTAAAAAGAAAAAAACTTTGAGAAATTCAAATGCGTAGTTGGCGCTATGCTCGAAGCTTTAATTTATTTTGCCATTACTTACACGAGAGAGATAATCCATGTAAACACTGGTCTTGGCAGAATTGCAAGAGTAATATTTTTACAGGGAAGACCTGTTATTGAATCATTTTCTAAAAGAATCAGTCCATCCATTGTTTCCCCAGGCATTAGACATGTGCACCATATTTTTCTTCCATAATTTCAAATGGGCAGCAAAAGAGAGCTTGTAGCAAAACTCCTATGTTAAAGGTCATCAAATCACAATCATGGCCTGATCCCAAAGACATCTCAACAATATTCTATTTTTCCAGTGAGAGAGGGACCACATAAATTCATCTAATGGAAGAGGAGAAGAGTTTAAAGTGAACTTGTAGCCTGGTCAACATACTTCCTTAGCAAAAGCTTCTTTAAGCATGGGATCATGCAAGGAGCAACCATGTTTGCTGGCAGGCCTCTCCATGCCAGGAATAAGTCATGGATGCATAGCAGATTGTGTACCAGGCATCTCTGGCACAGCCACCATGTGACAGGAAGGAGACAGTAGTGCAGTCCTAGGTGCACATAGTATGTCCTGACAACGAGCTCCACAGGGCTGTCATTTCTTTCCAACACAGATGCTGTGGTAGCATGGATTGCACAGGTAGAGACAGAGGGTGGGGAATGCCAAGGATCTGCTGCCCCTGAGCTCCAGAGTCTTGGGGGACTTCAGGAAACGAGAGCTACAGCATGATGGAGGACCTGGAAGGGGTTCTGTGTACCACCTGGCAGTGGTGTACTGCTGGAGAGCACAGTGGGGAGGAGTGTGTGACTTCGAGATACACAAGTGCTTAACAGCATACCTTTTTTTTCACCTCAGGATTGTTTGCCTCCCTGTCTAATGTTATTTTGCAAGGATAATGTGCTGCTTTCTCTTACTCCTACTCCTCTACTATGAAGGGATACTGGGAAGGACAGCTTTTTTTAATTAATGCTGAGTGATGGGGCTAGGATTAGGTGTAGAGTCAGTACTCTTCACCATGCTAACCCGTCTAACGTCTTTGTTAGTTGTTCTTTCTGCTCCAAAAGCCAGCTGATGGAGCCAAAGTCTGCAGCCTGTCCCAAAACAGAAATTACGTATTGTGGCATTTTCCAGAATCTTTTTATAGGGAGGTTTGAATTATTGTAGGTCTGGAATATGTCAGAGGTATATTAAGCACTGCTACAACGTAGGACCATTTTAGGTCTTAAAATTATCTGATATCCTGAATTATTTGTCAGTATTTGTCCGTTCCTGTAATGTAAGAGATATGTGATTATTTTTCATCATCTTGACCTACTGAATTTTATCATTATCCTTTGTTTTGTCTGAGTAAACTGAGTTGATGTCCATACACCTATTCCTAAGAATACTTTTCTTCCAAATAAAAATGTGTTACTAAAGTAATATATGATATATTGTGAAATATGTTTTCATTTTCCCTAGATGCAAGTGAAGAAAATAGTTGGTTTCTTTTTTTTTTGTTGGTTTCCTCTTTTTATTTTTCTTTTTTTTTCCCCCAAGGATACATTTTCTAAAAAACATAGTCACTTGAGAGAAACAGAAACTGTTTGAGTAGGCCTCTGACTTTGTGCCCGTGATCTGTTGATGCGCAGACTGTCCTAAGTACAGATGATTGCATATAGCCATCCAGGCACTTGATTTCCCTGATGATGAGACAAATGACTAGAAAGCATAATTTGCTCCACACTGATTGTGATCCTAAAATTACAGAACATGCTTAACATTCTGGTGCCTATTATGTTCCAAAGAAATATATGATTTCAAAGCTATAATTATCTTCCAATTCTGCAGAGGAGTTTTGCTAAAATATTTTTCTTTTAATTATTAAAGCATAAGGGCAATTCATAGGAGTAGTGTAATCCTTCTTCACTGCTGTCTAACTCCACAGGCATCTCGAGAAATTGCTCAAAAGTATTTTAAAAGGGATATGCGATCTGAAGTCATATCTCCATGCTGGCTGCCAGCTTTATCAGGCATTCAGCCAAGGAGAAGTAAAAATACATATCACTTCACCCTGTAATAAAAACAAAACTGCTGTTAAAGTGGAAGTATGAAGAAGGTAAGTTCCACACAGACTATCCTTCTGAAGTAGCAGGCAGAGATCCAGGTTCTTGAATGGGCAGAATCATTTGGAAGAGACCTAAAAGTGTCTGAGGACCCATCTCCTTTTCCTTGACGTTAAAATTTCAGGGGTACCTTTAAAAAGAAGTTTATATCCAAGGTTCCTAGGGAGAATTTCCTTTTCTCATTTTTATTCTTTCTTTTTCCTGCTGATTACTGCTCACTCAGAGTCCTAGACAGGCTTTCAGTACTGTTTTATCTAGGCCCACTTTATACAGACCCACATATGTAACTGTGGGCAATTATGTATTTATGTATCACTGAAGCTACTGAAGTGCTGCAGGTTAAGTTTGTGCCTCACCAACACTAGAATCTGCAAAGCTCTTTTGAACTAGAGCTCTTAGCCAATACAACACAGGCTAGATATCAAAGGAAGATAACAAAAAAATCATGTTTAAATAAAAAGGTTTTAAGCTAGAAAGTAATTTATTCCTTTCAGCTATTCAGATGCAGAAACCGAGAGTACAGTTGTAGACAGCTGTACTTTAATGGACCTCACTTTTTAATGTAATCTATAGATTTATTCTAGATTTTCAACATGTATCACATTCAGCCGGGCACAGTGAAAATTAATCTGGAGAGGCATGGAAGGGTCCTAGACCGAAGATTTTTCCAAATAAACCTGCTGGGGAAAATAAGAAAAAAAATAATCTTACTATACATATATAAACTCTCCATTGTTAGAAAAGAATGCCCATATAAATGTGTATTACACCTGCATCTACACACAAAAACCAATTTTAATAACAGTTAAGTTGGCACCTCAGTTTTGGCTTCCAGACTTTCACTTGCAAGTTTTGCTGTCCAGGTCTCCCCATCCTTCCAAACGCACTGGTCCATTAGTCAATACACTGAGAGCTCAGGACAGAGAGATTTCCAGGTTTTAATTGTGTTGCTTCTCCTCTTGCCCAACAGGCCAGAGCTGGGGCGTGATGATAGATTTGAAGAATCTAACTGCTCAGCTCTGTGATCTGCACATACACCTGTTTTAATTTTCCAGAGAGGCTTGTGAGGTTTCACCAAATTTGACAAGCTGATTTTCAGATTGACATGTAGGCTTTTCTGCTTCAGCTCTCCTTTCCAACATACATACATACATACTTTTTAATGTATAATTTCTCAGAATGTGTTACAGTACTTATATTTTTTCCTGTTACTTTTTTTATAAAACAAATAAAGTATTTCACCTTATTTCCTTGGGGAAAACAAAACAAAACATAACAGAGGCGGGCCCGTGGTACACTAAGTACTACAAAATTAAGAGACTGAAAACAAGGAATTATTGGACAGTTTTAGTAACAGGTGAAAGTACCAGTATTCCTCTAGTACACCTAGCTTTTCATTATTTCTTATCTTTTGTGACATCTCTTTTCCCCTTTCCCTAGGAGAAAATCCTTCTGTGGCTTCTTCAGTTTATGCAAGAACAAGGGATTTCACTGGATGAAGTTGACCAGGATGGAAATACAGCTGTTCACATAGCTGCTCAACACGGCTATCTAGGATGCATACAGGTAGAATGATAGCTATATCAGAAACCTCTTTACATCAAACTTGAATGACAACAACCCTTAAAGTAAATATAGGAGATCTTACAGGTGGGAATAATTATTGATACATTAAAATATACTAGAAGGAAGAAATGTAAACCAGTAGGGCTTAGACTGAAATACTGACAAGCTCTGGGTTTTTAATTTTATTCTCAATTATGCTATTGTTAGACTGAAGTAACTGTTGTAGAGCAAGAAGAAAGCATTATTATATTGTTTATACATAAGCAGCTGCTAATGTGTATGTTTTTATTTTAGAAAAGGGCAGCCAGTGTGGATATGCATATCCTTCTTACTGTTCTGATATTTTCCTTCTGTTTCTTTTTCCAATGAAAATTTGTAGCTCTCCAGCTGAGAGGAAGTCTAACAGATAAGTTTCTTCTGTCTTGAAGGATTTCCATCTTGAGTAAACCATCCTTTCCAGACTAGTAAACTTTGGATGTGTCTGTGCTAAATAATGAAACATGATGGTGATTTCTAACTAATTCTCAATGAATCAGCTTGGCCACTGAAAGCAATACGTATCTGTTGTATAGAGCTGCTGAAATGGGTAATTTGTCCTGCTGAGAAGGCTTCCACACTACAGTACTTTTGGGAGCCAGATCTGAATAAACCACTTGGGACACCTGTCTACAGTACCAGTGTTCAATGCAGACATACCAAAAAAGCTGTAGGGTTGAACTGGATAGCTAGGTGAACCGTCACAACTTTGCACTGAATTGCAGATGTGCTCTTTGTCCATCAAAATTACGAGAACCATTAGTCACAGGAGTACATTTCAATATTTGGTGTTGTCAGCACTTTGAGTGAAAGCTGTTTGGAGAAGATATAATAATAAAATTATTCCAGGAGACTGCAGAAAGGAATTTGACAGACAGATTAGTCCTTGGAGAAGAACAGATAAAAGAATAAATAACCACATGGCAGAAAGGTAAGAAATAGAAATCAATGTGATCAAGTAGAGGAGGAAAACATGTCTAAGAAGGAGCAGTAATTCTCAGAGTCTAAGGATCAGATATGTGTCAGTAAACATGTTAATCCTGTTACCACACATGAACTGATCCACAGAATCTCTTAGGCCACTGCAAATACAGAAGATTTCTATTGATTCAACCCTAAAAGAAATATAGCTAGTCAATTCTCATTAGCTAACCTCATCAGAGACCTAAATATATCTGTGCACACTGTTACATTGAATCTACAGATGCATAGCTGCTGCTGCTGCTGCTGCTTATTATTATTATTATTATTATTGTTGTTGTTGTTGTTGTTGTTGTTATTGTTGTCTATTTATATACCTGGACACAGAGAAGACATAGCTCATCAAAGCCAGTTTGAAAGTCTCACACAACAAAAAGTGTAAAACAGGTGACACTGAGCTGAAGGAATAGACTTGAAAAGAACACCGTCAAATAAATTTGGAGGACATGACCATCTCTGCCTTTTCTCATTGATAGGACATGTCAGTCTTTTGAAAATGTCAGGAATGGACCCCGTACAAACTCTTATGAGAATAAAATAAACAAGTCATCACATCCATGCTAGATTGCTGTGATAGTTGGAAAGAAGAAGAAGAAATGTTAATCATTTACCAGTGGGGAGACCATTGTGATAGGGGGCATGCTTAGGGTTTCTAGCTCAGCAGAGCCTCACTAAGGTGTACAATGCATTTGAAGGATAAATGAGTAGATGATTTTGAACAGAGTGGTGACATCTGCAGGCTGATTTAATGGATAAAACTAAACGAAAAAGAGAATAGCTCTGCTTTCCCTGTGAAGAATGAACCTTAATTAAATGGCTTAGAATTATCAGGATTATTCTGTTGTAGATAAATATACAAATCAACAAGTGTTTTGTGAAGCCATGCGAAATAAATTATGAAAATATCTAATAACAACAAAAATACACAATGGCAGTAATGTCATTTCATTAACACCTCACAGTCTTAAGTGTAGTTCATGTTTTGTTGTGCTGTGAAACAAAATAAGCCCTCCACCCAGTGAGCTTGTAGTCTACTTTAAAACAATGCACAGTGAATAATGTGGTAAAAAGAAAGAAGCAATAAAGGAAGCAGGGAGAGTATAAGCAACAGTACAAAAGATGGAGCGTCAAAGGCTGTCAGTGATTCCTTGGCCATCTTATCCACTGTGTTTATGAGCAAGTGAGACCCCTATCATGTTCCGGACTATAAGATTGCTTTCTGCAGGGTCATAACTCTCCTCCTTTATTTTTTTTTATTGGCAAATTAAACCAAATTTATTGATATGAGATGCAGTGCAAGACTGTTAGTAAGTTTCCTTTCCAGATATATATTTAGCAGACCAGACAAGACCACCATTCCTCTTTGCTGTCAGCTGATGTAGAGGATTCTGTGCCTGCAGTTCTTAGTCAGCAAGGCCACTCCAGTCCTCTGTGGCTTACCAGCTCTGCTTGGATAAGTCAGCCAAGAGCTCAGTCACACAACTCCACTTCTGAATGTGTATGTGTATGTGTAATGTTAATGATGCTGTAGGTTTTGGATGCATTATGATTTTGTTCAGAATTTTTTCCAAAGTGCTATGAACTTTGTGTGTCTGAACATTGCTGAGAATATTTAGGTCCTATCCTAGGCTTTCCAGTAAAGCAAATAGTGCATAACACTGATTTTCACAAACAGCTCAGAAAGGGTGAAGGTTTGGTCTCAATTCTTGCTTCAGTTATTGGATGTCCTGAAGTCAGCCTGACAAAACTTATTTTGCCCTTACAACGCCCTGAATTCAAGTCCCAGACATAATTCAAATGTCATACTCACAACCTGGACAGTTCTCCAGCAACACGCTAGGATTCTCCGCTAGTACTGTGAGTAGCACAGGGGTATACATCCGAGCATAAGCCATTGTTTTTCTTAGAAGTTTAAAAGCTGACACATATTTGAGTACCTCTTTAAACTAAAATAGAGGGTAACCAAGCAAGGGCAAATCAATGAGACTTCTTTCAGCATTAAAAAAACCAAACACCACAAACCAACCAGATTGAAAAAGTCATTGTACAGATTTTCTTCTGCAAAAACAGATTTGTGTGTGTCTGACCTAAAAAAGCTGTTGGAAATTATCTGCCATACCTTTCATATCCAGACATCGCTTGGCTAAGGAATCTGGGCATTGAGACTGCTGCATTGAGCGTTTTAAACTGAGGGATTCTGCTGTGGTCAACCACAAAAGGAGACAGCAAACACTGTAGCAAAGGCAGTTGTAAAGTGAGATTCTAAGGGTATATTGCAATGCCTTGCAGAGATCCCAAGAGCAGCAGATAGCAGACCTGGTAAGCCATTGCAGCCCATCACAACCCTCTATAACCTGGTAGGCAATGTGTTCGTGCTACCCTGGACCCTGATGTCATCTAGCACAGATGTCCTTTGAATTGCACTTGCCTGTGTCTTCTTTTTTAGGACTACCATGTGCATGTTCAATAATACATAGAGAGGTGCATATGAATGATTTTATTACTGTGGCTCAGGAGGGAATCAATAGGTGCCTAAATGTAAGTTCTTTTTTCATTTGGTGGTCCCACTCACTGTATGAATACTACAAGTCATGCTTGCTGTACAAACAAATGGACAGAAAACAAATTAATGGAGTAGACCAGCAAGGGGAGAGGAAGGAAGAATATAGTCTTTTTATAGCTCTTCTGAACCACAGCTCAGTCTTCTGTGTTATCCTTGCACCTGAGTGATAGATTTTAGCAGTATGTGGTTTGGGTTCAGGCTGCATACGGACTTCGCAGTGACTGATTTTTAAAAATTATTGGCTTAGATCAACAGTTCCAAGCATTTAATTCAGGAGTGCTTTGAATCCAGCTGTTCTTGTGGATGACCGGAAGTCACAGCAGAGACTTATACTTATGGGTGTCAATGTTTCCTTTTTTGTTTTTACAGACATTGGTTGAGTATGGAGCAAATGTCACCATGCAAAACCATGTGGGAGAGAAACCCTCACAAAGCGCTGAGCGACATGGGCACACCATGTGTTCCCGCTACTTAGTAGTTGTGGAGACATGTATGTCATTGGCCTCGCAGGTTGTCAAGCTAACTAAGCAGCTGAAGGAGTAAGTGTTTCATTGTTATCAGTGCTCATTCTTAAAATGATACCCTACTTTGTCTTCTGTTTATTAGCCATGTCTGTTTTCTGCTTCTTGTATATGATACTTTCATCATATTTCTACCTTATTTCTCCACTCTTTCCTGCTCTCAACAATTTGCCCCTTCCCCTTTAGCAGTTTGTGGCACTTTGCTGTGAGGGTAGGTGAAGGCAGGGGGAGTAGAAAAAGGCATTTATGAAACAATCCAGTCCTTTTTCCCTTTGCATACCTTGGGACCACATCATAATCACAATTTCTGTTCACATGGCATGCTTTTATATGTAGTGTCTGGTTCTTCCCAGTTACAGTGCTGGGTGTTGGTGTTGGGAGGAACAGTGGAGATAGTAGCTGGAGGGGGTTTTGAACTTGGAAGGTCACCAAAGCCCACAGTGGCTACTCAGGAAATATCCTGTGTTCTGTTTTTTCTTCATAGGAGCTGTTTTTAATATTTTAGTATAGCTTTTAATAATAAAAATTCTGTAAAAAGCCCATTATTTTGAAACATGAATTTATGCAATTGTTTGCTTTTATTGTAGATGCAGCTACCGTGACTTAGTGTGTCAATAGGCTCATAAAATAAGGCTCTTAGAAAGCATCAGCACCAACCTATTGTTGTTCCAGCTTAGACACATGATCAAGAGCTGGTCAGCTATCATGAGCCATGAAAACGGCTTCTGACAATCGCATGTTTAGAGGAGACCATGTCAGTTTATGCAAGCAGCATCTGTGTAATTGTACTGGGTATAAATTACAAGACTGTTAGCAGGGGAGCTGCAAGGGTGGCCTATGTGAGAACAGGTGAGGGGCTGCCCTTTGCTGGCCACAGCTAGTTCCACTGGCTCTGCAACAGGCCCACTGCAGCGCACAGCTAAGCCCATCAACCAAGTTGGTGGCACCTCTGTGAAAACATATTTAAGAAGGGGCAGAAAATGCCAGAGAGGAGAAGGGAACAGAAGAGTGACAAACAGAGAGAAGAGCAAGGTCAGAGGACCAGGAAGTACACTGTGGCAGAGCAGGCACTCCCCAAAGGGACCGTGGCCCATGGAGTAAGCACCCGTGCTGGAACCAGTGTGCCCCTTGAAAGGACTACAGCCCATGGATAAACCAACACCAGAGCAGGTGCTTCCCCAGATAGACTGCAGCCTGTAAAGGGCCCACACTAGAGCACAGGGGAAAGTGAGAAAGAAGGAACAGCAGAGAGAAACTGCTACACATGAACCCTGACCTGTGCTGCGCATTGCCTCACTGTAAAGACTGGGTGTAACCTGCAGCAATGGCAAGAGGGGAAGAGAGGTGTCTGGAGTGAAGCCTGAGAATGGGGGAGAAGAGGGGCCTGGGGTGCAGATGAACCTAGGAGTGAAGCTGAGCCCTGGAAAGGGAGGATAGGTATTTTAAATAGGGGGTGGGTGTCTGTCCCTTCATTTTTCCCGTGTACCTGAATCAATAATTAAATATTTATGCTAATTGGCAATGAATTGCATTAAATTCCACAATTTGAGGCTCTTTGCCCATGACAGTTGTTGGTAAGTAATCTCCCTGGGTTTGTCTTGACCACAAGCTTTTTTGCCTCTGTTCTTCCTATTTTTTGCCCTCATCCCACTGTGGCATAGGGGCAGTGAGAGTCTGGCTGTGTGGGTGCTTGGCTGCCAGCTGGGACCAACCCATTACAGTGATGCAATTTTTAGTTTCAAACCGGATATCATGAAAATAAGGGTAAAAATTATCTGCATTGTTAATTCACCCTTTTAACTATAGGTATCTATTCTGTAGTGTTTTTACAGCAAAAGGATGTGTAGTAGCAGTCCTTTCTGTCATTACAGAACACCTGTCTGCATTTGAAGTATGCTTATTTTTGTTTGATCCTCTAAGTTTTATATTATAAAGACATTTTCTCTTTGTGATGTCTTCACTCTTCTTTTACATTTAGATTCTCATAAATAACAAACAGTGAACTAAGGATTATTATATTTTTCCGGTTTCATAATTTTACAGTCTGATCCTGTTCACTGGACATTTTAAAGTACCAGATATTTTATAGTTGATTCATTTGCTAAGAAATCCTAAAATACACAAATAAGCTGATATAAAGGGAAAAAACAGAATACAGGGTACTTCCCGAGTAGCATGCATTAGTGTCTGACTCATCTCAGTATATAATTAAATTAATTTTCCCCATAACTTAGCAGAAGAAAACTGCACACATCAGGAAGCAGAAATTGCAGCCAGATTCTCCATGTCTGTTCTCTTCAGTGCATACCCTGTGCTTGATGTAAGTGTTACCTCTCACAGAAAAGAAAGATTTGTGTCGGTCTGCAGGCTGTTTACCCCCACAGAAATAGTCTAGTTCTGACTTTCCTGACAAAAGCATTAACACTTCCCCGTTTCCCCTTTGTCATCTCACAGACTGCTTACATAGGAAGTCATTTAAACGATTCTTATCTGGCCCCTGATGGGTTCCTTTGCTTGTCTCAGCTGGAGTTAAATCTGCTTCCCTTCAGCAGCCTGTTTTTTCAGGCTTCAGATTTAGCTCCAGTAAGCACAGCAGCAGCTTTTTCTTCCTCTTCCACAAAGAGATGTGAGTCTCTTGTGCAACCCTGTTGCTGTCTACTGAGGCAATGAAATATTCTATTTTCTGCTTGAAAGAGCAGCTTCTGCGTGGCTCTTTGGGCTTCCAGCCTCAGGCTGTGAGTAGCTCCGGTAGAAGCAGTAGACCATGTTCTGAGGCCCATGTTCAGAAGCTACAGGGGATGATGGAAGAAGACTCTTGCCCTGTTAAGCAGCCCCATCCTGCATAAAAATCCAAGCGTGGTACAAAGTAGCAGGAGAATTCATTTGCCACAGCACCTCTGAAGATCCTGAAAGCACCACATAGCAACAGATGGAAGTCCAGTCTACCAGCCGAGTCACTTCAAACTGCTGTTGCATTGGAATAGCTCCAACTTGGGCAGCTGAGATGGCTTTCCTGCATTCTCTCCACATACTTCTGCTGCTGTTAATGGACATTGTTCTAGAGACAAAGGGGTTATGATTGTATCATGACTTGAATGGTCAGTATCAACACAGAAGGCCCTTATATGCTTCCCAGCCTTCCCACAGCTGCTGTAAATATGAGCTGATCAGGCAATCTTCTTTTACTCAGGGTGCCTTATTAGCCAGGGGTGAAAGCCTCTCTCTGATAACACTGTATGTCCGCAGCCACAGAAAGAGTGGAATGGCTGATATTGTGCAAGAGCAGCAGTGCAGAAACTGTCTGAGACTAGCACCTAGCACGACCTGTCTTCGAAGGTCCTAAACCAAAGAAGGAAGTACTGTCTTTCATTCTCTTCTTCTTAGCTCTTCCAGTCATCAAGGCAACAGAGAACAGTTTTAGAGAGAAGTTATCCCAGTCCATCACACTCTTGGGAGCAATCCCTGAAAGAAGGCACAATACTGAAGCAATAAAATCACATTTTGCCACAGTCTTCACATCTTTCAGCTCTTTGATCCAAAGCAGCTGACAAACACAGAGGAGTATAGCAAAACCTTCTGAGTAGGCTCAGAGAGAAAAGCCTTTATATTGGAAAGAAAGAAATAAGTAGTAACTACAAATGTTCCATCAAATCTTCACAAGTGGATTAACAGAGACTTTTCCCCAAAACAGGGAAGGAACCAAGCAATTCTTTCAATAGGTAAAAAGAAAACTGGCCCACAAATACTTCTGTTACTGGCTTCAAAACTAAAGCTTTGGCTTGCATCTCTTGCTAATTAAAGAAGTTTGGTCAGTCCACTAGGACTTTCTGAACTAAACTAAATGCTTAGGACAGTCACAAAAGTCTATACAAAATATTGGCTTTCATTTTATTTCCAGAGGTCTCCATAGGTCTTACAATCTTAGTTATTCCCTCACTGATTTCATCTTCCTAAAAAAACCTTAGTTGCTAGTGTAGAAAATGCCTACCTGCACAAATACATGGTTTCTAACACTGATGACACTAGTAGTAATTACTTGTATTGTTTGGGCTTTCCTGGCCTGAAGAGACCAAGTCAGAACTAATGACATAAAATTAATGCTTCCCTAGATGACTTTTACAATGCTGCTTGATGACAGACTTTTCTACCTGCTTTCCCAAAGGGTTGACTGTCCTATGTTTATGGACCTGAATGTGCAAAGCAATTAATGGAGACACTTATTGATCCTTTTGATACACTATCAAAAGCAAGGCAAGGCAAAGATCAAAGCAAACCATGAGTCAAAAGACGAAGATGAGAAAGTACTTTAATATCCTCTGTTACATCCACCACTTTTCTGTGTTCTGTTACAAAAATCCATGATTTTCCTGAAACTTCATACGAATAGCTGTAAGAGTAGGTGAATAAAAAAATATTGTTGTAGTATGGTAAGGTGTGTACGAGTTGCTGGTTTGTTTGTTGGTTGAGGCTGGGTTGTTGGGTGTTTTTTTTGTGGTAGTAAGTGTTATATAGACATACCGTAAGAAACCCAGTATATACTTTACAATGTTCATCTCTTTTTCACTTAGTTAAGCTGTTTTATTTTCTGCTTTGTAGTGTGGCCATTCTTGTTTTATTTGAAACAAAACAGAAAAGTAAGGCAACATACTATGAAAGATACTTCAGCAGAGTCCAGTGTCTTAGCCTGTTGCCCGTTCAGTTAATGAGCTCCTTGATTTCATTAGGAGGTAGCTGGGGTCCACAATTTCTAAGTAGACACAGAATTTCTTATTACTTACACACATATTACTTACTGGGAACGTCGTCTAAGCTAAGACCCTCAGAACTGGGGCATTAAATATCATAAATAAGTGGACCCTCTTACCCCTGAAGCTACAGTGATCTAGTTTCCTAAATCAGTCTAGGTTTAATACTTTAAAAATATTGCTGTTCCACGAAGTTGTGATCCCTTGTTTTCAATTTTATTTTAGATATATATATCTTTTATAGATATATATCTAGTTATATGTCTTCAGGGATAGTGCTGGCAAGATGCATGGATTTCTGTGAGCTATTTACTAACTAGTGAAAATGGAGGAAACTTTAATTCTTTTAGCACAATAAAATGTTTAAGTGGTATGAGAACATTAACTCAGTAGAAGAGGTGTCAGAAATTTCCATTAAACCTAAAAGCGTAGGAAGCTGTTAGCTACATTATTTAGATATTTAGAAATAGAAGTTGAAGGAAGCATAAAAGGCAAATAAAACAGATAAATTGCATCACAGTCTAATCTCAAATGAAAATTTCCCTTGCTCTTAAAAGAGAGTATCTGGGGAGTTGCAATATAAGCCAATGTTGACAGATGGTAGGAGTAATTTTAAAATAGTCTAAGGCAGTGTGTAGGCAAGAGGAAAGAAGATGGAAAATTAAAGGAAGAAAGGATGTACATAAAGCATGGTTGTGTTGTAAAATGTGATAGCAAGGCAATATGTTGAGATCCCACCTTTATTTCTGTAGCACTTTTTAGATCCACTCTGATACGTTGAAAGTAAAACATTTGTTTTCTGCCAGCCCTGCAAATACAGCCCCTAGTCTAAAAAGTCATCTGGATTCTTTCTGGCTTTGACATTGCCAGTTATAAAGACTGCATTTGGAACTCAGCTAACTCTTCTCTGATGGCATGCGAGCTAGGAAAGAGTCCAGCTCACTGGTGGAGAACTGTATTAGATCTGCAGATCCAACAAGAATAAAAGTACTAAAACTATGTTACGTCTGCAGGAACAGAAACAGATCCTGAGAGAACCAGATAAAAAGCCATTTTCACATGGTCATTTTGTCAGGGAATAAAACTAAATGTACCATTTGTAATCTAGGTGAAAGACAGTATAGCTGTACATCTCTTGTGTTCTGGTAGTTTCCCGACAATTCTGTCTGTGCAGTGTTTAGAGGCACTGGAACTTACAGGGCACTAAACAAAATTGAATGCTATCTGTGGTGGTCGACAAGCTAAAGGGATGTTTTGATGTTAGAATGGAAAGTCTAAATTGGATGGGAGCAGGGAGAGGTAGAAGAACTCTTTGTGGCAAATTGATCCATTGCTTTGTTTTCATGGAACTGCTTGAAGGTTTGCAGGTTGTCTGGTTCAACTGAGTCCTTTCTATGGAAATAAGTATGAGGCAGGAGAACAGAGATTGTGGTTACAGTTCTGTGGTAAATGGAGTTTCTGGTATGGATGTCACTTCGTATTACTAATGATATATATCTACTATTACAATTTTTTTAAACATTGGTCTCTAAAGTTATTTACAAAGCAGTGTAGATCACAGCACCACACAAAGTGATAGACTGCAGTAGGTACAGCACTACTGAGTATAAGTTGGGTGCAGAGCACAGGTAGGACTTTTGGTAAGGTTGGGCAGCAAGCAGGTGTAGTTTTTTCTACTCCCCTGAATACACAGAGGTCGTACTTAGCTCCATCCTGCAGCTGAAGAAGATTGGACCAGCCCTTCCTGGTGGGCAAAGGCTTCTCTGAGTTCATTTGCGGATAGAAATGGAGAGAGCACTTGTCTGAGCTATTTAGCTGAGTAAAAGCCATCCACTAAATGTAAGTGACTTCTTAACCTGGCCCTTTCCTCTTCCTTTACACAAATGGGTAAGAACCAAGTGTCCCTAAGTTTGCTGTGCCATATATTTGTTTCCTGACTATTATTTTCTTGTGGATCACTCGGTTCCAATTAACAGCTGCATATGGTCCCACACTTGTCCTTATGTAAAGTATAATCTCAAGACAAGTGTCTCTCAATTGGTCTTGTACAGTGGTCACACAATGTCCGCAAGTACAAACTCTCTGTTACTATTTATAATTTCTCTTTTTATTTCTTTACTATGTAAAGTATAGGTGAAGAGGACTTCTTTCTGAATACAAGGCTGAACGGGTAGTGTCAGTTATCGTACAGCTTACTAATGCTGACAGTTTTACAGTTCAAGGTAAACAGTCTTACATTTTCCTGCAGGCAGACAGTGGAACGTGTGACATTACAGAACCAACTCCAGCAGCTTTTAGAAGCCCAGCGGTCAGAGGGCAAGTCACTGCCCACATCCCCAAGGTAAGGTGCCTGGAATTGTGCAGCAGCCTGGATTTACACAGTTTTGTGGCATATCAGTTATCAAGAGAATCTGTGACCTATGTAAATAATAGATGTGTTCTGTAAACTAAATATGGGGTTTTACCTCATGGGCCTGGAGCTGGATTTCTAGAATTTGACAGTGTGTGATGTTGTATACATATGAGAAATATTGAGTATGAAGTGAATAGTCCCTGTTTCCCAGCAGAGTGAAAATCAGATTTACAGTGGAATAAAATATATTTTGTATTAGATGAATAGCAGAGGAACCTAGACACCCCTAGGAAAGTTGTAAAGTTTGAGCTTGTGGTGTTCCACTGTACAGTATTGCCAGCCATAATTCAAAAAGCCAGTTACCAAAAACAAAACCTGATTTCATATTAATGAGACTCCTTACACTCATTAAATCTTTTGGCTGCAGTAGCTTGTATAAAATGTCAAAACTCCAGAAATTTTATGTATTGTTTACATATCCTGTCAGAAGTCCTAGAAATAGACACAAACTGAGTACCATTAAAGAGGAGGAAGGTAAAGGCATAGGACTGGATCTGGAGTCTGCTAACATATCTCTCTGACTTCTGCCATGGACTTCCAGCGTGATGCATGGAAGTGAAGCAAGCACACGACTTCTCTCTGATAGCAATCTGAAGAAGACTTTGAAGGGAATTAAGTTACTCACATGCAAATAGGACTTGATTTATCATTCTTTTCTATATCTATATCTTCTATCTGAGTTCCTCTCTGGAAGACATATACAGCACTTCTTCCTGTTACGGAGTTGTTAGGGAGCTACTTATATGTTAAAATATAAAGCCAGCGTAAGAGCTTCTGCAGTCATTGATAGTCAGAGCTTTGGGTCATCAAGCATGAACTCAGGATCAGTGACTGCTTTTTTTCCATTCTCAAAGAATCTCAAGTGCTTTTCTGGACAAGTGCTGCATATCTCTGAATTTCTGAGTCTGTGTTTTAGACAAGTGCAAATAGTTGCAAAAGTAGATGACAAAGGCATTGGGACTGGAAATGCATTTGTGTAAAGGAACGTCAGCTAGGAAAGGACTGTAAACTCCAGACTCCTGCTGAAGTAGAAAACCACACTGGAAAGAGTTGTCTTGTTGGTTTTTTTAGAATCATGATCTTTGTCTTCCCTGCCTACCAGCTCAACAGGGACAATGGGAGCAAACACGGTCTTCCAGCTCATTTGGTTTCTGTGATTTTTGCTGACTGGTCTTTCCAAGTGGTCTCGCATCTGAGTCCTGTTGAACACCAGGACTGTTTTTCTTTCTATTAGATAAGATCAGGTGAGAGCAGATCTCTCATCATTCATTATTCCTGTTAAAGGGTAAGTTTCAATATCTTTTTAGCCAAATAAGCAAGTCTGAAAATGATGATTATTTTATTTCATAGTTGGTTACTACTTTTCCTTCCAGCTAAAACTCACTGTGGATATTATCATGATCCAAGGAACCAGTAGCAGATCTAAAAGAACCTATGCCATTTACTAGGAATGTCTATTGTAGATACGTGCGTATTCTTCAATGTCTGTTTCACTTTGCCACAGGAGAAAAAGTGCAAAATTAGTTGAAGATAAGGTAGCCAGTATAGGTGTGTGAATTTTGTACACTGTGAGAACTATAGACTCATCAGAGTAGAAGTTGCTTGTCAAGAAAGAAATAAAATACATTAATTCAGTGCTTCACACCAACCTTAATTTTGTCACCTTACCCTTGCTTAGAGGAAAGGTGGTTTAAAATAAGAATGTGGAGTATTATGAGCTCTGGCATATGTCATGGGGAAAGAACTGGCCTCTGTAATTTATGTTCTTTGCAAATCAGACTTACCTGAGATTGCGTTTTCCTTGATATATAACATTTGGATTTCTAAATTTGATTTATTATTGTAATAGTATTTAAATAAATTCATGTCACCTTTCTCACGCTTTTCAGTATTTCGTATCTGAAAAGGCTTTGAGTGCAAATGGCCCTGACTTTTTATGAGGTCTTATAAGACTATTATTAATACCAGATGAAGTTTAGATTTATGAAATCATTGCTATGCAGACAGATGGTGCTTTCACAGTATTTAGAATAAGCTACTTTTGTATCATGATGTGACTTGGATAGTAGGCATTTGGCCTTGAGGGGTTTTTTTTTTTTTGCCTTTTAAGACATGTCAACTCCTACAAATAGGAAACAGTAGTTTCTTTAAAGTTTCCCTCAGAAAGTCATCTTTGGCATTGAAATAACCATTCCAAGTTTTGATTTTAAGGAATTTTGTTTGTAAGAGAAAGTGAAGAGACTCAGATCCTAATTAGGAGTGGAAGCAGGGTTACATCCTCCTCTGTGTAATCTTCACTGTGGCATCATGGTAATGAATTCCATGTGAGTAGCGATGAAGAGGATAAGTAACAATAAGCTGAGACAGACACATACACTGGAAATGGCAGTTTCACATTTTATATGTGCATTAATTTGGCTATGGTATTTCCTCCTCTTTTTTTTTTTTTTTTTTTTTTTTTTTTTAAGCTTGCCATCATCTCCTGCTTCTGGCAAACCCCAGTGGAAACCATCTGAAGCAGATGAACTGTCTCCACCAAAAAGTAAATTGAACACCCAAGATGGGATTCAGATTCTTGGCAGCTTGGGAACTTCTAGTCGCAGTCGAGCCAAGATAAAAGATGAGGACTCAGATAAAATCTTGCGCCAGTTGCTGGGGAAGGAAATCTCTGAAAATGTCTGTATGCAGGAAAAGCTGACTTTGGAATTTCAGGATGCTCATGCATCCTCCAAGAACGTGAAGAAGATTTTGCCAGAGAAAAGGGAGCTGAAGTTAGCTAGACTGAGACAGCTAATGCAGAGGTCACTCAGCGAGTCTGACACAGACTCAGCTAATTCTGAGGACCACAAGAACACCTCTGTGAAAAGAACTGACAAACCAAGACCTCAGCCCATAGTGGAGAGTGTTGAAAGCACAGAGAGTTTGCACCTGATGATTAAGAAACACACTTCTGCAGCAGGGCGCCGCTTCCCTTTTGGTATCAGGGCCTCTAAGTCCGTGGATGGCCACAGTCCGTCCCCTACTTCAGAGAGCAGCGATCCAGATAATGAAGCCCCGTATCAGTCTGGTAGTGTTCCTCAGAGCCAATTTTGTGGAGACAACTCTCCATCCAGCATGGACAGTGCCACTGCTCAAAAGGTTGCCACCAGCCCTAAGAGTGCTCTCAAGTCTCCGTCTTCAAAGCGCAGAACCTCCCAAAATCTGAAACTCCGAGTGACTTTCGAGGAGCCTGTGGTGCAGGTGGAGCTAGCAGAGTCAGAACTGAATGAGGAAAAGGATAAAGACCAGAGCAAAGGACTCATTCGGGCTCCCCCCAGCTCTGGGGAGCCAGTGGGGGACCAGCTGAAAAGGCCTTTTGGAACCTTTCGGTCCATAATGGAGACGCTGAGTGGCAACCAAAATAACAACAACAACTGTCAAACTGCAAACCTGATCAAAACCTCATCAACGCTGCCTTTTACCTCATTAGGAAGGAAGACAGCAGACAGCAAGGGAAATCCAGCAGCTCTTACAAAAGGAAGAAACAAGCCAGTGAGTGCACTGAAAGGAGGAAGGGCATTTTTTTTTCTCTTCTCTCTTTAAGTAATAAGTTTGACAGCTGCTTTTTCCTGCCTTTCTATAGCAGAAGGATGCACACCAATACTTCACTCTGTTTGACCTGTAGAAAGCCCATCCAGTGTTTTAATTTTGGAAGGCTTTTCCAAGGACTAGCAGATATTGCTTGGGTACAGAGCCTTTACTCTTAGTGCCCGTGGTTCACATGTTCTGTGTTGAAAGCTTTCCACAGAGACATGACTCACCTGAAAATTATGTTTGATGTTGCTCTGCATGACAAGTCATACAATGAGAATGTCACACTTGAGTCCATGGGATTTCTGAAGAGTAAATAACTGAAGGACTGGCCCTGTCCAGTCCTAGAGCCAAGACCGATGAGGCCAACAGGATAAAAATAAGTGATAGAATATAAAGAAAAAATAGCAGGAATGGTCCTTCCTGCTTCTGTGGGAGCTACAGCCATCCCCTAGGTGTTGAAGCTGTCACTACCCAGCCTTCTTTTTACCCACCCTCTCCTTATAGCACAGAGTCTTCTCATGCCAGATCATATGGTGGGTCTGTAGCAAAATGTACTGGACCTAGATAATCCCCTCACTGCAGTCAACACAGTGCCCTTTCTGGGATCCCAACAGAAAGAGGGTGTCTCCAGTTAGGAGGCTGGCTGTCTTGTTCAAAAGAAAGGGGAAAATACTTTGACCAAATGTAT
This sequence comes from Falco peregrinus, assembly GCF_023634155.1. Classification (NCBI taxonomy): domain Eukaryota; kingdom Metazoa; phylum Chordata; class Aves; order Falconiformes; family Falconidae; genus Falco; species Falco peregrinus. The sequence continues at coordinate 20,425,789 of NC_073739.1, forward strand.
CTTCCAAGAGAAAGGAAGAGGTATTGCATGAAAGAGGCAGAATTAGGAAATACTGTGAGCACAGTGTGTTTGTGGAGCAGAGAGACGTGCGAGCATCTGGAGATACAATAAAGAGTTGAGTGAGAAGGAATGGTAGATGATTTAATCCACTGTGAAAGACAGGATGGGAGGGAAGGGGTGGATGGAAAGACATGAGGCAAAAGAATAATTTCAAGATGAAAAAAAAGAACATAAAGCCAGCCAAGAGGAGGAGGAGGAACAGTGAATTATATACTGTAAAAAGTATGACAAGGTAATGGGAGAAAAACGCAGGAAAATCTTAGGCACAGAGGAGGCAAAATTAGTATGGAAAAGAAACAGTGGAAAGAGAGAGCTGGAAAACACTGAGCAGGCCATGTTAATGGGTACTGCTGGAGCAGTAGTGCTATAGCAGAATGTGAAATGAAATAAAAAATTCAAAGGAGACCTAATAGGATAAATTGAAGTGGGACTACATTTGTTAAAGTCTACTCAGAATCACAGTATGAACTACTGATTGGGGCTTTTAAAGACATACACCGTCTAGTTGAACAGCCAATTTAACATAGAAGTATTTTCATTACACGACGGCAATTTTTTTTCAAGAGTGATTCAGATTTTATAGTGACAGAGGAAAAGACAGTCTGTCTTCAAAGATGTTCTGATAGATTGCAAGGTCACAAGCATTTTTCATAGTTCTCTAAGAAATCTAAAGAGTTTGATGAGGTAATTATAACAGTATTGATGCTTGCGCTGTAAAATGCATGTTGTCTGTGAAAAGGCCATGTTTGCATGTCATAGTTGCCAACATCGAAACAGTGGGAAGAATATATTTTCATACCAACACAAAGGACCATGGCGCACATCTTAAAGGGGTAACAGATTCAGCCTCATTTACTAACTGAAAAAGAAATCTGTTAAAATGTTGTGGCTATTTGACCGCATGTTTTGGTAGACCTCCATTACGCATGTGGTAACCTCAGTGCATGTTTTTAACTGATATGATGTTGTACTTCCTTAGGGTCCTCACTTCAGCTACACCAGTCTTTCCTCTAGCATGCTGAATGAAGAACTTCTGTGTAACTATGCTTGGTATGTGCATATGCATGTTGATGTTTAGCACCTCAGTTGCTTTTTTTTCTCAAATTGCCTGTGTCTGCTAGTGTTAGTCATAACTGAAATACTGGAATTCGTTGATGCACAAGACAGGAAATAGATGAACAAATGAACATCTAAATTCCTAGAAAAGCAGAAATTTGTGATGGATTTCTGTTGATGTCACCATTGAACTGGCTACAGGCTTTCATATCCAAGCAAGTATAGAAAGTATTCATACTCGTAAATCCACCAGGGAGTATAGTGCACTTTGGCTGAGTATTCAGCCTCTGTTGAATGAAAGTCAAGTACCAGATGAGAATGGAAATTAAATTTCCTCTCCTGAGGAGAGCAAAATAACCAGAGTTCGTATCTAAATGGAGAGTACAGACAACATGAGGCAGAATGCTGTACTGTAAGTCTAGTGCTGTCCTCTTTTCACACATTTTTCTTACTCTCTCTCAGACTTTGAAGTTAAATCTGTCTTTTAAAACTCTGGTAAATTTGACTGTGTTCAAACTCTTTAATTTAGATGTGGTTCATCAAGAGTATTCAGTCAGATAGAGACCAGTCCCTCAAGGTCCATAAAGACATGTTGGAAAAAACATCATTTGATAATATGTGGGATTTTTTTAAGAAAATGCTTTGTTAAAAGTACCTGTCATTTTTATCAACTCTTAACACTCACTAATTCTTGTGATGATAATTTTTTCTGTTACGCTGAGATGTAGATGCTTTAATTAGGCCTGGAAATGATTGCTATTCACACCAAAATTATAGATACAAAGATACTTCTGGGAAATTGTAAATTAGTCATTCTGCAGTTCGGGAACCTAAATTACTTTCAAGTTACCCTTTTCTAAATGTGTAATAATTTTTTTTTTTTGCTTGTTTTCTAATGCCAGGCACTTGCCATACTTAAAAACTCCTATTTCCATGGTGGAAATGGGAATTTTGTTCTGAAGTCATTGCCACAGTATATGTGAAACCAGGAGCAGAACTGTAAGGTTTCCAGGCAGTTTCATTCGCTTCTGAAAGCAAAGAGAGAAATTCTAGTACGGAAACTGACCGCACAGCAGCAGTTTGAGGGAGCATCAGTGGGCAGCCTCCAGTCAAAGCACCCGTCTGTCTGTCCAGACTCTGGAGTAATACAAACCCATTGATTTCATCCTTAAAGTTAGAGCCATCTCCCAGATGTAGCCAGTTGTTGCAATTCAGTATTGCTTTGTGCAAATGCTTTTCTGTGACAAATCCCTGGCAGCATGGTATTTCCCCAGAAGCAGCGAGAGACTGGGAAGGCCTGGCTGCCACTGCAGAGTCACTTGCTGGGAGGGTGAAGGTTGGTCCTGGACTCCTGGCTGTCCCTCCAGGACTGCTGATCTGGGTACCATGTCCTGAGGATGCCCCCATGGTGGTCGGCATGTGGAAAACCAGAGAGTAGGGAACAAGGAGCAGAGTGCACTAGGGGTACAGCTTCAGGAGGCTGTTGCTGTACCCACAGGTTAGGACAGAGGTGGGCAAATTGTGTGCCAGAGTCTGTGGCAGGAGATTTCCAAAAATCACATAAGAAGGGAAGATGTATTGTGCTTGATGAAAGCAGAACACAGACCTGAAGGCTCTCCGAGCTTCTGAGCTAGTGTTTGTGATGCCTTTTGGTATGGCTGTGATTTTTGAACAGCAAAATGTGTGCCTGTTGTTAGACTGCTGCATGCTGCCCTGTAGCCTGTGAAATTTAAATAATACAACATCACCGTCATGTACGCTACAAGCCCCTGGACACTGTCTGAATTTTCACTGGATGGTCTAGGGAGGCTGTGTAATTACCACTGCAGAGTTCTTTTGAAAAAAAACCCACCTTTCTAGAAAAGTGTCTAGTCTTGGTGTTTTAAACCTTTGTAGACTGTTATATTGGGGAGTTATATTTCTGGATACAATCCCAAAACCATTTTAACTTTAGAGCTTTATATAGGGAATTTTATTAGAATGTTCTGAAATCTGAAGTCATTATACAAAATCTATCTTCAGTCAGATGGCATTCCAGCCCGCCAGTTTTCAGCTTCTTTTCTTTAGCTTCTCTTTATTTAGTTTGTTTCATTTTTTCATTCAAAATACCCAAGTACATCAAGGTTTTGTAGTTTACTTTTTCAAACTGGTCACAGCTTAATAGTAGAGGATTTTATTAAATTTTCTAGTGTCTGATTAAAATTTTATACACCCTATTTTTGTTAGGGCCCTAGAGTAAATTTGGGATGTTCAGGATGGCTTGGGATATTTTTTCCGCTTTTGGAAGGATTGGCTAATTTCTTGCATATTATGACTCCAAGCAAATGCTTGTAGTTTTTTCCATCTTACATGTATGCCAATGAACAGTTCTTTCCCACACTTTAAATCATATGAGATCTGCAGTACATTAAAGTAAGCACTAACTCACCGTATCAATACAAAACCATGCATTAGCTGCAGCTATCAACAGCAAAAATTGCTTCATATGTCAGGGGCAATCAGCAGAACCTACCATCAGGTTTCTGTCAGATACCAGACGGGAGAAGCTTCTAAAACAGTAGGTGGATCTAACCTAACAGGTATCCCACTGACAGATCTACTGCTGAATAAATTACAATTCAGATATACTCTAAAAAAAGAATGCTTATATGTATTTCTAATAAAATAGTTATGATTCAAACTAGTACAGTATAAAATCAATATGAAAGTAATTAAGGCTTTGTCCCAGAGAATTTATAGTCATTCTGTTGTGAACTGTTATGAGTATGCATCAGTGCCTGTTGCATGAGGGGACGTTCAGTATTTCTGTGATGACACAGGCACCAGAAGATATTAGAAATGTGGCTAGTAATTAGTAATATTGGTAATAAGTTTCCTTCATATCAGCAGGCACAATTATAAAAGGCATGTCTGTTCAACATTGTCACTTAGAGGCATCTGCATTAGCTAAAAATGATCCTCTTCAAGGTGTCACTGCAACTGTTAGGCTGCAAAAGGGGGTCTTCGGAGTGCCTAGTCTCTACTTGGAGGACCTGCCCACAGGGTCTTTCAGTGCTGCAAGTCTAAGCTAATGCAGTAGTTAATTGATGGAAATAATCTTAGCCTTAGAAAGCATCCTTCAATAAAGTTCCATGGCTAACACTAAACATGCTGTTAGTAACAGCAATGTGTATTAAGTGCCAAAAAGTAGTTATGGCAAAGAAGTTAACTGCTCATCTTTTACCTCCTCAGACTCCGTCCTACAAATTCTGCCTTGCCTAGCTCAGTTCTGTGTCTTTTGTTCATGTTTTGGGTATGTGGCAACAGCAATTTAGAAGAGTGAAGGGGATTTTAAAATAAAATTATCCCTTATGCTCTCTCATTAGGACCCACAGCCGTGGTCCCTAAGAAGATCAGCTTCTGTTAAATTCTGAAGTAACCACAAGGTTTTGTGAGCATCCTGAGTATCAGTCTCTTTGGGATATTTGGTTCTTTATGGTGATTGTAGACTGGAATACAGCTATTCTGTTTTACAAGCAACAGGCTCACAAATATGTGAGTGTCAGGCAGACTTTTTACACACATACTCTTGCCCTTTGCTGTGGTTAACCTCCTGCTAGTATCTGTCTTTTGCAGCAACACACCAGCTAGTAAGGATTGTGTTGTCGGAGTTTCACTATACAGCAGTACTAACTAAAAATGAGCCTTTTAACCTGTTTGAAATTTGCTGTTGGTTGGATGCTTAATCAAGAATACTTCAGCTGGAACATTAGTTGAAGAGAGGAGAACAGACTGGGGATTCAGAACAAGGGCATATGAAAGGAAGTGAAGAAACTGAGGGTTACAAATAGTATTTAATTTTTCTACTTTAATTGGCAAGCTATCATTTGAGCCTCATACACAATCAATAGGAGTGAGGGTTTTTTTCTTTCTTTTTTAAGTTACAGTGTGGAAATGAAGACACACTACAAAGAAATTATACTTGTATCTGTTTGTAATAAAATCTTAAATGTTTGAATTGAGATTTTACCTAAATTACAGTGTTAAAAGAGATATAGGTCCCATGTCAGGAAGAGAATTACTGCTTGCCATTTTTCCTATGGCCTTTTTGCCACCATCTTCTGCTTAAGCAGACACATAAATTAAGTCAAATGAATTACCTTCTAAAGTTGTTTTATTTGTCTGTGTTGATCATTAATGGGGACTAGATGATTCCCTTACAGGTAGAGTCAAAACCAAATAGGATATGTCTAATGCTTGATGTACCACTATGGTACTTTTCCCTAAAGGACAAGGAATTTTTTTACATTCTGTCCATTATTACTAGAGCATTATGACAGTATACTAATTAATGCTGTGACTTAAAAAGCTCTTCATCATGCCATTGGTTTTCAGTTTTGATTTCAGAATAAGAGCTACAAGAAAGTCAATAAGAATCACAGTATTGAGAAGTATTTTGTGCAGTACATGTCTGGGGAAGTAAGCCCAGAGAGAAAGATTAATTCAGAGTTCAATACTTGCAAATGGAATGAACCAGGGTAAACAAACACAAGGCAAATCCCTTTATATTATTAGTGTTATCATGCGTAATTTTCTTCTTTTTCTCTCCAGGAATGATGACATCAGTAGGAAAAGCCGGAAATCTGACAGTCAAAAAAGTACTGAAGAACCAGAGCTGCAGGAATTCTTCCTCTAAACCACACCTCATGATGTCTCACTTTGTCTGAAATACCTGAAACATATCCTTCTGAAACACTAGTATGAGACATACCCCTCACCAGCAAAACAGCAGCTGTTAGGATGCCTTAATTTGTAGCAGTTAGACCATATACAAAACTTTTTTATGATATATGTGTATATGTAACTTGTTTGTAAGCTGTGCTGTGTAAAGGCATGGGTGAGCAAAAGTAACAATTTGAAAATTGTTAGGACACAGGCAACCTCCAAAGTGTTTGTTGGGCCACAGACCACATTTTGTACTTTGTGTCTTGCATGGATATATTGTCATATATCTTGATTTCCTTTTGTCAATGGCTTATACTGTTGAAGTTTCAGCCAGGACTCTGCCTGCTCAGCTCCTCAGTGAGACCAAGGCAAAAGCAGTGATTTTTTTTTTTTTTTGAGTATTTTTTATCTGTTGTTGTTTCTATTTTTTGTAAAAAGGAAATAAAGACAGTGTTAATAGGACACACTGAGTGCAGATACTTCTCGTGCTTCACTCTTTCATCTTTTGATCTCTAAGTGTTTTATTGGTCTCTTTGGTGTTTGTTTGGTAATGAAACAATGTCCAGGATTTCAGTTCAGTCAGTCAGTTGAGTCAGGAACTGCTTTAATGTTTAATGGTCCTTTTTCAGCTTTAAAATGTGTAGAAATAAAAAGAAAACATAAATGTGATTTTAAATTACCATTTATTGTTACTTGCCAAACACTGACAATGTGCTCAGCTCTGTTCAAATTACCAAGAAATCTGCTAAGACCCAGTCCGTATTCTTTTAAAGCTGTCCTGATCCTTTTATTGAATGTTCTTTGAACCTTTCAGAGAAAATGCAACCCCTCACTGAATTCATTTCTAGTAAACTGTGAGCACATTCTGCAAATGTTTCATACAGCACAACATACAAAACCAGACTACTATGCAACCTTTACTTGACACATCTAATTGTATCAAATATGTATGTGTATATTTGCTTTATTTCGATTATATTGATCTGTTTCCATTTGAAGACAGCCACAGTTTGATGAGAAAGATACAAATACGTGAGGATTTCTTTTACTGACTGTTCTAATAGAACATAGGGAAGTCATAGGAAGTGTGCCAAAGAACTCTTTTGTCACAAACATAATCATGGAATCATAAAGTGGTTTGGGACCTTTAAAGATCATCTAGTTTCAACCTCCCTGCAGTGGGCAGGGACATAAAAAATTATGAGGTTATGCAAATTAAATTCCTGCAATTGCAGAACCAACAAGTAAATAATGTGGATACTCAGGAGGATTTTGATGAAGTGCAATGGGGTTGCTTTCCATGCATTTCCTCTCGCCTGTCTTTTGCTGTATTCTTCTTGACCATTGGGCTTCCTTTCTGGTCAGTGGGAAGAGAATGGGACTTGAGTGTGGTTCATCCTACCTATTGTAGGTATTTCATTTACAGGAGTACCAGTCCCTTTCTACCTACTACGGGGGAAGTTGAAGCAGTAAAGCTCTTTGAAAAGTTACTAAGTATTTGAATGCCTTTAATTAAGTGAGATAAATGTCTTTCTTTGGGTCACTCTTCAGAGTGGTGTCACATTTGGCCATACAGTTGCCATAGGCCAAGATGACTGAATGCCCCAAGCATGCTGCTTATGGGCTTTGGATAAGGACAGAGTACTACTGAATGAAATGGAGCCAATTGAGACATTAGCAGAAAGACCCACAAATAGAAACAATAAAAGCGTGCACCTACAGAAATGAAATTCTGGGTTTCTTTCCACGGTTCTTATCTGTCACTTGGCAATACTTTGAGTTTTGAGCTACAGTAATAAACCTAACACTCTAGCTGACCCGAGCTCTGTTGTTTAAAGAAACAATCAAACCTCCAAGAATATATATGTCATCCAGGAACAGCAATACTTCTGACTTGGCCTCTTGTCATCTGTGTACATATGAAAAATCTGAATGCAAAGTGAGAAGAGACACATGTGCCACAATTGCCAGATTGCTGAAAGAGAGCATAAGAAGGAGAGATCCTGTGTCTGGTAGATGGGTTTACAACAAATTGGCAATTTGCATTTTTGAGAGTGTGAAGTGTTGACTACAGTCATGTGAATGGCAGAAGCAGCAATCCTGCTGATTGATCTGGACTGGACGGAGATGTGTAACGTCTGCCATAGTTATTTGTAGTACCTAGCTGAAGCACAGTATAAAACTGAATTTCTGTGAAAGGATTTGAAACCAGCTGAGGTGTAAGTATTGTCAAATCCTGGAAGAAAGAAATTGCCTGTTCTAAAGACTGAAGATTTAAAACCCACCTGTTCTCTGTAGGGTTGCAATTTCTAAAGAGTATATTCTCTTACAGCACATGGCGAATCAAATTATGCAAGTATTGTAGGGCAATAGAGGTTACTAAGTGAGATAAGATTTGGGTGCCAGAAGATGTTCAGTGGCCCTGGTTAAAGATATCTGCCAGGTAGATGATGCTGTGCTGAAGACTCCCATCCGAGGTAAGGGCATAACTGACTACAGGTGGGCACAGCTGGCTGTCCACAGTGAGAGCTACACGTACTGTGCATATGGCTGTCCGTGGTTCCTGAGCACACGGGCAGAAGGCAGTTTCAGGGCTAGCTAGTGCAAAAGAGAGGACCACTTGACGTAAGCATGAAAAGTAGTGTCTGGAGGGTTTTATCTCTGGAAAAGTTGAACCCCTGGTGTATAAATGCTGATTTTATTGTTCCTAATTGGTAAGGGTTTTCCTACCTAGGGCCCCAAAACCCACATGTGGTACACTCTGATGTCATGCCTATTAGAGAAATGCTGAATTTGTGATCTTCATCTGGCTGAAGAGTGCACTCTGCATATTTGTATCCTTAGTAGCTATAGAATCCAGGTGCCATAACTCATTCTGTTTGGTTTATAATCCTCCAGGCAGATCCCTCCTGGCATGAGTAAGTCAGGCTTCTGTCAGCAAAGCATAAGCATTTCCCAGAGGCAGAAGAGCTGATCAGGGATTTTCCAGCAAACATCTTCAGAAAGTATCAGTTAGCCAAAGCTTCTAACAGAAGCACGAACCCCTTTTGATTACAACCCTTGGCAGAAAAGATCCTCCCCTGTCCAGCTGGGAATTTCTGATCAGAAGAAGGTAGTGAAGTCATTTGCTGGTGAATCAATGTGTGTTGTAGTAAAACTACATCTGTGGACACCACAGACACAAAGAATGGCTTTTCATGTTAAGTCACCCCCAAAGATGTCAGAGTAAGACCTTTCTGTGTTTGTCCTGTAGTTCTGTACCAAAGGTGATAAATAAGGTGCTGGAGAGCAGTAGTGCATTCCCATTTTCATGTAATCTCTGGGTCTCCTCTTTTGAAGAATGAAAATCATTTGCTAGGAGTGTTGGTTTTTCATGGTTGACTGACTCATTTGATTGTTTCAGGTATTTGAGATGGACAGTGTGTGGATGCATGCAGTATCAAAACTGCAAGTACAGTACTTTATTTCTTCAGCAGGATGGTGAGCTTTTTTCTGCAGTAGCGGAGCAGAATTCTAGTAATATTTCATTTATTTGACTTTTAGTCTTTGTATTAGAGGGCAAAAACATTGGTTTACTAGATTACTCATGAATAAAATAACTGTAGTCAGTATGGTGTATGAAGGAGATGAAGGAGACAAGTTAGACAAACAGTTTAGATTTAATACTCATTTCATTGTACCTGTCATTCAGAAACCTTTTCGTAACATCAAGCTGACATAAGATCAATGGCATAACAAAATACAATTGACAGCATAACAGGGGCGGGGGGCGGAAGTACTCCAACATCCATTTATTTATAATAAAATGGTAACTGTCTCAAAAACGTGTTCTCTGAGAGATGGTCTGTTGCATGTTTCATCACCTACCATTACAGGAATGTCAGAATATGGCCATGCAACACAGTCAAAAATAAAGTAAAAATGTCAGCACATCATATGCTAGGTATGAATTAAAAGATTAGTGAACAGATCTCATCATGAGACAACTTCTGTCTGTATGTAGACTAAGATTCAGCTCCTAGCACCCTTGAAATATTTCTTAGCCATTTAAAAACCTACTTGATGAAAATTTGACAGAAAGGTCTGTGAAAAATGTAGTCTCTGCATTTGTAGCATCAGGCTGCAAGGCTTAATCATCTGTCATGAAATGTTTTCTCAGTGACATAATAGGAATAATTTCCCAAATTATATTGCATTTCCTATTGTAGGTTCAGAAATGTCTTTCTGACTGTACATCAGCTGTACCCAAGTATAACCTTTAACATTATTAGCTTTTGCATAACCTTGTTTCTCTTTATAAGTGCATTGTGAGGTTGCAAGGAAGTGTGCCATTGTGCGTGAGCACAAAGTGTAGCCCATGCCCTGTAACCAAAATGGCTGTTGGACACCAAACTATGTTGAATAAATTACTCAAGTGAAAAAGCCCAAGCACTGGATAACCTGCAGTTCGTCCTCTGCCTCTGCACAATATCACTGGTGTATCACCTTCTTGCACACTGGCCACTATTTGTACCCACCTTTTCTTCATTATATGACACGTCAGTAAGTAACTTTGATCCAAGTATCAGAGACTGCAGCCAGGAGAAATCAGGTAGGTTCTTAACGTGCTGCATAACCTCTTCCAAATAAAGAATGGGTGATACACACAGCATCCACCCTCTGTCCTCCTTGCACACATTTAATGATGCATCACCAGGTTTCCAGATACTCCATATTTTGTAACATTGACTGCCTTTGTCTAACATATAAGGACAGCTATAAATACTAGCTCAAGCCATCTGTTTCCTGGAGAAAACGCTACTCTGACGTCTGCACAGCCACTTCCTTTCCCACTCCAACAGCTAGGTGTTTTGCTAGTGTGCTTACTGGCAAGCAGTGTACGGGAGGAAGGAAAATAATTATTCTTGGCATATTTGGGAAACTGATAAGAAATCCTGAGGCTGTTAGAATATGGAACTAGCTTTTACATATCTCTTTTGTCAGTTAGCGATACTGCTCCAAGAAAAGACAAAATAAAATCATGTGGGTCTGGAAGGGAAGGGAAGGGAAAAGGCCTGAAAGGAGTTTACTGACCTTCCTGTATAGACATGAACATAAACTTACATGTAGATAGTGTGCAGATATATGTAGAACGTTGAAAAACTGCAGAATAGAGACCAGCTGAGGGGTTTTGTAATGCCAAAAGCTGTGGCCTGGCCATCTATGTATGTGTCTGCATATGCATGCAGATAGATTTCTGTATGGGCATGCAGTAGAAGGAGATAATCTTTACATTTTCTTAGCTGTGAAAATGGACAGAACACCTAGAAACATATCAAACAATGAAACTCGAAAGTGCACAAGTACAAAGCCATAAGGAAACAGTGAAAAGGAGTTAGTTACCAGAAAAGGAAAAAAAGGGGGGAAAAATAAAAAAAGAAAAAAAAAAAAAGTTAAGTGACAAAGTCAAGACAACTGTCTTCTACTACACAACTGAAAAGGAGGATGGGAATAAATGCCCCATCCCTGTTTCTGTGCACATTGCCTACTATGGGTAGAACAAGAAGCAGTGAATATAGAACTGTAGAAAAGGGAATGGATGTTACATCTTAGCAAAATTTTCCGCAAGTAATAACAACACTGGAAACAATAGCCTGCAGGAAGATGTCGCAATTGGAGGGTTTTAAGAACAGGTGGGAGAAACAACTGTCAGAAATGGCATGCCAGCAACAAGCATCAGAAATGCCATACGGCAGGTAGTTGAACTAGGATGGCCTGCTGAGCTCCCTTTCAGGATGCTCTCTTGTAATGGGTCTGCAATTCAATTGAGGCAGGAGCGGCTTAAAAGAGAAAACCATTGAGGTCTTTATAACTTACAGTTTTATAGCACTGTCAAGACAACCAACAATTCTGCCAGAGGTCTGTGATTATTATCTGCGAACCCTGATCAAATAATATCCATGTACAGCTTTGCTAAAGAATCAAATATGTCACATGGCTTTAGGTTTCCTTGAAAATGTCTCCAGAATTGTGGCAGCTTCTGAAGTATGTTTCTTGTCCATTAAGAAACCAGATAAAATCCTTTTGCTCAGTGTAATGCCAGTTTTCTCTAGGCACCAGGTTTCTGAGCTGTAAGAAGTTTCTTTTACAGGATACTCAGCAGTAGTGTCACAGGAGAAAAGAGATCACTCACTGAGGGTAAGTAATCAGTCCTGGTTTAGTGAAAAGGAAGAGCCTCCAGCAGCAGCTAGAAGTGCCCATTTTGGTGAAGAGAAGCTGCCACTGCCCAAGCAAACCAGTAGAGCAAGCGTGAGATGAACAAGTGGCAATCCTAGGAGTGATCCTGGTCCTGTACTTAGCCCTCAGTTCCCTTCCCTGTTGCTCAAACATAGATTCTGTCTTTCCCTTGCTGGAGATATGCATAAAAAAGCATCCTAGAGATAACAAAATAAATGTGGCTTCTCCCAGAAGCACAGGAAAAAGTTACTTTTGCAGTTCCGGTGTTCCGGTGATAAAGAGTAGAGTTCTTGGCATGAAAAGGATGCACGGGCGAAGGGATCTTGAAATCCAGACTTGCTGCTGCTGCTGCCAGGTTCTGGGAGGGGAACAGGACAGGAAAGTTGAGTCTTCAGCAATAGCTGCTGCTCGAAGTGCTCTTGCCTCTCACTTGCAATAGCCACTATTGTTTCTACTGCCCTGACACCGGCAAAGAGACACCAGTGCTGGTGCCCTACACAACTGCCTGCTTTAGCAGAGCAGAAATTAAGAACTGCACTGAGAGAGCACGTGCATAAAACAGGCTGTTGTTCAGCTTTTTCCTGGTTTTCAAAGGGAAATGTTTGTAAGATGCCATTGAGTAAATAAATCTATTACAGGTACTGCTAGCTCTCTTGGGTACCTTGTTCTGCAGAGTGCTCACCTGCTGCCCTACTCACTGTTTACTGCTGCTTTCAGGGGCTGGTTCACTGATGTGGCTCAAGAAGGTCTCATCTGGCAATACGCAATGGGATGCTGGTTACATCTGTGCCACTCCAGGCCCTTTGTTGACCTGGGCAGGACCAGGTAAATAAATGAGCCAAGTTCTTATGTTTTCTGGAGCTTGATGCCTGACAGCTGTCCTAGAGGAGACAATAAACTTTACTAGAATGAAGATTTACATCCCAAAGTGGTGGGTGAAGTAGCTGTATTTGTATGAATTCCTTACTGAGACACTTGATAATGACAATACCCTTTAGAACACCCCTTACAGATGATGTTACAAATCACAACTGTACTTTGACTTCAGAAAACCTTAACAGGAGAAAGAAGTATCCTTAAAATCTATAGCCTATAATTTCTGAATCCCCTGTGAATGCGTTTGAAACAAAAAATCTAAAATGCATTGCTTTTAAACAAAGTACAAGCAGTGCTGTGTGCAAACTGCTAACTATTCTTACCTAAGTCACTTGCATGTCTCATGGGCTTGAACGTGTCTGCCTGATATGTTCACAGGCATCCTTTCCTAAGCTTCTTTCCTGAAACAATTTTCCCTCTATAGCATGAAGCAGTTTGAAAACAGTCAGCCATATTCATGAACATTTCTAATTCCATGATGGAAAATTGCCATCCAGTGACATCCAGTGTCAGCACTGGAGATAACTTTTACCAGTTTTCAGTGGAATTGTGCTGTGCCTTCAGAAATCTGACAGTGCTGAAGGTAACTGCTTTAAAGTGTACTTCAAAGCATTAAAAGACACTGTGTACAAAAATTACAAAGAAATTTCAGTGTAGGTAACCATACTGAATGGTGTGTTCATGTGAGCAAGCTAAGCAAATGCTGCAGCAGAGGCCACAGTAAAAGAAGGAGGGAGGAAATCCTTTTTATGCTATAGCAATAAAAAAACAGGCATTCTCCCCCTTTGCTTTTTATTATACTTTTACAACAAACATAAAATATGCAAATATTTCATTAGGCAGTGTTAAATAGACAAAACATCCACCTGGGGATAAAAAGTTTAAGTATGTTCCAGTTTATTTTGAGGTTCCATTTATAAAAGTCCACTACTGGAAAAGTAGTGCCACTCACTGTTTTTGAATTTCTGGTTTCCTTGGATAAAGAAATTTGCCACATGAAAAATAGTAGGCATTTTTACAGAGCTGTTATTCATCCCTTTCCAGCTTTTTCCAGTAGAAAGAGAGGAGATATTTGTACTTCAACATAAAATCTTTAGGCCAGGATCTAAGCGTGTTTAACAGGTCTGTTGTATGTTCTGAACAGCCTTTAAAAAAAGGACCAGGCCATATCCAGCAGAGACTAAGGGGAAGAGAGTTTGGTGTTGATTAAAACCAAAGAAGCTAAGCCACTTGGACATCTCCATTGCTGCCTCTTAGGGAGATGCCTGGCAGTCAAGAGGCCACTTCATTTTTCTTCGGTGACTGTACCTTTTGAAAGTGTGGAAGTCACGATCTTTCAGACTGTTAAGTCAGATACTAGAACAGAATGAATTTATTCTGAAAGCAGAGCACAACATTCCAAAAACAGAAGAAACCCATTTCTAACAAAGAATGGTTTTTCACTTCTACACCTGTCCTCTAAATGAATGGATGAATGGATAGCTAGATATTCTTTTATATGTAGATGTAGATGTGTATATAAATACATATACATATATATATCTCTCAGCAGAATTTAAGATGTCACATAGGTATAAGATATAACTTGACAGCTATCTGATAAACTAACAGGTTTTCTCTGGCATTTTGTGCTTCTTATATGCATTTATGTAGCAGAACATATGCCAGTCAAATACTGCTCATTCAGAATAATGGTAACTTCAAAGCAGTGAAAGCATGCTGTGCAAGGCTCCAAGGAGCTGTTTAAGAAATATTTCACATAAGAGCCATTTTAGGAGCCAAAAGTTTCCTAATTATATGTTTAGAACTTGATTCAACATAAGTTTGGAAAGATTTTACATACAAACTTTTCAGAAGTTCAGTTCAAAACTGTATACATTGAAACTATATTTAAAACCCAGTAACTGCAAAATCATAATTCAGTAGTATGACCATTCAGTTAGCAAATATCCTTACAGTGTTAGTTTCTGTGTTCCAGATGGGGTGTTTTGTGCCACTTCAAGTGCAGCATGCTCCAGGTTTTAGATCATAGCTCTTTAACGTGGTCTCCAGCTTCTGGCATTAAAGTATTACAGAACATATTTCAGCAAACTGTTGACAAAACCATTATTTTAGGGACCAAGCTGTTAAAAAATAAGGTTCGCAAAGAAGAACACAGACATTGTTTGCATACAATCATTTGGGGTTTAAGTGGAAAGTGAACAGTATGCTGCACGTAGAACATGAGTGACAGAGAAGCTGCAGTGACAAACCCTGGCAGCACAGAGACGCTCACCGCCTTGTGGCCTCGATGATCACCAGAGGGAGACAGAGCGTGTAACATTTCAGAATAGCTCTGGAAATGGCAAGCGATGCTCAGGGTAAAGGTAGCACAAGATTATATGAGTTTTGAAAACAGTGGTAGATACACATAATGAGACTTCTCTGGTTTGGTCTGTTTTCCTTAGGGTTTGCACATGAATGACGAGAGAGGAGAGTAACTTTTTATCAGCTGAGCACAAAATATTCCTGAATAACGGTAGCCTGACTAGCAATCATTTTGGTTTACTCTAAGTTAAATGCAATACTTATGCAAGCATGAATGGTTTGACCAAATCAACACAAAAGCACGTGCGTATGTGCTTTGCTGGGGTGCAGCTTTGTTGAGAGAGAGCAAAAAGGGCTGTTTGAGAGCTCCTTTTCAAACTAGGAGAAATCTGGTGTTATTAAAAAGGGAATGTCGACACTGATATTTAGTTGTTTCAAAATTTATTAAGAATAATGTAAATTTCTGTGGCCAGAATAGTGGGGAGAAAAGCGCATCTCTTTTATAACCATATTGCTTGTAATTAACCTGTGTTACAATGTGGCTGAAAAGCCAGCAGAGAGTCTCTGCCTGGGTGCCAGGGCCTAACACTTGCAGGGCAGTGAGATCAGCCTGTGGGTGATGAACTCAAGCCGCCTCAGTTTCATTAGCCAAAATAATGATATATAAGTCTATAGTGGCTGCAACAATGACTGCTGGAAAAAGAAATCTGGCAACCAAAAATCATCGTAACACTCCAGGCAATAGTCCTGCAGATCTCAGAGGGATCATAATTACCCGGATGAGATGGCTTCTTACAGCTATCACAGCTAATCGACATCCGCTGCTCTCAAGAAGTTGGATTTGCTAACTGCCTATCTGGGTAAACATCTTCGTTCTGCTTTCTATCTTACCTTATTGATAGGAAAGAAAAAATTGGCAACTTAATTATATGCAAGTAGTCAGGCTGTCAGACACAGTTTTTCACTGAAAGACCATTCAGTGTCATTTTCCTGACGCGTCTCAGAGCAGCAGCACCCTGTAATGGTCAAGATAATATGGACTCTCAAGTACTCTGTATTCCAGAACACACGCAGAAAATCTATCATTTCTTCTGTGTACCACCCATGATTGCAGGAGGAATGGAGTGCTTACACAGCACTCATTCAAAATTACCAGGTACACTAAAACTTTCGTCTATTCAAACACAGTGATGTGAAGGGTTATTTAAAGTATAAGAGACAAAAAAGAAAGGCTCAGCAGCTTCTACAGCATGGAAAGGCAAAAAAAAGTCTGTTAAACAAATAGTTCATTTTGTTCTGTTCAGAATAGTGCCTTCATGTATGGCTTTGTCCCTGTTTCATTTTGGCTATCACAATTGTTTCAAATGTGGTTTGGAAAAAGTGTCCCATATGCCAGTTCTATGAACTTTTCTTTTGTAGCACTGAAATAATGCCATTTTCTTATTGGTCAGGCCAACAGGATTACCTGGTTGTTAATTGCTTGGATTTGGCTTTGTTGAAAGTTTTTCAAATTTAAGAATAAGCTTAAACAGGTAAGCAGACACATACTGTTCTTCTCTTATTCAATTTCCTTTCAGATTTGCCAAGTTTCTGCTAGTTCTCATATGAATTCTACATAGTGGGTAAAGAAAAGAAGCCATAACTATTTTTACAGGTAGTGCACGCATTCATTGGAATATTACCTGAACTGGAAATTTCCGTGCTAATGTAGCATGGTATGCTTCAGGAAATCTCACTGTTAGGGCAAACAGAAAGTTGAACAGGACAAAAAGTTTTTCAAGGAGCCAAAAGCCTACCATTATATCTATTTTGAGCATCCATTCTAAGATCACTTTAGAAACTATACACTGCTATTGGTTTTATTTCATAATTTCTTTTCTATTTTTATTTAGTCGTTTACACTGTATCCATCATGACAAAATTTAGCCGTCTGTACTGTGTCATATGAGCCAAATATTCCTTCTAATGGAGTTCCTTGGGAATTTTGTCATTAATTTTCCATTATACTGGGAATTTTTCCCAGTATTTACAATTAAGTAATAGCTTTCATCTCCAGAGATCCTTAGAGTTTCTCACATGCTGTGGACCTGCCCCAGTCATCCTTCGTTCTTAAAAAAATTTGTCCCCAGTGATGGGATTTAGGTTTTAATTCAGCACACACAGTGTTGGGTGTGTATTTATAATGTTTCTATATCAAAAGCAAACACAGTTCTGTGTGAGCACTTGAGTCTGTACATGCACAAAGACAGGTTGTGTGTTTTAAAGAGCCATTGTTTTATTTCCTGGCAGAGCATAACACAGGAGAGGCTGACAGGAGGCAACAGAGATATTAATTATTTTGGCCTGGGAGTCAGGAAGATAGCTGAGATCCAAAGAAGCAATTTGATGCTGTCTCACCATCTGCAAAAAGATTTTCTCAGCTGGTTGGTATAGACCGCTATGGACCATGAGTGAGCTCACGCCTGTGTCTGCCTGACAGAGCTTTCTGCTGCAGTGGCTGGAAAGACCATTTTCTCTCTCTCTGCAAAGTTTCAGGCAACTTTGCTAAGGAAAGGCTATGACAGCATGAAAGTGGAACACACAAACCCTTCCTGTGAGAGGCCAACTTCCAAAAATTAGTTTTATTCCTTTCATTTGGTCTTTTTGTTTGAAAAAATAAGTTACAATTTGATAGTAACAGGAAACTACTAATAACCCTTCTTCAGTTTCCATGGTTCTTGTTGGAATCTAAACTGCATCAGCCACTAATTGCCACTCAAATTCTCCTTTATCTTTGCCTGTGTTCTTTCTGCTTTCATTTCCTTCTGGAGGGAAGAAAGGGTTAACTCCATGTCCTCACAGAGGAGTAGTAGTTCTTCCCAAAAGACAAGTCACAAGCAAACTATTTAATTGTAAACGTCTCACTGAAGAATTGGTACACGAATGAGACATGACTTCATCCTTTAACCCACATGCTTCACTGGTCTAGGGAACCCTGGTGGGTTTGGCCCATTTTAGTCATAGTTGTCATGGGAGATCCTTAATGACTTAGTAAGGTAGCTTAAAAAACCTCCATACAGAATCCAGCATATGGTATATTTATTGGCAAACGTTAATCCCCCTAGGAACAAATTCTGTAGTAACAAATGATGAATTATGTGGCTTCATAAGCACTCATGTCATCAAATGCACCATTGACCTTTTTACATTTTCAGGGGGATTTTCTGCTGTGTGCAGTTTCTCTGGTTTGGAAGTGAAGCAGTTTAACAACGTGTCCTGAAGAAAACAGGTAATCAATAATTTCAGTTTTGGTTACTGTAAAAGGTAAATGAGACCCATGTATTTGTTGGGCAAGTAAGCAATCCAGGGTTAAGCAAAGCTTAAGCAGGGACCTAACAAAGAATGTGAATACTTATAATACAGGGACACAAAGTAGAATTCCTTGACAGTAGGAAAGAAGTAAGAGTAGGTCAAATAGGTCTTACAGTGCCAAAGGAAAAAAAATGTTCATTTAAAGCATGATATTTTTTGGGCAAGAAGCAAAACTGGGAAAATACCTCACTCCAGTGAATAAGTCTGTTATGAATTTTAACAGAAGATGCTTATAAGGTAGCCGTCAGTTAGCAATCAAGAGGATGGGTCCCCTTTTAGGTTAATCTGAGAGATGATCTGAATCTGCCTGGATCCAGATCCTGTGACTATCATTTTGGTCTTGGGCTTGTTAGGACATGGGAATTAGGAACAGTATTGAGAACTGGAGAAGGTCTGCCAGAAATGACCAGATTGAGAACTGGAGCAAAGATTAGGATACAGGCATGTCTGCCTGTCCTCATAGCTTGAGACTAACAAGTGCGGCATCTGAACCATCAGCTCAGAAAAATAAGAATGCTGCTGAAACCAGAGCACCATTTCCAGCAGAATGGTTTTCCAAAGGTAACATTTTAAGATCTGATGGAAAGGATCAGCTATTTCTACACATATATAACACTCACAGCTCTGTGTGTACAGTATGCAGTCTGTGTTGCACACGGGTACCCACCAACTGCAGTTTATGCAGAGCTGGGACAAAGGATGCTTTCTTTTTATCATTGAGCATAGTCGATGTTAATTCAAAACTATATTCTGTGTTGAGCCAGCTGATGAATTTGAGCTCTGCTGTCCTTGCCTTAATCACGACCACAGTCTGCCGTACCCAGAACTATTTCTGAAAGCTGGGTGCTAGAGCTGGTATCAAGTCAGGCAGCCCAAAAGGGAGAAATTGAACTTATGTTTCATAAAGTGCAGCTACTGCCCAGTGAAACCAAAAATTCCGTAGCTATGGTAGCAATGTAGCTAATTTTGGCCCGGCTCTCTCCCGGCACCCTGCTCAACAGCTGAGATGCACTAACATAACATGGTGTTGCAAAGCATGTACATGCTGCTCCAGCTGTGGCAGGCATAGCTGTTGGAAACACCTTTTTTCCTTGTAAATGAAACTGTAAAAGGCATGTGGGTAAGTTATCTTGACTGTAATTCAGTTGTGTGGTAGATGTCAGCACAAGTCTGAGGAACAGCTAATATTAATTTACCAAGCATTGCACTGGCACACTACATGTCCCTAAAATCAGTGCTAGGAAATGTGCAGTGATTAGTCAGAGGGAAGGGGTGAGCTGTTGGCTGGACAGCCATTAGAGTTTCTTTATTTTATTGTATGCCCTATAGGGCTTTTCTCTATGGCTTGGCTGGCCTGGACCATACTTCATTGCAGAAATTCAGCAGGATTACAGTTGAGCTGGAAGTGCCACCTTCATTACTTTTGTGAAGACTGACCGTAACCACAGCCTGTGTGCAGGTAGCTGACCACTTCTGCAGCTCCTATCCCATCACAAACCTCAGGCTGCCTGTCCGCATTCACAGGGACTGTTCACAGAGACCTCTCAATCACCTCCTCTATCCCTGCTGCTCATCCTCTGGGTTCAAGGTAAGTAGATGCCCTGCCAACATCGCAGGAATAATTTCTGAGGTTCCATTCAACCCAGAAGTATGAAGCAAACCACACTAGACTAGCACAGGCACACTAGAACACAGCAATTTAAGCAGATGGAATTGCTTGAGGCTTGGGCTGCCAAGAGAATTTTTGGGCCCTGAGAACATTTATATGCCCTGGGCCTGGGCTGCCTTCTCCATCCCAACATGACTAATGGTCCTAATTGATTGGAACTGCCAAGCCCGGCTGCCAAGCAGAATATTTTTACAATCCCAGTTCTATTTATGCACTGACAAATACAAAACTCAGTGTAAGAAAGAAATTGTGAAGCAGAACTGCAGGAAAATAAACAAATCGGTAGAGAAGACCATGAAATGATGAACGACAAGGCACAGAGGGGTGGTACCACATGAGTATACCTGTGCCTGGTGCAAGTGAGTGCTCAGAGTGCTTCTAGAAACATGTCTGTCTATACAGGTCTCTGTAACAGATTTTGGCACATATTTTGAGAAGTTGCTTTATTTTGAAACATCCACTGGCATCTTCTGGAGATGCACTTTTCTGCTTTCAGTCTTTTTCAGGGACAAGTGCCACCCAAATTTATCACTTTTACCAGAGCACTTTAAAACAGAACAAAACCTGTTACAAAATGACAGCCACAAGGGATCTCAGTAGGAGCAGACTGGTTTTATTGTCTGTAACAGAGAAAACCAGTTCCTTGAAAAAGGCCATTCCTCTCTCAGGCAGCACTGCAGCTTTTTTAGCCAGGCAGAGGAAAAGGTGGTGTCCTGGTTTGATTTCTTCTGCTAGACAGAATAATCAGTGCACGTCCACTTGTTATAGAGGAGTCATCTTAGAGGAACATGGTATTCTTAAGGCTGGTTTTTACACCAGCACATGATAATCCAAGCACTTACTACACCTGATCAGAACTGAAACATCTTTTTGCCTTAATTGCTACCTGAAAAAGACAGGAATGCTAACAACTTCTTTCACAACAGCTTCGCAGCTATGCTGCTGCTTGCGCACTGACCGCAAGCCTTCACAAGTTTGTTTGGCTTACCTTTATTCAGATGGGGTTATCCCTTCAGTAACATTTACTGTAGTTTCGCAAATGCATCAAGCTTAAATGAAACACATGGGAAAAGCTGGAGAGCAGCTCGAGTAGACCCTAGGAGGCAGCAAGGTTAAGCTAATCTGTAAGGTGATTATTTTTACTTTATCTGTGTTAGGATTCTATCTGCTTCTGCTTTTTTGCTATTTGGTATTATGGACTTCTGTTTCCTGTCAGTCTCTGAACCCAACTGTTCCAACAGCAGAGGCTATCTGCAGCTGCCCTTTGGGCTGGTAAAATCAAAGAGTAAAAATAAGAAGTGGATGCATTTCCAGTACCTGGTTAGAGCTTATCTGAGCTATTTCGTTATTTTCTTTGGGCTTCTTGACTGTAGCAATGAGCAACAAGATGCCCAGGCAGAGACTGGAAATAGCTAAGTTTGTCAAAGGACAGTAGGAAATCAAGGAGGTTCAGTAAGAAGCTGCGTTACTTGGTAAGTAAATGCAGCCACAGTCACAGCAAGGGAGGCAGACTGGGCCTGAATTGCGTTACTGTAGTAAGATCAGTGCTCTTTCTCATGCATGAAGTAGATAACCTGATCTTTTACTTCTTCCACCAAGAGTGTTTTATAAGCAGAACTGCCACACAGTCATTTGTCACTGTAGGGCTGAAGAGATGACTGCTGAGTTTTGCCCTTCTGTCTGCCTCCAGATATGAAAATTGATTGTGTATCGATTGTATGGTATATTGGCTTACTGATACCATCATAAATAAAGGTGGAAAATCTGCCCGCTTTTTCGCTGCCTGCATGGGATGTGCGCCCCGCTGAGTTTTCCCATCCAGGCACTGCCAGCAGCGACAGCGCAGGGGGAAAACGAGCAGCTGTCTCGTGTGACAGAACATGAGACTGCGGCATGGCCAGGTAGCAACGGGCACAGGTGGAGAAAAGCGCCTGCGACGGGATTTAATCACCTATCGCCCCCCACGCATCCCTGCTGGGAAGAAGCGATGCCAAACCTTCCCCCCGGCATCCCTACGGCGGGGGAGATGCCAGGCTTTGACACCCGTGGTAGAACAACACCGCCGTGCCCTGGGGCGCCGGCGCCGACCGAAAGAGAGTATTTTCCCTGGAAACGCCTTTCCTGGAGGAAGGCGGTAGAGGGGGGCCTTGCCCCGCAGCGAGGCAGCTCCGCTGCCCCCGCCCCCCCGGGTACCGGCCGCCGCGGGGGTTCTGCGGCTGCGGGCAGCGCCCGGCGGTAATCGGTCCGCACGGAGGGGGCATCCCCTCCCCGCCCCCCGGCTTGTCTGCGGGCGGGGAGGGAGCCGAGCGACGGAAACAAAACGTGCCCCGCGCTGCCCTGGGTTAGGGGATGCCCTGACGCGTTTCCGTGGCGCGGGGGATGCTGCCCGCCCGACTCCTGCCGGTGCTGCCCTGTGCGAAACCAAAACGGCGGGCAGCAACCCAGGGGAAGCGTTACTGTGGGATTTTCCCGTGCCCTGCGTCCTCCTTCCTCGAAACAGGCAGCCTGAGAAAATGCTCTTCCCCATCATGCACCGGTGGCTGGTACAGGCACATGTGATGTTTTTGCTCCCTCTACCAAGGTACAGCTTGGTCTCGCATGTTTTGGGAATGGGCAGATCTCAGCAAGAAAAGATGAGAAATCCAGTGAGATTTAATTGCTTTCTCTGTATTCAGGCAAACCAGACACAAAAGGGTGTTATGCTCTCAATCCTGTCTGGTTTTCCAGGACAGTAATTTACAACGGCACATGTTTGCATCTATCACAAGTCAAGAACACAAAGTGACAACGTTCCAGAATATTTGCACTTTGGATATCAAGTGTATTGGATGAAACTGATAAAAACCACAGAACAAGTTTTCACTGACAAGGCAGCATTTTTTTGATCACACATAGAATTAAAGGATAGGTAGTGAAGAACTGATTTAGCAATTGTCATCAGAATTCATCTTATCTCTGGGCCTGATTCAACAGCACAGGGTTAATGCCGATGGGATAGTGCACAGAAATATTCAAGGAGGAACCACGTTGTAAGATCCTGTCATAAAGTATAATCATTATTACAGCTATCACTGCAGAAGAGTTTGTTTTACTAATTACCATTTCCTGAGGTTTCATGTTCTCTGTAGGAATAAAAGAGTGAAGAGCTGTCATGTTTAATTCAGACTTACTCCATTTGTGTTTATTACACAAGAACTCTATATACCTTAGCATAAAAGGCAATTAATCTTTGTTGCATCAACCTACAACTCAAGAGACAAGACAGAAACAGAAGGGAAAGTGAATGGCAACAAAAACTATTTCTATTTACTTGTGATGTTTATCTTTTCCCTGGGATTTTACCTTATACAGCTGTCTCACTTCTTGGGGCATTCTGTCTCCAGGTGCAATGTAATACATTATGTTTGATTCTTCAAATGGGCCAACATTTTCATGATGACCTGGAAAATAATTTATTCTTGTAATTGTAAAGCACTTCCTTGTTATTTTTTTTTTTTATTGTCACAGATGGACTGAGGAGAAAGAAAGGATAAAATCACCAGCTTACATAATTCTATTTTAATATAAGTTTAGGGATTTATGCATAAAGGAGATCATAATCTTATTTTTCATAGTTTTTAAGTAGTCATCTGATCATTTAAAAGCTATGGTTAACATCCATTTCTGAGCAATTTTTTCTTCTACTGCACAACTGATCTTTATGAAGTACAACTTTTTAAGTATAAGGGAAATGCCTGTACATTTTTTTAAAGAAAATTGGTGTGATTAATTTTGTCATCTTGATCTTTTGGGGATCAGAAAGGTTTTGTTTCTTTGCCAAACACATGGAGGAGAAAGATGTTGAGCATGCAATAATGATTCAGGTAGAGTCCTCAAACTGTGAACACTGTCCGTCTGTCAGGACAACCTGCTTTGGGTAAGCAGTGAGAAGCTGGCAGGAAGATACTCATTTTTAATGACTGCTAGGGATTAAAACTGAGGAAAAAGTGTGTGAAACAGAAGACAAATCAAGAATTTGAGATGAAAGCTACCAATCTTCTCCAGGGTTGTGCAGCAAGTCCATCTCTGGGAAGGCATCACAAGATAACATCAAGCTGATCTTGCTTAGGACCAGCTGGAACATCAGCCTGCTGCACCTCACAGCACAACATGGATACACCCTGTGCATAGCCCTCATGCACCCCTTCAACAAGGAACATAAACTCCACAGAGATTAAGAGGTTAATCTGGTTTTGTAGCCCCTTGCAGCTCAGGAAACTTTGCAAGTCCCTGGATTTTGCACGTTTCTCATCTGCCCAAGGTACTGTCAGCTCTCTTCTGCTAAGTGTTTGTCTCCCTTCCTCTCCCTAGGCAGAGAATGTCTGGACAACTGTGGCAGAAATGGAGTCACAAGGAGGAGGAGGAGGAGGAGGAGGAGGAGGAGGAGCAGCTCATGGGGTGGGAAAGGAGTGTATTTGGGAGTGTCATGCAGCATGCCCCTGGGGCAAAGAAGGACCGAAGAGAGAGAGCAGGTGCAAGTAGGAAAAAACCAGAAATCTAGATCGTGTGCTTGCACCTGTGTGCCTCTGTGACCTTTTGGCCACTTCATGTCACCCCATCTGTCAGCCTAGAGCTTTGGAGCCATTTGATGTATTCATGTGTCAGTGGGTAGCCAAAAAAACACAAGGAGGCTGGAACTTGGGCTGGCAGTTATCACCCGGTGATGCTGTAATACTGAACAGATTTCTAGTGACCTTAGTGCTCAAACTTTCTCTGAAGCCAGTCAACACTTCTAATGCTTCTCTGAGCTGGGTAACGAAGCACTGCTGCTTTGTGTTTCCTGACGAAAGAATAGTGACAGAGTGGGTATGTGACTCATAATCTTGAAACATCTCAACAGCAATGTCCCTCCTCCCAGCAACGTGCTCAGAGCTGTACCAGTGTCCCTTCGGTCACTTTCTCATGGGATCACAGGCTAGAGATGCTGCAGTTCTGTTACAGTGCATAACTACCTGAAAAGAGCTAAATCCTCTTCAATACTCACCTTGTCATCAGTATAATTGTGCGTTAGAGTTTTTGTTTTTCAATGGATCCTGGGTTTACAATAGGTCCTGGGGAAAAAAAAAATAGATGTTGGAGTAATACATGAGTGTAAATAGCGTGCAGTAATGACCTGGGATCTGGTCTTTCACAGTATCCAGGAAAACCATCGTTTACTGG
The DNA here is from genome assembly GCF_023634155.1 of Falco peregrinus. NCBI lineage: Eukaryota > Metazoa > Chordata > Aves > Falconiformes > Falconidae > Falco > Falco peregrinus. Next base: position 20,451,227 of record NC_073739.1, read on the forward strand.
CTTGCATTATGCTGCTGAGATGCTGCTGCTAACCTGATACTACTGCTTGTCCATCTTGACTAAAAAGGTAGCATTTGATTTGGAAACTACATTTTTTATTTTAAATGGAATAGGAAAAAATTGATTTTAAGGCCTAATTGCATACATGTCAAATAACATGTCACATTTAAAGGCTGTCGTGGGAGCCAACCGGTGTAATTGTATATGGACAGTGTTATCTAATTTACCCTGCTTTGTATGATTTACTGGTATGTTTTGCTGTGGGTTGCATTATTTAGTTGTTTGATAATCTCTTTTTTTTCTGTTGTGATATATGAGATGGTATTTCTGCTTGGTTTATACCAGCATGTTATTTTGTCAATCAAAATCTCTTTGTGCAACAGTGATACACAAAAAAGATAGTGGAGAACAACCCATAGATTGCACCTAATGTTTTCTTTAAACAGATTATTTATGGGGAAATATGTTGGAGGAACCAATTTGCAAAGCAACGGTTGGTTATTCTCAGAGAACAAATGCTGCAATCAGCACTCTGTGGGTTTGCTTGCATATGTTTTCCAGATCTGTACAGTTGTCTAAATGATTAATGATGATAAAATGAAAATTCTTTTTTTCCTTTTGAGACTTTGTACTTTTCCCTTTTCTCTCCTGATGGTGGAGTCCTATCCTCTGTCTTTGCTGCATCCCATTTCCTCCTTACCTTTCTTGCCTTAATCTGGGACCAAGCAGAGAAGCGCCGGCAGGGCCTGGCTGTTGCCTTTCCCTGCGACACAGGCTGCTGCTGCAGGCCGGGGGGGCTCAGAGGTTTTTGTCTAATTTTGCAGCTTTGTGCCCCTGAGTTGCAGCTGATGAATGAAAAAGGGATGGAATACATCCTAAGGATTCAAGGCTGTGTATTCAAGGGGCTATGTACATACGCCAAAGGCAAGATGTAGAAAAATAAGTTAATTACGGTCAGTAATATTTTCTCGTGGGATGAGAACGCAAGTACTTAATTTTATCTCTTTCTGCACAAGTATCAAATTTTCATTTGCATTTCAGAACATAAACAAAACATAGTTTTACAAGCTCTTTCACTGGTCACTCACGGAGTTTTTTATTTATGAAAACCACTAAAAAGCAAGAATTTACTCAAATGAAATAAAATACCCACAAAACACATGGTTTACTATGAACTGTCCACAGAATACGGCAATGCAGTGACAGTGATGCCAATACCATTATACAGAGTAGAAAGAACAATCTTATAAGTGCACCAAATGCTTAAAAGAAAATGTAATCTAAAATATTTTCCATTTTATTAGAACCAGTTCTGCCAAGACAGGCACCCACTCAGATAATCAATTTGAGTCATAAGCAGTTGAATAATGATGTATAGTACATGCAAGCAGCCTTCTTAGATCACAGAGGTCATAAGCACAGTGTTAAATTGGTGCTGTTCAGTTTTGTATGTGTATGAATTCATGGTGCTGTTTTTGGCAATGGAAAAAATCAAATCAGCTTTGTAGGGACTCAGATTCACCCATGATATCAATTTATTTAGCTAAAGCCTTGAATCTCTGATTATGACTCAGTTATTTACTACATATATAATTCAGACATCAGCATAGTATAATCAGGACTCCAGATGATTATAAGGAAAAGAAGGAAAACAAAAATTAAATTACCTCTATTAACAAGGAGCAAATACTTGTGTCTGAAATAACTTAGGAAGCTGGAGTCTTTTTGTTGATTTCAAAGAGCTTTGGAGGGAATGTAAAATACTTGGGACGATATTGCAAGAGGTGTGCTTATACCTTTAATACATCTCAGATATTTGTCAGGGAGAAAAAGTGAATCTGTTTTTAGAAACAAACTTTGCCAGAGAAAAGGGAGCATGAGAAAGTGCAGTTCCCACCCAAGCTGCAAACTGGTATTTCCAGGTTAAGTGACCAGAAGGCTTGATGGCCCTACTCAGAATAACAGGTTTACATGCTTTCTTTCTCAGTCTTTATCTCTGCATTCACAAGCTCAACGGATGCTAGGTATTTAACTAAAAGATGATAATTTATTTCCCTGAAACAAGAAGGCTTCACAGGTCCAGGTAGCTTTAAAATTTACAACACGAACAAAAGTAAGACAGAAAAGAAATTAATTAAATTCTTTAGAATCAAAGCTGCTGCTAAGAGAAATTCAACAGTATCCCTATTTTTATAAAATAATTAGACAAAGAGCATTTTCTAAGGAAATGAGAAGACAAGCAGGGTGCTCATTCAGATAGAGGAAATAAACAGGTACGGTATTCTGTTATCTTTCTGACAAAACGTAAAAATTCAAAAAATTAACTGCAGAGGCAGTGTTCAGAGCGTATATAAACCAAAGGCTTTCCTTTAATCCTTGACTAATCCCTGACTTATCTCTCCTACTGTACATGCATTGTTAACAAAGATACAAAGGGAGCAGAGACATGCAGGCACTCTAAAGGAGTTAAATGGCAATATTTCGAGTACAAAATGCAGAATACTCACCACTGAAGAAGTCTTTGTATTGATCATGCATATTTAATTTTTAAGATTTAAAAAGCATTTTCACAGTAGTTATTTCTGGATTATTAAAACATTTTTATATTTTGTTACGATAGATATAGAAGATTTTTAAGGATAATGCAGTGATCACCTTTGAATTATACCAACGTACTAAATTATCATAATAATTTAGGAATAAATAACAGGTGTGTAATTAAACTTGTATTTTTTAATGTATATCTTATGAGAGAAATTGAGTTTAAAAATGTATCTTTTGCTAGAAAAATACTTCTAGTAGAAGAACAGAAGTTGGTCCCTAAGTGATATTCTGGTCCTTTTCTGAAATTTAGCTCAAGATGAAGGTTGGAGGAAATAATATAAATTATTGACAGTGAATGCACTTAGATCTGAAGAACAGACCATTCGTGGTGATAATGAATTTGGCATTTGAGTGTTCCAGAGACCTGCAAGATTTTGTTAAAGGATGCAATGCAACTGGAATTTTCAATCTGCCTTATTTCAGACAATTTGAAAGAGACATGGCTAGAAAATTGAAGCACAACTTTGTTTAGCTTAATATTGATGGGGTTTTATTATTATTTTGTAAGTTATTTCTATAATTTTGATTTTAAAATTACTTTGAAGGGGAAAACCTTTGCAGATATGACTTGTATAACCAAATGCTGCTGATTCCACATCCTGTAGTACATATTTTAATGGCTAAATGAGTAGGATTATCAAGTCATCAAGTATGGAGGTGTCTGTGACTATATTATTTAATGCTAGATATTTTTCTGAAAATTCCACACCACTGTTCATTGTTTGTATTATGGTGCTGCTGGAGGAGGTATGAAGCAAAGTTACAAACACAATAAACTAAAAAAACCACCCCAACATAAACCACTAACTCCTTACAGACTGAATAAATAGTAAGAAGCATGTTTAATATAACTAATTTATAGATGAATGTGGTGCCAAGCCAGAATACATTAACAAGGTAAGGCTGCAGGGTCTCTAGGTAAGATAATATATTGCTTTCATTAAAAAGCAATCTGCATGGACCATATCCACTAACACTGGAAACTCTGCAGCTGTCACCTTTATCAGGGGAACAAGAGCAAGCCACTACATTTTAATCACTGGAGTTTGTCAGGAACGAAAAACAGCCAGCTTCCCACAAATCAACAGACATGTATCCTGATAAGGAAAGTGAATTGGAAAAGGACAGCTACACCCGCACTACACCACCTATTCTGGAGTGATCAAAGCACTGTAATTGTAGCAGATAAATCTACTGAATTAGGCCCTGGGATGAAACACCCGTCTTTTCACAAAACAAACACGTGCTTACTTGAGTCATCTGTGACATATTTCACTTTTTAGTTCGAGTATTCCCAGTAGTTCACAAAAGCAGCAGGAAAGAAAAATAGGATGCTTGTATCCAAAATCCGGTGACATTTTTTCTGAAATTACACAGTAATTAATATTTGCACTGCAGTTACCGAGCTATTCTTCTAAGTAGTTCTGCCAATAAGAGTAAATGTAAGTATTTGTTAATACTCCTAGTCTTTGAATTTGTCATATCAGATATACACAAAAGCAGATACCATTTTTCTGTGGTAGATAATTATTCTTCAAAGAGATGGCACTAAGGAATTGAGAGGAGTAAGGCTTGGGATAAGAAGACCTTGAAGATTCTCACAGAACACGTATTATGAGAGTCAAATTTTAACCTCTAGTGCAATCATAGTTATATTGATAGCTATATGGTAAGCAATAATAGCAGATATGACCTCTGTAACAGATAATATAACAAGGATTTCCTGTAATGAAAGAAGTATTAACTATAAAAATGTCATGGAAAATTATTTTGTCCAAGGAAAATACAGAAATATTTGTTTGTTTGTGGAGGGATGACTGTAACATTTTTTTTTAAGGCAGGGAGGGACTGATAGATGAGATTTTTTTTTCATGAGGTAGCACAGTAAAAGAAAACTAGTTTTGGGGGAGAGGTATTTTCATTTGCAAGAGCTTTGGAGTACTGATTAAAAGCAGCTTAATGTAACAGAGAGGTCGTTTAGAAAGGAGTAATTCTAATACTGTGTATACAAAGCTTGGGGGAAATATAGATGAGATATATTAGTGTCATAGGATTTACAGTTCTGAACTCCCCACTAATGTACTAAACCAGCTAGGATTAGCCAGTTTCGGTGAGCTAGTATGATCCTTGCTGCTAGTCCAGGTGAGAGGACTTAGCTAAACAGCTTATTGCCATTTGCATTGGCCGTTCAGATTCTTTATCAGCAGTAAGGGGGGAACAAAACAACTATTACCTTACAAGTCAACAGTATTAATCTCAAGAAATACAATGCACCAAGGATCATTACTGTGTTCTGTTATTTGGTGCTCATTAGAAGATCAAAGATCAAATTTAGATGATATATGTCTTCTTGTTTATAGTATTCCAAAACTTTCTAGCATTCAGAAAATATTCCAAATAAATCAATTAAATATATGTAATCACAACCTTTCAGGGTAGTTTTGTGTATAAGACCCATTCTCCCTTCACTTATTTACATACAGTTAACAATCATCAAATGTCAAAACCACAGATCTCAGAAATTAATCTGAATTCATACCTAGAAAAGTTATTGTTATTCTGTCCTGAGAGCTAAGTTCAGTGAAACCAGCCTGTGGTGTAGTGGCCATGAGGACACACATCCCATCTACAGCAATTAAAAAGGCGTGTGGAGGCAGACACCAACAGATACAGACGGGTCAACGCAGAGACTGGGGGAAGTGCCTGAGCAGTTGTGCAGGACATCCATCCAAGACCATCAGAAGTCTTGGACATCAGGAGTCTAATTACGACAGACGCTCTTACAAGCATACAAGGTCCATAGCTGAGTGACTGCTTCTCCCCATGTCCCTTTACCAGGCCAACATGGTTATGCCCATGCAATAAACTAGAGTTCACAGGACTGTCTGCTGTATCTTTTTGCTGCTTGCAGGCCTGGCTGCCTATCCGTGAGAACAGTGCAAAGTGATTATGGTGCTCGCATGCTAAGCAGGTAGCTAAACAAACCAGCCCCTGCCACTTTCCCCACTGTATGTTTGTTCTTGCTAAAAGCTGTCATATCCAGGCATCGACTCCCAGCACTCATACACAGAGACACATGCATGAACACTGTTCTCACATGTTCAGCTGCACTGCAGAACAAATCCACAAACGTGATTTTCCCTAGTTTCATTGAGAGATTTTACTTGTTTTAATATCACAGTGGTTTGGTATGTTTTAACTGCTACAGAGGTGGGAATATCTGGATTTATTCTGATGGGTGTAAGAAGCCCACTAGACAGCAAAGAAGAGCTGCCTACCTGTTTTCAAGCTCTGTTTAATTCTACAATTGATCTTGAAGTATAAGAGAATGATATTGCTAAACTCTTCTGGAAAAAGCAGGGAATTGTGTTTGCATTTTCTAAATTCTCCAAATACTTATCTATGAGAGAACCCCAGGCTGGATTTTATCATATGCCTGAAACCTGTTGGTTAGCTGAAGACCAGAAAAACAAACATGAAATCAGTTTATTCTTATGTTTCACCCATCAGAATCAATTATTTTTATCCCCTTTACATTTCAACAGTCCTTTTAAGGGTAAAATAATATCCAGAATAGCATGAGAATCAAAGCTTTCTTTTTGGCTATCATTTTCTTCTGGAATAAAAATTTGTGTAATCCGTCATCTGGAGAGCTACTGAAATAAAATCACCAATACTCTGTCAACACTATGAAGAAGGTCCCGTTGTCTTTCTGTTTTCTTGTACTTTACAAGAGAAGATCTGAGTATTTCATGTTGATTGCTTGATTGGCTGCATTGGGACTCTTTAAAAATACTAAAAAAATCAACAGTCTGGTACAAATCAAACACAAGCTTCTATCAGTCATGAGCCTGGGGTATTATCTGAGGTTTTTACCCAGAAAGATGTCATTAAAAGTTGCAGAAATTAATTGGTGCCATTGGCTGTAATGGCTTTTCCTGACACAGTTTCTCAAATGTAAAGAAAAATTATGGATAAGGCAAATTCCTCATGGGATTTTTATGGATGTCTGCTTTGTTCTGTTATTGTTTATTGCAAATGTTATTACTGTGATCTATTGCCCCATCATGCTTTGTCTATACTGCTTATACCATTTCGCAGCCCGCAACAACTGAGGGCTTCTGTCACTGAATAAGATAGCATTTATTTTTAAACTCTATGTTTTATGTATTCCTGTAGCAATCTCTAGGTGTTAATTTTGTGTGTTTAAAATTTCATACTTAAACAGATCTTGTTCTGATTGATTAAATGTTGCCAATCATCTTCCTAGAACAGTTGTGAATCTTCTCTCAGTATGTGCATCTTCCTCTACAGTTAAATTGTTGTACAAAGCTGCAGGAGCTATTAGTTTATTTCAATTGTTCTGTTTTGCATATCTATGAAACAAGTCTGTTACAAGACAGTTTTCACTCTTTTCCCTTTAAAATGTGTTACTTAGGAGATTATAAGATCTTCATAATTACAAATTAGATTATCCTGAGAGCTAACCTTCCAGAGGGGTAAACCTTTTAGGAGCAGAAAACTAAGAAATGCAGCCTATGCCTCACAGCAGTGCAAATATAATGAATCCCCAAAAATTAGATTTCAGATTCACAAAATGTTTCATATTTAATACCAGCAGGTCTTCTAATATTATCACTGAAGTCAGATTATGCAATTATATTACACTGCATTTTCCATTCTGGGGCTTGAAAGATCCACTTAAAGGCATTTGGGACCATAAGTCTTGCTTTAAAAAACTGCTGTGAATTAAGCTTTAAAGCATACTTTTCTTCATTAAACCTCCTCGGAATACACTGTGTATAATTTATTGGGCCTTTAGGTTAACCTGTGCAGGTTTTCAGTAAAATGCAATAGATTGAGTGTGATATGTGCTGACAATATAACCAAACCCAACAAACATGGGCAACAAGGAAAACTTATTGCTATATTATGGTTTCAGCAATGTAGGGGTGTTTTCTTTCCCCACCTAGACACCAGGCTCACCATATGCGCATGTGAAGTAGCATAAAAGGATCAACATCTTTAGCCATCTGCCCAGCCTTCAGTGTGTAAAACAGTGATGGTTAGACTGTCATCTTTTAGTTTTAATCTGCTTCTGCTGTGCATTAATACTTTGTCTTCTGCCTATGCATTTTAAGTCTGTCTGGTGACGTAATGCCATGACTCTATCTAGGTTTGGTAACTTCAGTCTACAGGTTTCAGACACTTTATGTCTTTGTGACTACCTGTTGTTTGAGTAGTTTCAGAGCTGTGCTTCAGTATTTGAATTGATTATCCTGCGCTAAAGTTGTAAATCCTGGCAGAGCCCCAGCAAGAATTCACTGAAAACAGGAACAGTGGGCTGCTTGGGATCAAGGGATCAGTAACAGAAACACAGATTTTCTTTCATATGGGCATTTCGTGGTGCACCTTCTCTCACCAGTGATAGCCTTATTCTAGGGTAGGTCTTCGGTAGCCTGTTTTACATGGCATTATAATTACATCCTGGTTATAAGAGTCAAACATTCCAATAGTAAAAGTATGACCATTGTTATTTAGACTTTTCCTGTCACTCTCAGAAAAAACTGTCTGCATTTTAATAACTCCAGAGGTTGAATATATCCCTTCTTATAACGGCAGCTCCTGCAGGGCAGCATTGTTAGACTGGAGATGTTGACAAGTCCCATCCTGTGAATCTCAGATCAATGAGAAAGGGTTTTCTCTACCCTTCCTTGATGATTTCCAGGACCACTACTCTGCCATCCTTCTTTCCTCACATTTATTGCTTCATCCTTGTCTCTCCATTATGGGTCACACATTCCATATCATTTGATGACCCTCGCTGGGGGTATTAGGGGACTGCTGAGAACAGCTGTAGCTGTATGTTTGGTGTTACATTGGGTCTTCAGGGGACCCCTTCAAAGTGGCATAAATCTAAGCTGGAGCTCCCAGTGACATTGTTGCCATCTGGAATTGTTACTTCCAGGACTACAAACATCGCTATCCACATAGCTAGGTACTTCTGGGACAACAATTGTTTCCCATTAAAGCAGCCAAGGGTGTATGTATTTCTGTGGTGCCTGGAACTTACAGAAGTGCTGAAGTCTGGTGTCTTGCCTCCCCTTGTATGATCATCTCCCAGCTCCATATGGCTTTTCAGACGCTCATTACAAGCATGATGCTGAAGCAATTCAGTGGAAGTGTGACACAACATGTCAAGTGCTATGTCATTTACAGCAAAAGCTGTAAGAAGGCAGACACATTTTTTCAAATCAACTAAATCAATTAGTCATCATGAAATTTAGATTATTCATTATTCTGTAAAGTTATGATCTATTCTTAAACATCTCACAAAAAGGCTACATTTGCCAGGTTGTTTTCAACACCCAGTTCAACCCTCTGTAATTCACGCCTAGAAAGCTAAGTGACGTGTCTGAGGTCTCGTAAACCACCGTGTGTCCTTCTTTGTACTGAAAATAGTGACTGGGCTGCATGTCAAGTGCCTTGCTCATACTTCTTTAATTTCATGGGAAGAGGAACCCTTCAGCGGTATTCTGTTTCTTCTTTCTCATTGAGATAAACGTGTACAAAGGTACCCAGAAGCGATGCATCAGAAAGTTCCTGGGTACGCATGTGAACCACCTATACCTAGCTCGTGCCCCTGGCTGCCAGCTCCCAAGGTGAGCCCTAAGGACCTGGAAGGAGCATCTCCAGAGAGGGTGGGAAGTTATCTGCTACAGTCATTTCTGCCATGCAGTGTCATCTTTCCTGTGTCTTACGGGGTAAGGAGGCAGGCTGCCCTCAGTCCCTTTTAATTTCTCCCAGGGGCTGGACAAAAAGATCTATGAGATGGATGCAAGAACACCAGCTTGCTGGAGATCAACCACTTGCTCTGCTTTCCACCAGGTTGCAGTAGCAGCAGCCAACAGGTCTCGGAGTGCTATTTCCTAATTATACTCTATGTATCACTCTTCTGACAGCCATCCTTACAAAGAAAAGCTATAAAAATTAGCCTGTCAACGTGCTCTGGGAGTGGAGTTGGGTTTTCTTAAAGGATATTGTTCTGAGTTATTGAACCTGCTGATCACTTGACAAAGTTAACAGAGGGAAACATTTATTTTTATCAGGTCATCCATGAAGTCACATTACAAGCCTCTGTGTAAAGACTCTGCAAGACACACACAAAAAAAAACCTGTTGTGCTTCCACCAGTGTTGAGGTGGTGTGAAGAGGACCCATTTCTGCTTTCTCACCGGTGTAGTTGTGCTGTCCCAGAGGTGCAGAGACAAGCCATGAGACCATAGTCAGGTCCATTTAAAGCCCTGGAAAAGCAGGACACAGACCAGACCAACTGTTTTTCAGAAATGAGTGAGGGTTTGATCCTCATTTTGTGTAAACTGCCCCAGCTGCAACAAGCTTTAGCAGGGGACTGTGGCCATTTAAAACATTTGAGAGGTTGGCTCTCCAGGCAGGGCAATGAGAAATGCAGGACAGCAAAAAAGAGACATAAACCATGAAAAATATGTTGATAATAGAGATTTGTCATATATATATATATCTACACACACTACAGGCCTGTCTTTAAAGTTTTAATCTTTTGTTGTCTACAACACAGAACATGATATATTTTTGATATATTTTCAAAGGTCAGGCCCAAAGTCACGCTCCTTTAGGGGTCTTATGGCTGTTTGTGTTTTTTTGATGTTTGTAACATCATGCAGACCTGATAAGTAGATGAATGACCATGATAAATGTGCATAATGAGAAAGAGATAAGAATTGCAGCATCTGACATGAGTTATGTCTCTGTTGTCCAGAAATGGAGATGCTTTACTTTTATCTTTACTCTCTAATTTCTTAATTAGAAAGAAAGCATATTTTCCACCAGTGCATATGTATTTGGCAAGCATGCTGCCTAACAACAAGATATCTCAGCCAATGACCTTATTATAGACACTGCTGTAATTTTTTGTTTAAAAATGTCTCTCCTCCCTGTAGAGCATAAGCCACAGGACCAAGCTTTACGCAGTGCTGTGTAACAAAAATTGCTAGACACAAAATCTGATAGGATCCTGGTGATTTTCAAAAAAAGAAGGATTAAGGCCCAATCCAGCAAGCTTTTGAAAATACATGCTCATTTTCTCACATATATGGTCTGATTCAAGTTGCTTGGATTAGTTATGAGTAATGACACACACATGTATTTTGAAAACCTAGCTATTGAGATCAGATTCTAATCTAAGATGCCCAGAAAGTCCGGGTCTTGAAAGCCTTCTAAGGGCAAAATTCCCTTTAATGAGATTTCTCCCATTGATAGGATGCTTGCTTTAGAAAGACAACAAAAGCATAGCCATTGAAATAGTCCTCTAAAAATGAGCCACTGCATGCTGTTGGAGAATTACAGCTGTGGATTTTTTTTAGAAAATGTAGTCTACATTTAAGGAACTTAACTTTCCAGAAATCAAATGAATGGTCTGAATTAATTTACACCAGGGATGCTTTCATCCCAGTGACCGTTCATTGCCTTATGCCTCTACTCTGCAAAGATTCACACACTCGCATGCTGCTTCATGCTGAGTACTTCCACTGAAAAAGAATATAATTTGCAGAGGCAGAGCTTAATGGATTGAACCTACTTGTCTCAGAGTGAGTGGCAAAACTGTTGACTTGAGTGAGGGGAAGATAAGATTAACAGCAATAAAGCTATACCAAATTAAGAAATTCTGCATGCTGTGAGCAGCAAAACGGTATTGGCTTCAAAATCATAGAAAGGGAAATTAAAGTTAATACCTTTTTGTTACAAACTGCACAACAGTTGTTATACAGTATTTTATTCTGCCATTTAATTATTTGCATTACTTTTCTGTGATATTGCCATATTACTTGTGCTTAAAAGCTACTATGAATAGTTGAAAGCAATTACTCCAGGTAACTGCAAAAACATGTTGTGCATATGTTTTTGTTTTGCTTGCATCAAAAGGCAAAATTTATAAACCATCAGCAATACCGCATGTAGCAGAAAAAATTATTTCATGGAGGGTGTTTATTCAGATTTTCTTGGTTTCCTTTCAAACTAAGATTTGTTTACTAGAGGCATTACAATTTAGTGAGACAAATTAGGATAAACTTTTTATCTCTGGTGGTTTGCACATGCACTGATTGAACTAGTATTTCTTCTAAAGATTGCCTAGGAAGATAAATGAACAAGAGGAGCAATTAGAGTAAGGAAAAACTAAAGATTGGCTGACATGATTTAAGTTTACCTCTAAGGCAGTTTGTCATTTTGTCTCTATAATCTCTATCAGAATTGACTAAAACCGTAAACATAAATCATTATACTAATTTATTTCACCACACTGTGGTCTGGGAGAAGAAGATTTCATTTTTTCAACAGACTTTGGGGGATTCAAGCATTCGCAGAACTTTTTTTAATGCAGCAAGAAAAGAAGCCAGCCTGAAGAATCATTGATTAGTATTTCAGCTTCTTTAAAATCTGATTTTTTTGGTGTTAAGCCAAGAAATGTTCCTGTTACTATTTCTAAAATATCTATTAAGAATTCAGAATAAATGGGCATGGGTTTGATTTTTTAAGCGACTTTATAAAGCTTAATGCATAACAAAACGTATTGCAAGGCCATCAGTTAATACTTCACGCTAGACCAGTTAATAAGCAGCCTTCTCTCCTGAGATGCATCAGAACGAAGTCTGTAGGACTGTGGAATACCTTTGCGGGAGGGAAACCAGTAGATATCTGAGGACATCCTGCAGTATAAATCTCCACGGGCTGTCACGAGGCCTGTTATAGACTCTCCAAAAATAGAGCTCTGTATATCTTCATTAGGAACAGTACTAACAACACCGGCCACCTGCAATTTTATTTAGACACCACAGTAAAGCAAGGATTATATTATGTTGCTCTTGTCAAGTGAAGTATTCCTTATCAGTGACTTCTCAGGGACAGATTTTCCAATACCATTTAAACATCTTCGTCTTGCTGACTTGCCTGTTTGTGAATGACCTCATCTGGTTCAGTGGAGCCCCTTGTACATGCCAATGGCAGCAGGATCCCTGCCTGAATTGCTCCTCTGAAGGAACACCACCAGAGATTTGGTGTCCCTGGCACCCATGCTTCCACAGACCCCTTACAGCACAGGCTGCACATTGCCTCATCTCACCACCAGCCAACCCTACCAAAATAAGTGAAGGTTAGTTCTGGTAGCTAGATCCAGTGAAAAGGAGGAGAGGGGATGCGTCTCCAGGTCTGGGAGGGCAGCCTGCAGCTAAATCTGGTTAACCATATTGTGCATATTCCAAGTGTTTTTCTAAACCTGAGCTAGGGGTGGCACTTTCTGACAAAACCTTTACTTAGGTTTACATAGGTAATTTGAGGATGACCAGAACTTCAGGAGTCTGATCTCCTATGGATTTGCATCTCCTGGTTGATTTACTTAGTAGTCCAAGAAGGAGAGTGTCTGGCACAGCCACTTTCCCTGTAGATTATGTTATCGGTCTGTGTGTCCTGCCTTGGCACCTGTTTTCATCAGACATTAAGAGGCTTAGGCCTCTTTCAGGTCACTCTTCCTGCACCTTCTGTAGCTGTATGTGATCAAGGGTTCAAATGCTGTTATAAGGGATTACGCATATAAACATTACACATACAGAGCACGATTCCATAAGCCATAGGAAAATATGATAAACCAGGATCCATCTGTAAGTATTTTAAGCAGGAAGCTTTAAGGTGTTCAGAAGCCTAGTTTGCCTTAGTAAATGTTTCAGTTATCAGTCTTCTGTGTCTGTACCCTACTTAATTTACACTAAATTCAGCGCAAGGAAAATATGTCAGGAAAATGTGTCATTTCATTACTTTGCTCCTGCTTAACATAATGCACACACCACAGACATAAATATCTCACTAAGAAATATGTACAGGACTTGGTGTTCCATTGATTTCCCTGGCACATCCACTGTGGGTGGCAGCTCATCCTGCAGCCCATAGTGATTCCTTGTAGTCCCTGCAAACCACAGAAGCAACCTGCAGTTGAGCACAAGGGTTGCAATAAACTCTGCTACCTGTATTTTCCTTTCTTTTCACTTTATGCTTTTTTCTCCTCTTTCACCAGCAAGTGGAGTAACCAAAATCCTACTCTTCCTTGAATTTGTATTTCTAGATCAGAGCTTTTACCAATTAAGTTGTGTGAGCAGCTCTGAACACAAACAAAACCCTGTGGCTCTGAACTGTCAAATTCCTAGAGAATACAATAGAACCTCAGGGGCTCTTACTTTATTTTCAGCTTGATTTCCTATACTTTTTCTATAAAAGCATGCTGCAAAAGGTTGTGTGCATTTCTTATCTTCCCTCACCCCTCCACGGTGGCTGAGTCTTGCTATTAGAGCTAGATCAGTAATTTCCATAATAGTAATGTGTGGGAACAAGCAACCACTGATGCCCGAAAATGCCAAAGACTTCTAAACTTCTTTGAAATAGTTCTAAAGTCAAGATAAGCATTAGTGGTGTAATGAGCCAAGATTAGGGCCACTGCTGGCTTGGCCCTGAAGCAATAAGGTGTGATTGCAAGGAGCAAATATTTCAGTGTCCTCTATACAGTTAGGCCAGGCTGCGTGAAAGCCAGAAAAATTCCTGCTTAGCTGTAAACTCAGTCCATGGTGAGAAAATCAAGAAATATCGCCAAGTCTTCTGCCTGTGCTGGAAAGATACTGCAAAAATTCTCATCCCAGCTTTGAACTCCAGAGGGCAATAGCCCACAGCATGACAGGTATGTAGTCGTTCATTAAAGAAAGGTCATTTCCAATTGCGTTCCTGATGCTACCAGCGGGACAGGGGTCATTCCAACAGATACATGACAGTGGCGGGTGCAGGACGTACAGCCAGGGCTGCCAGAAACACAGCTGGTAACAGAGTATGAGGCTAACAGGAAAAAAGGTGCTTTCTTACCTCTGAAAACCATCACACAGGAGTTCAGGGGCATGCTGGAGGAAAAGCAGGGCAGGAATAAGCAAGGAGAAGATACGTTGTTGGAAGCAGGTCAGAAGGGTCATGTAGTTTGGATAAGTCCTCACGTGTGCTAACTAACAGCTTTTAAGCTGAGTGTGACAGGTTATGTACATATAACAGGATGACAGATATGATTATTTATTCTGATTTTACTTCAAATATCACACTTGTCACATGTTAGGAACACTGGAATTCTTGGAAGCATCATCCAAGCTGCAAAAAATCTTGCACAGTTTTGTCAATGCAACACATCATTTGACTTTGAGAAATCAGGATCAAAAATATCTTAATACCACTGAATTCTTTAATAATTTAATTGGGGTTTGAAAGGTGCACTAGATAGGACCTATGTTTTTCAAGTAAACCAGTCCAGTTCTGGCTGTGTCACTGGTAATACCAAGCAAGTCCTCTCAAGCTTCTAGCAGAAGACCATTGCTATGATGGCTTTTGCTACTACCTGGAGTCTACGAGTAGTTTTAACCCCTCACTAAGATGTCTGCTACCTACCTTGTCACTGTTGGCACTGTGCCTCTTCTCCATTCATGCAGAGGAGGTTTCCTTGCCCTGCTCCAGTTCTGAGCAAAGGTAGCCTCACCTGGGCACCATTATAGATTTAATCACGGGCTCAGCAAAGCAAAATGGGCTCCAAACAAAACCTGAATAGACCATAGGCAGATAGGAAAGAGAAAAAAAAAGAAGACAAAAAAAGACACTCAGGTTGTTTTTTTGCATGTCATTGTTTTGTGGTATGAGTCATGTTTTTCAGATAGAGACCGCACTGTTTGCTGTTACATGGTAGCATCATTTCTCTCCCAGAGATCAAGGAAGAACTACACCTGCCTGTCAAGTCTTTGCTGGAGAAGTTTGTCAGGAAACAGTAGGAACTTAGTCAGCCACCTATCTAGGATTCAGAGAGGTGATGGATGAAAATTACTTCACTATATATAGATACTTCTGAACATCTTTTTTTTTTTAATCCAAAATTGATGTTGCAGCTAGATACTCCTGTTCCTGTTGCTGTTTGTTTATGTTGTCCAAATAACTGCCTATTTGAATTTATTAATGTTAGGTTTTCTGGTGTTTGCCTTCCCACACTAGATTTCAGAGTGGGTAGTGTACAGCTACATTTTGTTGTTGTTTTACAAGGACAGCATGGGTATAAACTTTATTACCCACCTTTAATGTAAATAGCACCATCTCAGCTGCTCACTGAATAATTGAAAACTGTGTCTGGTTCAGGCTGAGTACAATCAAATTTTAGATAAATCTATGTTTGGGGGGTTATTCCCTTAGTTTGTTTAATTTTTGCATTCCTTTTTAAAACACGTAAGTTTTAGGGTTTCTTCTTTTGAACCATTAACTGGAGCAACAGCACAGATTCTTTACAGTTTCACAAAGCTGCTGGATGATCACACACCTATAGAGGCAATAGCTGTGATGCCAGAACATTTCTACCTATCCTGTCAATCCCAGAAATGGGCAGGATAATCACAGACTTGTTACCCCTGGGTGTGTGTCTTATTTCTAAAACTGGAATCACCACATGGGGCTTAATATTGCCATGCTCGCCTGTAACTAAATCTAGAATCTGTTCTACCACTGCCTTCGTTTGGAAGGCACTACTTTTGCCTATTTTGGATACCTGAGGGTCATATTTCCTTCTGCAGAGATAACCTCTTGTGTCAGTTGCATTCCACTGTGCCCAGGAAACTACTACACAGTGAAACTAAAGAAGATGTTTTTTTTCTTATTGTTCCTCCTTATTAGTAAGAACAAAATTAAGGATGGAAGTATTGACACAATACAAAGGCACATGGAGTGAGATAGCAGTAAAATTCAAATTTACATTTCAGTCTTTGAGTTTAATGTGAGTTTAAAATAGAGGGAGCAAATAATCTCTATCTGACAATTGTGAAACCTCTGGCATATAAATTCACAAGTCAGGCAGTAGAGGTTTGTAAGAAAACCGTGATACCACAGCCAGCCTCACAGGTTCATAATTAGCTGTTTATAGTTAAGAGAAAACATGTGATCCAAGCAACTTACTCTCCCAAAGTTCAATACTATTCTCCAGTAATCAATTTTGCGGAGAAGGTGAAACAAAGCTACCTGGACTTCAGTAAAGCATCTAACACAGAAAATCATCAGTTAAGGTAGAGATTAATACAAGAACCATGAAGTCTGTGGTAATTGGCTCAAAATGAGGTGGTAGCAGGTTCATTTGAGCAGGGGATTAAAAACCTGCTCTGAGGCTACAGGGACAGTCTGAGAGGTTGCCATAGAGTGTGATATTATTAACAATATTTGCCCCAAAAGTTATGACAGTTGTCCAAGGTGCGGAGCTGAGAGAAACCGTCAGCAGAAGAGGATCTGAGTGTCCTACAAAAACAACCACATAATGGTGAGGGTTACACTAACAGAAACAAAAGGAAACTTAATCATAAAAAACGCTGGATTAATAACATAGGTACCAGTAAAAATCTCTGCTACTGGTGAGAAGCTTTGTATTTGATATAAGAAAGGGAAAGAATCAGCAGTGATCAGAGATCACAATACAGTACTCAGTCATGCACAGATGAAAACCTAATGATGATACAAGATAGACCAGAAATACTGTACAGCAACATTGTACAAAGGCTTGCTGAGACTTCATGGGGATATTACGCGGCATGTGAAGTTTTAGTGTCTGTCAAAGATAAATGAAGTCTGAAGGTGTTGAGAAAACTGTTCAGGGAAGATGAGTAGATTACAAAGTCATTCCGCTCTACTCATGTCCCTTAGATGTCTTTAAGGTGAGAGAGTTCCTATACTCTTTTAACTCACCCTTGATGTTACAGAAGCTGGATCTTTATGTACAGACTTGTAATTGTCATTAATTTTGTAACTTGTGTACAAATCTCTCAGTTTCACTCACAGACTCTTCTCAACATTTTTTTTTCAAGGGTGAGTCTTTCAGAGCTCTTTCCCAACAGTATCTTCCTTCTGAATGTGGAAATGCAGGGTCCTTGGCTTTTGCTAGCCTGTTCCTTCTTGCCCTGTTTGTAAGCTTAGAGGCTAAAATGTTTCCTATGTGTAATTCTGCTATCAATGGCATAATGAACCTCAATGTTAAATTAAGATTCTGAAGTTATGTGAGAGAACAGTTCCAGCTTAGGAGTAGATGTGTTGCAGATAACTGTGGATCAAAAGAGAGGAAGGCAATCAGGGAGGTTACACAGGGGATATACGAACCTTTGTCCCGTGGTGTGACCAGCACACAACGTAGTGGCGGGTGGGGTGGGGTGGGTGAGATTATTTCACCTGCAAGAAAGACCTTTCTGTAGATTTAAAATCCTGTATCGGGTAGGATAAATTGAATTATTTTTCTTTTTTTGCAGTGAAACAGAAGCTCATATGAGAATGTCTTTGCCTCACTGAGCAGCTTGGGACCCATATTAAAAGAAAAACAAAAAACCCCAGCATTAAAGTAACACTTCAGTATTACTCAAATATGCACTTGAATCCGCCTGTGTTACCAGAATTTCCATTATTACTGATGTGTATTAATCTTGATATATGTGAAAAGATTTGTTCCTAGCACAAGTCTTGTCTGTATTGAAAGCAGATTGTGTATCTTTTAATGCCAAAAAGGTACTATTTTTCTGTGACATAAATTTATATCCACTAATTCTGTGTTGTCTTTTCCACCCTTGGTTTTCCACATCTCTCCATTCCATCTACTTGCTTCCCAGGACACACACAAATTAGGTTAATTGCATGGCAGGACAAATGGGTTTTAGTCATAAATATTTTGCAGTCTGTTTTTCTTGAGGCCCAGTTTTGCTTCCTATATAGTTTAATAATTATCCTCTACATTTATATCCTACCTTTGTGACCTTTTGGTTCTGCGTCTGCTTGATATTGTTAGAGTGCTGATGGTGAGCTACAACCCTGCCCTGCACCTTGTTCCCTGAACCATGTATCCTCTGCCAGAACATCTCCTATGCTGGCCCCAGATTTCCTGCATCTCCAACACTTTAAAAAGCCCCAGTAAGTTAGTTCCCACTGTTTCCACACAGGGTCTAAGTAAAAGGATTGCAGGAAAGGTAACAAAGGGCTATATTTTAAGGTGAAATCAAACCCTCCCATAACAAAACCAGCACTGAGATGTGTTTAATTCTTGTTACTGTTTTTCTAGGAATGGTTTATTGAGGTACCACAGTATGCAATTCCATACTGCTCAAGTATATTTTATTCAACTACATCTTTCAAAAGGAGAGTAAAGCTATGACAGACAAAACGTGATTGTTAACAAGAGCTCATACAACTTTTGAAATGCGACGTGGCAGGCATCTCTTCACATGCTGGGCAAATGGCACACGGTACCAGGAGACATTAGGTTTTTAAAAGTGAAGTTAAACTGATAAATTAGACCTCATTTATTGAACAGCAGTTACAGCCAATTGCCCAGGGAGTCATTTGACACCTTTGAAGACCCTGCTAACTTAATTGGTGATAGTTTGGGGGCTGAAGGAAACATTTAAGCCTGTAGCAGCAGGACACCGTGCAGCATGAAAATGGAGAAGACAGGCGTTCTCACTGACAAGGGGAGTCATATATAGATTTTTGTGTCCATTGTTTTCGCTTATTTGTGTGTGTGCTTTACTCAGTCAATCAAATATAATTGACACCACTGGGTTCTGTTGTTTTGTGGATGACAGGAGCTAATGCAAGGGAAAAAAGCTGGAAGTAAACTTCCCCCTGAAAGGCTGTGTAAAGGTTTTTCCACTGGGCTTGTGACATTTTTTGCTCAATTGTATTAATTGATGTAGTGACAAGGCAGTAGGAAAGATGATGGATACTGATCACTACACTTTTTTTTTCCTTCTTTCTTTTTTTTTTTTTTTTTTTTTTTTTAGGTATCTGGGTATTAGCACAAACTCTGCTTCTGTGTAAGCGGTAGGAATGCAGCCAGTAAGAAAGTAAAATGAAGGTTTAAATACCTGCAAACCAAGTGCATGGGACCCAGGAGTCATGGCTGGAGATTATTACAGGATAAACAAGGGGTGTTGCCTTGGGACAGACTTTTACTCAGGACACCCATGTCCCCACCTTGACTTTTCTGTTCCATTTTTTCCCCTCGTGTTGAAGCCCTCCAGATGTACCGGTGCCTCACATCAACTCAAAGGGCATATTTAATTAATGCTAATCTGGCTGTTCCCTAAATTTAAAGTATCTCCAGATTCACATTGGAAGCTTAATTTCCAGAATGAGGTGATAGAGGAGGTCGGTGGATTTTGATTCCCATGGTTAGTTACCATAAATAGGTGTCTGGCTTCCAGCTCTGTAGAGTAAAATTGTGGGTGATCCCTGGATTTGAGGTAGGGTGTACAAACCACCCTGTTCCTTTCTGTAAGAACACTGACAAAATCACACAAACATTTATTATTCTGCTTCACACCTTTTCACAGAGGACTCTGTAGTCCCAGCACAAAGGAGATGTCCCCACATGCACATGACTGAGTGCAGAGACAGCAGGACTGTGGGAACACAAGCGTGGCTTTGCCTTTGAATACAGATGCTTGATCTGGGCTAACACAGACATCAATCAGTCAGTGTCCTAAAGGACATAATCTCTGGAGTTGGCTTAGTATGTTAATTGCATAATCATAATCTTAGTTCTTCTGAAAAGACACCAATACTAATGTCAGTTACTTGCTTCTGAACTTCATTCAAAGGAGGTGGCTAAAAAGGGTGTTTGTAACAGTCCAGACTTCTAAAGGAGAGATTCCGAGGCCTTGACACAAAAATGTAAGCACACCTGTGAATCAACATTAGGGGGAGCATATGTATCATCCACAAACACACAGGTGGAGTGAACATTGAACCACTCATACTCTTCATTTGCTCATTGTCTGCAGTTGTGGTTACTAGGCTGGGGTGATAAACAGGTTCCATGGGTTTAAATCCTAATTAGAAACTTGATTTGAAATGTCCCACCATCTTCTTCTGGATCCTATTACCTATTACTCGTTTAAGACCTACACATAAGAAAGGGGCATTGCCCAGAGAAGGTTGTCCCCAAAGATCTCATCCAGATACAATGCTTCCTGAAGAAAATTCAGGCAAATTCACAAAACCCAAGTTGGGTTTGTTGATTTTTTTCATAAGTAATTATTGCCATAGGTGGGTCTATCCCATAAATATTTGCTTTAGCAACTAGAAATAAAAGACTTGTGCCCACAGTTCAAGTGATCTGAATTAACTTGTTCCTGTACCACTGACAGTGTGTATGATGATAGCAGTTTAAGGTAAGAGACACAAAAAGAGCTTGTATCTTGCTTCTTCTTGAAATCCTCAGCGCAAAGTAGAGCAATATTTTCCCACCACAGTGCAGAAAGCTACGTAAGAACAGGTTACCCACAAAAAGGTAAACTGGCTAGGAGGAGTCCAGGTTAACCAGAAGGAAGAGTCTCAGCTCTGCTCTTCTCTGTGAGTCAGGGAAGGCGGGGCACCTCTTTAGCCAGAACTGTAGCCAGGTACAACGTCCGTTCTCTAGATTTCTAACCCACTTCTCACACAACATGCTTCAGGGTACATTGATTCACAAGAAATGCTGCCTGGTCATGGGTTTGCTGCCCCTCCTTCTCTGATGTGGAGTACTCTTCTGTAGCTGGATTTGGGGAAACATCATGACACCAAGTCTGTAGGACACAAGGTGGAATTTGTCCTAGCTGGCTCTTGTAGAAGCTGTTTTAGTAAAGGTGGATCTGGCCAGCATGGAGCCTGACATTTGCTGGTGGTAGCTGTGGGATGTCATCCTCCTGTCTAAGCAATGAACAGTTTGGTGCCAGGGCTTGTCTGATTGTGCAGCAGCAAAAATAAGGAAGAGTTTTACTGAACATATGAGAGTCTGGAAACTGTCTCTTTTTGTATTTTCTGACTGCGCAATTATTTCCACAATACCCCAGTAAAAGTGCAACAGAGAGAATCCACTCTTTGCCTCTGACTTCAAGCTTCACAGACTTTCTCCTTTGATGCCCTGGTGTCCCTGATCAGCGTGCATATGCAATGCATGAAACAGTTGTCACTCCTGCAAGGGCAGGTATCTCTAAAAAACAGTTGGAAATATTTGCAAATTAAGTGGTAGACAATCAAAAGCAGATACTAAAATAAGCTAAACAATGTCAGTGTAGAATTATCTTAATAAATCACTCAAAGAGTACGTAATTCTTTCTTTCTTCTTTTTTTTTTTTTTTTTTTTTTTCCTTTTGGTACCTGTTAATACAGTTTGCCCATTTGGAGAGTA
The DNA here is from genome assembly GCF_023634155.1 of Falco peregrinus. Classification (NCBI taxonomy): domain Eukaryota; kingdom Metazoa; phylum Chordata; class Aves; order Falconiformes; family Falconidae; genus Falco; species Falco peregrinus. The sequence goes on from NC_073739.1 coordinate 20,473,112, forward strand.
GAGATTCATCAACATAAACCTGTGGTCACTTCAAAGGGTTTGGCTGTTATCATTTCTAGTCTCAGTCAAGGAGGTTGTAAACAAGTGGGGGTCCATCTCTTCTCCCAGGTAACAAGTGACAGGACAAGAGGGAATGGCCTCAAGTTACACCAGGGGAGGTTTAGTTTGGTTATTACGAAAAATTCCTTCACAGAAAGGGTGGTCAAGCACTGGAACAGGCTGCTCAGGGACATGGTGGAATCACCATCCCTGATGGTGTTTAAAAAAGTCGTAGATGTGGTGCTTAGGGACATGATTTAGTGGTGGACTTGGCAGTCCTGGGTTAATGGTTGGACTTCATGATCCTACAGGATCCTACCTGAATGAGTCTATGATTCTGTGATTTAATAAGCCAGTAATAAACTGCATACCATTAGCCTGTATAGGTATTTGTATTGCGTACATTTAGTGTACAAGCTGATGGCAATGAAGAGGCAGTCCAAGATGCATTCCTGCTTGAAGAATGCCAAGTAGCTATCAAAGGGAGACCTATGAGTTCCACACTTCACTGAAGGACAGAGTCGTCTACCAACTAGTGCATACCCCTAGTATAAAGAATGATATGTTTGCATACCTATGGAAAGGAAAACCTTTGGTTTTATTAGGAGGACTTTATTATAAGGTCAAGTAAGAGGGTTAAAGGTTTCACACTTCAGCAAATAAAGAAGGGAGGAGGGAGGGAACAGCAAGTTATCTGAATGATGGAAAGGTACACTCTTGACATAACCTTAGTGTAAGCACGATTGCTGTTCCTGATTCTGCAGCTTTATGTTTTGTATGTGTAAGTGTTCTGCCTGTTCTGAGATTGTATGGACAGTTACTGTACTTAGCCTGCTTTGATTAGTGGCTTAAGAGTCTGCTTTGATTAGTGGCTTAAGGGAAAACAACATGGTATTCCTCACTGAAGGATGTGCCAAGACTGTAAAATGGAGCCCAGGGACAACTGAAACGTTTCAGCTCCTCAGCACTCCTCCACACTCTAGTCAAAGGGTACCAGACACCCCTTTGAGCTGCACAGGCCACATGAGATCACAGGGATCACAGGGATCAAAGGAGGCAGAAGTTTCTCAGTGACTGTCAATGGCACTGAAGGCTCTCTGCATGCAATAACATACTGGGGTACAGGCTTGAGCCTGGAGCCTCGCACAATGAAATGTGTCACATTTGTGAAGATGAGATTTTCTTGCTCATGTGGGAACTTGCAGAATTATGAGGAAGCCAAAATTCAGCACCTTGTATTCACCTAATTAAACAGAAACTGCCTGATGGGCAGCATTAATTTTGATGTCAAGTTCATCTAAAGCATTTGAATACCATTAATTTCAGTAAACTTTCAGTCACACTTCTGTAATGTTTAAGAATATACAACGTATCGTTCATGTTCAGATAGAGCATGCATGACACAAAGAGGCAAATTCCTTGGGACAGCATACATACAAACCGCTGAATCAAAACTGGAACTCAGTTCTTCTAGAAACAGTGTAAAGCCCTGTCCTTTGAAATGTATTTCTACTTCAAGTGGCTGGTTCTTCTAGGGAGTAGGTATATTACTGTCCTTGTAACTGAGGGGGTATCTTCTAAAATATGTAAACAGAATCAGCTGTTTTCTGTACCCAGGGAAAGCACCACATGGCTGGAATTGTGGATTTGTTGCAAGGTGCTGTAAAAGTGGTAACGTGGCTGTGAAGTCCCCTGGAGGTCCAGCAGCACAGGCCTGCCAGTGACAAGAACCTATACAGAAAGGATGATTTGGACATACATAGGCAAAATGGGGTTTAGAAAAAATTTTATTAATTTTTTCCCTTACAAATCCCTTTCAGATCCTTTTGAAAGTATTGGTGGCACCCTGGAGTTGACCTTGCTAATTAATCCTTCAGAAGTTTGATCATACATATATTGATTTATGTTTCTGTCATGTGTTGTGTCACAACAAGTAGAAGCATGGCCTGGCATCACTGAAAAAATCTGTCAGTGGATGCTTTGTTCCATTTCAGTGGGAGATTTTTTGTTCTAAACAGCCCTTGTATGTTATGTCCTCGAGAGGCAGTTATTTTCAGACGTTCCTGAAACTGAAATAACTCCACAATGTTAGTTCAAACAGTGGGAAACAAATGTACAGACACTTCCCCTTTCAGATGCTTTTGATCTTCTGGTTAATTCTCCCAATATTATTATGGCAGCGTGGAAAACATTGGCAATGATGGGTAAGTCTGGAGTCAACATCCTTTCTGTGTTTCATTATGAAGTTGGAAATACTCCTCAGTGCTACAAAGATAAAATCTTTGTAGAAGGAAATGTGGCTCTAGAATCTGCTGTCTCTTCATAGTGGAACGGGTTCTACTTTCAATCAAAACCCAAAAAAAACCAAAAAAGGCAAATAGTGTTACTTTTTGTTGAGGCAGTGGACATCCTAACTTAAACTTCATTACCATTTTTTCAGTTATCTTTTCTTACCTGCATGGTAATTAGTTAAGTCCTTAAACAAGTGGAAATCCTTATGCTAAAAATTGGAAGGAAAACTGAATTCATTCAAAGCAAAATGTTTCCCAAAAATGTTTCCCAAAGTGTTCCATAAGCTGTCATTTGTGGGAACTGTGATGCTTTTAGGAAAGCTCACTAATGCATGTTACAGCTCATTCAATTCACGATCCATCTATTGAAAAAAATCCATGCTTTGTTATCTATTATTCTTCTTGAAGTATACTAATCACTTCAAAGAAGACCTGGAAAAACATGACGTTTATTCAAGGGGTTTTCAGTGTATGCTTCAGCTGTATCACAATAATTGCAACAAAAGTACAGGCAGCAATGGATGTATAAAAAATACACCTGTGATTCTTCACTGTAGTACCGAGGGATACAGCCTCATATGGCTGATAGTCCCTTCATGATTAGTCATATATAATATAGCTTCTGATCAAACAATATTTTTTATTTTCAAACCATTATTTGCATGCCCCTTGATACCATCCCTTGGATGCATATAGTACATATGCCATACCTACATGCAGATGGATGATGGTGCATGTTAGATAAATACAAGTCTATCTACAATTGTCTGTCAGTGTTGCTTTATCTGTGTGTAAATGCAAGTGTGGGTTTGGTGTTTGTGCAAAGCCAGATTTGTCCATTTATCTTCTAGTCAGATTTGCAGGAATGGAAAAGCTGTAGTTCTCTTTTAGACTGATTTGATGAGCTTGTACTGTGTGTGGCACGTGCAGAGACCAGCTCTTCACGCACAGAGGTGTACCTAATCTATGTGCACATGCCAAATGAATTCACAGTATTTTGTGCTACTCCTTCTAGGTCTTCAGTAGGTAAATTTTGTCTTAAGATACACAGGAATCCTGGCTAACACCCACTGAAACTGAGGTGTAAAATAAGCAGAGGGTTTATGTCAAGATATAAACAGGGAGCGGCTGTACCTTAGGTGCACATTGAGTTGTTAGTGCCTTATGGCATATATCCAGGTTATGGCACGAAGCCACCATTGCATCAGTTCTTCAGTTTCCCATCCACAGCACAGCTGAATGAGGTCCTAGACTCAGCTGTCTTGCAGTAGATGTCATGGGAGCTGGTTTTTTAAATATGCCCACTATTGAGATGCCTGTGTAATTAGGCTTTTCAAATAGAGTTTATCAGTAAGCAGTGCCCTTCCCTACTTCATAATTACAATCTAAATTATAAGCATTAGCTCAAGATTTTAAAAAGGCTTCAAAGGATCTAGGTCTGGACACTTCATCAAAGAAGTAATAAATATTTTAAAGAGTAACATTTGTAAAACATTATGTGCCAGTGGAGATTATAATGGAAGTGCACTACTTCTGATGATGTCTTGGGTTAAATATTCTGAAATAAACATACTTGCAGTACAAAATTCCATGTATTGTAGAATATAAAGACTGCAGTAGATCAGAGCAGTTCAATTCTGCTTTTTCATTTATAGCCAAAGCAGGTGCTTGTACATATCTGCAAATATATTAAAGTTAATGGGCCTTATATGAATGCAAGCAGTTGCCCAAGTTGACTGTAAGATCAGAACCTTCTTTAGTAAATAAATGAAAGAGCAGTACTAATCTCTTGACGCTTTTGTAATAAACTTATTCTGAAAACCAAAATAATTTAGGCAGAACAATGAAATTCAGTAACATCATAGAAAACAGAGAAGGGTCGGGAAACATACAGTGAAGTTCAGCCTTTCAGTGGGTTGTCTTAGCCTTCTGTTTTTGCTGAAGCTATACCAATGTCACATAGATCTAAACTTTGTTTAATCACCATGTTCACGTCTATGCTTACATTTACTGAGCAGGATGACTTTTTCAGCTGACTTAAACCAGCATATTGGGTCAATGATGATAGTGGTTTTCATCAGTGGAGAATGCTGCCTGTACTATGCAGCTGGCATGCTAAAAGAAAAAGCCAGGGTTTGCTTGAACTTGCTGCCTTGCTTGCCACAGTGGGAAGCAGAAAAGTAGGGCATATCTTCCTTAACACATTCATAGCTGAATGAAAGCATGGTGTGCAAGAAATACTTGACACCAGATGCAGCTAGATTCATGTAATAGACACAATATTTGTAGCGTTCACTCTAGCTTTTGACACCTGCTCTTCACCTATCAAGTGTGATTGTGCTTGCACGTTGGAATGAAGCTGACAACATTCTTGCAGGCCCTCCAGGGGCTTGTGTTTTTACTTTTCACAGTAATAGATGAAAAACCAGCAGAACGAACTGTTGGTGTGGTTAGCCAAAGTTCATTTTCTCTTTCTGTTTATTGTCCTGCAATTGTTCTTTAACCCACTCTATTGATCCAGGGAGGGGAGGTTTAGTACTGTGCTGCAGTCACCTGCTCCTTGGGGAAAGAATAAATGATCCCAGAAAAAGAAGGAGAAGAAAGGAAAGGGGAAGAAAAAAAAAAAAAGCCCTGAAGAGATTGACTGGGGGCCCTGGTGGATTCTTTCTTACACCAGAGCATCATTTAAGTCTATGTTCTTCCATCTACCTTGTTTGCAGTAAATAGCTGCCCATTATGTCAGGTCAGGCAAGCACTGTGGCGTCACAGCTCACCAGCCGTGATCAGCTTGCCAAGCATGCAGAAGACGGCCTCCAGGGAGCAGATGCATGTGTCAAGTTCTTGAGCTGTCAAGGCTCAAAGCGACAGTTTATCTGGAGGGTTTAAAACATCCTTGCAAAGTTTCCCCTCATTCCCTTCCCCCCTCCTTTTGTTGACAATCTGCTTGAAAGAAGACAGATGCTGGAGCAGTTTTCTTTAGACTTGTTTAACTTCACAAGGTGGAATGCACCAAATACAATTCTGATCATCTTTTAAGAGGCCAGATTGAGGAGGCAGACACATTGTTGGGTGGAGGGCAAGGGATCCTTTATGCTAACACAAATATTTCCAGACTAATTTGATGCTGTCATTGTACTTCCCTTATGTTCTTTGCCCACAATAAACAAACTATGTTAAAGTTCCTAGAGCAACAAAGAATTGTGTCTCGGGGTGGCATTTTTCAAGCCACTTTTCAACCACATTTAGTTGAATATTTTATAGCCCATCAACACAGCACCAAGTTATCAATATGACACATATTTTTCCCTTGCATCATTTTAGCCTTAGAACACAATAGGGTTGTCTGCAGTCTGGTTTGCATGAAAATAAGATTTATCTTGTAAACAGAGCTGAATCACTTATGACAGCATATCTTACAATGCCAGTTTCATACTACTGCCACCTTTGCAGGCTGATTCTGTTCATGGTACAAATCCAGAGCTATTTGTCCTAGACATTATGTCCAACAGAGTATGCTTTAAAAAATATAACCTTTAAAAAAATAAATAAATAAAAAATCTGTACTCTGTAGTTTGTCATTCTCTGATCACGAGGATTCACATTTTCACACAGGGCAAAATTTTTTCTGCTCTGGAGTGCCTTTTGCCACACATGATAATTTCTGTATTTGCTTCTTAAATTACATCTGCATCAGGAGGGGAAGCACTCCTTTTCAAGGCATCTTCTCTCTTTTTACTGTGCCTCCTTTCTGTCTTCTACAGACTTAACCCAGGCAGCCAGTAACAGAAAACCTTTCTCTGAGATGATCGTGCCATTGCCCATCTCCATAGAACAGGAAAAGTGATAAAAGTGAAGAAAAACTGAAGCAGTCCTTCATCACTACCATTTCTGCAATGCTTAGTCTTCTTGAATAATTGCCTTTCTCCATCAGAAGTTACAGAGTTTAGAACAGGTCCCAGCAGGGAGAGGCATAGTTTAAACTGTGTAGACAGAAAGGTGCACCAGGTTTATTCTCATCCTTTCTTCATTCTTCAGACAGGCTCGGGCATGCCCTTGAGCTGTCTTCAGACACAAGTGATCAAACACTTTGGACTTCCACATATATATCCCCAAACTCTGGGTCAGAAAACTGGCCTGCATGTTCTCACTTCTCTGTATGGTTTCCCAGTGCAGACCATGATGCATATGCACACAGCACTGAGGAAAAAGGCACTTGCTTATCCTTCCTGTAACAGGTAAACAGTCAGGTTGGTAACTTCATTTGATTTGCATCTTCCAAAAGTCTGCCTGGAAAACCTCTTTTCACAGAAGCTATCTGACTGACCAGAGAGGTCCATTATAATATCCATCCATCAGTCCATCCATCCTTTGCTATCTATTTCTTCAGAAAGGGAATGCTCATAGTAAACATACTTGTAAAAGACACCAGATAATGTTTGAACCTCTTCTTAGAGGCTCCTTGCTACATGTCTCTAGGTGGCTATAATCTTCTCAACTGATTCCTATGATTTTCTTCTGATTTCCAGCTGAATTCAGTTAAGAGAAATCTACAGTGACCCTAACAGCACTAGCAATGGCATCAAACCTATTTCCCTGGTCTAGACAATTTCTGGTGCCTCTTCCAATTTTCTTAAATGTGTTATGTCAGATATTGTATCCAACTTTAATTAACAGGTTAGTTATTGCCAGAAGAGCACTGTTAATCTCACTTAGATATAGCACAGAATGCCTTACAGTAGCACTAACCATTACACAGGTAGCCTGCACCATGAACTTGTGGCATGTGGAACTGAAGAAAAGGAAGCTCAGTCACTGTGGTACAAGTAATTTTTCTTTACCCATACCATCAGCAGGCTATTTAAGATAATTTTTGAAGCAAAAAGCAATGTTGCAGATCAATTGTCACAGGTTGTTTCTCTCTTGATTACTCTGCAAATCTTGTTGAGTCATCCCCTCTACTTCTGCCTGGCAATCAACCAGCTACTGGGTGAGCATATTGGACTTATTCAAACCTGTAAACTAGGCCTGGGTGTCAAAGCACAGAGATGCCACAATATAAGGTCTCCGAGCAAGTTTCCACAATGAAAAATAAAGCAGGAAAGTAAGCTTCTCAGGCAGTAAGGTTTTACTAGCAACACAAGTAAATACAGTAACTTTTAGGGTCTTCAAGCTTATGCTTAGCAGAGCACAGGCTCAGTGGAGTAGCCAGTCACGAGGTGAAGTTTGGAGTTACATCTGGGTATGTGATCAACCAGTGCTCTGTGCTGCTAGGGCAATCCTGTTCCTTTGTGCAATTCCTTCACAAGGACAGCACAAGCTGGCCTTCCAGAACTAAATCTAGCATCCTTTCTCTTACCTGTCCTACTGCACAACCAAGTGTTGACGGCTAGTATCCTTTTTGTTTGTGGCATCCGGCATCCTTAATCTTTTCTTCCATTAACTGACTGCATTCTTTCTCAAAGACTGATGTAAATGTAGCAAACATAACACTCTGTATTAGAGTTTCTTTACATCCTTTGCATAAGCTGGTAATTGGCATAGGCATGTAATTGTTCATGATGCAATTAACCTTTTTTAAATGGTTGTGAAGAAGTGAAGATGTGAAGATGTGAAGAATGTATCCTAAGCATAGGGCTATGCTCTGAATAATTAAGAGAAAATAAAATATTGAACATACTTTCTTTCTCTGTACTGAATAACGAAATGAACCAGTGAAAAATATGTGATCATAATGCACATGACTGGTTGGACAGCCCCACAACTGGCATAATCAGTCTTTTGAGGGCATGATGAACTATGCAACCATGATGTTATTTCAACAAAGCTTTTTGTCTGCAATACAGAAACTCAGCAGATAGTTTGTAAAGATGGAATTTTCTTAAATGGCTTTCATATACGTCTCCATGGAGAGCAATGTTTGTTCATATCACACTGGAAAGCGGGAGTTAGATTATAGAAATTGCCAAGTACTACAGTGATTGATGAATGCGTATTTTAAAATTATTTTTCCTATTACATTGAAATCGATAAACTCGATACATTTCCTCATGACAAATATGATTCCAAAACCACAACATTTCTGTCTCTTCTATGGCTTCCAGTAAACTGAGAAAGTGATACGGTTAACTATTTTATGTGGCATTTAGATTTGTTTTTCAGAGTGGCCTATGAACAGTGACCTTGTTCACAGCAACTCACAACCATGCCTTTTGAAAAAGCTTTTCTATGTTCTTTTGTGACAGCTTTGAAAGATACATCACCATCATCTGAAAGCCTTCCTGAACTTTGAACAGTGTTTCTAAAGAGATGTACTTGATCTTAAATAGCAGAACTGTATGGATTTGGCTTTCTCCACTAAAATTCAAGATTCCAAAGATGGTACGAGAATTCAGGATACCACTGTTAGGATTCTGTTAGTGTCCTACTGGTTATGAGGTGCAGTGGAAATTTACTAAGCCATCCTTTAGGATACCAAGTCTCTATCCATTCCAGGAATGCTCAGAATTATAACAAGGGAGCACTTCAATTCATAAAACACAGGCTGCAATCAGGAAAAGAGGATTTATCAAAATGAAGTCTTTAAGGGCTTTTTTCCTGTTAAAATGCATCAAACCAAATAACTGAGCTGTATTATTGCTATTCGAGGAAAATTTACCTAGTGATTAGAAAATGTCATTAAAAGGAAAATGATTGGCTGTAAAAGTCTTTCCCTGATAAAATGTGTTGACCTAAATGATATTCCTCAAAGGTAAGTCAGAGCGTTATGTGATGTTCTCTTATCGATTGTTGATTCTATGTGTACCTCTGGGAACAGAAACCACAAAGAAATGTTTTGAAAGGAAAAAGAGTGACCTTTTCTATGGAGGCATTTTAATACTATGTGATGCTGAAATAAATAACTGAAAATATAACAAAGGGGAGGGGGGGAATCTTTGTGAAAAAGTCAGCATTTTTATATATTCAGGATGAAATCAGTTATAATACAGCAACTGCCATCTACACTGAAATCTATAACTTCAAACCAGCCCTTAATATTCACGCACTCAGTATTGGACAGGTAAGGTGAAGTAGAAATCTTTTGCATAGAAAGCATGAAATCCCCATGTGGGATGATAAAGAAAGTTGCACCAATGTCAGAGCTGAAAACCAGAAGTTTCTGCAGTATTTTTTTTATTATCTTTTTATTAAAAAAAATATTTTTTGGGGGGGTGTGGGTGTAGTTTGTTCAATGTCTATGTTAAAAAGAGTGGTATTGTTTATTAGCCAAGCCAGCTCTCATATCCTCAAAAGAAAAAGCTTGGCAGATGCTATAACAGTAGAAGGAAATTAAACTCTTGTTATATGATTGAAATAACTTGAAGATCATGATTACTTTTAGTGCAATATTTGAATCATGTTACTGGAAAGCTTATTTCTGCTCATCTGTCAGGCTGACTTATATGTGCTAAGTTATACACACGCCTTACAGGGAGCACCATGTGACTTACTCTTCATCAGTTTCTTTATGGTCTAAAGAGAACTAAACAATCCATCCTAAGCCTAATGTATTCCAAATCCCGAGAGGAGGAAGGAGGGTAAGTGTGGATCTATAGAGGGTTATGACCTTTAAGAGAACTCCAATTACAGGTACTGTAGGTAATTTCTCTTGGATCTTTACACACCTCGAGACTAAGTAGTTACTATTCTTGTGTTCAAGATATGGCTATATAAACTAACATATATCATTAAAGTACTCCTAAACATTTTAGCTGGAATATATTTTGGACATGGTATTAATGAATCACAGGAACAGTTTAATACTGAAAATCAAACACAGCAGAATGGAAATAGCAAGGCATTTATATTAGAAGGAGGTTTTGTAACGCAGTGCAAATATAAATATATTTTGTTTAGACATAATATTCCATCTGTGTTTTGTATCTTGTTATTGCTAAATTATAGTAGACATAAAACTGAGTAAACTGAGATGAGTACCTAGTATTAAGAAGAACTAAATCTAACAATGGATACCAAGTCTTTACAAGGGCGGGGGGAGTAGAGGCTTAAATCTTCACTTTTCCTTCCAGCAAAAAACAATATTTCCTTTTTTTTTTTTTTTTTATTCTTACCTTGGAGAGAACACTGGTTAAATTGTTTCCATGTACTTACGTTTTCCACATTTTTAAAATTCTAGTGGAATTAGAAAAAAAGTATAGAAAAAAATGCACAATATTGCCAATCCATTCTTGGACAGGAAAGCAGAGCAGCCAAGCACAGGCTTCCTAGTTCATAGCTGGAGCTTTGTACCTTCCTTGCTGTAGTATCAAAGGCATACACAAGTACACAGAGTTTATCACCACCCCAGGTCTGAACAACAGAATTTGCTCACTTTTATGTTCATCAGATTTACCCACTCTAGTTTACCGCTACTTCTCATCAGCATTTCAAGCCAGGGGAAACATATCACTCTGCCATGATCTGAAATGATGTCTTTATCTTTGGGGCAAAGTCTTTCCAAACTTAAAAGCTACATGGTTTATGCTATTCTACTTAATGACATAAAAATGGATCTCCCTGTGGCTGATTATGCTTAAATTTGAATGCAGAGGATAGGACAATAGAAACATTGTACAACAGTGCATTGTGGTTCCACTCATGTACTCCAGGCAAGAAGAGGAGGGAAGGAGCAGAAGTCCCCAGGGCAGAAGCAGGCTGGAGGTCTGCCTGCCCAGCAGATCAGTTTGGCCCACAAGTCAAGAGTAAGCCAGTGCTCACCAGAACTCAACAAGGCAGCTGCTTCAACAGAGGAGGAAGGTGGGAAAGGAGATGCTCTCCTTGTCTGTTGAAGACTCCGGCTGCAAGAGAGGAGGAGGCACAAGAATGCCTAACAAAGGAGTGCCCTGCAGAGTAAAGCGGTGTGTTAATGCATCAGGGATTTTCCCAGCATCTCCAGGGCTCTCTTGGGTTGAAGAGAAGGATCAGGCCAGCAATATCACACCTAGCCGATTCTTCTTCTATCACACCAACTACATGCCTGCTCTGTCACGGGAGTGTGCCCTCCAGGTGGCTATTCAGGTTAGCCTACTTTTCACTTAGGTGCTCACCTGAGCTCCAGCACCCTTCCCTGCGGGCCACTGGTCTGCTCCCTGCACAACAGGAACACCAGCGCATCTCCCACCCTCTCCCACATCCCAGCGGCCAAAGCCACCTGCGCAAAAGGTCATCTGGGACTCCAGCCACAGCAGCCACCCTCCAGCCATGCAGCCTGTGTGTCACCCTCCAGCCCTTGCACTTTGCCCTCAGCCCTCTCTGCTCTTGCTGGAGCAATAGTTTCCTGCAGAAGCAGTTTAGCTGGCTGCTGTCACAGTCAATGGTGGTCACTATTTTAAGTATTGGCATAAGCTTGTATATTTTGCACCTTTTGATTTACTTCTGAAGTTTTATAGTACTGTGAATGTTACCACCTGTGTTTTCTCAACTTTACAGAATATCTGCACTGTGATAATGGCCACTGCCTACACAGTTGCTTGTCTTTTACACTTGTTTAGTATTTTATGACTTTTTTCAATATTTTATGCACCTTTGGTGCTGTTATTTTCCTTTAATGTGTGACCCTTTTTTGATTTTTTACTTCAGTTGGTTTCATATACTTTTCCAGTTTGCTCGTGCAATCTGTTTGCTTTTGATTTCTATTCTTATCTCCCTTTGCATTTGATATCATTGTTTGCACAATTCATACCAATTAAATGTTTCTGGTTCAGTGCACTGTTTGCACAAGCAGCCTGCCTTCCAAGTGGGAGGCTCAGGCATGAAGGGGTAGGATGGCATTAGGAGTTGTACAGAGCCCATTGCCTGCCATACACAGGCAGTCAAACTGGAAGAGAGAAGGCAGAGTGGGAAGATATGATGAAAGAACAAGATGAGCAAAAAGAAGATGGTGTTGGAGGAAACACTTAGAGAAAGAAGGAGCTACAAATTCAGAAAATATGGGATGCCAAACATTTCAGATTCCCTACAAAACTGTGACTTAGTCTTATTTTACTCTCCTAAGCAGCAAAACAAGAAAAATAGGTCCCACCATTCCCCTTGAGTGGGACAGTCCCATCCTCTAATTGCTGTAAAATACAGCAACAAAGATGATTTCACTACCTAGCTGAGAGTCATCCCTGCATGTGACCCAGATAGGATTCTGCCTTCCCTTTCAGACCACCAAACGCACCTTGAAGCCATGAAGACGGTAACTGAGGTCCCTTGATAAGGTGTCTTGATGCTTCTAGACCTGGTTTTGGCTGAGATAGAGTTAATTTTCTTCCTAGTTGCTGGTACAGTGCTGTGTTTTGTGTTTAGGACAAGAGTAATGATGGCACACTGATGTTTTAGTTGTTGCTGAGCAGTGCTTACACTAAGTCAGGGGCTTTTCAGCTGCTCACTCTGCCCTGCCAGCCAGGAGGCTGGGAGGGCACAAGAGCCTGGCAGGGGACACAGCCAGAACAGCTGACTCAAACTGGCCAAAGGTGTGTTCCATACCGTATGGTGTCATGCTGAACAATAAAACTGGGGGCACTTGGCCAGGGGGTGGCAACCTGCTGCACAGGGACTGGCTGGGCACGTCAACGAGTCATGAGCAATTGCATTGTGCATCACCCGTTTTGTATATTCTTCTATCATTATTGGTAGTATTATTTTCCCTTCTTTTTGTGTTACATTAAACTATCTTTATCCAAAACCATGAGTTTTAATGTTTTTCTGATTCTCTCCCCATCTCACCAGAGGGGAGTGAGTGAACAGCTGTGAGGTGTTTAGCTGCCTGCCAGCGTAAACCACAACGCTTATGAATGGTTCTGTGAAGTAGAGGGCACACCAAGGTGGCATTGCCACACATAGGTAAGAGCTTTATAGCTCTGTTAATGCCCATGGCTCCATGGCTGTTACAAGCAGGCCTAGCTGAGCTCAGCCCAGCCAGAGCTGTGGGAGGCTCATGTCCCACATGAAGCTGCCAGTGCAGCCTGCCGCCAGTGACAGTTGCATAGCAGTGGAGATCTACCATGGCCTGAAAACACAACAGTACGGTACTTTTTTTGGCTGACAAAGACCTGTACAGCCCAGAGGAGAGCAAACAGAGATTAGCATCCTGTCTGTACCTCTGGTGCAGCTGTTAGAGCCCACCTGTGCAAAGGTCCTTGTTTTGGTATGTGCATCAAATCAAGACAGTGTGGATTGTGAACAAGTAATGTATTCTGACAGACTAGTAGGAGGACTGATGACCCTGCCGTTCCAAACAGCTCAGGAAGAAAGCTGGAGTTGCCAGGAGCAGTTGACAAATCACTAGAACAGCTCTTTTTCTGGAAGGTAAGGAAAGAGTGCATTCAGTCACTGATGTGACACACAAAGGCCAAGCTCAGAAGAAAGCCCTGTGAATACTGTCTCCCTGTCTGTAAACATCAGTGCATTTTCATGTTCCTCCCCTCTTTGTAGCCTGAACTACAGTCACCATGCATTCTTCTCTCACCTACCTAGACATGGCAGGAGAAGGTCCAGGGAGGCATGTTACCTGCTGATGGGTGTGACGTTTGGAATCCACTGGCAGCAGCACTTTGAGCAGAACACAGTCATATGCTTGAGAAAAAACGTATCTAGTCAAATAATTTCCCAGAGAGCAAACAGGCTACCAAGCATGCCAGAGCAGAAGGCTAAGAGCAAGAAGCTACACCAACCAGCAGGGCCACCTTCCACAGCTGCTTCCTTGAGGAATGAAGGTGTTTTGAGTGGTGTGCTCAACAATGCCCCAAAAACCTGCCCTGCGCTTCTGTGAAATTCATACAGATCACACCCAACCTGACCATGTCTTAAACTGATCCATCAAGCAGTCCAGTGTAATACATCATGAAACCTCAGCCTTCTCAACAGACATGTACTGGTTGTGGTCATACCTTGGCAGTTCTAGCTGGTTGGAAAACAACACTTGAGATGAAGGCCTTTCCTACTATCAACTGTCCTCCAGAGAAAGAATTAGGGTTTGGAAATGAATTTTCCAAAATTCATGAAGAAGTCTAGGAGATGTCCCCAAAGCCAGTCAGTGTAGGTAGGCCCTTAGTACCCTCAGGTACCTTTTCTTCAGGTTAGCAAAAGCCAATGATGTTTCAGAAGAAGCCACTGATATTTCATGTTCCTTAAGGTAATATTAATAATATGTTTAAAGTAGATGCCACAAACTAAAAATTTAGAGGTAGTAAATACCTTTCTATGGACAAAGAAATATGACTTCAAGTACAGTGAAGACTTGGTGGTTGTGATTGTGAGTACCCTATAGACTATGCATTGTGTACAAGGTACTGTCACTGGAGCAATTTGACTGATCCCTTTACACAAACCAGTGTGATGGATTTGTGATCAGACTCAGCCAGATAACCACAACAAAGACAGCTGTTGGTGTTCGGAATTTGTATGTAAAGGGATCAGAGTTCTTTTGCCAAAACATGATTCCCTCCAACACTTTGTCCAAGTTTACCTTTTGCTTCTTATAAGTTTACTGCGTTTAGGAAAGGTCTCAATTATTTAAAGTAAAATCAAGTGTGGTTAGTAAAATAAGCATGGGTTAGAAGCTTATTTACCCAGCCTTGATCCTCTCTAAGTAACACTAGGGGGAATAACCATGACAAAGTGAATGGGCTAACATATGATATGAATCGGATACATTTAGCATAGGATAATTTCTAGATGAACAGAATCTCTTTAAAAAGCATTTTTTTAAAAAAATAATGATCATTCATTTACTTTTTTACATTGTATGGCCTGGGTCTTCTTAAAGTTCTTTCTTCACTTATCTACCAGGATTTCACATATTTTTAGATTTTAAGTTTTGCTTCACAACTGTCGAACATTTCTAATGATAGATGCTGCATCAGCTTCCCCTTCTGAGATTTGTTCTAATCCATAGAAGCAATTTACAGAGTCACCTTACACCAAAATAAACTGAGTCTCTGTACTGAAGTCAGTGGAGTTACAGAAATGTTTAATACAGGGGAATCTGTCTGCAGTTGGCTAGAAATGTAACCTAATTTTTGAGTCAATATTAGTTAGATTGTTTTGGCATAAAAAGACTAGAAGAAGCAGGATAGCAGGCTGGAAAAAAACTTCATTGTGTACTGTATTTTTTCAATCACAGCACAAAGCACAATCTCATACCAGGTACTATTCTTTAAACCTACAAAGCAGTCTTTAGCAGTCAATGGACTACAGTCCATGCCTTGAGGAAGATAAACACAGTTTAGTGTTGCCATACAGATCTCTCCCTCCTTTTTATTTTTTCTTGAGTTGTAACTAATGTTTGGATACATCTTGATAACATCTCTCCCATGTAGAGTTCCAGATTGCACAAGATCAGGGTATTTTTCAGAGTCACATTTTTGCCTTACAGCAAAATGTTGATACAATCAAGACTGGCTAGATTACAGGCAATCACAATTTTTTAAAGTCATGTTTTGTATTAACACAATAAATCTATCACCTGAGAAGATAAAATTATACAACAGATAAGATCTTACAGTTTATTTGTTTACAAAACTGCCAGGATGATTTTTAGGACCTTATTTCACTGTGTCCATGTAGACACAACTGATATAAGCACTGGATAAGATTATGGGTTTGTTCTGCCTCCAAGAAAATGTATATATCCTTGCTTTGCTGGGGGAAGTTACCATGGCTTAGTTTTTCCCCTGAACATCTCCAGTTAGGTGGCTGGAGACTCCTGTAGACAACTGGGAGCAGCTATAAAATTATTTTAATGTTGTGCTCCTTCTTTTTAAGGTGGAGGTACTCACCCTGTACTTGGAGGGGGGGTGGGTGGCGGGATGGGGGGTGGGGGGGGGTGGTAGTAGCAGTAAAATGAGCCTGTGGGACAGACAAAACTGTGAACCAGGAAGGAGGAACAACATTCTCTCATCTCAGGTTGTGTTTGTTTTCACAGTGGTTCACAGTGGATGTATGAGTGAGTGCTTCTCTCTCCTCATTGTAGTCACTTTTGGGGACAGAAGGCCATTGCACAGCATCTGGTGCTGGGGGCCAGGATGCTTGTTTGGACTAGCTCTTTGGAAATCATGGCAACAAATGCATGCAGCAGCCAGTGCCCAGCCATGCCTTTCCCCTCAGTGACATGGCTTGCTGGCGGTCCTGTTAGCTGGCAGGCAGAGGGCTGATGCTCTTGTCTCACAGGGCTGGTTACTGCCTCTGGTCATGGGAGCTCAGCACCACTCCAGGTTTGTCCTGGCTGTGGCCCATGCTCAAAGGCAACACACCACATGGAGATGACAGAAAAGTGTGGCTCATGGCTTTGAGAACATCACAAGGGACAGCTGCATGTGCCTCATGGAAATGTCCTTAGTATGGCTGCAGCCAAGTCTGTGAGGTTAGGGCACACCAGTGGCACCCACGGAAGGAAACCCCACTGTGAGCACCTTGTTGACCTGAGAAAATCAGAGGCCATAGCAGTCCATGCACAAGATATGAACCTTTGGTGAACAAGTATGTGATGAAGTCTTTGGTACATTTGCTTCTTTGGAAAAGAAATGACAGAATATTTTAAAAACTTTAAATATAAAAAGACTTGGATTGCTTTATTGTATGATGAACACTTACTCAGTATTACTAACCAGAACATGGCTTTATTATATGGTGAAAACCAACTCAGCATTACAAACCAGAACAAACCTCCTTACCATACAGAGGACACAGGCTTGTATCGCCAATATCAGCAGTAATCTGCACTAACACTATTTATCTTCATAATTGATTACTCAAATAAATAGGCATTTATTTAGCATTTGTTTCATTGTAGATCTACATGAAATATGTCTTTGGGATTTTGATTTGAAAGTGTTATCAGATGATCCATTTTGCAGTTGTTCAGTACAATAGTGAAAAGACTTTGTGATTGGATTTGTACTCTTCTGCCCTTAGTCTGTATATACTCCTATTGATTCAGGTAATGCATCCATCAGGGAAATAAAAATGTTAGGTCCTATTTAATTAAACTAAATTACTTTTGTGGCTTTTACATAGTTTTGTTTATTTTTTTCCCTCCTGGGAGTCCCATTAACATGTGTTGAGCTTTGCATTTTATTTGTAATCAAAAAAATAAGAGCTGAAGATACCTTCTGTAAATTGCAGTCATATGTAACCTATCCGACAGCAGAAATCAAAGAGCATTAAGTGAACATCCTGTAAAGTAACATTTAACTTTAGAAAAGAATCAGAAACCTGGAGGATCTGAAATTACCTGGCTTGAATCTCTGTTGCCATATCCTTTTTGATACAAAACTCTGTATGTTCAGAACTGCAGCTCACTGCAAGGCACGTTCCAGATATACAATCGTCTGCCAGTTGTAAAAGTAACTCAAATCCACAAAATTCAGAGATTACTTCATGCATCTTTGATCTGTAGTTTCTGTAAATCCGTTAATGGTTGTGTGAAAAGTGCTTTTTTCAATATGCATATCTCTGTGCACCTATGTGATTATAAAATAGAGGAACATAATTGGCAGACCTCCATATTCCTTGGTTATCTCCATCCTGCCATAGCCTCAGCATTTCTGTGTTTTACGCTTGCCTGGAATGGCCACAAGCAGGTTTAGAAGGAACTCTAAATGAACAGTAATGCTAAAGAAACCAATTTCTTCACTATATGGAACAGGTTTTATAATATTAATAATTAGATTCTCAGCTGAGAGAATCTTTTATGATTCCAATCTAAATTAGAGTTTTCTTTCCTCTGCAAATCTTCCAAACTATGCAACAAACAGTAGCCTATTTTTGCTGTGGAGTTTGTTTCAATAATCTATTCTGAAACAGACTTTGGGGGCGGTGGGGGGAGGCGCAGAGGGAAGGGAAGAAAGTCTCAAATAGACAAAGAATACAACGTTTTACAATAGCTGACAACCCTCTTGTTGATGCTTATTTTCATAGGAACTTATAATGGATGCATCAGTTACACAGGAGGCTAGTAATTACATCAAACTATCAATTTGTTTTCATAAGACTGTATCTGTAAATAGCTAGGCGAGTACACAGTGAAAATGTTACCAGCAGTCATTACGCAGAGACTTGCTGAGCATCCCCAAAATGTTGTAGGCTTTTTCTGATTACAGTGGGCTTTCATTTTCTTACTTGCAAATTTTGGTATCACACAAAATTTCCAAATTAAATAAATAGTTTTCCACACTATTTGCTACATGGAAAACATGCTGGGTCTCTGGACATAGGAGCACAGATCCATTCATTTTCCTAGGAGGTGATTTTTTTCCCATATGCAATATGTACACAGTCACAAATATATTGTTCACATTACTGTATTTCACTAACTAAGCTAAGGGAGCAAAAATAATAATAGAGGCTTTATCACCCAAAGTATATTCTGAAAAAGTGTCCCCCATTAAGGCTACAAAAGCAAGAAGCACCTCCCCACAGATGTTAAGAAAAGCAGTAACCCTAGCTCTGTCTGTTGGAGAGAAACATAGGTGTTTCCTGGAATGATTAATACTCCTCATGAGTGAGAGAGCTTTTTCTTTTTGCCCAGATACCTGTTAAGACTTTCTTAACCCTTGGTACTTATAAAATTAATATCAAGGGCTGCCAGTAGGCAGGATAGGATGGGACAGCCTGGCAAGTCACAGGAGAGTATGACAGAAAATGAAAAGTGGTTCAGCACACCACTTTGGGGAGTGTGCCAGCACCACAGCTAACCCAAAGAGGCTGTAGTCCCGATTAGGCATAGTGCAGTAATGGAAAACCATCAGATTCATTCCGTATTCAAGGTGGGCAGCTGTATAACAATTTGTTTCACAACAAAAAGTTGACAGAACAAATCCAAAACAACTCTGTGTGCTTGTTTACATGGGAAGCTATTGGCATCAGCAGTGCATTTGAAGGTGTGCTTCAAGTCCCTTATGCTTTTTGTAACATTTTCAAATTCATTGCTGTCTTCAAGATGACAGGAAATTCAGGTCTGCCTTCCTCCTGGGAGATCTTTATTCACAGGCAAGTCAAAAACCCTTGACAAAAGGCAACCAAGGGAACTTGCTGACCTTTTAGCTGCCTGTCTAACATCAGTGCAAGTATTGCTTCCTGATAAAATGAGAAATTCAATTTAAGGGGAAACGTAGCAGGTATTTGAGTAGGCTCTCATTTTATTTTACTTCTTGGGCTGTCTCTCAAACAAAAAACAAATGTAAATAAACAGGACTCGATCCTTCATTCCTGTGCAGTTATCAGAGCTAACAATGCTGCACACAAATGTAACATTCTTGCACCATTGTCCACCCCTCTTTCTGCTCTATCATTCATTCATTGGTGTTTATCTCCCCAAAACAAAACTGTCATAAAATCCTACTTTTATATTATCCCATTAATTTTTGTCCTTTATTTCAGGAAGAGAGGTCCCCTTCATTGAAAACCCACGAGCACTACCACAGTTCTCTGGAAATCAGCTGATTCCTCAACCATGGTTAATGTCAGTAGCTTCCATAGTCTGGAGGACAGCTGTAATGCTAGCATGCATAAAGCTTGCTTGGTTATGAGGGGAGCCTAGATTTCTGTTCCGAGATATCCAACACCTTTTCTGTATAAACCCCTTTTCATCTTCCACACTTGCCCCAAATGAACTATTTGTTTCTAATATGATCAGTCTGAAAGCCCTGAGCTTTTTACATGGAAAGTCTTGGCTGAAAAAGATATCAGGGACTGGAGAATCTCTTCTGTGAGGAAAGGCTGAGAGAGCTGGAACTGTTCAGCTGGGAGAAGAGAAGGTTCAGGGGAATCTTATCAATGTATATAAATATCCAAAGGGAGGGTGCAAAGAAGACCAAGCCAGACTCTTTTCAGTGGTGCCCAGTAACAGGACCGAAGGCAACGGGCACGAACTGAAACACGGGAGGTTCTCTCTGAACATTATGAAACAGTTTTCCACTGTGAGGGTGACCGAGCACTGGCACAGGTTGCCCAGGGAGTTGATGGAGTCTCCATCCCTGAAGATACTAAAAATTTGTCTGGACACAGTCCTGGGCAACTGGCTCTGGGTGGCTCACCATGAGCAGAGGAGACAGACCAGACCACCTCCGGAGGTCCCTACCAGCCTCAACTCCTCTGTGATTATGTGATGCATGCAGGACATTTGCAGCCAATAGATAAATGGGGTCCTTCAAAGGAGAAGAGATAGCGTTATATGTATGGGAAGAAAACGAAAAGAACATGGTTTTCCAGTTTTGAGAAAGACAGACAATAACTTTAAAAACAGTTTTATTAATATATTGTAAGTTGGAAGTATGTCCCTGTTGTATTCTGCCTACCAATATTTTTTTCTTTAGTGTACTAACAATTAAAATCATTTCATACATAAAGTTACCTTTTCTGCTTTGATGTGTACATAAGGATGTATAATTTTATTTGTATATAGGACACAAACAATAGGAAAGTTTCAAAAATAAATTTTCTGATGCTTGTAGAAACTAACAAACCAGTCTAAGAGTAAGTTATGATCTGTTATGAAAAGTAACCCCAAAATGTAGAAATGTTTAAGTGAGAAGTTTAATCTTAGAGATTTAAACATTGGGCTTGATTTGTACATATTTACTGTGTACTTTCAGCATCATTAGTTTACCGTTGCTAATCTGATCAATACAGCTGTATTTAGAAGCTATTTAAGAATTTGTTTCCTTCCTAAAGCTGTAACAGAAAAATAATACCTGTTATGAAGAGACAAATAGAAAAGAAAGAACAAGTCTGCTACTGGACTTGTAAAATGATTCACACTGTAGCATCTTCTGGATTTTTGTTATTTGCAGTTAACATCCCTGTTGTACGTGGTGCTTTTAGTAACAACAGCACTCTAGCTTAGCTACGTATTGTAGTATGGTATTTCTTGTTTCAGTTTGCTGCAAGGGGCTACAATACACTTGGTAACTAACTGCCTCCCTTCAAGCAATCTTTAAAATTTGTGTCTAATAAATAGAATCAAGCAGGGAGTCCTACTTTCTGCATTAGATGACCAGGAATAAACATGACTTGAGAATTGTCTGCTCTCTTAACAGCCCTTGCTGGTTATATGAACAGCACTATATTTGAGCACATGGGAAACATCCTCTAGCACTGGAGCAAAATTATCTATCATAGTAACTTGCTAAAATTCCCTGGCATCATACAGGCATGCCAGCCAGTACCCTGCAACGCATATAGAGCATTGCTGGGAGTGTTACCAACAGGCAGTTTGCAGGGAGCCAACTTGTTTTTGACTTAGTTTATCTGTGTAGTCATGGGCTGTTCTGTGCAATTTGGTCTTAGTTGACCCTATTTAATGTATTAGCATAGATTCAGCCTCTTATCTGGACACAGACATGGCTACTTGTTAACCATGGAAAGGGTGGTTATACCAGAGCTCATGCTTCGGCACAGCAGTTTTTGAAGCATCTCTTTCACTATGTTCTTCTGCTCTCTCTACATATAAGAATCTCACTGCAGGTGAAGAAAATAAAAAAGTCTAGTAATATTTTTCTTCAGGTAATTAGTAATATTTATATCTGCTGTAAAGATGCATGTGGAAATTGAGGTGACTAGCACTGAGTGGCCAAAGTCTAAGAAAGAGCTGAAGTCTCTGGTCTTCCTTGATTGTGTTTCCCCTCTCTCAGTAAAGCTGCAGTTACAGTGGATACTGATGCATGAGTCCCAGAACCTTTCTCCATGCCATCATCCACAAACCTGAAACTACTAGGAGCTGGTTTTCCTTCATTCATATGTATGGTAATAAATATTACCATACATATACTGTATGTGCAGGTCTGCAGTGTGACTCCCAGTCCTTCTGACTGATCTGTGAAGATACTTTCTCCTTACTATTTTACTTTGTATTACTGTCTTCCCTGCTAGGGCAGTAGAAAAGAAAAGGATTTATTTCATGGGACTTTATAGGAGGTAGAAAAAGGACAAGAAATTTTGAAGCATGAACTGGAAACTGTAGAACTGCCTTATGCTCCTGAGCTTTCAAAAGATCCAGGTAAATGCTGCAGAAATAGCATTTCAGATTGACACCACAGAGCTCTCCAGTATCGCCTCTAATTATTACATATAACTCCATTGGACCAACATTTTTCAGTATGTCATTATCATGAATTTTGGAGTGCTGATGACTTTGACAACTAGGATTTGGTGATTAAAATGCTGTCTGCATGCTCCATCAAAATACAAAAAGGTTTCTCACTGGAAATGAAAACCCACTTCCCTATGTAATACTGTCTGTTCTGCATTGTTCCAGTGATGATGTATCTCTTTTTCTTCTTAAGTGACTGTTTCAGTGCACTGAAGATACACTAAGGACATACAACAACCAGATCTTGCTAGCTGTTTCATATTCAGCCCACACAGCCTGCTAGGAGTGGAAACTGCCCTTTCAGAATGGCCTTAGCTTCCATGTGGACAAAGAAAAGGAAAAACAAATTGTCATGATTGATAAAAATGAGCCAGCTGCCTTTCCAGGGCAAGCTGCCTCTTCAGATTTACATTTCCTAAAATGGTCCACTCCGAGCACTGCAGGGCATCCTCCACAGAATCACAGAACGGTCAGGGTTGGAAGGGACCTCTGGAGATCACTTAGTCCAACCCCTGCTAAAGCAGGTTCACCTGGAGTGAGTTGCACGTAGTTGTGTCCAGGCAGGTTTTCAATGTCTTCTGAGAAAAAGACTCCACAGCATCTCTGGGCAGCCTGTTCCAGTGCTCTGTCACCCTCAAAGGAAAGACATGTTTCCTCATATTCAGACGGAACTGTTTTTGCAGTTTGTGCCCATTGCCCCTTGTTCTGTCACTGGGCACCACTGAAAAGAGCCTGGCCCTGTCCTCTTGGCACTCGCCCTCAAGATATTTGTAGACATTGATAAGATTCCCTCTCAGTCTTCTCCAGGTGAAACAGGCCCAGCTCTCGCAGACTTCCTTCACAAGAGAGATGCTCCAGTCACCCTATCATCTTCATAGCCCTCTGCTGGACCCTCTCCAGTAGTTCTTTGCGGTTTTTAAACTGGGGAGCCCAGAACTGGACACATCACTCCAGATGCAGCCTCACCAGGGCGGAGTAGAAGGGGAGGATCACCTCCCTCAACCTGCTGACCACGCTCCTCCTAATGCCCCCCAGGATCCCGTTGGCCTTCCTGGCCACCAGGGCACACTGCTGGCCCATGGGCACCTTGCTGCCCACCAGCACTCCCAGGTCCTTCTCCACAGAGCTGCCTTCCAGCAGGTCACCCCCAGCCTGTGCTGGTGCCTGGGGCTGTCCCTCCCCAGGGGCAGGACCCTGCACTTGCCTATGCTGAACTCCATGAGGTCCCTCTCCACCCAGCTCTCCAGCCTGTCCAGGTCTCACTGAATGGCAGCGCAGCCCCTGGTGCATCAGCCACTCCTCCAGGTTCTGTATCATCAGCAGCTTGCTGAGGGTGCGCTCTGTCCCCTCATCCAGGTCACTGATGAATGAGTTGAACAGGGCTGGACCCAGCACTGACCCCTGGGGAACACCACGAGCTACAGGCCCCCAGCCAGGCTCTGTGCTGCTGGTCACAGCCCCCTGAGCTCTGCCATTCAGCCAGTTCTCAATCCGCCGCCCTGTCCACTCACCCAGCCCACACTGCCGGAGCTTACCTGTGAGGGTGTACTGAGGGAGACACTGTCAAAGCCTTGCTGAGGTCAAGGCAGACAGCATCCACCGCTCTCCCCTCATCTACCCAGCCAGCCATTCCATCACAGAAGGCTGTCACGTTGGTCAGGCATGATTTCCCCTTGGTGAGCCCATGTTGACTACTCCTGATAACCTTCTTTTCCTCCCCATGCTTTGAGAGGACCTCCAGGATGAGCTGGAGGTGAGGCAGACTAGATCGCAGTTTCCTGGGTCCTCCTTCCTGCCCTTTTTGAAGGCTGGAGTTGCACTGGCTTTCCTCCAGTCCTCAGGCACTTCTCCTGCCCTCCATGACCTTTCAAAGGTGATGGATGGTGGCTCAGCAATAACACCTGCCAGCTCCCTCAGCATTCAGGGGTGCATCCCAGCAGGGCCCATGTGGGTGTCAAGTTTGCTTAAGTGATCTCTAACATGATCCTTCTTGACCAAGAGAAAGTCCCTCCAGGCTTCCTTTCTTGCCTCCAGGGTGGGAAATCTCAGGGTTGGCAGTGGCAGTAAACACTGAAGCAAAGAGGCCATTCAGTAACTCCACCTTCTCTGTGTCCTTCATCACTGGGGCACCCACCTCATTCAGCAGCAGGCCCACATTTTCCCTTGTCATCCTTTTCCTGCTGATGTACTTGAAGAAGCTCTTCCTGTTTTCCTTGACATCCCTTGCCACATTTAATTCCATGTGGACCTTAGCCTTCCTTGTCACATCCCTGCATACTCTGACAACGTTTCTGTATTCCTCCCAAGTCGCCTGTCCCTCTTTCCACATCTGGCAAAGTTCCTTCTTCTGTTTGAGCTTTGCCAGCAGCTCCTTGCTCATCCATGCAGGCCTCCTGCCACTTTTGCTTGATTTCTTACTCATAGGCATGCACCGATCTTGAGCTTGGAGGAAGTGACGCTGGAATATTAGCCAGCTCTCTTGGACCCCCTGCCTTCCAGAGCCCTAACCCATGGGATTCCTCCAAGCAGGTCATTGAAGAGGCTGAAGTTTTCTCTCCTGAAGCCCAGGGTCGCAATCCTGCTTATTGCCCTGCCTCCTCCATGCAGGATCCTGAACTTCACCATGTCATGGTCACCACAGCCAAGGCTGCCCCCACCCTTCATATCTGCAACCAGTCCTTCTTTGTTTATGAGTACAGGGTCCAGGAACACACCTTGCCTCACTGGCTCCTCTACCACCTGTGTCAAGAAGTTATCAGTGCTCTGCAGGAGCTCCTGGACTGCATGTGCCTGTCTGTGTTATCTTCCCAGCAGATAGCAGACTGGTTGAAGTCCCCAGTGAGAACCAGGGTCTGTTGTGATCATGAGGCTACCTCCAATTGTCTGTAGGAAGTTTCAGCAACTTCCTCTTCCTGATCAGGTGGCCTGTAGTAAACACCCACAACAGTGTCACCCATGTTGGCATGCCCCTTAATCTTCACCCATAAGCTCTCAACTCATCCTGCATCCATCCCCAGGGAGAGCTCCATACATTCCAGTTGCTCCCTCACATAAAGAACAACTGCAACACCTCTCCTTGCTGGTCCATCTTTCCTAAAAAGGATGTAGCCATCCACAGCAGCATTCCAGTTGTGTAAGCTATCCCACCATGTGTCTGTAACTGCAATGTGATCATGGCCCTGTGACCACACACAGATCTCTAATTCTTCCTCTTTTTTCCCCATGCTGCATGTGTTGGTGTACAGGCAATTCAGAGAGGTAATTGAGCATGGAGGTTTCCCAAGAGGAGTGCAATAGGATCCACCATAGTCATGCGCATCTTCAAAGTTGTTGGCCTTCTGGTATTCATCTTGGGAGTCAACTAAGGAACATATATTGCTGCTCTGGTTGGCCTGGCTTATTCGCCAGTTGGATGTGATGGCATGAGCACTGGCACTTTAGATCCCTCCCCTTGAGTCTTTCAGTTGAACACCCACCTCACCAAGCTGGCCAGCCTGCTGCCAGAGATTCCCTTGCCTCTTCTAGATGGATGGATCCCATCCCTCCCTAACAGGCTACAGTCAAAGAATGTCTCATTGTCATAGAAGCCAAAACCCTCACAGCAGCACCAGCCACAAAGCCAGAGTTTATGTGCATTATATGTCTATTTCTGTCTCCACGTATCTCTATGTTCTGGTACTGCCCATTGCTGCACTTAAACTTTACTGCAGTTATGTGTACAGAGAACAGGGACTCCGCTGGTGGGATGGTGGATCAGTTTGTCAGTCTCACACTCCTGCTAGCCCTACAGCTATGGATCACCACTCAATCCTAGAAAACATGTTTCTGAAACATTCAGAAAAAATCAGTTTCTTCAAATGTCAAGCTGAAAACAGAAATGCAGAAGTAATGAGGGTTTTTTGATACCTTTCTGAGATTTTTGCACTTCTGCTCTCTGTTCTGGAGAAATTTTGCTGCTAAAGGAAATCCTGATAGTTAGGTTACATGAGCCACAGATGAACACTTGAACTAAACTGTAGAACTTCTGACATCTGCCTACCTATTATTTTTATAACATGTATATCCTTCCTTGGAAAGCATCAGTCAAGGTTAGCAGCACAGAATCCCATGCCAAGTCTTAGGAAAATTAGATGATCACTTCCTTGATTCTCACTGGTGTTTTTCTTTGGCTAAAAAACAGGGTCATATTTACAGAAACAATTATATTCATTTTATTTGAATTCAACTATTATGCACTACCATAGAGCTGCAAGACATTACAGCCATAGAGCTGCAAGACATTACAGCTTCATAAGGACCAAAGAAGTGTTAGCTAAGGGAAAAAAAATTCAAAGAAAATGACTATGCAAGGCCACCTGAAAACATGTATTTGTTCACTTCTACCCTTCTAAATTCCATTTGCATATAGCAGAATGTAAAAAGTTTTTATGCAGAGGTGCATATTATCTTTCAATAAGTTCATATGTGCATATTAACATTTTAAGTACTCACTACCAGGATTTTAGCTAAGCAGCATAAATTCCCACATAACGTTGCCTTCAACTGTCTGTGATTATGCTGTTTATGGTAGCTCCATAAGAAAACCTGAAGGAAAGTCTTCCACAAGGCTGAGCTGAAGGACTCTCCTTGAAGCTGTAATGGTTGCTATCACTGCAGCATTCTTGGGTTCTGAATCACTGACATGGGAGCAGTTCAGTGGCCATCAAAAAGAGAGTATTTTATATTTTCTGGGGGTGCAACAGGTCATAGCAGTGTCTATGGTTCTGTGAAGAATAATTGTTGCTCTACCCCCAAAAAACACAGACATTTCCATGTGGAGTAAACATACTGTGTAGCAAAGTTCCCTTGTTTTTTCCATCATATAAGAAAAGAAGGTAGTCAGTCATACAGTAAATCTTACTCTTGCCATGTCCCGTTCCAGAAAAGATTCAGCTTTGAAGATATGGTGACAGTGTCATTACACAATCTGAATTATATCAAACTGTTTTCTAAACCTGGCTGCGGCATTCACCAGCTGGAAGTGTTCAAAGGTACTTTGTAAAATGTAGCCTCAGAAAGAAGGTATCACACAGCAGTCTCTTGGTGACATTAACCACTATGGATGCAAGACACGGATGCATAAGCTGGAATAAGAGGAACATAAGAAGGACTGAGAAAAGTGGACAGAAGCGATCAGACAACATACTCTGCATTTACTGGAGCAGCTGAGATGCACTTATTTGCAGTCCATGGCAGTGAAGCTGTCATTCACCTACTTCTTGCATCTTTGTTGCTGGGCACAGAAGATGCTGGCCTATTCTGCATTTTAAAGCAAAGCTCCTTTAGGGATATTTATCTTCTTTCTTAACCAGAGGTGCCACAATGCCACTTTGGTCCCAGCTGACTGCCAGGCACATAACAAATATAACTGCTCCAAAACCATTTTTGCTTTTTTCCTCAGCTGCTTCACCTGCCCTGGGGGCACTGCTCTCATGAGCCGCATCTCTCATGAGCAGATGAGGCATGTGACACTGGGAGGAGATTTTTGAAGTAACCCTGCAAAAAGATTTGTTCAGCACCACTTGTCTGAAGTGAGCTGCCAGGTCCATCAAAGGGGTGACATCTTTGTCTAGGAGGTGATCTCTATAGGGTATGAAACATCTAAGCATGGCAGTATATTTCTTTAAATGAGAAGGAACTTATGTGAATGTACCTGTTCCTTATGGCTTTAGAACAGAATTTTTTCCTGTGTCTTGCTACAGTCACCAAGTGGTAAAGTAAGGATAATAGGTAAGGAGTGATGCAGGGCTTGGCCCTTTAAAACAAAGAGCACTGCTCTGCACCATAAAAAAAAAATCAAGATAATGCACATCCTAGGCTCCAAGGGGCAGGATGTGTCACGGTGCTGCTATGGGGAATGTCTAGCTTTGGAGAAAGAAAAAGGTGCTTCTCAGCAGGTCTAAGGCCAGCAGATGCATCTGACAGCTCTCCTGCTATAAAGGATGTGTTGGGTTGGGGGTTGACTGAAATTAAAGTATGTTCAGGAAGCTTCCAGTTGGCAGCTGATCCGAGACCACTGTATTTTCAGTCTGGGCCAAGGCTGAGGATGCTGTGGCTTGAGACAAGGGAAGCAAAGCAGATCCCTCAGGCTTCAGTTCTTCCCCCAATCCTCCCTTTCTCTGCTGCATGCAAAAAGGATGAGGGAATGCCATGGAGACAATTACAGTCCAGTCATCTATGCAACCTACAGGATTGAAACTGAATTTAGGAGATAAATCAAGAGTAATCCAGTGGGTTTTTTACACTTTATTCCCACAAATCTTGTCATTCCCTCAGTGTATTTATTGCTCCTGATTTTGGTTCTGACAAGGGATATCAATAAAGTGGATAGATTTATTGTTTATATCTAAATCATATTTGATAGAATTTACTGGTTAATATTTTACTAGGTACTAACTGTTCATCTAGAAATAATATTTTGTCCTAATTTTTTCCAAACACTTTGAAGATCTCTGCACCTGGCATGAAGAAAATGAACTGTCCATGTGCCTGCATGAAATCTGCTTTCTGGCAGTTCCCCCGCCTGAAGTGTGGGTTCTCAGGAGACCATGGAGGAGACCCGGACCGCTACGTAGTATTGATCACAGATGAACAGGCTGCAGTAACAAATCTTAGAGATAGCTTACCACTTTTTTTCAGAAGACCTTTTCAAACCTTTCTCTAATCACTGGGTAGAAAGCAGTAAATTAAAGCAGCAAGTTCAGGCTTTGGAAACGCTTAGCAGGCAGGGTGCAGCACGAGAACATATAAAAGTCTGAAATATTGTATGCTGCAGCCTTCCACATTTACATTTGAGTCATAAGTTATGGAAGTGAGCATAAATAAGAATTAAATATCTGCAAAGTCTTTTTTCTTCTGTCCTTTGATTACAGCGCTATTTTATTTATGACTCCCAAAAGAGAGCCAAACTTCTATTATGTGACATTTCTTCTGTAAATTGTTAAAGAATCACAAAAATGAAATACTTCACAGCAGGTTTTTCCTCTATTGCTACCTGCCTGTGGTATTAGCTTGGTCCCTATCCCAACCCTTTCTTTAGCAGGTAATTTTTTTTCTGGTAGGGAAGCATCTTATTACAGTTTGTCTGCCTCTTTCTGTGGTTTTCTCTAAAACCAGGTGATTTAGCTGTACCAGGTATTTGATCCTTCTGTCATGTTCAAGGTTGTTGTAATATTTTCATTATTAGCATCTGAAATATATAAAAATATTATAAAATAAAGGAAAAAAGAAAATAAAATCCCTACATGAACATATGCCAAGTTGTGTATTGAACAAATTTAGAGTCTATGTAGGTTTCCATGTTGCTGATCCAAGCAGCATTTTCTTGCTCCTATTGCACCTCTGTGTCATTTTTCTGAACCTCCCTGCTCGGACAGAATTGCTTCTCTGAATTTCAGCCTATTCATTGCTAGGTTATGTATATATTTTTCCTTGTATCAACACTCCTTAGATATCTCTTCTCCCTTACAGGTATTCATACCTAGCTGTATTTATAGAATAGTCTTTTCTACCCTTGGCTTTCATTTTGCTATACTAAACAGTCCTAAAGATATAAGAAATGGTGCCATGGAGGGCATAAATCTGAGAGTATAATTTCTAAAACTTTATAGGCTACTACCTCCTCCAGCCTTTATCATTATTTATTTCATTCTTCCCCAGGCAGAGCACCCCCTGAAGTATTGCAAGCATGATTACTAGTCCAGTCCATTTCTATTATTTATGTAATACTTGGATTCATCTCTTGCACTGGTAATGGTTGTTCTTGCAGCATGGTGAATTTCTTGCACCAGTATAAAAACTTTTCCGTTATTTCTCTCTGGCCACACTCAAATTCTTCAGTGAATTACATGCAGCCCTTTTGATGATGCTTTTATCTGCAAGACCTCCGCTGTTTTCCATATTAGTCTTCATTTTTCTTAGTATCCTTCTTTCTCTTCTTTGTTGTCTGCTGTGTTGCTTTTCCAAACCTGAGGGTTTTTTGAATTAAAACTAGATTTGGAGGTTACATAACTGCTTTCCCTTGATTTAAAGTACCTATTGGTCATGGCAACATCCATTCCCAAAAGGTAGTGCCCTGGGGACCAAGGAGAGCCTGTCTGCCAAATAGGGCCACTTCTTGAGAAAGCATCTATGCAGGTGACACCCTCACTGAGTCATCCTTTCCTCTAGGACAAGATGCCATTTTAAGCATCTTTCCTTTTCATCCCTGATCTTTTCCCAGGGGATCCCATACTTTTGTTTGTCCTGGTAGGAAAGCTAGCATTCAATCAGGATTATCTCCTTACCTTATATGTGCTCCCATATCCCATCCTTGCTTCTGGCAATCAGTGACACTTTCCTGGGATTGCTCAGGTGCCAGCCCAACCCATTCTGCTCAAGAAGTGACAGCACAGCATTCCTGATCCATCTTTGCAATACTTGCTGCTGGTCAGAGACCAGTGCTCCTTACTGTCACACCCAGCCCATTGGCTATCTTTGTTTTCCTGCATTTCCCAGGGATAAAATGGGTTGTTCCCTCTCCTGTTCTCTTTTTTCTGAGAAGCATCAGTGTGGCCACAGGAGCAGGCAGCAGGGTGCTGCCTGTGATTCCCAGAGTATTGCAGTTCCCACACAGCGGTGCTGGCTGCCTGTGGCCATGAGCTGGGTACTTTTCAGAGGTTCCCTGCAAAGCTAAAACGAGCACAGCAAAATCTATACAGGGAGATTGTGTGTTTCATCCCCAGGGCAAGCCTCAGATTTGCAGTGTAGCAATTGGGTTGACTTGATGTTTATTTTTTAAGAATTACTAACAAAAATTCTCTGCTTAAGACACTACTCACTCTTCTGACAGCAGGGACTTTTGAGTATCTGAGTGGAAGCATCTGTCTTTTCATAATTCTATCTAGGTAGTTCAGTCAGCCAAATACAGTGGCTCCATGACCAGCGGGACCAGCTTTAGTAATTTTCATTTTTGTATAGATTTTATAGTAATTTTAGTTTCATTAATTTACACATGTATTGCTTCAGTATTCATTTGAGAAGAGGCTTACCCAGTAAGTGAAGAAAAACCATGCTTAGGTGACATTCCCAAAACCTAAACAAAAAGTGTTTTGTTTAATGCTGAAACTAAAATAAAATTCAAAAAAATACAGACTGCATTTTTATAAAGCCTCTGTTTTACTATTTCCTACTTTCTGCCTGTTTCAGACATATTTTCCTTCTGACCTGTGTTATAACTGAGGTCTGATATTGCAAACCATGGATACCCACAATGGGGTTAACTTTTGCACAGGCTTATTCTGAGGATCTGGCCAGGTTGCAGTGGTCAAAAGGAAAATAGCTGCTTGAGCCTTTAGTTGCTTCTATTCGTTCCTCTCTCTTGTGTGGTAAATCACATATATATAGTGTTATGCAAAGAACTTAATTATAGACGGCTATGCAGACCATTTATTTTGTTAAGCACTGCTGTCTTCAGCATACAGCATTGACAGGAGATGACAGAGAAGATAACTTGCCCTCTGACACCTTATATCCTCATTCTCAGTCCATTATCCTAAATGCTGGAAGATTCTGGACTGAGACCTCTTTGCCATCTGGCTGTCTTTCAATGTTTTCTCCTATGACACCTATCTCCATTCTATTTATGGATTGAAGAGCACATACGGATCTGGCTTACCACCCCACCAACCTT
This sequence comes from Falco peregrinus, assembly GCF_023634155.1. Classification (NCBI taxonomy): domain Eukaryota; kingdom Metazoa; phylum Chordata; class Aves; order Falconiformes; family Falconidae; genus Falco; species Falco peregrinus. The sequence goes on from NC_073739.1 coordinate 20,505,261, forward strand.
TCTTGTATCTGTGTCAGCACGTGGAATTAGCAGTGTCTGACCACAGACTCTGCATGCACATGACAACAGTAATCCTAGCAATACTTTTAATACATATTTGCAAATAAAAGTGAAATCAAGAGAGATCCCTTCAATCTAGAGTCCCTGTTGTTCCCAAACACAGAAAACAACCTGTAGCTCACCCCAAACCGTGAAGGTCAAAAAATTCCAGTATACAGACACAGTTCAATTTAAGCTGCACACAATGGAGTATTTCTACTTCTTTCATTAGTAGTATGTTATCAGTAAACTCACAAATAAAAGTATATCACACTGTCATCAGTCTTTTATTAACGTACTTTGAAAATATTCATCATTTGAATCTGTTTCTCTCCCAGCTCTGGAATTGAATCAAGAAGATTAAACAGAGTTCTCCCAGCTCAGGCTTTATCACAGCAGACTGACAGTGATGCTCCCTATTCTTCCTCTCTCTGGCTCTTCAATGTTTTCATAAGTGGATTTATTGTTATTAGGTCTCATTAGCACTGCCAACTTGGGGAAACACATTGCTCCTGTTAAGGTGCAGGCTGTCCACATGTTCCTTTCTGGGGCTGGTGTAACAGCTTTCCATGAAGATTGTGTCAGTGAACAGAAGTGAGTATCAACATTACTTTCTTCTTGGCCAAGAAATTTGCCCGAGATTTCTTCACTGTGCAAACTGCAAAAAATGGCTGTAACGCAGCTGTTGCTTCAGCCAAATGTAGTCTTCTCACAGTGGATATTCTGTGCTTCCATCTTAGACCAGTCTAGTCCCACATCATACAACCCTCAGCAGCCTTCCAAGTGCCAGAAGTCTACAGGTACTCTCTACATTTGCTTTCTTGTGTACATTAAATTGTTTAGCACTGACTCATATGTTACAGTATCACAGAATGACAGAACAGTCAGGGATGGAAGGGACCTCTGGAGATCATCGAGTCCAACTCCCTGCTAAAGCAGGTTCACCTAAAGCAGTTTGCACAGAAACATGTCCAGGTGGGTTTTGAATGTCTCCAGAGAAGGAAACTCCACAGCCTCTCTGGGCAGCCTATTTTGTCTAAAGAAAATATTTCTTTACTGGTTCAGCATACAGCAATGTATTAGGGTCAAATAGTTATCACTTGCAGATCACTAGTGTTATGCTGCTTTCATACATTTTGTGTCTTCTCAGAAAAATAATTTTTAAGCACTTTTACTCCATAGTGAGTTTTACTACCCTCAACATCTGTGTTTTTCATCATGTCATGTAAACTATTTAATATTACTACATAATATTGTCCTTAGACAGAACCATATTTTCTCTCACTTAAAGAGTTCATAATAAAGAGCTGCACTTTTCCCTTAGCTCATAGTGAGCTCTTTCTGTTTATTTTTCTAAAAATGAAATCCACATGATAGCACTCAGAGATTAAACTGTTTCTTGAATAGAAAAAGTTATAGCTTGGAGCAGTCATTTGCTAGTTCATGTTTTCTGTCATTATTAGACAAGTGGGTCATTAAATACAATAAGGAGAAAGAAATTTTGTATTTTCAAAGGAATATTCTGAACAAGGTTTTAAGAAAATTAACTGAGGTCTATGCATCCTTTTGTGCAAACACTGGGATTTTCAAAGAAGTAAAAGAAGCAAATATTCCTGATTTCTAATGGCATTGTCAGATAGTTTAAAAAATAACCAGACTAGTTAGGTGACAATGCAAATGATTATTTTACTCCTTTTCAGTGTTTAGCACTTAGGTGATGTTTTACACCGGAGGATTTTTGCTGTACTCACAGCAGACCATACCAGGTGAAAATCCAGTCCTTTTAAACAAGAAAATTCAGTCTTGGAATGGATAGCCACGAAACCTTACCTCTGGTCCCTGTTATTGACACTGGCCAGTTTTCCACACACATGCCAGCATCAGCCAGTGAATAGCTGCGTTACAGAGAGGGGAGTGTAAGCTGGACCAGCTTGGCTCAGCAGTGATACACAACTCATGTAGCCTGGATAGGATGAGGGTACAGTCATCCACCCAGGAGACTGCTGGCAGTCGGGTAAGCGCGCATGCCCTGCATTAACAGCAAATAAACGAATTAGGGAGTAAGCCAGCAGCATCCAAAGGTACCACCTTGCACAGTGCAGGAGATGTGTTGTTCTTGCCTGTGGAGTAAAGAGGGAAGGAGCTCTGACAGTCGTGGATGTCCCAGATTCCCACTTACTGGGCTGGCATTTCCTAGCAAAGTTTAGCACTTCCTTCAGCGAACAGGTAATGGACATGATGAACGAGCAGCAGCAAATATTACACGACTGAGATCCTCTGGGAAAGTTTTGTTGCTGTGATTCAATTCCCTGGTTGTGTCCAAAGATAGTAGCATCTCTTGACTTTAAAAATATTTTCCTTAGGAGCTGTGTTCCAGGAAGCTCTGGCTCAAGTGGATTCAGTTTGCCTTACTGACCCTATCAGGAATCCCATCAGGGAGTCTAAGGAAGTATCAGAAGAATGAGCTTTTACACTGAAAATGGAAGGCAATTATAATTTAGCAGCCATGAAATGTGGTGTCCATTCTTAAGGGCCTAATCACTCATTGGTCTGTAAGTATTTCACTCATTTTGACCAGAAATCAGAAAGTATAAAATGGTACCTGACTTGTTTGCACTCACTCAGGTAAATACTAATATATTGAAAACCAAATGATTCATACTCGGTGCACACATGTTTGAGACCACTCAGCTTCCACCCTTACAGTCACACCTGGCAGCTGAAATGTCTTGTTCCCAGCCTTGGGGAGTCCAAGCACCCTTTTCCACTGTTCACTGCTTTGTGATTGCCTCTGGCTGTTGTTTGGCTGTCCTTCCCTCTGCTTTTTCCTCTCTTGGAAATCAAACTGGGTATTTAGTTATCACGTCTTCTTCCTGTTTTCATGTAATCTAAGATTAAGTCCCTCTAAGGATTTAAACCACACTTGTGTCACCATTGAGTTGAGCAGAGGGCTGCAGAGTTGAGTCTGAAACCTGAATAGTGCAGTCTCCAGGTTTTTCTCCCTGTTTGAGCAATATTAAGAATTTTTTGCTCTATGTCTCTGATGAGTGGTGTGATCTGAACATCTGAAAAGCACACTGTTCCAACTCTGGTGCTGCAACGAAGTTCTTATATTGAGATACTGTAATATCAGCCCATGAGTACACTGAAAAGGCTGGCATCCTTAGTGCTTTTAACATCCCTGCCCTGATATGAGATCCTGTACTAGTCTGCAAGCATCTGGCTGCTGGGGGAAAATGTGCAGACATCCTAAGAGATTAGATATACCCATATGAGCTTCAAAGAAATGGAAACTAAACGTGATTGAAACATGTCAAAGTCTTCAGCTTTTGTCCCTTCTCAGGGGCCCAGTCCCACACCTGGGCACTGGCATTTCAGCCAGTACAAGCCATGGGGGGAGTGCTGTGGGGACCAGCCCCCATCCGCCTTCCCCCACTGCCTCACACCACAGTACTGACCCAGAGCCCTGGCGGCACCATCTGGGTCGTGAGGGGGTGCCGGGTCCATGGGAAGATAAGGGCTGATGGATGGTGCGGATGGCCTGGGGAATGAGATAAGGCCTGGGACCTACCCAGCAAGTATGTGGTGGGAGGAGATGCTCCCTGCTACCACCATGGCCCTATCTCCCACCACTGTTTGGGAAGGAGGTGAGGGCCTGACCCTGTGTTTATTCTTACAAGAGCGTTTCAATCTTCTTGAATGGAAATTCTTACCTGAGAAAAAGTTGGAAAGTGAGCTTGTATCTTCAAAAGCCTTTACTGGGCTTCCCAACCTACACATGCACTCCTCCATCACACTCCTCTGGTTCCTTGTCTTCCTGATGGCTTGAGCACAAGGTCCCCCATGACCACAAGTGTGTTTCATAGGTTATCCCCCTGACTTGCTGCCTCTTCACACACATCTAATTCCACCTCTTCTTGGTTCTGTGATGCAGAGAAGTTTTCCATCCCTTGCTTGAAGTTTTAACATCGTCAAGAGAAGCCATTGGCTCTCAGTGCTTGGTATCTATTCGTTCTTGCAACTGGCAAAAAACCCAGCAGGAGAGAATATGTTCTGTAATTCTTTTGAATTGTGCAATGGTGATTTCCACCCTTGTGCTTTCACCATTTCTAATTACACCATTCTATCTGATACATCTGAAAAAAAACCAACTCAAAAACCTTCCCAACTTCGGGAGTGATCCTTTGGATCTCACTAATAGGTTGTTAATATTGCTGCTGTCACAAAGACATCGGCGTAGGTGAGGTGGGTTTCTTTTTTTAATTGAAGTTGGAAAACCAGGTGTTTTAAAAATGTGAGGTGTGGAATGTGGGCAATAAAAGCAGTCCAAATTTTCTGTTCTTTGAAGAGACTTTTAACATTATCAACTAAAGCCGGTTGATGATCTCTTTTCAGGAGTGGAGACTCTTCAGTAAATGAGTGTTTAATAATTCTCATGCCCTCATTTTTGTAATTATTTCAGTCCTATATTACATACGACTTGTTCAGATGTCTTTCTGATACAAGGTATGTGTGTCAGTGTTTGGACAGAGAATAATTGGATTCGTATCTCTGTTATACTTTCAAATTGCTAGGTCAGATTTAGGTCTCTGGCTGTAAATTTTTCAATTCTATTCTAAGTCAAAGGAATGTGACAGATTTAATACCTAGAATAAATTATTAACTGCAATGATGCATAAAGCAGTGGCACTTTCAGAAATATTAGTCTATATTGCTTCTGTTTTCTAAAAAAATAATTAAAATATAATTTTATTTCTTTCTTTCTTGCAGTTCTTGTACACATTTTTCTTGATTAATCCATGAAAAACTTGGAACTGATGTGCCTATAAATACAATCTCCTGTTACTTTTTTATTGCAGTAATAATTTCTGTGGGGATTAGTTTTCCTTTCAAAATTATGAAAGTGAGAGGAATTTATGCAGACACACAGCATTAAAGCATCATTAGCTATAAACAGAAAGTGCCTGTTCCTACCACAAACTGTTTATGAAAGACTAATATAGAATTACGGGCTGTGTGGAAAGAAATCAAGAAAGATTGGGCAAGTAGGGAACTTTGCCAGCCCGTGCATGCGCTCAGCTGAAAAATAGGTAGAGTGACCTGTTGACTTTGTAAGACTGAAAATAAGAGTAGTTAGTTATGGCGTTCTCCATGCTTTCCACATCAGCCTGTTTTACCTCAGCTGTTACAGGGGGAACCTGGTATGGACCTTTGAGGTTTTGTCACAAGTGCGACAGGCTTGTAGCTTCATGGCTGTCCTTTTCTAACTCTCTAAACTGGCATTGTTTATGTGGACAGGTTGTTACTTTTCCCTCTTTAGGAAATGGATGATCATTGTTGGTGATTACCAAGGGTTTTGGAGAAGGCAATCTACTATGCTTGCCAATAAATATGTTTTGGTTTTAAGATACTGTCTTACGGAATTTGTCCCTGTGTAACAATCTAAAGGATCACTAGGCTACTCTGAATGTCTGTATTTGGAGGAAGGTCTGTGGGAAATGTAGTGATTTTTTACTGCAGAACCTGATACAACCAGAAAAAAAAGAATAGAGTTGCACTGCAGCACACAAACCAGATCTGGGAATTTTGATACACGAAGTGTAGCCATATCTATCCACAGTTGGTATTTGCTTAATGTAAACTAAGAAACAACTGCCGTACACCACATTTCACATGCTGATATCATCAGAAACTGACTAGAGCACTGTGCATATCATTATTGCCAGGTATCTGTGTGCTCTTTGCAGCTACTTGCACAAATAACGTCAGAAACAAGCCATATTTTATTTTTTAATGAAATAATTTACTTTTTCAACCAGGCCTTTGTTGTCAAAATAGTGGAACTGGTCTCCCAAGCTACTGCAAGAGAAATTATGTAGATGTGGACTTAGGACTCCTATGCCACAGAACAACAGCATAATTCCAGAATTATGTCTCCTGTTCTGACTGTAAAATTTATCCTAGATCTGAAAAAAAATGATGTTTTTGCAAAAAGTTTGCATCTCAGTATCTGCTTTCAGAAAAAGCTTTTACTCAAATGTTGCTAATTAACACTAACTAGAATACAGGCTGTAGTATATAGCTTAGAGCAACTCTAGAAGAAATGGACTTTAATGTATGCTATATCCTTTCAACTAGAAGTGTGGCATTTTGGGAAAACTGCCTACTAGGCTAGAGCCAAGAGAATTAATAAAACTGTCATGAAAGCCTAGGAGAACCAGCCCAGTTTTCCTGAAAAGGACACTCTTGCTTATTAAGTAGCATAATAATCACAAGACATGATGACAATGTATTGTCCTTTTAGGACTGCTCTCATGACAGTCTTCATCCTTCCCAGAAGCTATATTTAATAGGTATTAAGTATTTTCCCAGAGGTATTCAGTATAGAAAGACCTAAAGCTGTTAGTTATAACCCAGCTATGCACTTACAAAGGAAAATGATTGGGAGATACTACTTTATTTTTTTATGATCATGGTAATATCTTTATAACCTTTTAATCTTGCTTCTCATTTTTTGCAATATTGGGCAAATTTTATTTTATATATATATATATTATTTACATGACATCATCATGGCTAAGTGCTTAGGCTAAAGTGATAAATTATAGGAAATCTTGAAGCTGAGACTGCTCTGCTATCTTTAATTCACCATGTTGTGTCTAGTTACAGCTGGGACCCCGAAGCAGTGGAGAACATTCTGTACCTATAAATCACAACCAGTCATGTGCACACTTATGTTCTCACTCTTATTTTGTTATGAGAATCACTTTCTGCTGTTTTAGGTACCCTTGACATTTCTGATGGTTTATGAATAGCTACTTTTACAACAAATGATATATTCTGCCGTGACAGTGCAATCAGAGAAATTTTGCCTTTCACACACTATGCCAGGATGTTGCACAGGGCACAATTTATTAGTGGTGTCAATAGTGCCCCACCACCGACAGCCAGTATGAAAGTAGCAAGCACACAGGATGGTGGAAAAAACTGTAAAGGAGTTTATTAGAAATGCTTTAATGTTTTGCATAACCAAAATCTGTAGCTGTTCTAGAGAGGCAATAGGTGAAGTGGAGTCCATAAGGGATGACAGAAATCTGTCAGTGACTTGATTTAGATGTAAAGGTCCACAAGATGCAGGAATGAGAATCATCAGCATGAAGGAAAAGAGAGCACACAGCTCAGAAAATTGCTACTAGGATCCTTCACTTGCTACTTAGTACTACCTACAAAGCTACTATGGTGAACTCGATTTGAAAGTTGTAGGGCTTTTTAAGGAGTGGGGGGAAAATACAGTAATTTGGGAGGTATGGCCAACTGAATTGAAATTAATTCAATAAGTATTCAGGTTTCAAATTTTCTTTTTTTAGAAAAAAGTAACGAAAACCAAGTCCTATCTTGGAAAAAATGTTGAAACAGCTTTCATTTCATACTTTTTTTGATGTATTGAAGGCAGTTTTCATGATGTCATCCAGATAGTTTAAATAAACTGTTTGCATATAAGGTTAACAAGCTGCAATGGTAGCAAGGTCTGTGTGGGATTATATTAGAATTAATTTGATCAATTACTTTTAGTTCCAGAGGTCTCCAGATGAGACAGAAGCCAGCACACACACTTTGGCAGATGAAGAATCAGTGCAGTCAACACATGCCGTGAAGGTAATGAACATTCTTTCAAACTTCATTTTTCATTCAGAGCAGAGAAGACAACTAAGCCAAGACACTGCTGCTCAGAGCAGCCAAAATGATAACCATAAATAATCATAATAGAAAGCCTGTGGCTTAAATGCAATTGAGAAGGATAAAATAAGTATTTTGCCATTAAAATGATGTTGTTAAACCTGGAATTTTCATTATTATTTGCCCTAGAGCACATGGAGGTTTGTTGACCTTGAGATGCAGCTTCTGAATTAAAAGATTGCTGAGCACTTTATTTTGATAAACTGCTTGCAAGAAGAAGCTGGGATAAACAACATTTAGTCAAATCAGGGGAAATCTCTATGACAATGTATTTAATTTCCACAGTTGAACTGAAACTCGGGAGGATCAATTCTGCTGGCCAGTTCTTGTGGAAGATATGGGAGGCACACTTGTGAAAGGATGCCGTGGGCTCAGTGTCGTCTGGTGCTTATACACTCATATAGGCAAAACTCGTGATGATTCGTTATGAGTTTTTAACTGGGTCAGAACTATTAATATGATTACGGATTTGCAACATTCAACAGCAGCAGCAAGCCAAGCTGCCTGTAGTCCATATCCTGACTCTTTTTCAGGCTAAACAGTGAAATTTGTTACTGACTTGAAATTTGTTACAACCCAAGCGTAACTAAAATGTCACCTTAGTTGAAATTGAAAATAATGACAACAAATGCAAAAATGTAATCTGTCATGCATTGCTTTATACATATATACTCTATTTTCTAGCAACTGCATTTTCTTTCTTTTCCTGGCTCTCACAAATAACTTAGCTGTATGAGCAAGCTTGATGTACTTACAAGTCATCTATAGGTCCATGAATACCAAACAGTTTGGTTTTTCTAAAAAATATAATAATGTTGCTCTTCTAAAAGAAGGCCAATATGTCTAAATGTAGATTTAGAATGTTGTACCTTATTTTTATGGGAATCTGCTACAAATTTAACTGCAGGTGTGCAGTTTCACGTTAAGTTGAAATTGTCAGGTGGCTTCTATGCATTAAAAATGTGAAACTTCAGGATTTGGTTTTAATACTAAGATAAAGACAGAAGCTAATACAGTGAAAAAAATCTGCCTTCACTATAAATCTGATGTCTCTGTGGGAAAAGAAAAATAGCCTGACTATTTCAATGCAACTTTTAAAAATGACCACATATAAAAGTAAGATGATGCAGAAACGGAGCACATTAGCTCTGCTCAAAATTTTGTTGATCAGATTGGCTTATACCTTCAACTTCTTTTCAAAGAATCTGCAATAGCAGCATTTGCAATGCAATATTATTATTATTGAAAGGTATTTAGATATTTTATTGAAATTATTATTATTAAGGTATTTTATTGAAATACCACAGATAAATTCACTGCAAGCTATTCTGTTCCGATTTTTAAATTCTGACATTTACAGTCTCACAGCATTTTTGCTTTACCTGCAAATTTCAATCAGCCAAGTTCTGATGGCCAGATGACCCGTTTCTCTCACTTCTTAGTACAGCCTGCTCATCCATATGCAGCTAGTACCAGGTGATTCACTTCATGTTCATACCTTGCCATTTCTCAGTCACGCAGCCATTGCACTTTTTAACCTTTGAACAGACATTCTGAGAAGAAATCCTGTAGTTCATCTGGCACATTGATTATTTCCACGTAAATTTTAATCTGAGCCATAAGAGTAAAGAGATTCGTAGAGGTCGTATTATCCCTGTCCTCTTCCTTCACATCTCCCACAGCTTTTTCAATAGCTTAAATAAATGCTTTTTCAGCTTCTTCCATTTGCAGCTCCTTGAAGAAGCAGCAAGCTGTACATAGTGCAAGCATACCCAGCAGTGGGTGGCCACAGGTATCAAGCAAACCAGGTCATTAAGATTTGCAGTTTGCAGGGAAAGCATTTGTAATCAACACCCACAGTTTATTAAATGCCTCTTGGTTGTCACAGGTGATGTTGCCTGTCAAGTAGTAGCAACCCACTGCGGTCAATTTTGATAACATTATTTACCTACCAAAAATTTGGCTTTTGATAACATTATTTACCTACCAAAAATTTGGCTATCGCAGTTATAATGAAATGTTGACAGTAGGTGGTTTTAAATGTTTTCAGTGTTCAGGTACTGGATGATACCAGTCAGGAGACAGTTGCTTTCACCATAGCTTTTTCTAGATAGGAAACTCTACCTTCATCCTGCGTCCACAGCATCATTGGCTGTCAGGACATGCTCCTTTAGGTTGTGTTGCTTGCTCTGTTTTGTCTGAACATGTAAGAATGCACATCTGAAGAAATGTTTGTTGACTTCAGTGAGATTTAGAGTTTATACATCTGTGAACACTCAGTAAAACTAAATCAAATTAAGTAAAGGTGTGAATTTAAAGTTGTGATTACTTCAAGTGCATTATGTGCACATTCTCATTCAAAATTAAAGTGGCCCTAATTCAGTTTAGCTACATTTACTTCCAATGTAAATGAATGCATTTTAAATGAGAGCTGGCTACACAGAAATTTAATGTGGTTTAGCCAATCCATTTTAAAAGTTAATTCAGATTGATTTTTCTGCATGTTCTGGACAAAACCATCAGCTCTTAAATCAGTTCTGAAATGGAATGTGAAATCCTATCTCATTTAGGCGTGTAGTGTAAAATGTTACTTGCTAGCTCCTCTAAGGATTATTCTGCATGTCTGCAGCCTATGCATTATACCTCAAGATATTTTTTAAGAACCAATATACTACTTTTGTCATTTGAGGAGTTTATACATTAGAATTCCTTTGCAATAGAGGATTCCTACAGAAATGCCACTCAGCCTGTCTGGACCTTAAATCAGTAATTATTGAGTGTTTTTAAAATGTATGTTTTCATGTCAGGCTTTGAGAGCTGTTGTAAGTCTTCAGAAGGAAAAGAAATTAACAAATTATTACTATATCGTGAATCAGTGCAGAACAGAACTCAGGGCCATAAAGAGTGTGTACATAAAAGAAGGCATACCAGGCTGACTTAGAGAAGTTATTCTAAAGTTAATACATTACACATACATACAAATCCAAGCTCTCCATAAATGAAAAAATAATGGCTATGAACTATAATGTTTAACACCAGAAATCCCCATTAACAGGTGGGCCACTGTCAGAATGTCACACACTTATTTGCTGGTTCTCATAACAGCAGAATGAAATGTAGCAAGAGAGATGATTGCAGATGATTCTTGATAACAACCACCTCGATTAACACAGAGGTAGTTAATGGTATTTTCTTACAGCATGGTATCATGTAGTATGTACTATCTAGTTACCAAATTCAGAGCAGGAGAGGAACCATTATTTTTTACAAAGCCGCAGCATGCTTTATTCTTCCAGAGAGAACCACTACTATACCATTAGGTCACCATTAGCTCAAACAACCCCATTTGTTGATTGATTGATTGATTGATGGACAGAAGAACAATATTTATGATATGTATAACCTGTAAAGATAAGTTTGAGGAAGACTTATGAAGTCCCTCATTGAGTTAGTATAACAAATTTTACTGGCAGTCAATAAAGATTTGTGCTTCTAACCTTCTTGGTGATTTTGACGAGAAAGTAAAGATTTGTCTGTCTAGGGTAGTGTGGCTGTATCACGTCCTAGTGTATTGCTTCTAATTTAACTAAGGGTCCCTGGAGAGTTTATTTTCTGATAGCACACACTAAGACTGTGCTGCTGCAAGGACTGTTACTGTTACCAGAGCTTGTCCTGTGAGGCTGGTGTGGATAAATTATCATGTGTAACAGTCATGTATTCTTTCTGTTGTGTAGATGAGCCTGAAGAGGACACAGTCACTTTGAAAAACAGATTACTATCTAAATTAGGTATAAAAAAAATGGGGGCTTTGAAAGTTAAGTTAGAAAGAACTTCAGGAATTTTAAAATTTGAGTTATGAAATGTTGGATAGTTGTTCTTCTGGTGTTTAGCTTGTATGAATAGTTGAATTCACTTGCAACTGGAATAATTTAACTACATTCAGTTTACAGGTATGAATTTATTCATGCTTAATACTTTCACAATTTAAACATCTAGTCTTAAAATCTTATCTTTTTCTTTCAGATCAGTTGGCATTTCCAAAACCTAAAGGTACTAACTGTTCCAAAATCTGATATAAAATGCACAGAAAAGTGCAACACATTTATATTTAAAGCAATCTAAATCTTACCTTTCAGCACAGGCCCGTCTAGGAGCCATACAAAAATGTAAACTCTCAGTGTGTGCACAAGCTGAATTCAGAATCCAAAGCCAGTTCTTGTGGTCTCAGCACTGCATTTTCATACTTATTTGTGGCTATTTATGGAAGGGATGTTCAATATTTAAGGAACCACCCCTTCCAAAGTCTCCTGGGAAGAGAAAAAATGAAATTATCTATGAAAAAGAATGTACAGATGATAAACCTGTTATTCACATTCATGTCATATTTTGTGTCCTATACCAAAGCACTTCATGGTACATATGCCTTCTCCAGAATTTGTTCTTATGCTGATAAAATAAAGATAATTTGATACGCAATACCACACACTGAACAAATGAAAAAGTTTTAATTAACTATGGACTACATTGATTCAATTTTCTATTTGGTAAAGGCTATTTAATATTCCTCCCTGGACACACAATGATTTCTCTGGGACTGCTGAAGCAAAATAGTAATAAGTAGGGCACATTCACTGAAATGTCTGAACAGCTCTAGCAGCCCCGTGACACAGTTGGTTATTCGAATCTGCCAAGGGTACGGCCGTACGAGCAGTCAGTATGGTCTGGTACAAACACATTTGCAAGGCTGAGACCTAACATACACTGTATGTGTGTAAGCTGTAGTTAAGCTGCAATAAAGTTGTACAAAAAGAGGTTAAAATTAGAGCTCCATCTGTGAAACCAAGCCTGCAGTTCTGACTGTGAGAGTGCAAAGACCTCAGCAGGAGGCAGTCCCTCGCACAGGCAGTTGGCAGCTCAGCGGTGGCAAAAAGGGCTCCCTGAGCTCTGTGTCTTACTGTCTTCGTGTTTAGACCCTGCTTTGGTGCAAGGGTGTTAGTTTAAACCACTGCCAAATGCAGTGATTTATCAGATTAGCATATGTCATGGGACTGCGCTCAAGCTTATGTTGCAGCTGCACAGCTAGCATGGTCCCCGAGGGACAGGAATGAACAGCACCCCTATCGCAGTGATGGCATGGAGTAAAATTATGTGACATGTGAAGTCTCACTAAAGAGTAAGACATTAGCAATGACAAAATTAAGAATGAGGAACCCATTCCCATTAGGATCAGTGAAAAAAACGTATAGATACTGAACTTTGAACTTCTTCTAGATTTTGCTACTTGACCTATTATAACAAAGATAATGAAGATGTATTCATTCCTCTTATCTCTGACACCTGTGAATAAAATTTAAGCCTAATTACCATTCTTCTTCAAAGAGAATTAATCAGTGGAGTAAAGCCTGTTTACATCCCGTCATATTCAAGCAATCACTTAGTCGACTTGTGGCATCTTAAACACTGAAGTCAACAACTTCCTACTTGAATGAGTTTTGTAAATTTTTAATCATAAATGGATGGGGGAGAAACTCCATGAAACAAGCAATTCTTTTAAGGTCACTGTGCCTTTAGTCATCTTGGAGGCATGAATACACCTGGCACCACCAAGGTTCCTTAACAGCAGCTGTAGGTGCCATCTGGCAGCTTGCTGGCTCTTGGTCCCATGAAAAGTCTGGCCCTTCCTGGCAGGCTCTCACCACATTTCTCTGCTGCTGCTGCAGCTGTCCTCAGCTCCCGGCCCATGACAGAAAAGGGTTGAGGATCTTCCCCTCTAAACTTCAAAAGCACGTTTGATTTTGTAGCTCCCAGGAGATGCAGAAAGTAACTTCTGATGTATCTGCTTGCTCCTCAGTATGCTGTTTCCTGCTGACCCTCCTTTCTCTGTCATTTGTGTACATACCAAATTCTTCCCGAGCATAGTCAAAATTTTAAAAAAGGTTCAAAAAGGTATGTCTAGAGTGGTCTACAAAACACAGCTTCCCCAAGAACAATTTTTTAAGGGATCTCTTTCCAGGCCTATACCTTGCTCTGTCAGAAAGTTTCATGCCTGTACTAAACAACAGAAATTCAAGCACAGCATGGTAAGTTCTTCTCCTCCAGGAGAAATTACAGCATCTGTAAAAGTTTTCCTCCTGGTTTTCAAGCTTATTATTAAAATCCTAAAGTTGGCAGCAGATTAGTTTTGATTATCCTTTTACTATTTGTCAGGATGGAAGGAGTCATTACCATAATGCAGTACAGCAGTCCCTCTGACAGCAGGTTCTGTAACAACCAGGTATCTTCTATCTGAGTCACAGCAAATCTTCCACAAAGGTATTTTATAGTACTTTGGGTGCCTAGTTATAGATGATGAGTCACAACTCTTTTGGGACTGGTACATACAGCACAGAAAGACATCCACTGCCCTTAGACATTTATAGTTTAAGACAAGAAACAATAGGTAGTTTAAATAAATGGAAAAGGCTAATGAAATGGTACAGTAAACGAGGTAGACATGCAACATTAAAACTGAAATAGAAACATTAAAAACTTGTTTTTCTGAAGGTCTTTGTGACATCAGAAAACCTCTGGATGGTGTCAAGGACCTAGTGTTGCAGCATACGTCCTTCGCAGCTGAAGAAATGGTAAAGGGTCAGCTCTGAGGATAAGCATATTTTATTAAACTCAAGGTTTCATTTAAAGTACTGTAGCTACACTCTCCAGCTTCCCTTCTGTTAGGAAGCCTGACTTGCTTTCTATATCCCTTCAATCATTCACACACAGACACAAATTTTTACAAAACCAAAACCTTCCAAAAACCAAGCCACAACTTCCCTGTATTGATTTTTAGTATGATTCAAAACTCATTCAATCTATCTATACAAACAAACACCACTACGAAATCAGAATTAAATAATAGTCCCTAACAGTTTTGTTTCACATATACACAGAAATTTTTTAATATGATAGCTCTACTGATCAAAATAGAAATTTATCTGAGATATTTCAATATCGGAGCATTGAAAGAGTTTACTGGAGTTTTAAAGATACTCCTATGCTAGATGTACATTTTCTGACTTTCTAGGCTTTGGTGTTAAAGCTGGTAAGCAAGAATGCTCAAGTGTTTTCCCTACAGTAGCAGCAGAAATACAATTTTATTTGATTCTTCTAAAAGTGCATACACTGTTTTTGTTTATATTTCCAAGAAAAACTGACTATTCATATGAGAACAGCATATTCCAGCCTAGAAGGTAAGAATTTGATATAGTTACAGGGGAAAATACCCCTCCAATTGAACATTGTTAAGGACTTTGTCTTAGAAAAATCCCTGCTCCAAGATGTTTGCAGGCAGGGGAATACATATTTGTATCTGTTATATACAGTGCAGGCTTAGAAGGTTACCTGTGTCATTTCAAGGACTGAACAGTCAGTTCTATGGCTGAAGAACATACCCAGTGATTCAAAGGAGCTGATGATCTCATTAAGATGTCCTCTACACTTCCAGGTTTTGGATCAGGCACCTAACAGTCCGGTATTTTTTGATGATGAATTTGATCTTAGCAGACCTGAGGGATGAAGACAGCAGTCAAATATGGGCACAAACAGTGGCCATCCTTGTGTGCCATCAGCCAGCCAGAGGCTGACACCAGTGTTTCTCCACTGCCTCTGTGCTGCCAGATGGTGCTTACCCTGGGGCACACCACCCATGACAGACAAATCTGCCTTTAGGAAGCTACCTGCACTGGGAGTGGAGAAATAAAGACATCTACTGTAAAGCAGAAATGAGACTTTTTGTCTCAAATGCTGCTTACGTTCTGGGGCAGAGTTATATGGCAAGTCCCTAAAGGTGTAGAGTTATGGGGGAAGTTGACAACCTCAAAAAAAAGCCCTCTGTGGCTCAGTCTTGCTCACCTAGACTGCAAGACCTTTTGTATGGACCCAAAACATACGGTGTTTGTACAGGACCTAACCCAGTGGCCTCCCAGTCAATGTGATGGGCTCGTATTTGGTATTGCATTACAAAATACTAAGAAGCTATTTGGTTATATTATTATTATTATTATTCAGTGGATGCCAGAAAGTGCAAATGGTGCCTTTGAAAAGCCTCAAAAAAAGTTAATCTAGCTCTGTAGTGTTGCAGTGTAATGAATAGTCACTTTCCAGCTAGTCAGATGTCTAATCACAGCTCACTGCAAGCAGACAAATGAATTTATCTGCAGCCTCATTTGCAGTGCAGGCACACACATGCACATCGAAGTGCATGATGAATGATGATGAATCCATGATCCCCTTCTATATTCCTTTCTCAAAGCACGGGATTTGATATCTGTTCAAAGCACAAAAGAGAGGATAAACAAGCATCAGTCATTTTTAACAAGAGAAGTTCAGTAAAGGGAAGCAAACAAAATCTGTCTTCAGTTTATGCTACCCATAGAAGAAACAAATTCAAATGTTGAGCTTTTGAGGGAAAGCAATGAGAAAAAAACAACCGTAAGTATAAAAAAACCAATCCAAAACAAACAACAAAAAAACCCACCACATCTTGACAGAGTCATTTTGGAGAGGGAAAAAGGGAAAAATAGATGAAGGAGACAATCACTTTGCTGTATCCTCCACAAACAGACCTAGACAAAATAGCCTGTTAGCTCCTAAAACCACCACTCTCTGGCCCAGAGAGGGAACTCCTGTTGATATCAGAATGACCCTTGTAGGTATGGGGGAGCAACCTCTCTGCCCAGTGACTTCGCCCCACTGAGACGCATTCCAGAGCAGCTGCCTAACACCAGTCTTACTCCTCAACTAGTAGCAGTTGGTGCATTCAGACTGAGGTATTCTGACAGGTAGGAGGATACTGTGGCACAAAGCCATTGTACCAGTGCTGAAGAGAGAGAGGAGAGGCCTTGCCAAAATATACTCCCTTAAAGCTAGCTGCTTACTGTAATCACACATCATTTATTGAATATGAAAGACAGTCTGATACAGGCAGGGTGCAATGACCTTGCAATTTATTTCACTTTTCTTTGTCACAGACAAGACACAGCTGGGGCAGACCTAGGTTCTTATCTGCTCTCTGGCCAATATTTGCTTTTTTCCCTGCCTAACATTAGTTTTCTTTGCACAGACCAATTAGGAGGAATTCCTCTTCAGAAGTTAGCAGCTCAGATACAGTGCAGGTGTTTACACTGACCTGGCTCAACTACTCACTGCCAAATCTGTCCAGAGCACTATCCAGTACCATTGTGAACTCCAGACACTGTAGAGCGCCTGCCTTGCTGGCCTTGCCCATGCTTGCCCAGAGCAGGAGAGGAGACCACCAGGATCCCCCCACAGCCATTGCAAATGGCACTTGTCCTTGCGTGGTGCATCCTGACACTTACCAGCCTGGACTCCCAGAAAAAAAAGCGTTGAGTTTTTTTCCAGACAACATTTTGGAAACATCTTAGGGTATCACTGTTTCTCACTGTTGGAATGTACAGCCCTTATTAAATATGTCTGTGCAATTCCAGGCATCAGATGGTTTTCTTGAGTTTTAACAGGTTCATTTCTTTTGTGGCAAACAACATTACCACATACAAGATATTTATATAGAGTAAGATGGAACATGTATAAAAATACTAATTGTGTTAGGCAGCTCCAGCTTTTAGATGCCGCCCAGTGTCTGAGATCTCCTCTTATATGCAGGTCCTTTTGTTAAATAATTAGTGTGTTTTGTTGACTTTATTAGGCTTGAAGGCTTGAATGACTTAGAAAGTTTAAAAGTGTACATTCACCTCCTTTCACTGCACCCAAATTCCCTTTCAGTCTTTTCATGGCGTACAGTGTTATACTCCCTGGAAACTTGACTGACTTCATTTAACTGCAGACAGCCAGAATAAGTATATTATTGACACATAAGCAGGTAACAGGATGTGGCCAGCTTTTGGCAGGTGACCATCTAGTGACATAACAAATTAGATGCTTTCATGTCAAGTGCCATAAACAACCACTTAAGCCCTGCCTGTTTATATTCCATGGGACAGGTTACATGAGTAGGACGGTTCAGAGATCTATTCTTATGAAATATATATGCTGTGTATATAGCAGTAAATATGTATCTATTTACTTAATCGTCTTACTTGCAGAATGTCACTAACTCTTAACGCACATAGGAGCTTAGGACCAGAAAGCACTGCACGTGTATTCATTCAGCAGGCCCTGCAGTAGTGCTGTGGCACATATCCCTTTCTTATAGCTATACTGTAATGTTTTTGCTTTAGTTCTGCTAATTAATATTCAGAGAGTGCTTAATATTATTCTCCTGGGAAAGCACTGCATTACTTCATTTTGCCTGAACAGATCATCCCCATATGTTAACATACTGCTTTCTTCTTGTGTTTTTACAGGGTATTAATATGGCTTGCATGTGCTTGCCTGATCTCTTTATTTGAGGTCACAAAACTTCATAGTGCAAAATGCAGTCCAAGTCTTTGTCCTCATAAATGAAATGAAAAAAAAATATTCAGCTCTGTAGTGCTTCCACAAATCAAAGAATAAGTGAAGGATTTAGGATTATCTCTGATAAAAGCTTACAGAGAGTACTAAGAGTCAGGGATAAAGCCACATAAGGTAAAGGCAGTAAGATAAGAAAAAAGTTGTATATGCCCCCAGTCTTCACAACTTTTACTCCCAGGCACTTTGGATGCTGTTAAGCAATAAGAAGCAGCAGCAGACTATTTCACCTTGTGACGGTCTTGCAAGCATGAAAGGAATACTAGTAAAGTCATCCAGGTGCTTCTGAATTCCCTAGTGAGTTGGGATCCAACCAGTTTAAGAAAGGGCTGTCCCAGATATCACATGGTGGATGGGGCAAAAAACAGGCTATAGGTCCTTCCTGAGTTCCTTCTGTGTTTCATAACACTTAAAGCCATGCAAAGAAATGTTATGCTCGAAGAGTTGGAAAAACAAACCCAAACTGATGTGAGAATGCGGCTGGGGAAAATCAGCTCATGAAAGCCAAATCTGACATTAGTTTTGGACTTCACTGAATTTATTTTTTGCATAATCATAACCTCAGCTGTTGCTCTGGGAATTATAATGTAATGTTTTTCTTCATAGCCTTTAGGACATCAATTAATGAATTCTTGGAGATTGTTACTATTTGTATAACATGAAATACATCAAGTTTATCTGCTTTCCCATGGTGTCTATCGAGAGGATGATGGAGCTGTTCTCCTAACTGAACTTTATTTCTAATGTCAACGAACTAAATCCTGATTCACAGGCACTGCTGCTGTAAATGTCCTTGGGTACACTCCATGTCAACTCACAATGCCTCTTAAAGAAATGTTCTCTAAAAATTATATTTCTAGCTGCTCTTTGATAAAATAACTCATTACTTTCATCAGTGGAGCCTTAGACTCCTCTACTCATCTTCATCTCTGTTTTAGCACATAGATTAATAGACCTTTTAGGATGGATGTTGTGGAGACAGTGGAAGATCGCTAAGAATCCTTTCCGAGTATCAAAGCTGGGTAACAGCTCTGAAACAGATCCACCTCCTAGGAATGATGGGAGTCCCTGCATATAAAAAGTATTCCTGATAATTTTTTTAATCAGCGAAATGCAAAACCTCTTCATTTTTTTCGATTTGTCTTCTTCAAGGACCTACATGCTTTTTTTCTGGTAACTAATGAAGTTCCCCATTACTGCAGGTTACTTTTCTTGTCTAGAGAAGAGAAAGGAAGCTTGCATATGTCCCAATATTTGGGGGGAATTTCCCACCATCCTTACTGAAATGGATGGGTGTCATCTAGACAACTGCTCAGAGCAGATCAACATAGGTCTTCCTTTTACAGAAGCAAATCATAGAATCATAGTCATAGAATCATTTAAGTTGGAAAAGACCTTTAAGATCAAGTCCAACCATTAACTCAGCACTGCCAAGTCCATTGCTAAACCATGTCCCTAAATACTGCATCTACACGGTTTTTAAATGCCTCCAGGGTTGGTGGTTCTACCACATCCCTGGGCAGACTGTTCCAGTGCTTGACTACGCTTTCAGTGAAGAATTTTTTCCTAATATCCAATCTGAACCTGCTCCAGCACAACTTGAGGCCATTTCCTCTTGTCTTGTCACTTGTTATCTGGGAGAAGAGACTGACCCCCACTTGCCTACAGGTAGTTGTAGAGAGCAATAAGGTCCCCCGTCAGTCCAGACTAAACAACCCCAATTCCCTCATCTGCTCCTCATAAGACTCATTCTCTAGAGCTTTCACCGGCTTCATTGCCTTTCTCTGGGCATGCTCCAGCACCTCAAATATCACATTGCAAGTCACTAAATGTGCACCAAGCTCTCTTTTGTTCCCTATTTTCAGGGCAAACAAACTTTGCTATCAGATGTTCAAAAATATAACATGCTTCTCAACTATTTTAAATCTTTTTCTTGCAGATAGAGCATAAAATTAAACACAAAGGTCCAAGCCTAATGAGTTACATTATAAATAACCCGGTGCTTGACATTTCTTCTTTGTGCATAAGGGTTTTTTCTTCTTTTCCATTTTAAATCATAATTTATAAACTGGAGTTTCACAATACAGCTGCTAACCTTGGCGATCCATTCCAGAACAGCGCTGGAAAGGACAGCAGGTCATCTAGAGCAGAGGCTGTCATCGACTTTTCCAGCTGGTCCCTCACCCAACAATGGCACTGGCTGTAGAACAATTCAGACATAGTGACAGTTACTGAAAGAAAAACAGGAAAAAAATATCACAAAGGAGGTTGACAATTGATTAAAAAAACTGCAAAAACTTACATTAGCATATCTAAACAGTTTTGGTAACACATTGGTAGACTGTACTGCATCATCACGGAGTTTAGAAAAATGGGATTCTACTCTCCAGGCAGTCTTCACTAATTTTAAAAACCATTCTGTTTAATGAGTTATTTCCTGCCTTCAGGTTTACATTGAGTATGTGAGCACCTTCCAAGAAATAGGACGGAACTGGGAGGTTTTTTCCAACAGATCAGATTCCCATAAGAAGTACCCAGGTGGGAGGTCAGCCATCACTTTTGGCCTGGCTTTCAGTCATGGTGCTGGCATCAGGTCCATGCTGAAAGAGCAGAGAAGGGAATCTGATGTCTAGGGGAAACAACAAGCAGCTGCCAGAGAACTGAGGGCAGCAAGAGCTGCTT
Organism: Falco peregrinus; assembly: GCF_023634155.1. Lineage (NCBI taxonomy): Eukaryota > Metazoa > Chordata > Aves > Falconiformes > Falconidae > Falco > Falco peregrinus. The sequence continues at coordinate 20,526,186 of NC_073739.1, forward strand.
GGATGCAACACAGGGTAATCATTATGTCCTTAAGTAGCATGTCCAGACCACAATATAAATGCAATCAGAGTAAGAAAAAATGGACTGGGAAAGTCTTGAGATGATTATCAACAATTACCAGCATCGTTTCTGTGCTTATTGCATTTCCATTTTCTTCAGTGGAAAGATACGGTGCTGCTGATGGCTCTTCTATAGCAAGTCATTTAATTGAGTTCTCTTTGCACCATCATCTGTGAAGATAACAGGAAATAAGGGCAAAGAAAAGACAGAAGCTAGAAAGCAACAATTCTATAAAAATAAGCTGTAAAATAGCATAAGGAGGAAAAGGAAAACAAAACACATGGTTAACAGAGCAAAATGTTGGAAGGCAGGCAGAGGGGATCACTATATTGTCCCAGGTTCTGTTTAGGCATGCAGTATTTTTCCCTCTACCTTGAAATTTTCATCTCAGTTTGTTCCAAAAATTAGACTGAAAAATGAAAAATCATATGTTCTAAAAATGGATCTGTGTGCATTGTCAGATAGGTGACAGATGAGTACATGGCAGTGGGATGTACCAGAAATTTCTTGACGTCCATTCCAACTTCCTATGATCCCATGATAAGGCAGAACGTAATCACAAACAGATATGTTACTGACAAAAATAACTGATCAGGTTGAACAAATGTGAGAGACAAGATCATTTTTTTTAAAAGAATTCTTAAGAAAATACTGTATACAGGATTTATATTGTGACAGAATGATCTAAGTGATTTTGGTTTATGTTTCAGGATTACTATCTTGCTTCATGTGAATTGGAACACTTGTTTGTGTTGGATGCTTCCCTTTTTAAAAATCCCCTGTGGCTTCTTTTTCAGATATAAATAAAGTTGAAAAAATATGTGAAGTGTGGGTGAAGGAGGAAAAAGAACAGATCCAGACTCCCTGGTACCATTCAGTGGTAGCAGATGCCAAACATAACAAGTTTTGCAACAAGCTTTACATACTAGTCACCTTTCGCAAGGAAACTCTGAGGTAAGAAAAAATGAGTTTTATTCTGCACTTCTTGATAAGCATGTTTCAACAATCCATAAAATGTGGGTATCTCCAGTGCAATGACAGAATCCAGTGCTCATTCTTGCATTTATGGCTACACTCTAAAACTGAGCAAAAGTAATCAGTCTGCAGAAGCTGTATAGGTCCAGAGGTAACAGATGCCACGCTGCGACCTCAAAGAAAGGAGGTGACCCCATCTGCTCCCTATTCTAAGATCACATATACATAGATCACTTTTGAAAGACATTGTTCAAACTACTGTGGTGTCTCATGAAAGAGTTGATCTCCACATGATAAACTATGTACATATTATAAAGTTTTATTTTTATCTGCCTGAAACTAACTTTCCCATAGGCAAATAAGTCTTTCCTTCTTGACATATTAAGAGGCAAATCACTTTTCTTTACACCGTTCTCCACAGCTTCTCATATATTAAATCATGTACCTCATTGTTTTCTCAGCTTTTTCTCACAGATCATGTTATTTAAACTGTTATCTTTCTTGTTGCTGTCCCTTGAAGTCCTTTTAGTTCGCCTACATCTTTCTTATTGTGCCCTGCACACACAATATTCTTGACCTGGGGCCTGAACATTGAGTTGAGTAAAAGAAAAACCCACCACAATTTGTCTTTCATGCCTTATATAAAATGCCTCTGTTATTCCCAGAATGAAAATTTCTTATTTTGCAGGTGATGCACCCAGGATTAGCTTGTGGTCTGATTTACATTCTCAGTTTCCTGATGCAGTTCTGTCTCCCATCAGCTAGTCCTTGGTTTGGATTTGTGTATTTATTTGTTTCCTGACTGAGATACTTACTTTTTAAAATTCTAACAGATAATTCTCAAGTTCTTTAATTTCAGAATTTCATCTTCTTTCAGCTCCTCTCACTTATCTATAAAGCATCTAGAAATTTATTAAGTCTGAAACTGTTTCGTCAACAAAATCACAATTGAAGGAGTGACCCAGAATAGATACCTGTGGTATCAGCTTACAACATCTTTGCATTCTGGCTGTGAAGCATTGACTATTCCTTTTTCATATGGCTTGTTGACTCCCTGTTGTGGTAGATGGATGAGACAACAACTTGCTGCCACTTGCCATCAGTTTCAGATAGCTTCTCTGGGAAGATGTGTCTTTGAAAATGTATATTATGGTAATTACTCAAAGCTATCAAGTGAAATGTTTTTTCTAAAGACAACAAACTACTTAGGGTTGCCAGTTAGTGATGTGCAATTGCTTTGATTCAGTAGATTAGAATTTTTCAGTATTGCAAGCCACTTCTTACTCTTTTGCTCATTTGTATTTTCGTCCATTTTCTTGGATGGACAACTTGTGAACCAATTTTTATCCAGCTAATTGGTGCACAGGTTTTATGATGCTTTTCTGGTGTACATCTCTGTGACTTTTGTGACTGAATTTGTTATCCACTTTGTAAAGAAACATGAACACAGACTCCAGACACATTACTTTCACAGTGAGTTCTGACACATGTAGCTGCTTAATCAACCTAAAGAAATGGTAGTCCTTGGACAGTCAAGGTTTGAAGCTAGGCACCAGAGGCAATCTACGTAGCTCCAAAGGTAACACAAAATACTCCATGATCTTGCAAGAAAAGGACTATAGATTTTAAAAGAAAATCTAAGAATACAAATTTGAAGACATAAGGGGCAACACTGAAGCATGTTCTGAGTGTAAACTCTGTTTTCAAGTGTAGTTTAAACACCTGTGTTAGAACAGGAAGTCTCTTAATTTACTGAATTAATTAAGTGACATGCTGTTTACACCGCTTTGACATTAATATCTGGGAAAAATGAAATCCAAGGCATTGTTTTTTCTTTGAGGAAGAAAAAATAAAAAATTCATTTCACTGAGACCAGTGAATTTTTCCAGAAGTAACATGCTCATCTAACGTAATAGGTTCCATGTACTCAGAGCTGTTATAAGAGAACGAAAAGCTCAGTAGTCTGAAATAGAATTAGCTTCATTTTTTTATACTTCTGGTGGGGATTTTCTTAACACTGGTGGTTTATGTTCATGATTTTTTAAGAGAAGTGGCTTCTAAATAACATTTGCTTTCTAAACCAAAAAACCCACAATGCATTCCCATCATACTGAAGTCATAATTACAAATCCACTAATGTTTTCCATTTGATTTAATTTGGATATTCTAATTCTTGGATCTAATAAACAGTACAATGTCAGCATTTAAGTTTTCCATCCATCAGAACCTCAGAGAAGACTTTAATTTCCTCTGTGTTTTAAATGGCTTAAGTGAAAATGTATAAGCCCCTGAAAAAAAATCTATCCCGTATAATATTTAAATGAGTTTCACTAATCATGATCTGTCCTCAGTATCCATAAATTGCTTAGATCATACTAAAAGATCAAGATGTATTAAATACTTTTAATGCTACCCTGAATCTCACATTGCCTTAGGCCATATGGAAAAACTAAGCAAATGGCCATATCTTTATATACCTGCCTATGCTCCCATTGCCAGCTTTCAAGGCACCTCCTGAATGCTCCAGCTGTATCCTCAGTAGGCCACAAATACAGGGAAGAGGATACACCACCTCCCCCAGTCCCAATCCACTCCTCTGTACCCAGTGAAAGGATGTGAGGACCACTGCTAGACCATTTCCTGCAGCCTAGAGTGGGGACGGTGTGGACCAAAGGTCCGATCCAGTTCTTTGAGAGATTCTCAGCCTCCCTCATCCTTTCTCCATGACCAGTTGGTGCCCCAACCTGGCAACCTGTATCAGGCAGCACAGCAAACATCTGTCTTCACAAGCTCCTGCTGCCTAAACACCTGCACAGAAGCGCTGGTGCCAGTGCTGTGCTCAGATTTGTCCCAGCCCTCCTAGTCTTCATCAGTTCTTCAGATAACATTGCCTCTGGGACAAGATCTGCTACGTGAGCAGCCTGCTCCACAAAAAGGATGTGCCAGCCTAATTTTTTCAGCCCTTTGTTGATGAATAGGTACACAGAAGTCAGCCTGGCATATGGGCTGGCTCAACAACAGTAAATGCTGGGGCACATACCAGAGTCACATGATGAATAAACAACAGCAGCCAGATGTAGGCTCCTGTTAACATGTTGTCAGGGACAGCAGTGATGGCGAGGACCTCGCAGACTGCCCCCAAGACTGTTTCTGGACCACCCACCTGCAGGCCCCACACCCTCTTCTGCGGGGTCAGACATGTCCTGTCGCTGCACAGGCTATGCTCCATCCTTTCCTGCTCCACACCACCAGCCCTGCCACCTGGGAAGGGGATGGGGGACCCCTCCTCTGCACTGCACAGCATAGGTGAGGCAGCTGCTTTCTCTGCCTGTGGCTCCTGCTGCACTGAGAGCCCCAAGTGGACTTTTTCCCTGATGGAGGCATCTTCCCAGCAGGTGCCTACTGCTGGTATGGCAGTGTGCAGTTTTAGGAAGTCTCTGGAGTGTTTAGGTAAAAGCCAAAAAATAACTACAGGTCAATCCACACAGGTGTGCAAGTGTCCAGCCCTTTTGATCTCATTAGGAAGCAGGTACTTGAATGATTCTGGGGATATAACATAGACTTTTAGATAACTAAAAGCATACAGTTATTGGTCTCACTGTGTGCCTGTACAAATCAGAGTTGTACGCACTGCCTTTCTATCTATGCTGCTGACAAAACAGGCAAATGCAGAAACAGAGGAATCGCCACAATAAAGCAGAACTACAATCCTATCCCAATGATCCCAATAATTCTCCTCCCACATAGTAAAATGAATATAGATAGAGTAAATATTCCAAATGTCAAGAAGTAGATCATTTGTATTTTAAAACATGAAGACTACTTAACTTTTTAAATATTTAACTTAGTTTAACTATGGGTGACGCTACACCATATGAATGTCTAAGCCTTTCTCAAGGTTTCAGCTACCATATCTACATTCAGATTTTTGTGCGGAGCCAGATTTATTTAATTTTTATAGATCAAAAAGTACTGCAATGGGGTAACAGTTCCATCACTGGGTATGACAAAATAAGTACTCACTAAACATAAAACTTAATTCTTAACTATTGTTCCAAAACCACCATGTTTTCTTCACCACTTCTCACATGTGCTATTCATTACTTATTTGCCATGCAAGATCTATTTAATATTTTTAGTCTTGGTGTTTCCATCACCAAGTATGTGGAATTTGTTTCCAAGCCACCTAGGACCAAATGAGCCAGGCTCATTCAGACTGCAAACCCAGCTGGATCCTGCCTGGGCAGGCAAAATCACTGCTGACCACTCATTTCAGCTGGCCAGTTGGAGGATCAGCACAGCAATCACCCCACATAGGACAGGGCAACAAAAACCACCACAATCACATCTTCTGCTAACATGGAGAGAACCAGGCCAGGCTTTTGGGCAAAGTCAGGTTACCACCTGCACAGAGCAGGTATTGCTCCCAACCCATGCCTTGAACTGCCCACTGCCACCAAGTGGTTCCCAGCATGTTGATCTTACTGGTTTGGCCGTTCATCTGACATCTTCCAACAGCCATCACTCCCACTGGCACTGCAGGCTGGTCTGCTGCAGCAAGCCACCAGTGACTGCGGAGAGCCAGGTGAGCCACTGGGAAAACATTGCTTTGGAACACCACAGATCTGAACGTCTTTTGAAAGTGAACGCTTCAAAGTAGCGCATATTTTGTAGAAACTGAATTGGCCTATGCAGAGGAAGGTGGGTATGTCTGTTGGAGGAAATCACTAAAAATAATTCAAAGAGCTCAAATATCTTGAAATAATTAATTCCATGGACTGGTTGTGTTTGTTGTTCTGGATAAATCAGCTTGTCAGCTTTTTACGATCTATATTCCTAGCATCAGGCAGGAAGTGGGAGGCTGCTCTTCCTTCTTCCATTTTAGTCTGTGGAACCACAAACAGGAAGGAGGAACTGAGATATCAGTCCACTGTGCTTATATGAATGTGCCAGTATGCTAGCAGCCACAGGAAGAGAGCTTAGTGATCTCCAGGGCAAACAAAATTTTTTTGTTATAGCTAAAATATTTGTTTCTCAAAATGTTGACTGCTATTTATATATATATATGTACACACGCACACACAGTCTGATATAATCCATAGATTATATATAGATAGCAAATATATATATATGACAAATATATATACTTTACAGAGTGTATATAGAGACTATATATAGTGTCTCCATACCACATATATACACTACATATCTATACATATAAATTATTTATATACACTGATAAATATATATATATATCTCCCCACCCTTCCACTCTTTATGTATTGTTTTATAGTAGCTTTTCTATGTGGATCTACATATATTCTGTCTAAAAGATCAAAGCTAAAAAAGCTAGAAGGCCATTTGTGTCAAAGAGGACATCCTCCTGAGTTGCCCAAGGTCAGGCCCAAAGGTAAGGTAACACTTGCTGTGTTTCCTGTATGGTCAATAGAAAAAGATAAGGGAGATAAGTGGGGGTGATCTGGGATAAACTGTAATTGCTCTCTGAAGGTGTGTATCTCCTGCCAGCTAAACAGGGAACACAGAAATTACAATGCTTACATTACAGGAAATTTAATATCATGATTAAAATTAGGTAAGACAAAGGTTTTTTTAATTTGTCTTTGTCTGAAAAGGAAAAAGTCTCTTCTTATGGCAGTGCTAGTTTTTTTTTTGAGAAGGACTGGTTAGGTTAGGTTAAGACAATCTCACCATGTGCTACTCTGGAAAGCTCATGAAAAATTTAATTATTATAGCTTGAAGTTCATACTAAATTCATCCTGAAGAAATTAAGTGATCTCTTCTGTGGCTGCTAGCGTACTGGCACATTAATATAAGCACAGTGGACTGATATCTCAATTTCTCCTTCTTGTTCACAGTTCCAGAGATTAATTTACTGGCAGAATCATACTTTTAACCCATAGTATTGAAATGAGATGCTTGATGCCCTGTTTGGTATGTGCAACACTAGGTTAATCAAAGCAAAGAAAACATATTGCAGGATATAATGAAAACCAGATAAATAGAAGATTAGAAAACCATGTGCACTTTTCTGTAGCTACATTTCTGGCTTATGCACGTGAAGTATTTAAAAAATCACTTCTAAGAAATCAAGTGATTCTCAACGGTTTGTTTCTGGAGCTCCCATCTCTTTATAATGGATTCCTCGCTATCTTATAACTGCATGCTTCTCTAAGGGCTTCCCTGAGCTCTTAAAGCTGTTTTCTTACAAACAAATTTGAAAATGTGATTATTATCTTATTTAGACAATACCTTGATTGCTTTCTCAATGCAATCTTTCTTTCTTGCTCTGTGTTTAGAATCTGTTATCATTTGAAGCACAGACTTGAAGGAAATAGATTTTCCAAGCCCAGACTTATGCCTTCACAGGATAAATTTAGCTTGAGCATAGTGAAATAAAATTTATCAAAGGACAATGTTGTAAAGGCAGATTTTGGCTTAACACATCTGAAAATATCTTAAAGTAAAATAAATACACATACTAGAAACACAACTACATGTATCAGATACTGTATTGGCTCCTGTGGGAACAGTGCCAGACTGTTCTTCAGCACTGCTCTTCAGAGGATGTTTGCAAGCTTTCCTGCTTCTTATTGGGAAAGTCGTAATCAACATTAAATTGATAAACTAATTGTTGTAACAGCCAGAGACAGTGCTATTTGGTGGAAATCAATTATGTTAGAAGTTTTTCATTTTTCCTACTTATCTTTTGCCTCGTCTGGCTGTAATGTAGACAGATGTCCCAAGTCAGTTTACAGCAAAATTGTAAATGATGCAAATTACAGCTGCATTTGGGCTGTGGAACTTTGAAATAAAGCAAATACTGGTTCATGCATACTCACTGTGCAATTTTCAACGAAAAATTGCTTTCACATGCCCTTATCTTACATGTTCACAAAGTGGGGGGGGAAAAATCTCGGTGGATTGTAGATTATGCTCTGAAAAAAATTACTGGAGACATTTGAAACAACTTTTTCTGGCGCCCAGCTCTCTTAATCCATGCAAATGCAAACATTTTGAGAGATATTTTTAAATTTAAGTGTGGTTTTTATTTTCTTTAATTTTACTCTGGCTTTTTTAAACCAGCAGCCGTACATGTGCCAGTGCGTCTGGAGGGGAGGGAAGTAATTTTTTCTCAGACTAATTTTGGATTGAGTATTATTAATAGTATATTGAGTCAGGTTAATTCTACAGCCACTTTATTATTTTTATGATGATAAATACCATAATAAGCCAACAAGCCCCTTTTAAGATTAAGCCTCAATAACTTAGAGAGTTTATAATTTAGAATATATGCATATGCTTTGCTGAATGAGATTTTCTCACCTAACCGCAGTTGTCCTGAAGTGTAGCACCTGTCTATGTGTTTGCATAAGCACCCTCTCTAGGCAATGGCAATAGGCACTCATCAGACAATCCATCCTAGCATTAAAGACAGGTAGGATGCCAGAGAAATCATTGTTTCCTTGCACTGTCTCCTTCTGTAGCCTACAAAATGAGCTGAATAGCTTAGACTAGATTCCTGCTTTTTAGCCAGCTAAAGTTATGAGAGGTAAACTGTACCCAAAATGCATATGGAAATGATAAGGGAGAACTGAAGTGCAGGGTTTTGGAGCTGTGCACTGTATATGCACGTTCTTAAAATTCCAGCAGTACTCTCAGAAAGCAGATTTCCATTCTCTTACTTTCAGCTTTAAAGTCAGAGTGAATTACCTCACATCAACCACACACAGGAAGCTGAGAGGGGCAAACTATTTCAAGGCACTGAACATCTATGTAAGAGCAGACAAACACCTCCCTCCTTTTGCAGATGCATGATTGTAGCGCTGGAACAGCTGGAACCTAGAAACCCGACCCTCCACAAGTTCTTTGGAGTCCCTCTTGGCAACTCCCTAGCAGTGGCTTCAAAGTCATGAGAACATACCAAATACATAGTCGTTGGTGTCTGGAATATAAATAACAAACGTTGTTCCTTATCTATCCCAAAGAACTAGTTGCAATGTCGCCCTTGCCTTTTATGTACATTTTATGAATGGATGACTGCCAGCACTATAGTTTAACGTTTTAACAATGCAGATCTTCTTTCAGAAAAATCCTGTGATCAGTAAAACCTGCTTTTGTTCCTATGGTAACAAAAAACCTCTCAGCCACCTTAGGATATAGCAAGGCCTCCATCACTGGGATCCCACAGCATGGGAGTAGGCAGCTGTATGTCAGCATCACAGCCTCTGCTTTGTGCCCAGGAAGCAGGAACATAAGCCTCCTTCTCACGGGCTCAAGGCTTAGTAGAACAACACAGTGCTCCCAAGGTTTATATTTACGGTGGTGAACTGGAGAGGTGGTTACACTGATTTTTCCTGCATGTCACTTCCATTTTCTTCCATGCTTCCACCTTCTCTATCTTCAGGCTTTTGCCATGATTCTCTGCAAGATTCTCACATGGAAAAGGCTTCCTCTTCATTCATGTTCTCCCCTACTCCCTCCTCAAATCTTCTGAACTAAGGTTAGCTTGAGAATTGTAGCTCTGAAAGGGAAAAACAATATAAACTTGCTTCACCTATCAAGTCATAACACAAAACTGTTTTAAGCTCTCATCTTACTAAGTCCTACACTAGATGGAGATAGTACTGCTGGCTGAAAGATGTACACTGAGAAGCAGCTCTGGTTACAGGGATTTTTTTAACAAAGTATGTGCTTTCAGCAGGTGATTTTTCTTTTTCTTCTAAAAATGGACACTTGGAAATGGATTGTTGCTTTTTTAGCTATGAAACTGTTTTCATTATGGTTCTGACCTTAATGTTCTCACTACATTAAATTTTATCTGAGAAATCAGTAAAAATTAATGGTAATGTTAAATTCTCCCCTTGTGAAGCAGTAATGGTAAGAGTTAGGAGGCATTTCTGAGCAGTTACTAACGCAGTACCAGAAATTAGCTGCAGAATAAGAGGATCACCTCTGACCATGTCGCTCACCTAACGAAAATAAAATGGTCCACAGTTTAAGAAACTTGGTATCCATTAAAGAAATATTGCTACATGAAGCCTTTTCTCCAACTGGAGGGATTTTCAAATGGTAACTCTTGATGTGCCACCCAGGGATGGCACCAACAAAGACTGTGCGCTTATTAATCTCTGAGGCTGTGCCAAAGGCCCAGCCTCCTTCCCCTCATCACCGTTTTTCTAGCTACCTTTGTGTCGTCCAGTTTTGGATGACAGAATGAAGACAACTCAAAACATCAATATAAAAAGATAGCTCTGAAAAAGGAATCAAAGAATATGCAAAGAAATAATTGCTGTGAATATTACTTAGACAGCAGCTAAGATTGTATATGAATCTTTAAGCAGGGTGATGGCTTCTAGTGCTCCTACCTCTAACTGAAAGTCCTAGCAAGTTACAGAATAGTAAAACATGGATGTTGACTTTATTGATTTGTTGTCAAAAATCTTGTAACAATTTATCCCTCATAAAATGAGGTAAAATTGATTAATAAAATGCTGCAAATCTTCATACCTTATGCGGACCCAGCTGCGGATCTTACATGATTTCCTTACTTTCTCTGAAAATCAAGATAGCTTTGTACCTATAGAAATGTACAAAATTGACTTAGTCATAGACCATCAGCTTGCAGTTACATGACCCAAAGATTTCAGTGGGCAGTAGCTGAACAAATAATTACTCAGCATTTAGGAACCCTTAACTCTCTTTGATGTGATTAAAACTATGCTTCTCTCCATGGCCATAAGCAGATGCTTGAAGAAGGGTTAGCTTCAGGCAAGCACATACGATGCTTCTTCCAAGTATTGTCACACCTCCAACAATTCTGGGGCTTTTTAGACACATGGTTTCTACATTGTCAAGGGATGCTGCAGGTCTACCACCTGCTAACAACATCCTTACATTTGTTTTCAGTGTGACTTCTGTACTGGGACACAACTCCTTATAAGCTCTGAGAATGACTGAAGCCCAAAGTAAATCAGGCTTGTCAGAGGTTGCTGTATGTCTCTCATCAAGTAACAACAGCCCAGTTTAGATTTAAGGTTAGTAGTGCCAAAAGAAAAAAAAAAAAAAGCTTTTCTGTAAGGCATTCTGTATTGTAAAGCATAAGCAGTGGCGGACAATCCCAATAGCAGATAAATGCATGTCACAGTAACAAATGTTTCTTGCTTAGTTCTCACCTGCCATTAGCACTTATGAAGATGGAAAAAATTGCTGTTCTTCTGCATCATCTTACTATTCTAACAGGGTAAACATACTCAGCTAATGCTACTGGAGCTTTATGTTTTAGTATATTGCCACATTAGATGAACTGGGGATCAGAAATTCCCATTCTGTTAATTGATTGAGGGCAGTACCTGTCACTACTCTAATGAGTACAAAGTATCTAACTGGTGAAAGAAATACTTTCTTTCACATACGTAAAAATTATTTTTCTCTAGTAAGTAAAAATTATTTTTCTCTAGTAAGTGAAAACACTGGCAAAGAACAAAACAAAGGTGACAGAACAAATTATTTTTTTGTAAAATATGCAATTAAATACCCAGATGGAAAGATGACATATGTTTCACAGAAGAACAGTCATCATGACCTGAAGTGCAATGTTGATTAGGCTGACTGCATGACTGGGTACATGTGTCAAATGCACAGATTCTGTAAATATTTGTGCTTTGTAATTTTTCTTAGCAGCACTGACTCACTGCAGAGTCTTTACTGCTGTGTGCAAGTGCAAGCACTACACAACAGCACATTATTCCTTTTTTAATATTTTATAAATGTGAAAAATCAAATCTCCAAAATTCATCTACTCTAACTCTCAGCACTCTGGTGGTGGTTGTTGCCTCACTGCACTCAGCCATTTTTTTTACAATATCTCTTAGTGAAGAAATATTCCCTCAGTATTTCTTGAACGTTTGTCTTTTATGACACTTTCATAAGGAAGCTAATGAAACCTGTATGTTAACCTATTATAAAGTAGGTACAAAACTGGTTAAAAAACAAAGTCAAGACTATTTTTCAGTGATTACCATTTTTATGGAAGGATGCACTGAATGAAAGATGACAGTGGGTTCCTGTAGGCCTGACATGATTTAATAGTCTCATCAGTGATGGAAGAGGGAGAATGCATATTATATTTGCAAGTGATACCAAACACTTGTAGCATAGCAAGAGAATTCAAAATGTCCAAAACAGACTGGTGTAAGTGTCAGTAAAAAGAGAGACAAAATTCATCAGGGAATGTGAGATTTTGCTCCAAAGTCTAACTAAACCACTTCACAGATAGATAGTGAGCCTAGTATCAGTTCTGAATATGATCACAAACTGAAGGAGCCCCCATAGCACCATGCTGCTACAAAGTCATACTCCACAGGAGGCTGTGTAACTGGCAGGACCCTATGACCACCTTTCTGGCCCTCCTCTGGACTCGCTCTTTTCTGGTGCTAGATAGCAAAGCAGTAAAGCAGCTTGCCTGCACAGGTTTTGGGGTCTTCATCTTTGGAGATGTTTAAGAAACAGTTTGACAAACATTTTCCACCAAATAGACCAGATAACCTCCTGCAGCTCCCTACAGATCCAAACCACAGAGGCTGACCTCGAGCTTGTATAACTATCACTCTCGCAAAACAGCTGCTTCTTAGGCTTGAGTTTCTCAGTTTCATTGTTATTTCTGTTGTTAAAATGACACAATATTGCAGTGGCTATTAGTACAATACTAAGACAGAGTCAGTGAAGTCTGACACACAAAAGAAGTTACCAAAATCTGACATACTTGATTACAAAACCTTGATTCACATTGCTTGGAACTTTGTCATCTTTATTTTGCATCTAATTTAATCGGTTTTGGATGGATGGAAAGAAGTATATCCAAGCAAAGTAATAAATGGTATATTGGCCATACCCTAATAACTTCTTGTAACTATTCCAGTGCTTCAGCACCTCTGTGGCCTGAACTAGAGAAATGACACGGAGCCCTAATGCTGTTGTATTGTTCCTTTTAAAGCCATTTAAATTGACAAGATTATGCACCTCAGTGAAACCTGTTCCTGCACAATAAAGAGTTTTATAGCATAACAGCTCCAAAAAGTGTTTATGCAGAAGACTTCTTTGATTTCTGTATCCCCTCTGCAGGGCTGGACTGCAAAGGCTTGCAGAGCCCATAGATACCGTGGGCATAAGCAGGAGAGGTACAGTGAAAGTTCTGCGCAGCAGATGCATTGACTTGGAGGAATTGCTGGCTGGTGAGCCAAAACCAGAAATTACTATTTTTGGAGGGTTCTCTACTTCTCTGAAGGCTATTCAAGGAAGTTTGGGACCTGACAAGGGCTGACAAAAGGAAAGGAAGGGACAGAATAAAGAAGGAAAAAAATAAAAGTCCACCCCTAAAAATGGGCGTGGGTAGGGCTAGTACTGTGATATTGAGGGTTGCTGCCTAGGTGAAGAAACTTTAAATGTTAGGTATTCTAGTAAAAAAAGAAATACTAGCTGTTTCAGCTTTGGCATCCAAATTAATAAACACTTCTGAGTTTTAATTTTTCAGTGTCTGCTCACTGCCTGTGAAATGGGCAACATACTCTCACAGGAATGCTCCAAAGATGAAATTCATCAGTGCCTGTGAAATGCTTAGATCTGGTAGTGACAAGGCTCAGAGAAAAGCTCCTGAGGAGACAGATCTTTTTCTCTTCAGAGTAGGGTTAGAACTGTGGATAATATATGAAGTACAGAGCTAACTGTCAGCAAACAATAAGGAAAAACAGTGTCTGTAAGCATGCAGTCAATGCTCCTTGGGAAGAGGGCTCCTAAAGAAACATTAGCACGTAACCAGACAATTAAAGCAGGCACACTGCATATACACAAAGTGCTTAAACAAGTTTCACATGTGAACTTTGCCTAGATGCTTCTACTGTTCAGGTTCTTGACTTTGCAACCTTAATATCCTTCTCATGTAGCATTACAGAGGTGGATTTATTGGCTGCAAAGCAAGGGGTGGCTGCAGTTTCCGTTAAGACACTAGGTAGCTTCCTCTCCCTTACATTCTGACTTAGTAGCAGGGGTAGAGTTGACAGCTATTACACATTTACTGAATGACACACATATTAATACCCAGGCGGACAGGGATGAGGCTTAGACTTTAAACTGAGGTTTTAGTTCTTGCAGTAACACACCACAATCTCATATGTGATTGGCTTTTTGCAATCATACTAAGTTTTCTCCAGCATTAATGTTTTCCAATTTACTTCCATGATTGGTTCTCTATTTTGGATTATTTTTCCACCCAGATTTACTAATATGCAGTTTTTCAAACTAATATCTCAATTAGTTTAAAATCCAGGTTCTGTAGTTTCCTATGTATCACTCCTTGATCCCTAGAACACAAAAATATCTGCAGTAGATTTCTGCAGCCATAGATCTCAGCAGCATAGGAAAAGTAAGTAACATACCCCCCCCCCCCCAACTTATAAATACAATGTTATTTTGAATCAGAGAAGCTATGCTCCTTACATACCTTTCTTTATGAGTGACAAGAAGGAAAAAAAAACCAAACAACCCAACCCAAAACACAGCTGACATCTTGTTTGCTCTTCATTTTATTCTGCTTCAGCAGCATACTCAATTGGTGTGACAGATGACTACTTCAAGGTATTTCAGAGACCTGATTTACAGTCTAGCCACATAAGCATTAAAGGCATGGGTGTGAATCTTGATGAAGTCATAAAACCAGTCAGTCTAGTGGAAAACTATTAAATACCTAAGTATTATGCTAGATTAGTACACTTGCCAGAAATCTAAAAAAATTAATACACATCATACAATCTTTCTAATCACAGCAAATAAAGTTATGGTGAGATATCTTAACACATGTCAAAGAACACAATTTTCTATTACTGAGATGATTGAATCATAACTTCTAGATAAAGCGTGCACATGCCAGTTATTTGAAAAGCTTACAGAACAGCATAGCAGAACAGGAACACCATGAGAAACTGGAAGGGTGGCAAGGATTTAATGATAGTGCCCCCCACAAAAATGTAGATGCCAGAGATCTGCACTTCTGGATAGAAAGTGTTTGCATATTTTGAATAGATTCTTTTTTAAGTTGCTGACTCTGCATTTTTAAATCTTAAAAAGACCTCTGAATTTTATTTAGAGATACAATGAACAGAAATGGGCTGAGTTTAGGGATAAAGTAAAAATGTGAATAGAGTATATTTCATCTCATAGTCACTGCAAACAACCTCAGTATCACTACTATTCTTGCTTTGTACAGAAAAGGGAAACAGATAATGCTGGAAAATGTCTTATTCCCACGAAACTTGAAAACGCTATCCAACCTGGTAAATGACAAGCAACTTATTACAGCTTCTAGTAACAGTGATATTGTAGCTACATCCGTCTCACAATATGTCTTTGTACTAGAGTAGTGGATCACTTTTTCTGATCTGAGGAAAATGGGAAAGGTTGGGTGTTCCTTTTCCACCTACTTCTATATGTCTAGGAACAGATATTGTCATCTTCACTGCAACTGTCATTCATAAATGTCCTGTTTGATAACTTTTTTTTATTTGCAATAGGAAATCTGAGTTCCCAATTTTCAACACAAATTTAGCTCTGCTGAGTAGGAGGTTTACCACGTCTCACTCAAAGCACAGAGGCATGAAACTTCCTCAGAGATAGGCAGGGATGAGGGACATTTTCTGTTAACTCACCAGTCCATATCTCCAAGGAGAGAGCTCTCCACAATTGCTGACATCTCCAGCTTGAGTGGTACAGATAAAATTATGCATGGCACTTACATGTTTCCAAGATAACATGTATTTCTGTTTACATATTTACAACTTTCTCATTATGTGATTGGGAGGGGCCAAAGGAAAACAGTACGTAAGACCATATTCTTTCCAGGCACTCTGCAAACACCAGAGGTGCCCCCCTCACCCCAAAGAGCCCATAGTCTGTAGAAACCGACTCATTCTTCCTCTGTGAAGAGTGCTGTCTACATTGGATGCAGTTTAGAAATTTTCAACGCAGCAGACGTTAACAAAGTCCTCACACAACATTAGCACGCCAAGCGGGTGAAACCTCTACTTTGTCAATACAGAAAATCAAGATACTTTTTGAAATTTGTTTTCAACAGAGCAGAAACAACAACAGCTCAAATCGAGTGTTAAGTACCCTAGGTAATACCATATACACACTGCTGAAGCCTGACTTCACCTTTTCTTTTTTTTTTTTTTTTTAACATGAGTGTTACAACTTAAAATTTCAGAAGAATGGCTATGATTTGTGAGCTAACTCACAAACGGAGGGAATAAAAAAAAGCAATTTGGAAACAGTACCTTAGGGAACGGGCCTGCAGACACTTTTTTATTTGCACAATCGTTACCGCAGCGGCTGTGCATGCCCCGCCCAGGAGCCGCTCCGCGGAGCGCTGCAGGGGCCGCACCTCCAGCCGCCTGGTCAGTGGGGTGTCCCGGCCCCCCAAAAAACCCAGTTCTCAACTCAGCGACTGACGTAACATGGGAAAATTACATTTCTGGAAGCTCCTCCCGGCGGTGCGGGGCAAGGCACACGGCGGGCGCTGGCAACGGTGCCGGGACCAGCCCCGCCGTCCCGAGTCCCCACAGGGGAGCGCGGCGTGGCACACGGCGTGCCACGGGGGAAAGTCGGGAATGGCGGGTGTGAGCGGGGCGGGAAAGGAGCGTCTCCTCCAGCGGGGCGTTTCCCGGGCTGCGCCCCCGGCACACGCTCCACACCGAGGCTCAGGCTCGCACCCCCGAGGGCTGCACGCACACCACCCCCCGGAGGCAGGCAGGGGCGGGCGGCAAGGCCGGGCAAGCAGGAGCAGGCGGGCAGGGGCAGGTGGGCATGCAGGGGCGGGCAGGCCAGGGCGGGCAGGCCGGCAGGGGTGGGCGGGCAGGCAAGCAAGCCCCCGGCACAGCCAGCTCCCCGCGCCGGGCAGGCCGCCTGGCACGCAGACACGCGTGGGCGCCGCCTTCGCGGGACAAGGGCTTTGCGGGGTTCCACGGACCGCCACCGACTTCACGGAGCGATTTCACGGCAGCTGCCCCGGCCCGAGCTCCCGGCGACCCCCGGGAAGGGGGAAGGGGGAAGCTACCGCCCCCACCCGGCCCCGACCCGCCGGCCCGCTACAATCACGTGGCGGGAGGGGGCGGGGCGGCCGTCACGTGGGCGCGGGGGGCCGGGGCTGGCGGACGGGCTGGAGGGGAAGATGGCGGCGGAGAGGGAGCCCCCGCCGCTGGGGGAGGCGCGGCCCGCCGACTTCGAGGAGCTGGAGGACGGCGAGGACCTCTTCACCAGCACTGTATCCACCCTGGAGGTGAGAGACCGCCCGGCACCGCGGGCTCCGAGCCCCCGCAGCCGGGCCGGCGCCCGCCGGGCCCTCCCTTCCCCGCCAGACCGCCGGTGCCGCGCTCCTGCCTGGGGGCCCCGGCCCCCGCCCGGCCGCCGGCCTTCACCGGCCCGGCCCCCAGCAGCGGCCCCGCCTCTTGCCGCTGTGCCGGCCACGGTGGCCCCTCGGCGCTGCCCCACCGGCGAGCGAGTGACCTCGGCCCAGTGGGAGCTCCGTGGTTCCCTTCGGGTCTTCTCCGGCCGAGGGAAACCGAAGACTCTTTCTCCAAGTGCCGCTGTGCCGGGTCCCCGCTCTCCTTTGCCTTAACCCCTTCTTGTGCTGCCAGGGTAATAAACATTTGCACCTTTCCTCTGCACGCAACGCCTCTTTCGCTGGTCCTCCCCCCCACCCCGCCTTAGACTTTGCGTGGATTAATAACAGCCCACTTTCTTTGTCTGGCCTCTTTCCGAGGCTTCACCCCCTTGCAGTTTGCAAAAGCGCGTAGAAACTTACTCTTCGCCGGAGGCGGCGCAGCGCTGGGTGCCTCTGGCCGGCTGCGGCCCCGGGCCCCCTGGCCGGAGGGGCAGTTCGGGGCCACTGAAGGCAGCAGGCGTGCCTGCCAGGCGTTGTGAAGCCTTGTTCACAGTCGTTCAGTAGTTCAGACAAATGAGTCTGGAAGACAGGAACATTTGTGGTGAACACATCTCTAAACCGTGCTTGCTTTTTGTGTCAGGAGTGTAATACAGAAAAAAAGCCCTAGAACAACTGGATGCATAAATAGGTCCTCCTTCTGAAAAAGGCTTATGTGTTCATTATAGTGGGAGCTTTTCTTGCTGAGTTGTTGTGGTCGTTTTTCTTCTAAAGTGTTCTGCTAGTATCATCTGGAAGACCTTTGTTCTTCCTGTGCACAGTTGCCCATTTAAAAATAAAATTGTTCATGTTCCTCTTTTCCTGAAGAGTTTCCTGTCCCTGACCTTTACAGTAATAAGATCAATGCATGTTTCTTTGTTTTACCCTGGCTGTTGCCTGTCTTTAACGAAAAAGGCCAGTATGCAAAGAGGCTCCTAAATGTATTTTAAAGTCACTTGCCTTCTCTCAAGTAGCTTCTTTTTTTTTTAATAGATGCATAATCTGTGCTTTGGTAGAAAAAGATCTGTGGTAAAATGCTGTGAAGGAATAGCAAATGATGTGAACTTGCAGTTGACAAGAATTGTATCAATAGACTTCTGTGCATCTCTGGGTCTATTATTGGAGTCTTGTTCTGTGTATGAAGACAGCAGTTTAACAAATAATGTCTTTACTGGTACAGTCTAGAATTAAAGCTGCAAGAGATAAGATATAGTGTCTAAACCACTGTTACGGTAAGAAGTCCTTATCTTAATGATACAAAACAGTTATTGAAAACTCCTCTAACTGCAAAAAACAGCAAAGAAATGCACTTTGTATCGAGTGGTTTGGCTGACAGTTCCCTTGTGCTGCTTTGTTTTTGTAAAAAGTATTTGGAAGAAAGTAGTTGAGTAAAAAGGGGAAGCCTCTTTAAGTAAAGAGAAGCTTTGAAAAGCTTTGTCAGTGAAACTTTTTTTGACATCTAATCAGCTACAGCATATAGCCAAGAGCCTTAATCTTGTGTTTTTCTTGCAAGTTTGGGAGGAGGAGATCATGAAAATTGACTTTGAACTCCTCGCTAGTTTGGATGTAGATTATTTAACTCAAGTGTTTAGGACACCTTAGTCCAGAGAAGAGTGATTATCTCATGGTGCGGGCCTAATTAAACTTCTGTCTGGAGTGTTGTTTTAATCCTGTAAATATTCATGAAGTAGCTGTTTCTAAGTGCCAGTGGAAGTTCTACAGTAGCAACAGAATGGTGCCATGCTTTTTGTCATTGATCATGTATTTATTTGATGATACCAGAGGAGAGACCATGGTAAGGAACAGTGAGGTTCAAAGCCAGTGGTACTTCGAAGTGGTTCCTAACTGGTTTATCTTGGAGCTGTCCATTTGCTTTTTGTGTGATTAATTTCAGTGTCTCCCTCTCCTATTTTTCTTGCTTTCATTCTCATGGCAGCTCACAAAAGGCATGCTGCTTCTTTCTAACCTATGATGTGGTTGTGCATTGGAGAAGCTGTGAGATTTCTACTGCATCTTTCAAATAGCTTCTATGCTAACAAAAACTCCATTTGGAAAACACATGCTAACTCATCTAAGTTTCTTCTGACAACATATAAAGTCAGTGTATGTTATGAATGGCAAATACAGGAAGGCTTACTGACTTCAGTGGCTTATCTGTGTAATCAAATGGAGAATATTGCTTATTTCAAGTTGAATTCTCTGATGTGAAGAAAAAGAAGCTGGAGTTTTAACTTTCTTGGTGCATGTACTAGAAGTTAATGTCTTGAATTAAATCCTCTTAATCCTAGAATATAAAAGATTAAAGATCACACTGAGCTGTAATACCTAGCACTTCTGGGGAGCAGTGGGAACACATTCTAAGACTTGAAAACTTGCTGAGTGGCACAGAATGAGAACTATTACTTTCAGTAAATGTCAGGCACTTATGAACTCTGGGCACTAGGCTGAACAGCAGCTTGTCTGAGCTCGTGGGGTACTCATTTCCTTGTCAGATATCCACAGTGCCTAAGAGCAGTAGAACGATTATTTGTTTTTTATTGTGCCAACCATATTGTAATGTCTGGAGGACTGCCTCCACAAAATTCATGGTCACTGAGTGGTCTCCCTTTAGCTGCTAGATTTGCTTTCGTCAGTGAGAATGGCCAGTCTGAATCAGACAATTGGTCTGAGCCAAGATTCCATTTACAGTGATACTCAGTGGTGGATTCTGTGTGAAGAACATTACTTGTGATTATATGTAAGTGCTGATAGTCACCCTCAGTGCTCTTCCAGCCTCCAGGTTTTTGTATCTCAAGGACTTCCTGAGCCCTAGGTAACATTACAGTATTAGTAACTTTCCATGAACTTTTAGCTACTTGCTAAATTCTCAAGTGCGTGATTTTTTGTTTCATTAGAAAGTGTCCATGATATGCACAAGTTTTGGAAGTTAACTGTGCATTATGAAAAGAATCATCCTCCTGTTAGAGGTTTGTAATCAACAAATCGGTAATCTGCTGTGTCCTCTGCCACTGTTAGGAGGGACTGCAAACAACTGTATGAAAGTAATTTTTGGCAACACATATGAAAAAAGCATATGTTAGATTTTCTGACAAATAGTATTTTTAGCGTTACTCTCATTTTGTAATTTCCTTCTCCTTCCTCCTCCTTGCCCTAGTCTTTCTCTGCCATCTTCCTTGTTTAACTGTTGCACCACTTCTTACTTAACTTCCTCTAAACATCTCACTCTGTATTGCCTGTCTTTTGTAAAGCAGGTGTCAGATGAACATGTAGCTAGGCTCCACCTACTCATTTCAATGGGTATTTATATTCCTAGTTTATTTTGTAATGGAAGATTATATAGAGGCATTTGAGAACAATCAGTAAGTGGTAGATGTGGTAACCTGTCAAGGACTGTCATTTAGGGCAGGGTGTGTATATAATCCCATTGCCAGTTTATCAGTTTATGTCAAAGATCAGCAATATGCACTTGTTTTTTGCACAGAAGGCAAAACATTAGGTAGGAGAAGTCCAGATGTCTTTCATGATATCCATTGAATTAACAGTGACCATTACAGAAGGTAATTCCAAGGTTAATTCTTGTGTAATTCTACTGGAAATGTGTCTTGTTCCTTGGTGTTAAATCCAGGCTGTAATGGAAGCATGTAGGTTTTCATTCTAGTATGGTTGCTTGTGTCCTCTTACTTCCTGCTGAAAATGTTAACTGTCCTGCCATTAAGTCTGTTCTCTCTGCCCATGCTGTGATTCATTCTTCTGTGATTCTTCACGAGCTTCTGTAACCCTGTTTCAGACAATGAGCTGGCTTAACTTGAACAACTAGAATAATATGATGGTCAGCTTTTGTCAGCCTACTGTGTTCTGACTGAAGGAGGCTAGGAAGGGTTTCAGACAAGTAGTTGAACTGGTTTGAAGGGGACCCTACTATTAAGAGAAGGGAGGATAACCGAACATCTAGGGCTATAATTTCAGCCAACAGAAAATGTGAGAACTTGTTCTTGTTTCTTTTAAGTCAGAGCTATAAATTACTTAATTATTGCCAAAAAATGTAATGCACCAAAAAAAGGAAAAAAATGAGCTTGCTATTGCCGTTGCAAATTGGAATGGGCACATAGGCCTCTCACCAGAAACTTGTTTTCTAGAAAACAATTAAAGCAGGATCCTGACTGTCCTGCATACCTGAATGTCCTGGCCATTGGGCATCTTGGTTGTTGGATGCTTCACCTGACTTTCTTTCAGCTCAGGAGCGATTTGGAAATTTCACAGGCATGTACCTTTCAGGAAATGGGCATGTTTGGAACACTTTGTGAATCATTGGCCTCAAGTAAACTTAAAATTTCTAAACAGCTGTGCTGTTTGTGTGTGTCTGGCCTGTGAGGGTTTTTTGTTAGTCTTGTCTTTCATTTCTTGTATGATACTCAGGTTTTCACTATGCTAATACTAACTCCTCTGACAGCCATTTTAATCACCATTTCAACTGTACTTCATAGAGATAAGGGAGCAAAGTTGGGGTCCTGTCTTATAGCTTGTGCCTGTAGTAGGGTGTAACTGGAATAGCTTAATATGTTAATAGCTGTCTGGGTGTATGGATGCATTTTTTGAGAAGCTGAGTAGCAAACTCTGAGCCACTGACTGTTTAAAATAATTGGATTATCAGGAATTACTGCCTCTAGTTTCTGATACATTCAGTGCTGTGGCTTTCTGGGTTTTCATAGTTCCCTGAAAACTATGTCTGTTTTGAAGAGAACTTCTAAAGGTAACAAACTGAAGTTTGTTGCAGAACTCTTAAAAACAAACTGATGGCTGTGTTCAGACCATAAATAATTTTTAAGGAGTTTCTACACTATGTCTTTTTCATACGTGCCTGGCTATATTACAACTGGTGTTCGTGGAGGTGAATTGATGAACTATATACCCTTCTGCATCTGTGGTAGTGTGGGGTCCCCACTATGTCCTAAGCCCCAGATCTATGAAACTGAGCAGGTTGCTGTTCCAAGTAGAGTAGCAGAAAAACTGGTTTGGAATGGGTGTCTGTAATGGTTTTGTGAAGAATTGCTTTTGCTGATAAAACTTTAAACTGCTTGAACCTCACAGGGAAATCAAGCATTTCCGTGCTTTGCTTTTCTAGCTGAAGGACAAGATCTTGAAGTCCCAGCTTCATGCAGCACTGTCGGGAGAGACAGACTATTACTTCCGCAATATGCTACTTCTGAAAACAATTAAAACTGTTGACTATTAAATGTGACACATACTATTTATACTGTCATTTGTAGAGTAATGAAGCATGTCAAATGATGAGGTTTTCTTAAATTTCCTAGTTAATTTCATCTAAATTGGTTGCAAGCCTTGTGATACAACTTAAGGTTCATGCTTCATAGAGTGAACAAATACACTTTTATTACCCCAGAGCACTCTGTTTTCTGTGGGACCATTTTGGCATTGGTTTAGTATGAGATGAGAAGTGGACATGTGATAAGTGGATTGGTTCCTTGTCAGGTTGTAAAATTTTACTATCTACTTACGGTTCCTGAGTGTTTCTGCTTCAACTTTCTTTGCAGGCTGTAGGTCAAAACCCGAGCAGTTTGAGAGGCTGCTTCTTTTGTCGCCCATCACTTTGCTCTGTTTACTGGTTTCTCCACATTGTATGTGGGCTTTTCAGAGGCTGGCAGCCTTTGGCAAAGGGAAGGGGATATAACCTCTTCCATCATTTGAATTGAGTAGTTCCTTGTTAGCAACCATAATATGTTTTAAAGCAGTATACATTTTCTGGTATTCTTGTATTTGCTTTCATCTTCCTTCTGTCTTCAGCAGGGACAAGCTTGAGCTAACACCTTTCCAGGTCAAGAGAGTCTTGTTTTCATATGTCCTCTGCAAAACTCTTTTGTACTGTGTCTGAATTTATCAGACAGGATTTTTACTTTTTCTTACTTGCTTCCTCTGTACCAGAATTTGACATGACTGAGGTCTAGATAGATGCAATGGCCAGCATCTTGCTCTGTGCTGCTTGAAGTAAAGCAGCAGTGCCATACTCCATGTCAGGATGGGCACTGTTCTTAGAGAGTCAGCTGTAAGGAAGGCCTCTGCCTTAGAACTGTTGCCTCTGGTACATTTGTGATTATGAAAATACAATGGCATTTCAGTATGTTTCAGAGTTTTTTTAATCTTTTGTAGCCTGTGGCATTTGTTGAAGTGTAGCCTGAAACGTTTGCTATCTTATTTTGGATTCTGGTTCTGAACTTAAGTTATGATAACTCTATGCAGAAATTAGGAAGCAAGTAGTGACAATTCACAGGTACTCCTTTTGAAGTGTATGCATTCATGAATAAATATGCTATTGTTGAAAGCTTCTTAGCTAGCTATCTTGGATGAAGTTGTGAGAAGTCAGTCTTGCAGATTTTCTAATACTATGGCAATAAGTATAGTTGATACTTATTCAACAAGGATTTTCTAATTGAAGCACTGATATTGTTAGGTGTGTATTTACAAGTAAACTATGTTTGGTATCCTAGCTTCAGTACTGCTTTAATTTTCCTGAGTATCTTCAAGTGTTTTGCTTTTTCACAGGGCAAGTTCTAGTCTTCAAGTGAATTAAGTATCTGTGGCAAGCCTGGCTTCTGCATACAGTGCAATGAAACCCTTTGTGGCAATAATCCCCAAATTCAACTTGTTGCAAAGCTATCAGTATTTCTTATGGCCACAGGCAGCCTTGAATCATTTTGATGGTGTTGACGTACTCTTTTAATCTCTGAAAAAATGCTATAGAGTACTTGGAGGGGTATTTTATTGATTTTTTTTTTTTTTCTATGTACAAACATGGATTTAAAGGGAGGCCTTTCCAAAAGGAACTTAATAATCAGATTACTTTTAGAAATCCTAATAAACTTACTGTCGATATTTCTGTAGCAGCTTTTGTTTCATGTTAATTAAACCTGAGGAAATGGGTGACTTTTTTTTTTTTTCTCTTTGACAAAGAAATGAGAAGAGCTGTTGACTAGGTCATATCTTTTGTTCATTGTTACCATGCTAGGAGTAGGAAGTGGAAATAGCTGACAGCGTTTCCTTTCTGTACATTTTGCTCTCTGCAATGAAAGAATGTTTGTTGCAATAATTCTTATATACTGATACTTGGCAACTGGTTCTCTGCTAATTATTTCACTTTTTTTTTTTTCAACAGTCAAGTCCTTCATCTCCAGAACCAGCAAGTCTTCCTGCAGAAGACCTTAACACAAACTCCAATGGTCCAAAGCAGGCAGAAATCATGCTAGATGATGACAGAGAAGACCTCTTTGCTGGTAATGGCTATTTTTTTCAAATGTATCTGCATAAACTGTTTTGCACTTGAAAGAGAATTGCTTTGCTGGGAAGGAGGATTAAAGGCCTTCAAGTAGTTTGGCAATGATGTACAGGTTTTTTCTTGTGCTACTTTGTAACGTTAGTTAAATTTGTTTACTAAATACAAATTTCTTAGTGGTGTGTACTATCAGTGCATAGTGTGGTGTGTTAGATGGTTAGTACCATGTTCTGCTGACAGTAATAATACTATTCATCATTATGTAATTAACAATATTCAAATCTGTATAAAAGCATGACTGGAGTTGCATCCTGGTTTGCTGCTCTAATATCCACACATAAGCCATCCCAGTCTTTTTTCCAATTATAAAGAAAGATTATTTAGATCATATTGCAAGTTGGAGGGTATTTCCTTTTTCTTAAGACTCTTTCATTATAATGAAAAGGTAACAAACTGGCACATGGGACCAGTCCTGTCATTTCATTAGTACATGATTCTGTTTCTGATACGTAACAGTACTGCACGTTGTGGAGGAAGATGTGTGAAAGTTCTGATAAGGAATCAGTCAATACACAACACATTCTAACGATTCGTTAATCAGTCACTACTGGTGTTGGTTTTCAACTATCCTAACATGGGTTATGGTTGCTGTCCATTACAGATGTAGAAGCATTAACCATTCAAGAATGGTGTAATGTTTGGAGTATATTACATGGGTCAAAAGATGGTTCTGCATGCTGCTTCTCAATGCTAACACTTTTCCTATTACTGCATGTTGAGTAAGTCAGTTGGCAGTCTCTCTGAGTACAGTCCTCATGTCATCTTCATTCTGATGTAATCATTCAAAAAGAAACTTTATAGCCTTTAGCTTTGGCTATT
The DNA here is from genome assembly GCF_023634155.1 of Falco peregrinus. NCBI lineage: Eukaryota > Metazoa > Chordata > Aves > Falconiformes > Falconidae > Falco > Falco peregrinus. Next base: position 20,551,871 of record NC_073739.1, read on the forward strand.
TTGTATAGATATGTGTATACACACGCCCATTACCTTTGTTCTGAACTTACTAAATTTTTATTTGCATGTATTGGAACTTAACATTTGCTTATGACACTGTTAGAATTTATTGACTATTTTACTAATCTCTGAAAATGTTTTAAGAGAAGAAGAGTAAAGAATAGGCGGGTAATCTTAACTTTTTTTTAATATATATATTACCTGATCTTATGACTACAAAGACCAGCAGTGCTTTAGCAATGAAGCTTCCTAATACTAGTAATTTGGTTGTTTAGCTTCAGTGTGTAAAGCCAGATTTTTATAACCATAGAGCCATATGGAATAGATATTTTAGGAAAGCCAGTTCTCCTTTGGATAATATTAAGGAAAAAGGTGGCTGGAGTAAATATTGAGGGGAACCAGACAGAAGGAACAAATGTTAGCAGCCAGATTGTTTTAACTGAACTGTGTTTAAAACAACACAGAACTGATTTAATAAATTTGAGTTTTTCTATGAAAGACAATTTCTTCACGCAGCACTGAACTGGAAGTATCTAACATACTGCATGTCTAACAACTAAGACTGGTGTTTAAACGGTCAGTTTACATACAGATTGAGGCTAGTACAAACTCTCACATAGGGGGAAAAAAACACAGATTGATTTATGACAGAATATGACATTTTTCACAGCATCCTGTTTTAAGCAGGAAGTTTGTGTAACACAGTTGTACCCTAGTGATGAACTTCTGTCTTTGTATCACTGTCAGCATAGGTGTTCTCAAAAATGACGTCTAATTTGTGTTCCAGTGCTGTGCACTCCCAACTGTTTCTTTCTTAGGACTGTTTTGTTAGACAATGTTGTTAATCCATCTGATTAACTTTCTGATACCGATTTGCAATGAATAGAAACAATGTGAAAAGGCAATATGAGAGACCTATTTTCTTGCTTCCAGCATGATTGCATGAGCCTCACTTTCTATGAAAACAGGAGTTAATTTACAAGTGAGTGTGATCGGGTGTTTTTTCTTCAACATGTTGAAATTCCAAAGCAACCTATCTTGGCAGAGCTTATAGGAACACTTTACTGGAAAGGAAGTGAAGGAAGTTCCACAGCTTTCTAACTTACCTTGTTCCTTCATACTGAATTATTAGCTACAATGAAATCCTTCTGAAAGGAGGGACTCTGATGTTCTGGGGACAAACTATTCTAGTTTTGCAGAGTTATTTGTAAAAAATGCGATGGTATGCCTCTCTAGCTATTCTGGCTAACAATACAAACTAATAGAAAAGGAGGTGCGGGAAAACAAATTACATGATTTCCTGTACTGTTTTAATGCATTTCAAAAATCCCAGGTTCTCTAGGCTTTTTTTTTGACTATACTTAAAACCTCTTTGCTGTTGTGTTTCCGCAGCAGCTACTGGAGAGCATGTGCAATAAAATATTTTAGCTATTCATTACCTTGTCTCTGGTGACTAATAAGTGAACTATTAAAACTGGGTTTCAAAGGTGGAAGAAAATTAGTTTTCCAGCAGTCACTGGACACCAGTAAATCTTGCTGCTCCATTCATTAATTAGTATGTGGTTCTTTGTTCTGTAAAAAACCAAACTGCCTTGCTAAACCCACTTAAGCACTTTCACCCTTAGAATAAAAGTCAATGTGTTGGTTACTTGGCCAAAAAAGAACTACTTCGTCTTACCTTGTAGAGCTCTTAGATGTGGAGGGCATAATGGTCAGTACTCCAAAGCAGGCAGTATTAAGAATATCTTGGGGGGGGGCTTTGGGGTGTGTCTTAAGATCTGGCTGTCTATAAGCTTCTACTGTAGAGTGAAGAACTAGATCGTGAATAGTGTTCTAAAATGTTGGCCTAAAGTTATGTGTATAGCTGCAGAAATGTGCTGTGGACTGCCTGTGCAGAACATAACTGTCTCTGCCTTCCGCTTCTGGTGCTCACACATGATGAGCGGGTCTGTGAAGTTGTATCAATGCTCTGTCACTGTTTTCAGAAAAATGGAAAATCAAAATTTTTCCCCTTCCCTAGTCTAGTAAAAGATTAGTCTTTATGTTCTTTTGTTTCTTCAGCTCTAATAGGTCTTTGGGAATGGATCATCTTACACAAGTATCTATCTAGCTACTGTGTCCTGGGGGAAATGCATTGGGAGGTGGGGCAATGTTTGTTTTTATTGGGTTTTTGTCATGATAGGTTTATCTTAGGCTTTTTTCCTGGGAATTGGTACAGCAAAGGAGATGCTAGTTCTGTGAATCAAGCAAGACGAACTTTAAACCCAGCTGAACACCAAAAGCTTCTAGCTAATAGTGTCTGTCAGGCTGTTGTCATGGGGTGTGTCTGATGAGAAGAGTTCAGTGCAGATGCCTCGCTGCTTTTAGAAGCTGGTTGTTGAGTTCTATGTCTCTTCTGCAAGAAATAAATCCACAAAAGCATATGAACCTACAGTTTTGAAGTCAGAAGAAGGCCTTATTAGTGGCTGACTGTTCTGTTAAAAGTGTTTCTGTTCTCATTAAGATCATCTACAGTACTCCTGGTGTAACAGTAAGGGTCATGGGCTGTGACTTAGGTGTAGTGGTTTTTACTGTCAATTCTGTTAAAATATCTGTCTCTGAAATACTGCTATACCTGGAGAAGCCTTTTCTAATAACTTGTCCTCTGTTCTGGACAACAGTTTCTACTTTGGTTTACTTCCACATTTATGTGATCACCTGAGTAAACTTTGAAAGATAGTAAGCCAATTCAAACACTCAAGCCATGACAGAATGTTAGAGGTCTGACATTTAGAAGCGTGACCAGTAAAAATAGCTTACTTAGCTGAAGTGAGCTGCTAGTGGGGAACTGCAAACGTGCGCTTTAGAAACTTGGTGTAGTTGGCTGTAGAATGTTAATTAAACATAAGTAGTTGTCTTCTGCAGCAGGGTAAGAAGTTTTCATGTTCTTTTGGAGCTAAGCATCTTGACAGTGATCCATGACTGTTGTGGTTTAACGCCGGCTGGCAACCAAGCACCACGCAGCCACTCGCTCACTCCCCCTCACCCAGAGAGATGGGGAGGAGAATCAGAAAGGAATGTAAAACTCGAGTGTTGAGATAAGAACAATTTAATAGGTAAAGCAAAAGCCACGCAGGCAAGCAAAGCAAAACAGGGAATTCATTCACCACTTCCCATGGGCAGGCAGGTGTTCAGCCATCCCCAGGGAAGCAGGGCTTCATCACATGTAATGGTTACTCGGGAAGACAAACACCATAATGCCAAATGTCACCCCCTTCTTTCTTCTTCCCCCAGTTTATATACGCAGCATGACATCATATGGTATGGAATGCCTCTTTGGCTAGTTCAGGTCAGCTGTCCTGGCTGTGTCCCCTCCCAATTTCCTGTGCCCCTCCAGCCCTCTCGCTGGCAGGGCCCAAGGAACTGAAAAGTCCTCGATTTAGTATAAGCATGACGTAGCAACAACTAAAAACATCAGTATGCTGTCAACATTGTTCTCACATCACAGCCAATATAGCTGGTGATAGAAAAAGGAAGAATTGAAGGGGAATAGCTTTCATTTTTTGTGGTTTATATTTTATTATATATATAACATGTTATGTATTTGTAATTTTTTTTCTGAGAAATGGTTCTGTAAAAGTCGTTTGTATAATATATAACATATATGTTGAATGCTGTTAGCCAACAGAGAACTACCTCTTTGCCATGTTTAAATGTTGTTCTACAAGTCTAAAAGCTTATTTTTGTTGCAACTGCCTCAGTATGACTTCTCACCTGATCTGAGGTTTTGAATTAAAATTCTTTATTGGTTTAAGATGCAGTATCCTTCCTGTGGCATTTGAGGGCAGGAAGCATCAGCAGCATTCTTCAGAAAGATTAAGCAGTAAGAATAAAGCAATGGTAGGAAAAATAAATCTCCTACAAAGAAAACTTCTACATAATCTTTGTTCATAATAAAAATGGAGAAAACAAAAAGGTGCTTGCTTTTCAGTTTAGTTTGAAAATACTATGGAAATCTGTAATTTGAATTTAGGGAAGAGCATTGCTAGCAGGTTGAGGGTAGTGATCATTCCCCTCTGCTCAGCACTGGTGGGGCCATACCTGGAGTGCTGGGTCCAGATCTGAGCTACCCAATACAAGAGAGAAGTGGACAGGCTGGAGTGTGAGTCCAGTACAGGGCCATGGAGATGATTAAGGGCATGAAGTGTATGACATGAGCAGAGGCTGAGAGCTGGGGCTGTTCAGCCTGAAGAAGAGCAGGCTCAGGAGGAATTCTACATGTATCTGATGGGAGGGAATGGAGAGGGGCGAGCCAGACTTCTCAGTAGTGCCTGCTGACAGGACAATGGACACAAACTGAAATACAGATAATACCCAACAAAAAGCACATTGGTTTATGGTTGGGTTTTTTTTTTAATGGTGAGGGTGTGGTGAGGGTGATCAAGCACTGGTGCAGGCTTCCCAAGGAGGAGGTGGTTTCTCCATCCCTGGAGATGCTCAAAACCTGTCTGGACATGATTCACAAGCAGGCTTCTGTGGCTGACCCTGCTTGAGCAGAGGGGTCAGATTAGATGATATGCAAAGGTCCTTTCCCAGCTCAGCAAATCTGTGATGCACTCCAAAACAAAGTGATGACAGCAAACTTTGTCAGCCTCCAGCCAAAGTGAGCATCTGCTTTAAACCATTTAAGGCATAGTGACATGCTGAAGTTTGGTTTTAATTTGTTTTGAACTTCAGTATCAAACAAAATTTAGGCACACAGTCATTTTCATCCGTGAAGTAGAGAAGTGTTGGGAGTTTTTTATTTATGAAAAAGTCAGCGATTGGCAAAAGAAGTGTTACAGAAGAATGGGAAATGGAATTGACTAACAGGGTATCTCTAAGTGACAGCAGGGATAAAGTTGAGTGGGTTTGATACATTGATTATGAAAGATCATAATATTATTGCAGCAATGAATGGTATGGTTCATTAGATGCTATTTGCAGTTCTATTTTTACGTTGTTAGTAGGTGACAGACTTCTGGAGAAGCAAACAAACCCATGCACGACGAAAAAAAAGACGTTTTTTTTTACATGCTGTGTAACTATTTCACAACTTTTAAAATAGATCTGATCTTTAAAACTCTCCTTTTCTTAACCATTAAGTAAAGACTAGTTGCATTAATTGTATGCATCAGGCTTCAGAAAGTTTGGAAGAAAGATGACGTACTTATATACACACACACACACACACACATAAAAATCTGAAAATTTAGTGGTTCCTATAGACAAAAGTTGCAAGCCCAAGTCTTTTCCAAATCGCATAGTAAACCTTTTTGATAACTTCGGGTATCACAGAGTGGATCTATTTTAGTGCCCTTTTATCTGCTTGGTAAAGTACTTACTACAGGAAGTCTAGTTTGTAACAAGACTTTAGAGCAGTTGGGAAATCAATTTTGGTATCAAATGACTGTTCTGTGGTCAGCATTATCTTTTAAGGAACTGGAATTCTTGAAAATGCACATTTAGCGAAAATCACAGCACTAGTTATTTAAACTAGAACAGGAACTTCTTTGTACCCAGGAAGTGTGTAGTTTGCCAGTGGTCAAAAGCAGTTATTGGCGGAAAGCCTGCAGGATTTGTGAAGCAGAGATTTACAGTCCTCTTTGAAGACAGGTGAACTGTCTACTGTCTGAAGAAAGTACTCAGTTTCTAGTGAACTGTTTTAAGCCCCAAAGAGACTGAAGATAGATAGAGACTAAAGATAGTTAAGTCTTCCTAGTCAGAATGTCTCACCTGCTAATATTTCTGTTTAACAGGTTGTGGGCTTGTGGCAGGGGTAGGTTGTGTAACTTCATTTAACACGTGGCTTGGTCTGCCCATTTATCAGCCTATATGACTAAATCAGATGTTGTTCAGAGCACAAAACTGAAAATTGGTACAGGTGCTGAAGAACTGTTTGTTGTTAGTTTTCACAATGTATTATGCAGAAATAAATTACATATCCCTTGTGGCTACTGTAAAAGACTTTACCTAACAGTATACTAAAAACAAATTTGCAATATTAGTCTTTAACCCATTATGCACTACAAGCTCAAATGTCACATCTAGTTTTAGCTGTGTGTTGAAAGAAGTTACCTCTCACAAATGGGTGCTGTTTAAGGATGATCTTATTAAATTTGCACATCATCATTTTGTAGTGTATGTGTTTGTTATCTTTGTGGTGTGTATCCATCTCTATTCCACAAAAACTTCTTTGCTAACTCAAAATGTTTATCTAGAAGCAACAGAAGAAGTTTCGTTGGACAGCCCAGAGAGGGATCCAATGCTTTCACCAGAACCTACTCCTGCAATCACTCCTGTAACACCTACTACATTAGTAGCTCCCAGAATGGAAACAAAAAGCATAGCAGCCCCTGTGATTTTTGATAGATCCAGGGAAGAGGTATGCAGTAAACTTACAAATTATGGAAATGTCTTTATTTGTGTTTTGAACTTTTTTAGTTTGTTTTTTTTTAAATGACAGTTCCAAAATGTTGACTTATGGGATTATCCTTTGCTAAAGGAAAGTACATAAAAGAAAACCTTTTCTATTTGTTTTGCATATAAAGTTGATTTGCACACAGAAAGCGTGAATTTGACACATGAAAACACCATAGTAATTAATTATTTAGTTGATTATATTGGAGATCTGTAGTGTGAGGGGTAAGAAGCCTCATTGCTTCAGAATAGATATTGTAGGAACAAGCTGTGAGCTTGATACAGGAGAAACGTTAATGATGTATAGTAACTCTTACTAGCATGTTACAGGTTTCAGCTTGGATTTCTGAAGCTGTTGTTAACGGGGAAATGGAGGAAGCAGCTTTCAGCATTGTCCTGCATGCTAACAAACAGTTGAGGCTAATGGTAGTTTTAACATGGCTATTTAAATTTGGTGTTCCATTCGAAGCCTGGGCATTGCGGAATTCTATTCATTCTGGAGTGTTCTCTGACTGGACAGTGCCCCTGCTAAATGAGTTTGCAAACAAGACTTGCCTGTGGCTTGATGATGGCTACTTGGCAGATGCCACAAGATGGCATTTTATTCTGATTTTTTCGTCCTTCAGCCCTGGTACACTGTCCTTTCTGCCATGGTATTTCTTAAGATCTCTGTTTTTATCAAACTTAGGAATATTACATGAAAGATTATGAAACTCTGCATGATTAAAGCTCAGGCAAGTATCAGAAAATTCTGTTACTTTTCCCTTCCCAACGTCTTCTGCTACAGATACCATTAATAAAAAGGAGTATCTGTGCTTTGATTAGATGCATATAGAAATACCGCAAATGAAACTAGTATTTGAGCCATATTTATCTGCTAGCATTGTAGGTGATAGAATTAACATACCCCTAAGATAAATACCAAAAATGTTGAGGCCTACAAGTCCTGAGAAAAGACTGCCATGCTAAAAAATTTGCAGGAAAGCTTAAAACTTAAATCATAGAATCATTTAGGTTGGAAAAGATTTTTAAAATCATTAAGTTCATTGTAAACCTAACACTGCCAAGTCCACCACGTGAACTTTGTTGCAGTGACAATGAATGTTAGAAATTATATTCACTTAACATTGGATGGTGGGTCTGGAAGTGTTTTTTAATTATACAAGCTTGCTGTTTTCTCCTTCCTCTATACCCTTATCCTTGTTATCATACATAATATAAGTACCTGTTACCTTGTCAAATATGACATACGTTTTTCCTAGATTGAAGAGGAATCAAATGGAGATTTGTTTGATATAGAAATCAATGTATCAGACCCCGAGAAAGTTGGTAAGTTCCTTGAGCATATTAAGTCAGATGATAGACTGTCTTATTCCATGAAGACTATTCTGAGATTTCGGCATGATTTCAGTTATCTTTTTTGCAGTTTTTATTGTCTAAATGGAAAGCTATTTAATGTATATATTGGAATAAAAAAATGTGTGGAGGGATTAAAATGACTTGGCCTAGCTTAAGTATCTTAATTTTCTTACAGGAGATGGCATGAATGCTTATATGGCATACAGAGTAACAACAAAGGTAACTAGTGCGACAGATATTTGCAGATAACTTTGTATCATAGCTGAGTAGATGGATCAGTAATTCATAACAATTTTTCTTTCTTTTTAAGACATCACTTTCCATGTTCCACAAAAATGAATTCTCTGTTAAAAGAAGATTCAGTGATTTTCTTGGCTTGCACAGCAAATTAGCAACAAAGTACATGCATATTGGTTACATTGTGCCTCCAGCTCCAGAAAAAAGTATTGTAGGTAAGTGTAGTTCCTGCAAGGATGAATTTAAGAATGACAGTTAAGTACTGTAATACAAATTAAGCATTTTAATATATGTTGGGCTTCATAAATAATTTTCTGCACAAATATTACTTACTGCTTATCAGGTAGTCCAAACTGTTAAATATTCTTCCTGTTCTGTATTTTTAAAAAGTTCCGGTTAAATTGGAAAGATATGTAGTGGCCTCTTCCTAACTCAGACCAGCATGGATGATAAGAACGACATTTGCCTTAATACATGGCCTTCTGTGTCTTATCTATTGTTCGTTCTTCACTGTTACCCTTTAAGAGCTGATTAGTCTATCAAAACAAAGACGTTAAATGAAAGTTTATTTTTAACTTGTGCTGTTATCAGTTGCCTGCAATATACAGAGCTTCATACATACTCCACCTCTCTAATACTTCAGTCTGTTTCTTTTGGTCATGGCGAACACTAAAACCTTTGGTTAATTCTTCAAAGTTTAAATTCAGTAAAACCCTTCTGAATGTTGCTAGTCTTTGAAAATCAAATCCTTTCTCCAGGATGCATGCCTGATACATTGAAGCAACTTATTGAAACCTTACCAGCTCTATGTAGAAGAGGTTCTTTCAAAATAACTGAACATTTAACATAGTAAAACCTGCTGAAGTCTTTTGGCTTACCCATATAGAAAAGTGATTGGACTCTAGAACACCGTTTTGATAAGTAGGGAATGGCAAGTCTTTTTTTCAGTATAGTCTGTACAGCTAATCAGAGCAGCAACTTTTCACATAAGTAGGACTAGGCAGACTGAGTAGATGTAGGCAGCAGAAAGCTTGGGAAAATCATGCTTTTAATTCTGTGCAAAAGCAACTGCATTTTTTAGTCTATAAGACTGAAAATTTTATCTGAATTTTGGTAGCTCTTGAAAGTAATGTATGATTCTGTAATAACCAATTTTTCATGTAACAAAAATAAGTAATTACCAATGTTAACAAGACTTAAAAGATGGAATGAGGCTTCTAGTCATGTGCTTTGAATGATACAACATTTAAGGCATGCGTCAGTGTGGAATTACATGAAATGTAGTACTTGCATCAGTCAAATTCATCTGTAAGACAAAGCTTGGCCTGGATTTTGAGGTACCACTTGAACAAAACCAGCATAGGTATTGATACACCTGGAAATATGTAAGTGGTGGGACTTACTGCAGTGTGAGCAAGCACTGGCTGTCACTTCAGATTCTTGTATACAGACTTTGTTAAGCTACAGATAAGTTGGGGGAACTCACAGATTCTGTAGGACATTTTCTAAAGAGCATGAAACTCCTGCTTTAAACTTGAACTTCAGTGCACAGGTAGTATTTAGTTCTGTCCAAAAATATGTAGTCCAAACATTTATAATTCTGGAGAGAAGAAGGGATTCTAGGCTGATTTAAAATGAGGCATCTTAAAGCAGAGAGCTGATAAAACAGCTGAAAGTAAGATGACATATTGTGTTTATATCACGTGTTTATTTTTAAAAGTCCTAACACTGATTGCATGATATTTCATATTATGCAGTGTGTATTACACATAACTCCTTGGTGTGTTCATTCTGTTACACTGTTGATAACACCCGGAGTTTTAAGGTCTGACTTTATTTTGGTGATGGGTGGGAGAGGCTGGCATTTCAGAACTTTAGCCACAAATTCAAGTGGTTAATTACTGACTGTGAAAGGAGATAAAATTGAGTCAGTGGTGAACTAGAGCTGGTCATTCATCCAGACTGCCTCATTACTTATGTATGTGTATTTGAAAATCATGTTTTCTGTTTTTAAGAAAATAATTTATGAAGTTATGAATCCTGTCCTGGAAAGGATTAGAGGAGTGCTTGGGCTACACAAACTGCTTTTACACTTGCATTTAAATAGGGTTATAGTAGCAGAGAAAGAAAGCTGACATGATATCTAGAAATAACTGTCAATATCACAACTTAGCAATTCCTCATACTGGTCATTTGAATTCATATTCAGTTTCTTCTCTATGAACTTTTGTTGCTATCATATGTGAAGGATTTTTTTTTATTAAACTACAGCATTTCATGCTTTCAGTAGTGGAATATTAATGAATAGTAATACTCTAATGCAAAAAGATGAGGCATGTGAGTTACCTCACCTTGTTTGAATATTTTAAGTCTTGTATGTAGACATACTTGATTTTACAGATAAATTTGTGGATTTACAGTTACATTACACTGTGTAGCATACCTTTGAAAAAAATGCCGATCAGATTTATTTTCGTCATGTTACAGAGAAGGGAAAAACTAAGGCTTCACTGAGAGGTTAAGGGTCACTCCTTGTTCCTGTAAGGATGCTGTTTGTCCCCTCCGTGGGTTACTGTGTGAAACTTCTAAAGCCAGAAGGGAGATCGGGTGAGGAACAATTTTGGGAACTGTTGACCTAGCAGGTCAAGGAGTACATATTCAGAATCTCAGACTTAGAATTTTTAGCTGGAGAAACACAGAACTAACAGAGCAGGAACACATTACAGGTAGAAATAAGATGTTTGGTCTGTATCATAACATACCTCTTCTGTGTTTTGGGAAATAAGAATAATTACAAATGCTTAGTGTTTCATGGTGTTTTTGATAGGTCTCAGGTTCCTAAACTCTCTGAGTTTAGGCCTTTAGCGTGAACAATACTGACCTCAGTCTGATGGTTTTAGTGTTCAGTTGCTGAGATTGAATGTATTTCCCATACCATGATACATTAATAACTGGCTCCCCATCATAGTTTTTTGGCCACTCTTGGCTTGGGCAGAGGAAGCAAATAAAGCTGCATACATTTTATTCTGTTAATTTTATTCTCCATTCAATCTGTAGTTGTTCATATGCTTCAGTATTTTCAGAGCTGGCTAGTTTGCCTTAGTTGACTATAAACTTCTTAGTTTTAGAACTTAAAAAATAATAACTTAAAATATTGGTAATAAGCTTACCAATTAATCAGCTTATAACCTGAGATTTCTTTTCCTATTCTGCTTTATTTGAATAACTGTTGTTGTCTTCTGAAAATGAGTGACCAGTAAAACTCTGGTGTTAGATTGACTTCATAAATGCAAACTAAACTTGTTTTGTGTAACTTGTAGTCACAATTAATATGTTACAGGAAATTGTGTATTTCACAGAGCTACTTCCCACAAAACCATGCAGCATGCAGTATTGATGTTTTTTCTGTTTCTGTCTAGTGTTTTTCATTGTAATTTGACTTAGATACATAAACTTAGGTGAGCTTTATCTTCTAATCACATCACTTATGTTAATGAATTATTTATGATAAAATAAAATCAATATGATGCCATTTTCTTCAAAGGCATGACCAAGGTTAAAGTAGGCAAGGAAGATTCTTCATCTACTGAATTTGTAGAGAAAAGAAGAGCAGCTCTAGAAAGGTAATGTATGTATTTAACCAAAACTTGTTTAGCCTCAGAATTACTTGTAATATACTGCATGGGTGCTGTAATTGGGGTCTGGGCCGTGTGTACTTAGATGGATTCTAGAGGCTGTATGCAGCTGCCAAATTTTTGTGTAGAAATTGAATAATTCCTGTTGATAATGGGAAATGTAGCCTTATTCATAGAGGGGATGATTGCTGACTCCTCAGACTAGTTAGTGCTTAAGATTACAGAGATATAGTAAGTAAAACTTCATCAGCTTACATAGGCATTTTGGGTTTAAGGAATTAAGGCACTTCAGCAGTATATCCGTTCCATAGAAAATCAGCTGCTGGGCAGGGAGACTGGTGAAAGACCTTCAGTCATTTCAAAGTAAAATGGCCTTCTGACAACTTACAGTACATGTGTGTGACTGGCTGAATTTTTGCGTAAGAGATACTGGATCTCTGTCACCCTCTGTCACTTGGTACACAACTAGTACTGTTCAAATATTTTTGCCGTAGAAGGGTACTGTAACTGATAACGCTGCATCAGTTTCCCCTGTTGACATGGCTAGTAAAGCTTTTATAAAATAACTGGTAGAACTTACGCAAGTATACAGCCTTAATTTTGGTATGATTTTATAATATGCCCATTGCTGTGATGCAGTTGAATCATACAAGAACTATATACCATATAACAGTTTCAATTAAACTAGAAAATTAACAAGTCAAAGGTTTTAGATTGTGTGTTGCAAGACCTATCTAACAGATAATGTATGAAGCTCTTAAACTTCTGGAATTCCAGAGCCAATCTTAAACAAAAAATATCTCTTCATAATCCCATTGCTAATATCTTCCATTTCCTGAGTAACAGAAGAACGTTTGAAATTCTACTGAGCCTCAAAATACTGATGCATTGGTCTCAGCTGTCTGGTATGGAAAATTGACTTACAGCTTAACATTTGCCACTTAAAATTCCATCTAGAAGTTACTGAGGTTGTTCTGTTGGTTGGAGCAGAACTGTGGAACACATTCTGGTTATACAAGAAGTGTATTGCTAAAAGTGTGGTGCTGTGAGATATGAAAACTTGGAGTAACAGCCAGAATTAGAGTAATTGGGCTTAGATAACTAACTGAACAGATAACTCCACACACAGCTTTAGGTCTCTGTAATATAGATTACTAGTTTCACTTTTGGTTGCTTGCTGGAACAGAAGTAGAATTAGAAAAAGTTTAATTCACAAGCTTGTGTGCATGTTTTAAGTGCTGCTTTTTCATTTATTTGTTAAAGGAGTTACACCAGTATACCACTTCTAGTGGATGTTAGGACTCCTCCTGTACTGAGGAATGGACTCCTCTGGACTTTTGACAATGCTGGGAAAGCTTCATAGCATATTCCACTTGTTTTTACAGAAAGACTATGAATATCTTATCTGGCAAGGAGCTTTTTTTTTTTTTTTTTATGCCAACTTTAGCTGACACTTTCTTCAGGATCAAAATATTATTAAAAATTACATACCTACCAAGGTGATCAAATTATATTTAGCGGCAGTGATTCTGCTGCCTTTGCCTAAAGCTGAGGAAAATATATTAATGTTCCCCAGAAAGTCAGACCAAAGAAATCTGCTTCAATTTGCTCTTTTTTGAATGGAGAACTATGGGGAAGGTGGGCAGAAAAGCAAGGTTCCTTGGTAGTTGATTTCACTAAAATTGATGCCCTAAATAGTGAACATACATACTGCAGGTCTGCTTGCCAGATGTCCTGAAGCGCATGTTCAGTTGTCTCCAGTGAAAATGTTAGAAGTCTCCCTTGGAGAAAAGGGTGTTCTCTAGCAGCAGATTTCTAAAGAAAAATCTCGTTGACTCCTTGTTACATTAACTTCAACTTGTAAATGCTACTGAGAATAGAATGCAAGTGTAATGTATAATTGTTTACTAATTTTATTTGCATATTTTCATATTTGATATATATAACTGCTTACATAATTAATGTATAATTAGCATATACTTAATATGTTTATTAATTAATTTTATACTAATGTATATGATAGTTCCACTGCAACCCTTAGGTTCTTTAAGAATTAAAATAAGGGTCTGGCAGCCATACCTAATAGATGATGGAGAAAATACACTACATTTACAGTATCAATATACTCAGACTTTCAGTTAAAAGTCCCAGCCCACATGACTTTCTAGGACAGTTTCTAAGCAATGTCTGAGTTTAACGGGGATGTTGTGGTACTTTGCAGCTGAGGCTTAAGCAAAGCTAAAGCTTTGCAAAGAGTAGAGTATGCCATTTATAGTATTCTGTCACTGCATATTAATTAGCAGATCACTGATCATATTCCTGTGATCTTTTGATTTACCTGATATAAAGCATTCATGTAAATGTCACACTTTGTGTTACTACATAATGTTAAAATCAGTTATGACAAATTTGTAACAGTCTTTAGTGAAAGACAAACTTGCAGCAGTTTTTAGGGGAAGAATCTTCATGAAATTTCTCTCTTCAACCTATATTTTTTCAATCAACAGTTTTTAGGTCTAAGCAGAAACAGAAAAATTGTAAAGAGAAAGGAGCTGCACTGATTTATTTTTTGTTTGTTTGCAAGTGCACAACTCCTTTAGAACTAATGTGGGTTGAGGGCATTAGTCTAGGCAGCAAATAAATAGTTGATGCCTGGAACATAATCAACTCGCTTCTCCAAGATTTCCTTTAATTCTGTAACAAGTCAGCCAGAATTATCTGTAACAACAACAAAAAAGTACACATGAGCTTGTTGAAGCATTCTTGTACAGTGCAGTGGACAGGCTTTTTATGGCATAAATTGGCTGTTGTTAGAGGAGGAAGACTTCACTCAGCTGTTGAAAATAAGAATTATAGTATTTTACCACTGTGTAACATATAGTTAGGGCAGATCCCACCTTAAGGAGTTTCTGGTGTAAACAAACTGTGTTAGAACCACTGCCTGCAACTTTGGTGTGTTATGTTGTGGTGTGGAGTGCATGGGGCTGCATTACTTTCAGTCAGAAGTTCCAGGTTTTGTGGCAGTCTTACTGGAGTAGGGCTTCAGTGAACATTTCAACAGCTTAGTGGTCCTAGCTTGTAACTGGGTAGGACCTAGCCCAAGCATTTGTTGGAGGAAAGTGACAGAGTGCATAAATATGGTTTGAAGAGTCAGTAGAGAGGTAAAGGATTGAAGGGGCTTGGAGACTGAACTATCATCTGATCTTTTAGAGGTGACTTTGAAAAGTGTTTTGATAATGAGGGAGGTTGTGTACCCATTCTTTAGGTGGAGGATACTTTTCAATGCTGTCAGGCACATTAAATCTGTTTTGTTGTCTAATATTTTGATTGTTAAAATCATAGGTATCTACAACGAACGGTAAAACACCCAACCTTGTTACAGGATCCAGATTTAAGACAGTTCTTGGAAAGTTCCGAGGTATTTAAGTTCTTTGAAGTTTTCCTATTTGTTTGTAGATACAGTAACCTAAAAAACAATATATTCTTTTTGTATTGAGACCTAATCCCATAGATTTATATAAAATCAAATCAAATTGTACCCTTTGTGGGGCAGAATGGCAGAGGCTACTTAGGTAATGGTGTGCCTCTGCTTCTGATAAAAATTAGAGTGGCAGTGATCGAAACTATTTGCTATTCCGTGACTTCTCAAGCAGGTTGGTCTGTCCAGTTCTAGATTGTGGAAGTGAGTCAAGGCTGCCATACATGGTGAAAATCCATAACTGATAGTACTGATTGTTAAGTTAGATCAAGAATGAAACTGGCTTGGAAGCAGCTCTCTTGTATGTATTTAGGAGTCCAGCTTGAGGTTTACTGGTAGGACGATGTGAAAATGTTAGCAATGCTGTGGCCAGGCTAGGTGTTTTGTGAGTGGAGGACTTCAGCCACCCATGCTATCAATCTGGAACCTTTCATAATACTAAATATAATGTTAAAGCGAATGTAATACCTATTTATAAATGTGCATAGTGGATTCACTGTAATACTGAACTGTCTTTTGGCCAATGTCAATATCTTAGTTATACTAATAAGTCACAGAGACCTCACTACTGACAAAAGCATCATTGATAAATAACTTACAGTGGATTTGTCAATGCTGCTGACAGATAAAACTTCACATGAAGGGTAAATGGTCTGACATAGGGGCCACCTTGTATGGCATATTCAGACTAGCCTGAATAATAATATCAATTAAATTCAGAGTTTGTTAACTTACTCCTGAGGATTTCTAAGTACCTAAGCAAATACACAGTTCTCTTGATATGTATGAGGTAGGTTTTGAAATCTGGCCTATGCTGAAAAGCAAAAAGACATCAACCTTTTATAATCAGCACACAGTGCAAATCTTGCATTACAATTAAATGTTTTACAGAATTTCTTTTGGCTAATTTGGTGTAAATCTAAGCTTTTCTATTCCTGTAGTGGCATTTGTTTTCTGTAGTGTATAGGTGGCTAGTGAGGACCTTTGGCTAGTTCATAATAACTTTGGAGAAGTGGATTGTTTGTTCCATTTAAATGTAAAGATGTAGAAGAAAAGTAAATAGTCTGTATTTTTAAGTTTTCCTCTTGAGAATGTAAAAGTAGTAAATCTGAGAAATTAGATTCCACTATATTGAAACACACAGGAGTAAAGAAAACACTATATCCTTTTCTTTTTCCCCCTTGGTGCCCAGTTAAACCTCCATCCTTTTAACCAGTCTGTTTGCCCTTATTTGTCATTCAATTCCAGCTGCCGAGAGCGGTTAACACCCAGGCTCTGAGTGGAGCAGGAATATTGAGAATGGTGAACAAGGCTGCCGACGCTGTCAACAAAATGACAATCAAGATGAATGAATCGGATGCAGTAAGAGCTGATTTTTCAGCTTGAATAATGAGACGAATTAATGAGCCTCAACAATTGCATTTTAAAGCTGTAGAAGTAGAAAATGGGTTATTAATTTGCTTATTGGCTTGAATTCGTAGCTGTATCAGTTGACCACCCTGGCAGTACCTGGATAATTTGCTTCTTTAAAACCAGAAATGTTGTTGGTAATCTAATTTGTGATGCTTGACTCTTTCATCTTTTGTCAGTGGTTCGAAGAAAAACAGCAGCAATTTGAGAATCTGGATCAGCAACTTAGGAAACTTCATGCCAGTGTCGAAGCATTAGTCTGCCACAGAAAAGGTAACTTTACTCTTACGTGGCTGCATGAACTTTAGGAAATGGTGATGAAACGGAGCTTAGTGTGTCAGAGCTCTTAATTAGTTAATTGAGTTACACAGTATATTTTAATGCAAAAATCTTCTAATTGTGTCTTTTAGTTTAAACTGCTCTAGCATTTTTGTATACCTGCTTTTAATCTTACTTTAACCAGAATATCTGTCATTCATAAAGTAACTATATTGATTTAGCATCATTTTTTAATTATTTAATAAATCAATAAATTATGGTATTAAATGAGATTTAATACCATACCTAGCAAGTGATTCTGCTACAGGAAACATTCATAAATGTACCTCTAGGTCACGAGTCATTTCCTTCTGAACAAAAAGTGGCTGCATAAATCCATTTAAACATTTTTTGGATTAGTATTGCTCTGTTAACTGAGTTTAAGTGCTTAAACAGATATTTACTATTCTTAATTTGGTCCACATAACTATACATCATCAAGCTAGTGTTAAGGTAAACTCTCTGGAAAGATGAGTAGTCTAAGAATATCAACTTTTGGTTTGTTTACTTTAGAGAGAAGCAAAGCCAGTAAGCTTGTATTTTCATCACCTGTACTGGTCTTTTGTCAAAGCTGGCTTTCCGTCAGATGATTTAAAAAAAACCACAAACAACCAAAACACCTAAACTTTGATTTGTATTTCAAGGAAGACTGTAAATGTGCCACCTGACGCTAGTGTATTACGTTAAAATATGGTGTCACCCTTCAGCTTTCTTGTAACTCTATCAGGAATTCCTCTCTGTAGTAAAAAATCTTTGGCCAGATGTCCTCAAGACTAAAGAGTATTTTAAGAAGTAAAGGAAAATGGGAGGTTTTGTTTACTGTTGATTTGGCGCCTGCTCACAGATCTGAAGAATTGTTTATTGTTTTTTTAGAGTTGTGTCTAAGTTGTAAAGGTTTTAAGTATCTGAAGACATTTTGCTTCTACAAACATTTGTGGTGTTCTGATGCTTCCACAGAAGCAGCATGGTTGCAAACAAACCTGCACTTTTATCCTGAAGTAATTTGGATTAAGCATTTATTCAGAGGTCCTTCATAGGACTTGAACTTTGTACAGGACGACTGACATGGGATTTGGTGAGACAGTTGCCCTAGTATTTCTTAATAAATAAGCTCAAAACTTTACCTTCATAGATGCCAGCCATACTGGTATGTGAGGGGTTTTTTTTTTCAAGTCATGTCAGAATGTGGCAATACATTACAGTATGCACAGTTAAAGGTACTTCAGTCAATTAAAACAGTCCAGCAGAAATACAGTTCCACTTACGGCAGTGGCGGTTTTGTGAAATAGTTGGGTGTTTTCCCACTTTGAACTCCTGTGGTGTAGACCTGTTAAAATTGGTTTGATTTTGCTCTGTAGGTGACTTGGCTTTTGTTTTGTGGGCCTGAGTTTTCTCTGAACCAGGCAATATAATGCTGAAGTGACAGTTTTTCCCCTGTCTTTTGCTAGACAGAGTAGGCATGACATTAACAGGCTCAGCAAAACGTTTACTGTTGGAGAGGTTTTTTGGAAGCAGTTTTTCTCCTAAATGTGGTTTCATTGTGATCTCCTTGTGTATTATCATAAGCTTGAGGAAATACAGCTTATATTTTTCAGTTGGTGAAATTAGGGTTGAAATAGGGCAGAGGTCTCTCCTCCACTGATCTGTGCTGCAGAGTAATATTACGAATTATCTGAACTGTACTGAGCACTACTCCTGTATTTCAGAGCTTTCAGCCAACACAGCTGCCTTTGCTAAAAGTGCTGCCATGTTAGGTAACTCTGAAGACCACACTGCTCTATCTAGAGCTTTGTCTCAGCTTGCGGAGGTTGAGGAGAAGATAGATCAATTGCATCAAGAGCAAGCTTTTGCTGATTTCTATGTGTTCTCAGAACTGCTTGGTGATTACATTCGTCTCATTGCTGCAGTAAAAGTGAGTACTACTAGAAAAAAATACTGATTTTTGTACTTGAAGTCAATTCCTCAACATGCGGATTTAGGGTAAATGAATGTGCGTGTTTGCACATATTGTAACAGTTAAGATAAAGTTTTTGCCTGAAATTCTGAGTAAAATGAATGCATCCATGATCAGTTATTCCAATGATAAAAATGATTGTGAAGAAAAATGGGAATGGATTAATAAGATCCAGACAGAATGTAAATGGTGAATATCATCTACTTCAAGCAGTACCAATTGTGCACAGTGTTTGGGGACATCATACACTACTGTGTCTAAGGACATTGTACTTGTTTCTTTCAAGTTACTTATTTTTACAGTATACTCATAGTTTTTCAAGACCATAATTTGGCTGTAGCCAATAGTTTCTGTAAATAAGAAACAAATACAATTTGTATATTTAATTAATAAAAGAAAATATTCAGTGTTGGCGTAAGTCATACTGCACAGCATGATTAGTTTTTTTCGTGGGAAGAGCTTTTCATGAATTTTATCCAGAAATACCTTTGAACTTGCCAGATTGTTGGGAGCGTGGGGTTTTTTTACTTTTTAAAAAAAATATGTATAGTTTAACGCTGCTACCTTAGTCCCTTCCTAACAAAAATGTGTTGCTGAATATGCATGTAATCCATGTGCATGAAAAGTTGGCTAGAATCTGTATTTAGAGAAGTATTTGCATAATAGAGCAATTTGAAGTGATTGTTTTGGTAGTGTTTTGATGAAATGAGAAACATAAAATGGTTTGGGGCACTAAAGTGTCTGCTCTGAAAAGGCTTCTTAATACCCTGTTGTTTGTGGAAGATGTTGAGGTCTGCAAGCATGCTGTCAAATGAAATGCAACCAGAGATGTAGTAGGCACAGTGAGGTTTCTTTTGAGTACGTCTGTTCCAGCTTTACCCAGCATTACCTTTTCCTGGTAAGGAATTTAGATAGCTCTAACAATTCCAGTTGTTTGTCTGTCCTTACAGGGTGTGTTTGATCATCGAATGAAGTGCTGGCAGAAGTGGCAAGATGCTCAGGTCACTTTACAAAAGAAACGTGAAGCTGAAGCAAAGCTCCAACTTGCCAACAAACCTGATAAATTGCAGCAAGCTAAAGATGAGATAAAAGAGGTAATGTTATCAAATGTTATTTTGGAGGTTAGACTTTCTGCATTAACTCATTCATTCTGCATTAATGCACTACTTTATACCATTTTTATTTATAAATCACTTACTCATTTGCTGTGTTTCATATTTACCGAAATTGTTAAAAGGAATTTATTTGAAATATTAAATGTGTGCATTTTTTTGTCGTAAGATCTGTAGGGCAGTTAATACTGTCTCTACGGAGTCTGGGAGATGGGAGGAGGGAAACATGGACAAGTTAAGTAATGCTTTTAACTGTTAACAGATTGCTTGGGTAGGCAGAAGGGCATCTCTTGGCTTCTAAATCTAAAATCCAGTTAAGACGACTAACGGAGAACTGTTCCCATGTTTTGCTTAATTATGCAGCGTATCTACCCATATATATATATATATGTATGTATATATGGTGTAACTTCAGTAAAAATAAATTAACATGTTGAAGTGTCATAATTTATACACTTTTTCTATCATGCTTCACTAAGGAAATTGAAGAGGTAGGACAACTTAATTATTTAACATTAATGCATTCTAATTATGCACCAGTATTCTCTCATTAAATAATGGGAGAAAATCATTGCACATTTCAAGCTGTCTTAAGCAGTTAATTTGTTTGGCTTCCTCATTGGTCACTGACCACATGCTGCTTTGTTCTTTCTGCCCTCATATATTTTGCATATGGTATTGAAGTTACTCATTAACCTGGCTTTCTTTTTCTTAAAAAAGGCCTTTTTACTGGGAAAACTTTGTGTCACTCTTTGTGACCACATTCTTGCTGGTTGCCTCTCGACGTCACCCGTTCATCCACAATACAAGTGAGCTGGTAGTCCTTGTCAAAAATACTTCCTGAGTATTGGAAGTAGTAGGAAATACTCTTTCTCAGTCCCAATATGAAAAGAATTAATTACGTTGTTTCTGAAGGATTTATTTTTCCTACTTTATTGGATGATTAGTGAAGGTTGTTAGTAAACCCACAATTTGAATGTGCTGATGGAAAGTTAGTGCTGCCGTTGAAGTATGATCAGAGTTGCTGAACTCTGTAATACTAGTACTTCTGGCAGAGATTTTGCGAAGTGGAAGCCTACACAACTTGAGCTTCATCCATGACAAAAAGCATGTTGCTTTTTGCAGATAAAGGGCCAAAGAACAGTCCTAGAAATAAGTTAGGGAATAACGAGAAATTCTCTGTGTCAGAAACTCTTAAGATGACAGGCTGTTATCCATTGATAATTCATCAAATATGTGGCACTTGGGCATGATGAAACTTGGATGTTGGATCCATTTAGGCCTGTAGAAGCTTTCACTGAAGTCTCAGGTACCTCTAGTTGCTGTGGTAAGAAGGCACAGGCAGTCTTAATCTGTGTTTTCCTTGGCTGAGTTTTGTATTGTTTCAGCTGTCTAATAACTCCTCGTGTTGGTCTTCCATGAAGGACATCATGTTATGACTTACACATTACGAAGCTATGCAGACAATAAGGGGACTCTCAATAAATATAAACTAAAAATATAAATGTGTAGATATTTATTAGAACATAGATGATGTTCGTCTCCTATCACAGTAGTAACTTGACACTGCACCACAAAATGCTTTTGTTGAGTAAATAGTACCACTGGATTGCTAACGGGAATATGTTATATTGAAGTATGTTGCTTCCCTGCTGCCTTTTTCTGAGGAAGATCGTTACTGGATATATTGGCTCCCATTACTCAGTTACAATGTTGAGATGAACAGATACAGTTGCCTTTTAAGTATTTCTTAGCCTGCATGCGTTGGAAGTCTGGGGCTGATAGCTTTTTTTCACAGTCTTATCTACCCAGCTAGCTTAGATTTCACGATATAATAGATGTGTAAAAGCAGTTATAAGATAATGTAGATTATGATCTCTTATTGTGTAGCTGAATGTCTTTTCCCATAAACTAAGGAGAAACATAACCTAGTGTCATGTATTGTTACATGAATACCACACTCCCAATATGGCAAAACACCACAAGCAACATAACTTCCTCTGAATTTTCCTTTTGTGTTCTCCTTACCTGCAATAACTTTTCTATTCCTGCTTTCTGTGAAAACAGTTCCCACTGAACAAGGAAAGCATGTGCTTTGGCTTGGTTAAGTAACATGCATTCTGACTGGAAAGCCAATAAACATGTCGTTAGTAGCCTGCCATCTGCAACAGAAGTATGATAGAGATAACCATACACTTGATCATAGACAGAGATGAAAATTTAATCAACTCTTTCTGGGATTAGGAAAGTATAGGGAACTAACTTTTGAGAAACTCTCACACACTTGATTGGACAGTTAGTCACAGAAAACTTACAGGTTTAGATTCCTCCTATAGCAATGTTTGTAAATGGGTGGGTAAAGCTTTCGAGGTCCTTTCTGGATTCTAAAAAATCCTTAAAAAAATGTTAAGTGTTCCTTAATAGCAATACTAAGATATTTTTACCTTTCATCTATAGATAGCATTACCTTAGAGATACCATTGTTCTAACTGATCTGATGACATCCTATTACCCAATCTGTTACTTTTAAGTTATTATTGTAAGACTTTCCCTTAAGTATGCAAAAAACCCCAAATAGGTCTTTTTCAGCTCTTGAGGGACTATCACTAATATACTAAAAAAGGTTCAGATACTGACTGACTGAATGGAGAACACAGTCTTAACTCTGTATGTCTTTCCTTTGCCAGTGGGAGACAAAAGTTCAGCAAGGGGAAAAAGATTTTGAACAAATCTCCAAAACCATTCGCAAGGAAGTGGGAAGATTTGAGGCATGTATAATTTTGTCCAAGTAAATAATAGTCTTAATTTAGATAATATTGACATTCCAAGTAAAATTGGTTAAGAGGTTAATATGCTATAATTTATTTATTAACAGAAGGAACGAGTGAAAGACTTTAAAACTGTTATTATCGAGTACTTAGAGTCATTAGTGCAAACACAACAGCAGGTAAGATAAATTTTAAGTTTTGTACAAGTTAATATGTTCTATATTAGGTTAGTTTTAAAAAGGCAGGCTTTAAGTATAGCAATTTCTAAAACATAAAGAACTACTTCTAGCCTGTACTGTGTTGGAGAATAACATAAGTGTTTGGAATTTCCCAGCTATTGCTGTGCTCCTTTACACAGCTCTGATTCAGGAAATCAAGGGAGAAGCTGCCTTACAGATATGGGCGAGTGGAGGGTCTTACCTTCTTCTGAAACTGAATTAATACTTTAACTTACAGATTGGAGTAAATTGTAATGAATACGTACTTAGACTTACTGAGGAGACTTGAATGCTTAAATATTTAGTGCTCTTTTTAAAAAGTATATAATATTACTGAATACTGTAAAACAGTTTCCAATGATTTGGAAGTAGGTCCTGTTCCCAGAAGAGTCTGGACTCTCTCCTTTGCTTATGCCATGAATATAACCCTGTGGCTTTGTTTAATTAAAAAGAAAAAAAAAAAAAAAAGGTGGTACCCTTAGAGGTAAGAATAGCAAACTGAGCTTACAAAAACTTCTGTGTAACTATTCTGTAGCATTGTGTTCAATGTGTGGTAAAAACTCTGTTGCTGTAAGTAGAATTGTGTATTTATTACTTTTATTTTTTCTTGCATTATGTAGTAATGTGATATGTAATATGAAGCACCTGTGTTCTTACTTTGTCGGGTGGGGACAAGTTTACCACAAGAGAAGGAAGATCCGTGTGTTTTCTTTTCCAACATTTAGTACTTATTATAATGTTTTTCCCTTCTCTTCAAGCTAATAAAATACTGGGAGGCATTCCTACCTGAAGCCAAAGCCATCGCCTAAAAGAAAAATACTCCAAATGACAAGACAGTCTGGATGTTTATCCTGGATAAAACTAAATTCCACAGTGAAATCACTTTAAATCATCCAAATAAACCACTATATATTTTACAAATTAACATGTGGCTTTTTTTATATACTACAGCATTTTATTAACAAGCTGCATGTCCTGACCCTCTTTGAAGTGGACTGTGGCATGATGTTCTGCAATACATGCTGAATTGAACACTATTGTGTCTTAATACTTGCACTAAAATGTGCACTGCAAGGCCAGAAAGCTGATATTTTTGTTCTTTACAATATGAAGTTCTGTAGTATGTTTACCTGATCTTTATGAAACAAATTTAATTGCATCGATTGAAGTTCACTTAAACATTCCTGTACAAAATCATGTTTTTGTGATTACAATAATAAAGGGATGTACCTTGTGAAACATTAAACATTTCTGTCTGTTTTGTGTCTGTAGGTATTTGCTAATGTTCTTAGAAGTAGCATTTAGAACAAATTGAGATCATATCAAAGGCACAAACAACACTTAGTAAAGAATGCTGGAGATGGTATTAAAGGTCCACAAAGAGGTATTGGTGATAAACTGTTATGGTTTTTAATTCTGAATCTCTTCTTTACAAGTGTTCTTTCCACCTGAAGTTATCGCTGCGTTGGTAAACTGTAATGCATTAATACTCATAGAGTCAAAATACTGATGCTTGGGCAAAAGACAGGCAAAACCAGAAGTGTCTTCCAAGTGTTTTACAAAGCTTCTGAGGGGTTAAGATCAACTGCATGGTCAAATACCGGTGTCCTAGTGGACTGATAAATTTCATCAGTTGTCTTAAATGGTCTCAGGATACAAAAAGAAAAAAATCTTGCAATAATTCTGGTAATCGAGGAGGAAGAAATGTAGGTAATTCAGCTGAGTGCAAACTAGTTGTAAGGGCTACCATTCCACTTGGATTTTCATGAGTAGAAAACATATTTGTAGGAACTGGTTATATGGTTGTATCTTTTATAAGAAATCAAAGCAGCTAAACGTTTTCTGAAATACACAATATAAACCTATAACATGCTGCCCTGTCATTTCTAATGACACACAGTGCTTGTCAATCGCATGTACTAATATTAAGATATTTTAGACAAACATTAATCATGTAAAATACAAGAGAAGTTCTTGCTTTCAGTTAATCATAAGACTGCAGGATAAGCCCCTGAATTTGTATTGTTTGTGGTCAAGCATAAAGAAACACCCAATACTATTTCTGAACAAAATGGCAACCTAAATTCAGGTGGAAGTTCATACACTGTGATTTATGCAATGAAATTAGTATAAACTTTCCAGGTTAGTGTTCCCTATTGTTTTCTGTACAGAACTCTGTTGGCTCAGTATTTCTAGGAATTTTCAAGAAAACTAGTACAGAAACGGTTGGTTTTTTAAATAAAAAATAAAATATCAAGCCTATATCAAGCATCTTTTTAAATGGTGAAAAGTTAAAACCTTAAGCTTTGTAGTATCTGTGCTTCAGTGTTTGTTAAATCATTTAGCTTGTAACTGCTTTTTGAAAAGCTCAAGTATGCAACAGGTTTGTGATGAAGAAATTGATCTAGGCATAACACTTGAGTAAGTGTTATGGTATACTTGACTTCGGCTCGCTCAGTGCTAATGAGAATTGACCAACAGCTCAATGTTAAATTTCAGGTTTGTTCCAGTGAGGGAGATAGTGGGTACTTCCAGAATTTAAGACTCAATGTGGACATGCAGAGCTGAAAATGGGCAAACACATACTTTCATGATCTTTTTTTTTTTTTTCTTTCAGTGATTTATCCAACTTTCTTAGCTCTCGATTATTTTTTTCTTTTTTGCTTCTGTTCAGGATTAGAATTCAGTTGAATTATGGATCACATTTCTTCTCTCTGTGATGAGAGAATAAGAAATAGCTTTCACATTAGTCTCCTAGCAAGGATTAGTGCAATTTTGTCTATGCTAGACAATTGAAAACAAGCGTTGTGTAGGTGGGTGTCTTAAAACAAGAAGCCTGTTGGAGAACAAATAGCATTTCTGGAGTTCGGTGTTAGAGAGGTTTGCTCATACAAAAAATTTGTGGTGGTTTTTTTGCATTACAAGGTTAATTTGAACAGAAGACCCAGATCAGCTGTCACACTTGGCTAGCATAAAACTCTTGTTTCAAAAATTTGTTTAATTTATTTTGCATATATTCCCCAACATTATGGAGATTGCAGAATTGCTTATCGTCTTTCCTAATACAATGAATGTCTGTATTGGCAGATGTTTCTCAAACCAAGTGAATGGAGGTGTTGCTGAACTATTTCCTCTGTGGAGCTCACTACAGAATCTTGTACTAACTTTAAGTGGTGTTTCCCTGAAACTCCCAAGCCAGTGTACCACTGAAGAATCACTAGCATAAACAAGATGAAAGTTTGCAAAATGGTGAACTACATCAGGAATAGTGTACAAAAGACAAAGTGCTAGTGAAGTTTAGTTTACATTTTAGGTTAAAATAATCTGTATATGTTTACAACAATTTTAAATCATCCCCATTCTTGTATCCATCATGTCCATGGTGCTTTTTGAATTAAAAATATATCATGTGGTGTGGCTCAAACTGAAGACTTTATTACCTCTTTCTTAAACTGATGTTCAGTCTATAGTAAGTCTTTGATTCTTTAGTCACTGTCCCTTTTCAAATGGAATATTCTGCTTCCCTATCAATTATTCCTTCTTTATTTCCCTCTGAAGGCCTCATATGAGAGTTTGTGTTTTGGCATCTCTGGAGTTCATGCCCCAGATATGTCAGTTTCAAATTTTGATGGAGATGAGCTGCTGACTAGTATATTCTGTGCATTTAAGTGAACAGCCAACATCCACTAAAATTAGATGGACAGTGAAATGATTGTCTTCAGAAAAAACTTCCACCTTAGAGTAGAAGGCTGTGTAATAATTTGAATTTCTTGCAAAACATGAGTCCATTACAACCATGTGAGGAAAAAAAAAATTGAAAATTCAAAGATGTAAGGAGCTGAAGTTCCATGTTGTTCAAAGTGTTACTTGTTATCTGCTAAGGGTCTTCCCTTTTTTAAAATTCTTGTGTTCCATTGTTGAATGGGGGGTGAACTTGCTAATAAGTAAAATAACTTCTTACTTCCCTGCTAAAACACTGCTTGCTTTTTTTCCAGATCAGTAATGAAATAGCTAACATAGGGAAGGGATATAAAATAATCAAAATCTGTTTTCTGTCATTAAGAAAGAGGTCTCAGAAGAGTATGCAACACAGCTTAAGCAAAATGCTTCTAGAAGGTTTTTTGTATTGAAATTAAAGTAAAAGAAATATGCAATGAAAATGGAAAGGTGAGAAAACACTTGAGTTAAACCATGTATATCTGTGATTTCAAGAGATCAAGATAAGAAAAGCACAAGAAAGAAGATAGCACAAATCATGAGAAAGGAAGTGCTTTATCTCAGCCTCAAGTCTGATGTGGAAGTTCCAGGGAAGGCAGGAACTCCAGCAGGGCAGAGGAGTGCTGCACCATATGAAAACCTGCAGTTATCTTACGTCATTCTAATGCATTGATTTTCCCCTCTCGCCCCACCCACCCATGTGCACAGACATTCCAGCTGTTCAGAAAACTTAAGTGCTTCGGAGCTCCAGCTTAGTGACTGTTAGAAGTACTGAGGTTTTTATATTATTCTGTGAACTCACATAGAAAACAACTGATCTACCCAGTTATGATTCCTGTCTTTTTTTCCAAGTGGTCTTGTGTGTACTTACCGACTGATGGAAGTGCTTTGGTGATGTTTTAGAAACAACTACAGCACTTTCAAAAAATGTGCAGCTGAATCTTGAGTGAAGAAGACGCGAACATCTTAAAAAGCAAATGCTGTTTTACTCAAAGTTTTATCAAGTATCTGTAGGAGTACGGTGACATGCAAGTTTGCTTAAAACCTTTCTGGTCTTTCTGGTAGCAACTGAAAAATTGGCAAACAGGTTGTGGTATTAAGGACTATCTCTTTTTTTTTAATCTGGTCTCTTGTTTTGATGTGTACATTACTTATCGCTTTGATTAGAATTTTTATATGCATTTCTTTGCCTACTTGTATTCTGGAAGCTAGCCATTCAGGAAGTCCTTGAATCATGAGGATTAGTGGAAACTGATCTTTCAGAGTTGCCTGTGTTCATTCCTTTTTCTCTGCTGTGAATCACTGTAGCATGACGAATGCTGAATCCTCCCACCCCCTGGATATTGTACAGTGATAACTTTGGGAAAAAATTAAAACAGAAGTGGCCAACAAAGCTGGCGGGGGGGACAGGGACACGGGGGGACAACAGGGGACGATGACATGGACAGGGATGGGACACAGATGGACATTTTCAAAAATATATTTCATTTTTAGATAGTCTGGAAGTTTGACTGAAAATGCCACATTCCTATTGAAGTGTTGTATACTTCACTGGTTAGACCTGATTCGAAACTGATGATTCTTAGTGTCTTTAATCGTGGAAGGTTAAGCTAGAGTCTAATAACAAGTATCAATTAAAACTGGACTATATATTTATTGATCTATTTTGCATCCTGGATCAAGTTAACTTAATACAACCCAAGATATGAATACTTTTAACAAACACCAGAATTGAAGACCAACACCCACAGTTCCAAGAGGACCTCTTGGGGCTGCTCAACGCATGAATTTGAAGGCAGCCTATGTAATTGTTATCAGCAGAGCTCAACCCTTTCATAGTTTTGCTTTTAAGATTACTAACTTGATTTTAATACACGTTACAGCAGTTCAAATCAAGCTACACTTAAAATGTAATCTTGCTTTGTGGGAATCATTGTATCATTTGTGCAATTAGCTTTCAAAAACAATCCTGGATGGTTTTCAACACATGTTGATAGCATCTTATGAATCAATGTTTCTTAAATTTTTGATCCTCAATGTATGAGATAGAAAGACAATCCTTGGCCAGTCAGCCATGTGAGAAATCCTATTTTTTCTTTAGATGTAACTTTACAGATTAGCCAACTAATGATGATATATTGTTCAAATTAAGTATTTAACATTCCAAAACATACTGATGTATTTGAATGCAGCTCACCATGTAATCTTCCTTGTTCCTCTTGGCTGATGCACAGTCAAAAGTTCCATTATATACTATTGAATCTGAAACCAGATTAATGTCTCAAACTTTTCTTTGTTAATAAGTTATATGATATTAGGGAGAAAAGTAGCTTTTTGAAATAATTAGTTATTAGATTGCAAACAACCACAAATAGTGCCCCTATCAAATTCTTCTGCTGGCTTCTCATCAGCATAAATGCATTATGGCATAAATGGTGTCATTAGACTGTTCATCCATTTTGTGTTAGGGGAGGAACAGAAACTAAGCTTAAAGACTAGAGTCTTAACCAGCAACTAACAGTAATGATAGCATGATAATTCTTCCCTAGCATGCCCACATTTACCAGACTGATTAGACTATCCTTATATGACCATTGGGATGGCTATAATGTATTTATCAGAGCATGCTTCAGGAGCAAATGGGATACCTTACTGACTCCCTTTAGTCATCGCTGTGTTCAGAGGCCGTGGTCCCTACAGCGAGAGCACACAGGAGCTGTAAACCTGTTTGCTCTTGTCACCACTACCACACGGCAGTGCTGGGACTATCCTGCTGGTCAACAGCAGTTGAGGACAGTAGCAGAGGAGCAGTGATGTGCAGAAACAAATGACTAAGGACTATTTTCCTTTGATTTCAGCTCATTTTTTATTATGTGTGGTCATTATTAGCATAGTGAACTAGTGTTAGTTTGTTTTAGTTCTCTTGGGTTTAGTCAGAAGCTTTCTATTTTGTATTGAATTCTTCAGGTTATATAGGTCTTTGTTTAGAGCAAAACATAATTCAATTTAGCTGGCAGTAAAACAAAGAGAAATGGAGGTGAAAAGAGCTTGTAAACGTTTTTTCCCCTGATGTTACTAGTCTCTAAGGAAGCAGATCAGTTTTCGGAAAACAGTTCAAAAAGATGATCTTGGAAACTCTGAGATAGTGTAACCATGGATGTCAAATAACAGTAGTCATTTGGTTTCTGTCCATTTTTGAGGTAGGTTTTTATACTTGACTCTTGCTTATGGTAAATCAGACCCTGCATTTACATGAATTTATAAGGGTAGCTACTGTTTTAAAGATAGTGAGAGACGGTGAAGTTGCACATCTCAACTGTTAAACCTCTGAGATTACAGCATTCGTGAAGCCTTACAAGGTGAGTTTTAAGGTCCTGCCATCTAATCCAGTTGCTTCCAAATGGTTTGAAGCTTGAGGTTAGCAGACTTGTGTGAGGTGGGAGTGTTCTGCTGTGCGACAGCATTGCCTACTAAACGCATCTGTTATTCCACCTTCTTTTTCTGCCTCCATTACCGTTTATGTTGCCAACACAGGTGCTTATTTGGGGGAGTAAGAAGTTTTATTTGATTTCCCCAATGACTAGAAATCATCTGCACCTCTGTGAAATGGTGTGCTTTGCTCAGTAACGAAGAGGCAGCTCCTCAGAAAGCCACAGAGCGGGCGGTTTTCCTCCACACTGAACCGTTTTCTTCCTGAATTTCATGTTGCAGTTTACAGGAGGCCTTGTGGAAGGCACTGCATCAGCACAGCTGTCGGGAGTTTGCTGGCCCAGCCGGCACAGGAGGTAGCTGGAGTCGCGGTGCCAATTCAGGACTGGATTGTTTCATCCCTTTGGAAGTTATTTTTTCGTTTTCCTGCCCGTTTTCCCGTGCTCCAAACCAACACTGCTGCACCGGCGTATTCAAGCAGGTGCTCTTCAACTTTGCTTTCAAAAACGCAGCGCTTCCAGAGGAACCTACGCTCCTTTCGCCTCGCCTCGCCCCGCACCCACCGGCGCCAGGCGCCCCCGCCCCGCCAGCACAGCGGCGCTGCTCAGCCCCGTACCCACCGCGGGGAAAGGCGGCGGGAAGGGCCAACCCCTCCGTCGCCCGGCCCGCACCGTGTCCTCGCACGCCTTTAGCGGGGGCTGCCCCCCCCCCGCCCCGCCAGCCGCCAGCCCCGCGCTCCCGGCCCGGTGCGGATGGGGGCGGGCCGCAGCGCCCCGCCCCGCCCGGCGTCACGTGCGCGGCGTCACGTGCTGCGTGCAGATGGCGGCGGCGGCGGCGCCGGTCGGCGGGAGGCGGCGGCCCTGAGGGGGCAGGCGGGCGCCCCCGGCCCGGCTCGCCATGGAGGTGTACATCCCCTCCTTCCGCTATGAGGAGAGCGAGCTGGAGCGGGGCTACACGGTGAGAGGCGGCGGGGCGGGAGGCCCTCGCGCCTCGGGGAGCCGGTGTGGCGGCGGCGGCAGCGGCGGCGGGGGCCAGGCCTGAGGGGCCGGCGGGGCGGGGCGGGGCCGCCCTGGTGTGCCGTGCCCTGCCCGGGCGCGGCGCGGCCTCGGCCTGGCGGCGTCCCTCTCCCACGGAGCTGCTCGCTGTGGAGCGGTGGCGACGGCGGCTGGCACAGCGCAGCCAGCGGGTGGGGAGAGGTGGCGCGGCCTCGGCGCCGCGGAGAGGCCCCTGTGGACGCTGGGCCCTGGTCCGGGCTCCCCAGTTTCGATCGAGGCCAGCGCAGGGCCAAACCAGATGAAGGAGCTGGAGCATTTCTTGCATGAGGAAAGGCTGGGAGACCTGAGACTATTCAGCCTGGAGACGAGAAGCTCGAGGGATCTCATCATGGCATACAAATAATCTGAGTGGAGGGAATCGGGAAGAGGGAGCCACGGTCTTCTTGTTTGGTACCCAGTAACAGGACAAGTGGTGATAGGCACATGTCAAAGTACAGGGAATACCATTTAAACATAAAACTGATTTGTTGCCACAAGAGTGGTCAAGCAGTGGCACAGGGCGCCCACAGACAGGACTGTGAAGTCTCCGTGCTCGGAGGTTCTCAAAACCTGACTGGACACGGTCCTGGCCAGCCTGCTCTAGCTGGCCCTGCCTGAGCAGAGGTGTTAGTCTACGCAATTTTCAACCTCAACTTTTTCAACCTCAGATGTTTTTTTCATCCCATGGAGCTGTTGGGCTCTAACACATTTCCACATGATGCAGGGTAGAGACAGGCAATGCTCTCGACCAAAGCCCAAGGCATTTACTGAAGGTGGATATTCAAAGCTAATTTTTCTATTAAATCGGTAGTTCTGAGCTGTTGAGAAATACCAGGAAAAATCTAATCCTGTAGAGTTGCCAGAAGATTAATCCGTATAGGCACAGTTACGTGAAGCAAGTGCGTCTACCTGATGCTAATGCTGTGTATTCATTGGTCCTCAGTGCTGGCAAGCATTTAGAAGCCTTGCCGCTTCAGATGCCTTAATGTGGCAGTGTAACTGCATTAATATTTCTGCCTCTCAGTTGAACTTCAGTGCAGGTGGTTCCCTACAACATGTCTGCATGATTTTGGGGAATGAAACTGGCTTTAAAACATTCCAGTTGAGTGTGGTTACAATAGCACAGACTGATCCCAGCATGTCTCAGTTGAGCAGGTTAGTTGATGTGACACGAGTGATTTCTAAGATGTGCATATCACACAAATAGGATTTTTCATAGCTATATGTTTTTAGAATCTGTTTTAGTGTGTTATTTCTTCAATAGTAATTCTGTCACTGAGTCCTGCTATCTAGAGGATGTTTTGTTAAACTGTATAAGCTTCAATGAAATCAGAAATGAAACTGTCTCTTTAGAAGTCTTTTAAGCAAATGATCTTGAAAGTGAAGATGTTTGATTATTACAACAGTGTTTCTCTCAGGTCACTGGTAATGAGTCAGACTCATGGATCTGAAACTTACTGTAGCTCAGTATAGTTTGATTGTTGTTCCTCATGATTACTTTTCCTCTTCAATCAGGTGAGGGTAGTTTCCCATGCAAAAATTACTAGGCTTTACACTATAAGATGAGTCAGTTCAAGGATTTCCCTGACCATGAAATTGTACTAGAAGGCATAGCTAAAGTTCCTCTGGGTCAGCAGGCATGCTTGTGAGAGAGGATATGGAAGTCTGTTCTGATAATAATAGTGTGTATTTCCTTTATGTTTTAAAGAGCTTATGGAATATGCATGAGCAAGGCTTATTCTAGCGTAACTGTCAATTTGTTACATTGCTAAATAATTTGCATAAGTATTGTTTCAAGCACAGAAATTCATGGCCGCTGCAGATGAGTACGCTGTAAGCCCTCCCTCCAGCAAAACTGAGGTTAATGAGAGCTTACCATTACTCTGTACTAGCTAGGAAAATGTTGTATAGGCAGAGGTATTTACCCAAGAAAAAACAGTAACATAGGAAATATTTTGCATTGAGCAAAAAGGTGATTTCACTTGGACGGTTGGAGCTTGTGAATGTTTCTGTGTCCAGACCACATCAGCTCTCATTCTTTTGAACATAATTATGTGGGGGTTAACAGTCCGAAGCTGTGGGTTTGGTAGATAATGCTATAAAATATGGGGATTGCAGGGTGTTGAAGTCTTTGTGATTAAGTGGATGTTTCACCCGTTCTGTGCTACCTGAATCTGATGAATTAGAAAAGTTGAGATAAGTGGAGGAAGTGACACTGTGAAGTATTGAATCTCTTTGAAATGTAACCTTCAAATTAAAGGGGATGGCTGCAGTCCTGGACTAGTGCAGTATATCTGAGTGAAGTATGGTTTTTTTCTATGAAATTATATATGTAATTCAGTTCTAGTTATTTTGCATCATCAGGCTTATGTATAGTATTAACATTTAAAACAGTATGGTGATAAAGGTCAAAGAAAATGTACCCCCAGCCCGATGAACATGACTGCTAAAGTCGTAAGAATGGGCAGGGAGAAGGCTGAGGTACTTAACATTTTTGCTTCAGTCTTCACTGGCAACCTGTCTTCCTACACATCCTGAGTGGATGTGCTACAAGACAGGGACTTGGGGAGCAAAGTCACTCTCACTGTAAGAGAAGATCAGGTTTGTGACCACCTGAGGAACTTGAATATACCTAAGTCTGTGGGACCAGATGAGATGCATACCAAAGTCATAAGGGAATTGGTTGATGTAGTTGCCAAGCCATTCTCCGTGGTATTTGAAAAGTCACAGTAATCAGATAAAGACCTTGGTGACTGGAAAAAGGGAAACACTGCACCCTTTTTTTAAACAGGGTAGAAAGGAAGACCCTGGGAGCTACTGACTTGTCAACCTCACCTATATGCCTGGGAAGATCATGGAACAGATCCTCCTAGAAGCTGGAGATGATTTGAGACAGCCAGCATGGCTTCAGCAAGAGCAAGTCTTGCCTGTCCAGCATAGTGGCCTTCTGTGATGGAGGGACTACATCAGTGGGCAAGGGAAGAGCTACAGATGTCATCTATCTGGACTTCTGTAAGGCCTTTGACACTGTCTCCCACGAGGTCTTTCTGTGTAATTTGGAGAGAGATGGATTTGATGGGTGGACTGGTGGGTGAAGAATTGGTTGGATAGTCGCAACCAGAGGGTAGTAGTCAATATCACTGGTTTGCATTTGGACATTGAGCTGAGTGGTGTCCCCCAGGGGTCCATGCTAGGACCAGTGTTGCTTGATATCTTCATCAATGACATACAGCGGGATCAAGTGCACCCCCAGCAAGTTTGCAGACAACACCAAGCTGAGTGGTGCAGTTGACATACCTGAGGGAAGGCATGCCATCCAGAGGGACCTGGACAGACAGGCTTGAGAAGTGTGCCCATGTGAACCTCATGAGGTTCAACAAGGCCCACATGCAAGGTCATGCACCTGGGTTGGGACAATCCCTGGTATCACTACATGCTGTGGGATTGAGAGCTGCCCTGCAGAGAAGGACCTGGGGGTACTGGTGGATGAAAAGCTGAACATGACCTGGCAATGTGTTCTAGCAACCCAGAAAGGCAACTGTATTTGGGTCTGAGCTGCATCAAAAGAAGCGTGGTCAGCAGTAGGGCGAGGCAGTTCTCCCCCTCTACTCTGCTCTCATACTCTGATGTACTGCATCCAGCTCTGGGGCCCCCAGTGCAAGAAAGATGTAGACCTGTTGGAGCACGTCGAGAGGAGGGCCACTAAAATGATCAGAGGGCTGGAATACCTCTCCTAAAAGGAAAGGCTGAGAGAATTGGGGTTGTTCAGCCTGGAGAAGGCTCCAGAGAGACCTTATCATGACCTTTCAGTACTTAAAGGGGGCTTGTAAGAAAGGTGGGGACAGACTTTTTAGTAGGGCCTGTAGCAATAGGGCAAGGGACAATGGTTTTAAACGAAAAGAGTGTCGATTCAGAGTACTTATAAGGAAGAAATTTTTTACAGTGAGGGTGGTGAAACACTAAAACAGGTTGCCCAGTAGTGTTGTAGAACCTCATCCCTGGAAGCATTCAAGGTCAGGTTGGATGGGGCTCTGAGCAACCTGACCTAGTGAAAGATGTCCCTGCTCATTGCAGGGCAGGAGTGGTTGAGAAATATGGTGATGATAGTCATAGTTTCTTTGTTAGGAACAGTGACAGTGGTGACTTCCTGCATGAAATGAGAGACTGGAAGATGACTCCTTCGTCTGCATGGCTTCCAAAACACACTTTCCTGACCTTTCTGGGTTTCTGGTTCCCTATCTTTCGCAGAACAGAATCCAGTTCCTCTTGGATTCAGCCTGGCACTGTGTATTCTCGGTGTGTGGAAAGACATAAAAGAAGTGTTTGTCCTTTAAGGAAGCTCATTACCAACTTACTGGTTTGTTTTCAGCTTGCTTTCCCTGAAACATATTGTTTCAGATGATTTTCTTTTTCTCCTTGATACAGCTAGACAGCACTGGGAAAGTGGAATGAGCAGAGACCCATCGACCACTGGTTAGCTGTAGAAACAGAATGCAGTTCTAGGGAGAGGGTAGAAGTCAGAGAAACTGGAAACTTCTCCCTAGCTTTAAAGGGAAAACTACGGAGAAATTAAAAAATAGAAAGGGTGGGGTCTTGACCGGTGAAAGATTGGGTTAGGAAAAGAAAAGATTAGAAAGAAAAATGAGGGAAAAGTCTATTATGCAACACTTGAGGTAGGGCCCTGTCAACAAAGTAAATGGGAAACATGCTCCTTTCAGTCTTTTTCAGGAGCTCAGCTTTACTAAAGCACTATTCCTCTGACATAAAACCTTGAAAGCCTTTTTTTCCACACTATACTCCCCTCAAAAAAAAAAAAAAAAAACACCAAAAGAACAGAGTAAACTTGCTCTTGTTCCAGTTCTTTTTGGGGTATAGATAAAATGATGAAACACAGGATAAGGAAAATGTCTGTTTTCCTTGTGGACAATTAGATTTCATTGTCAGTTTAAATTGATGATACTAGCTTCCAAACTATTGAGCCCGTGTTAATAAATGCAACAGTTGTTCATAATTTGGCAGTGAATGACCTTTAAATGTAGACGCTTACTAAGGGTGTCCCTAGGGAACAATTCAACTTCAAAATGACACCCATGTGTTCTTGTTATCATTTAAATATGCTCCCTTTGTCAATAACAGAATAATAAATACTAGTTAGATTTCTAATGTTGATTCGGATGCTAGGAAACTTACTGAATAAATTAGTGTACATTTGATTTATATTGACCAAAAATATTATACAGTGGTATATTGCAGGTCAAGGTGACATACATTTAAATGTGTTGTAGAGCAGAGGGCATACTTGACTGACATATGTGCTTACTGTGTTTTTAATTAGCACTTCCAATACTACTTCCCAAATTGCTCCTGGAGTTGCAAATGTTGTGGAAGTAAGATATGACATGTAAGATCCTAAAATAAAAGTCCATAGACTTGACTTCTGTAGAAGAAGCAGTTTAATTACTAGGCTATACTCTTGTTTATAGTAGTATAAAACTACAAGGACTTACAGTTTGGCATAGCTTAGGTATTTCGACTTTCTTTACTGTAACTGACTACTTGATATGCAGTGGGGACTTAAAGAGTATAAAGTATGACATAGTAAATTTTGCAGTGCACATGAAGGCACTTAAGGCAGAAACTTGAAAAAGGTAAAACTAAAGTGAAAAACATGACTGAATGTGTGCATAATCAGTTAAGCTGCTGCCTTTTTTGTGGGTTTAATCTGCTTCAAGGTGTAGACAGATTAGACCGAGACATACAGCTCTGGCGATCTCTAATTGTGCAATTGCTCAACCCCCCCGATTCAGAGTCATGAAATCCTCATGGAAAGGGCCGTCTAAGATTTCTTTGAGCAAGAAATCACTTCTGCTGTATGCCTGAGGGGATGTCAGCAGTAGGATAAAGAAGCAGCAGCATGATTGCCCATATGAATGTACCATCTGAAAGACCAAAAGTTGATACATTCTGTCAGTAAACCGTAACTGCAAAACATCTATTACCCAATTCTCTCCCAAGATCTACTGATTTGTGGTTTTGAAGAGGAAGTTACATTTTCAGAAAGATAGGGGGTAGCAGAGCATTCAGTCATGCATCACAATAAAGATATATTTGAATTCCATTGAATCTTTGAGAGGTAACATGGTAAAACTTTGTTAGTAATACAATGCTACCAATAGAATTAGTTCATCAGAGGATTCACGCTTAACAGCTCCTGCTGGTGTTTTCTGTCTGTATAGCATCAAGTCATGATACTTGTAAAATCTTGTCAACAGAGATAATGCTAAGCGTATGCACATTCTTTACTTCCCAGGAGTGCGAACACTCCAGGCTTTGAAACACAACATGAGGGAAGATGTAATAGATCTCTCCCTTTTTTTATTACTGTAATACACATTTTAATTGGTCTTTAAAGTTTTTAATGCCTGATGTAATTCATTCCAGGTTTAATTGATAATTAGTCATCATTGTCATGGCATTTATGAATTTATCTTGGAATTTCAGTATATGATACCATTTTTGTATTAGGTGACTTGTAAGTCCTGAAGATGTTTTTCATCTACAGCAGTGACTAGGTTGTTAAATTAATTAAGTTAGTATGGCAAGAGCAGGTTTAGAAAGCTGTCTTTTTAATAATATACATTTATTTTTAGAATAACTGGAAACTTTAAATGACAATTCTTCAGCCAATTACAATCCAAAATTTTCCGTTGGAACATCAGATATCCACCTACTTATAGATTTTAATTTTTGCAATCTTTGTGAAGAATGTTGTCTGTGCTGCTACTGTACATGAACACATTTTCTTGGCCTTAGTTCACTCTCTTTTTTTATGTTCTTTTGTGAATTTTTTTATATCGAGGAATTTAAATGATTGCTTGTATGGAGACTGAATATGTGTAAGTCTTAGAGGTTCTTGTAATGATTATCTTTGGATTCACAAGAAATAGGAAAGAAATCAATGGTACTTTATACTGCAGCTTAGTGACCTAATTGTGTTTTGTACTCAATAGGCCACTGAGGGCAAAGTTTACTCAGTGTTGACTCCAGCCCTGACAAGGTGGAGTAGGGTCTTCCTGGCACCCTGGCAGTGAGGAGAACATTGAGAAGACAGGCTTGTGTGGTAGAATTTCAGCACTAGGTTTGGATACAGTGGAAGTACTTAACATTAAGTATGCACCGTGGAAGTGTGCTAATGGAGGCTTTCCAGCTAGCATATTTTGAATACTCTTATTGTAAGCAACCATTATTTCTCCTGTTTACAAGAATTACGTGAGGACTTGTATCAACTTTTTCTTTTCAGTGTTCTGTAAGTCTGAACTTTCTGTGGCTTGGGGAAGGCTTAAATAGCATTTTGAGAGCATTCTGGGAGGGGATTTTGATGATAAAGCAGAAGTGACATCATTCCCTTTGAAAGTGGCATTGTATTTTTGTTGGGAAGCGAAAGAAGAAGTGTACTCTCTTTCTGGGAACAGTCTTCCCCCCCCCCCTTCTCCTTACTAGTTCAACCTATATATCATGTTATAAACATTTCGCATTTCATAATCCAATAAATACTTAAATACTGTGTGGTTGTTGAGTTTCTGTAAAAAATAAAAGTGTTTGGGTCGTAACAGTAATGCTTAGATAGTTTTAGGCATCAAAGTAAGATGGGACAGAAAGAGCATACCGTGAGAAAGGAGCACCACCTCCATTCTAGGTTCTAAACAAAATATGTTTCCTCCCATTCCTCATCTGTCGGTGCAGTGAGAGCTCCACCTCCTGTTCAAAACAACCTTCAGTTCTAAAAACATAAATGCTTTTTGGTGTTGGAGCTGCCACCAGTGTTAGTTACAGTAAGTAATTTAGAAGAAATGACAGCCGAACCTCGACTGCATCTTGCATGTAGTATATTAATCATTTGTACATCACAGTGTTTGTGGATCCCAGTTAAGACCAGGGCCTCTGGTTGACAGTTGTTGAATTGTGTATATGGTGCACAAGGGTTTCAAAAATCACTCTTGAATGAGGCTGCCTACATTTGATAGAAATTGTTTGTCTGGTGAGGTGCTGTGAAAAGTAATGTCAATCCAAAACCGTATTATTATTGTTTGACTACTTAATTCTTTAATATCGTGAAAACGGTATAAAACTTCTGTGAAAGACTGTTCTCCACTAGTCTGCATTGAAAACTGTGAGATAAGAATAACCCCTCTTCATTATTTTATTTTTTATATTCCTTGTCTCTCCTGTAATTGATTTACTTTTTAAAAATGGATTCTCTTTTTATGCCAGGGCATGAAGGTATTCATGTGCTGCAGTACCTCCAAATTGGAAAATAATGAAATCCATAGTTCTCCTATCATCTTTTACATAAGGACAAACAAAGAATCTTGATTATGTGGTGAAACAATCAATTGTTCAGCAGCAAGTTTGTATTGATTACAACGAAGTGCTTTTATGAAAAGTGACCATATGTACTTCAGCTAACTGCCTTTACTTCTGGTCTTACACAGGAGACTGTTTCTTTGCATATAGATTCTTTTCTTTGCTCTTTACCTAGTAGTCGGGCTGTTTCCAGGAATAGGCCTTCCTGGTTATGCATCTTCCTTGCAGTCAAGCTGTGATGGTAATTGCAATCTAACTTCCTTGGTTTTTTGAGATGTGGAAACATGGGGAATGTGTCTCCAGTTTAATCATAAATTAATGGACTAACGGATTTATAATAGTGTCAGGGAATGTTATAAAAATACTTACTTTGCTTGAGGGATGTGAACAAAGTGATACTCAGGAAAAAAATGCAAACCAAATTAGAATGGAATGCTATGCCATCATAGAATCAAAAAATATATTAGCCTATTGTTTTTCTGATTTCTTTGGAATTCCACAAAAAATTATGTATCGTGATGATATATGCTACATGAAACTTCAAATCACTCCATTCTTAAAAGCAAGTTAAAGAACATTTAAAAGCTAGGTTTTAATTAAAGATCCATTCTTCCTTTAAAAGCAAAAGACCTAGCTTCTGTGTGTTACATTGTAGTGAGGGAGCATAAAAAGTCAAAATTTTGATAACATCTATTTTTGGTATTGAACAGGAAATGTCAGAGACCTTTCCTTTTGCTGAGTGCTCAGAATGTGGATGTGTGGTTGGTGGGAGTGCAATCTTCGCAGTATTTCCTTTGCATGATTTAAAACTTCCTGTTTGACACAGATTACAAAGCTCAAGCAGATTTTGAGGCATGGCTGAGTATGTGGGTTTTTTTTTTTTAGTTTCCTTTCCATATTTGTCCTCTATATCAAAATCTGTTCCTGTGGGTGGTTTAAGTTTTTCCTTCCCTTGGCAGAAATGTATTGATGTCAGACTTCCAAGTTTGCCATAAATTCTTAGTACCAGTTGGGAAGAGGGAAAGAATATTTTTAGATGTGTTTTAAAAAACTTGGTAAAAATTTGTTAGGAGTGTTATTGAAGATAGTAATTGTCTTCTCTCAGACAATCTTTATGTTGGCCTGAATTAGAGAGAAAGTAGGAGAATATACTTTTTAAGTTCAGCTCCTGCAGCTAAGAAGTTCTTTTGATATTTTCTCTACCTTTTTGGTGCCTACTTGCTACTATAATATATCAGGAAAGTAAATGTAAGGAGAATACATTAATGGGACTCAGAAATAGTTTTAAGGTTCTTGGTAGAATAATTTTTTCTGTACATGCATTTAGTCTTCATGTTTGAATTTTTCCTTTACTACTACTAGATTGTTTGTATTTAATTGCAGCTTTAAAAAATCTCTAAGCATAGTTTTAAGGCTGAAAAAAACTGGTACCATCTGGTTTGTAGTATGGAAATCTAAATTAAAAGCCTGATTTTTGCCTAGACCATGGGAGAAACACAGGAAATTCTTAGGAAAGAAGAAATTGTTTGGTAAACTAAGAAAAGATGACCAGAAGTTCATTCCTTAAAACGTGAAAGCCACTTTTTTCTTTTTTTTTTCCTTTTGTTCTTTTTTTTTTTCTCCTAAATTAACTTTCTGAACAGCCTAGGTCTTTTAAATAATACATTTTGTGAACTGATACAGAAAATGCATTTACTTTAGTTTTGAAGTGTAGTTGGTGTCTGGGAAAGAATTGGCAACATGCTGCACATTCAAAGCTATTTTTTGCTACTCACCAACTAAATTGTCAAAAATTGTTGATTTGAAAGGGGGTAAAAACCTGCTTAAAGTAATCACAGATACAACTGTTATCTGTTACAGGCTGAGAACTTAATGCCCCATTTCTCAAATGAGTTTTTACAATAACGAGATAGCTGTATCACACTCTTAAGTGAAAAGCTCATGAACTTGCCTGCATGGTTATTTCCAACCTCTACTCTTCTAACAAGCTCGCAAAGTTGTTGTTGCTTATAAAAGTGGAAATGGACCTGATAAAAATGTTTAGTCTGCAGAGCTGTGTTTTATTTATCATATCACAAAAGAACAATGTTTTGTTGCATCACGGTCAAAATAGAAGCGACCTTGCTTGTTCATGAGTGTTCAAAGCCTAGAGATAAGAGGCAAAATAATAGAGTACAATAGAAAGAGTGTAGTGTAATTATTTGTGGCTTGTCAAGTGAAGCCCTCTCAGGCCCCAAGTGATTCAAATCTGGGAACTCTGCACAATTCTGTACACTAACCGTAGCCAGCATCAGAGAAATCTCACCCAGCTTCTCCGACAGTACTGAAATTGCATCAGTTTGTCATGCACTGAGCATGCCAGCTTCACACAATATCATTTGCTTGCAAATGGGCCTGGCCCCAACACCCTGAGACACATTCTTTGGTATCTGACTCTTGGCCTGTGATTTGTCATGTCTCTAGTGCTATCGGCGTAAAGTAATTTTAATAGATTCTGATGGTTTGCTTGTGGAAGGTAAAGAATGCACTACAGATTGTGTCAGGTAGCTTTCTATGGCATGTAGCATGGCAGAGGCCCTCATGATGGTGATAGCCAAAGAGTATGGAGAAATAAGAACCCTATTTTGAGTGGTATTTAATGCTCCCCTTCTCAACACCCTGCTGTGGACATCCTTGCTAACTCAGCAGGTTCAAGAACTTAGCTGAACAAAGCAGTGTTATTTGCACTTAAGAATTGTTTACAGATCGAACATGCAGCCAAAAATCAGTGGCTTTATTTCTACCTATTCAAAAAGAAAAGTGTGTAAGATGTGTAAAAGTGTTAATTAATTTCTAGGGACAAAACCATATATATTTTTTGCTTGGTGTTTAACTGTGTATTAATTGTATGGAGCTTTAGTACTCTAAATAAAATCACTGGATGTTTTAGCAAGTATGTTCTTAAATACAAAAAATCCCCAAAACTTGGAGAGTTTATATGGAAGTGTATCCTGTATAAAATCATACAAATACGGTCTAGAATATAGATTCCTGGAGACTTCCTTCACAGATTTGAATTGCAATAGTTACTTGACTATTACTAAATCTTAGCGTTTTGCTTTATGAAGTAGGTATGTGGCATTTTTTTTACTCTTCCTTCAACACCATTGAGATGAGATTATTTTGACATTGACAAGTCTGATCTTTTTTTTCATCATTTTTTTCAGCTGACTTCCTGAATTGATTACTACTTCGGTGTTGGAGCCTGCAGCATAGCTCTCCAGAATTCTGCTGACACCGATCAATTAATGTGAAGGTGTTAATGCTAGTGATTTCATCTAAGAAACATTCAAAATCATGTCAGTAATCTGTTCTTAAAACCTGGCAGATCATTGAATCTTCTTATTTTGAACATGTTTGGGTTAATAAGGAGAGCGGACAAGAGAAAAATTTTAGTGAATCCCATGGGAAGAGCAGATTTTTATTCAATCGTTTTACATTCATATAGCATACATGCACATGCCTTAATATTTAACAGACTTTTAAAATATGTTCTTATTAATATTTATGGTATCTCTCAGGAATTTATAAAAATGCTTGAGCATGAACTATTTCTCTTTAGT
This sequence comes from Falco peregrinus, assembly GCF_023634155.1. Classification (NCBI taxonomy): domain Eukaryota; kingdom Metazoa; phylum Chordata; class Aves; order Falconiformes; family Falconidae; genus Falco; species Falco peregrinus. The sequence goes on from NC_073739.1 coordinate 20,594,944, forward strand.
TTTACCTAGGGAATTTCTGACATCTGTGTAACTCTGAGCACCCCGCTAGCAACTCTGTGCAAGTCTGCCACTTACTTTTCCACTGTAGCCTCCACATTTGCTTAGCAGTTTTGCATAGCTAAGCAAAATTTTACAATGAGCCTGCATTTTTTCCTTTTCTGTTCTAAATATATTCAGAAAAATACTGTTGTGTTATACAGTTCCTCAGAGAAATTCTGGGTCACTTTTCAGTATTGCACAGAGAAAGAAATAAAAAAAGCTTCTTTTTAAGCTTGACATAGACCAACTTTTGAAAGTATGTTTTGCTTTTATCTCTTGGTGGATTTTTTTTGTAGGGTGACTTCTTAAAGAAATACAGATTTTCGTGATGTGCTTACTTATGTTTGTTATTTGTGCATCAGTAAAACAGCTGTGCCATATTTCCTAGCTAAAAAAATGTAGCTGGTTGTGGAAAGTACAAGTCAGCTAAATCCAGTGAGCGTGCTGTTAACACAAGTTTTGTTTGTACTGAAGGCAGTCTAAATCAATTACCACTAAGCAAATGTCAAAACTAACAAAGTACTGTAGTCAGTACTTCGAATAGGAGCAGAATGTTGACATGCATGCACCTACGTGGGTGCAAGTACACAGTAGCATGTGCCTGTATCATCAATGGATGGATTTATGGGGTTGTATTGCAGAGGGGTCTGTTTGAAGTCCTGTGTGAGCTGATGTTTTAATGTCCTGGATGATAAAGTAAGAATGTCCTTATTTGCCATCAACACCAAGGCGTTGGAGTGCTAATTCAATACAAACTGGTGCCAAGTGCTGTATATATAAAAAATAATCAGTAGCATGGAGTAAGATCCAACAGATTAGGTAACAGATATTCCTGAAAAGATCTGGGGCTTATCATGCATTGCAAGATGGCCATGTCACTGGTGTCATGCTGTTGCAGAAAAGGCAAATGCATGTTGGGGTTTTGAAAGATCAATATAAAAAAGAGGTCAGTGATGAGGAGTGTGTACTAAACATGGAATACCATGTCCAGTTTTAGGTACTGCATTCTAAGAAATATGTGAATGTATAGGAATGAGCTTCCACAGGAGAAGGCAATATAAGAGGAAATATGATGTGTTACACTGCTTTCTGGATCTCTGATAGGTGTGAAGAGTGAAATACACCAAGGGCTGTTTAGATCAAAAAGAAAACACTGAGCAGGAACTTCATAACAGTCCTCAGAAACATAAAAGACTGTTGAAAAAACAGAAGGCAGTCAGCCTGTGGATTGGAGATGCTTTGGTCCTATGCTGTGCAATTTACTCTCCTATCTACCAGAAGTAAGAAAGACTAATTATGAAATGGTGCTGAATAATACAGATACTGCAGCACCAGAACACCCTTCAGGAGTAGGCTACGGAAACTTCGTCTGTATGAGACTTAGATGTTTCTGTCAAGAGTAAGAAGTATAATTGGTCCTGCCGGGAGGCAGCAGCGTGAGCCAAGTAACTCTGAGAAATACAGAGACACAGTAGACCTGAGGTCTTTCAGTGCTGGGAGATAATATGCAAAAAACATATGTAAGCAAATTGTCTGGATGTTCTGAAGCCTGGCTGGCCATCTCCCAGCAAAGCCTTCCTCAAGCTTCTTTTTGTGAGCCTCCCTTGGTACCTGGCAATCATCCTTTGCATTATTTCAAAAATTTTACCTATATCCATTCCCTAACCTCTTAGCACTTATAGATTCTGTGGCTTTCTAAAACTCTTTGAGTGTTCACCCCAAGTACCTCTGTTCTCCTCTCCTGGGAACTGTAGGGGCATCTCATAGTGGAACAGCTGCTGAAACAATTGTGAGCTTCTCCATCTCTGTCTCTGCATGCAGAAGAAACATTTTTTGTTTAAGTTTGCTCAAGAGAGCCTTTTGCAAGATCTTCTTAGGAGGTAATCTGTCTTTTTTGGCTCCCAACTGTAAATTTCGGGGTGATGACAGTGCTTGCAGTGGACTTGTCACATAACATATTTATTTTTCCCTTTTTTAAATTGCTAATATTCAGTAAAGCATTTGTTCAGTATGTATTGTGTTTAATACTTCAGAATTGGACCATCTGTATCTGTTTCCATAACTGTAAATGTACATAGCAATGAAGGGAGGTACAGAACATTAGGGAAAACTTCTCCCTCTGTAAGCTAGTCAAGAAACTACAAAACTTAGTGTCATTCTTACCTCAGTACACCTCTTCCTGTGTGAATATTTGCAATAAAATGAAAGCTTTCTAAATGTTTAAATCGTTAGGCGGGTAGCTTATTATTATTAGGTGGGTAAATTGGTGGCTTTAGCTGTGAAGCAGAAAGCAGCACAGGGACAGGAGTCCTGATCAGAGCTCTAGGTCTCCAACCACAGTTCAGCCCTTTGCTGTTATCTGTCAGAAAAGGAGACAGACATTTTTTGTAGGAGGGGAAAGCCATGTAAGAGCCATTCGCAGAGTTAACACCTGAAGAGCATAGATGTGTTCCACCTCAATCCTGTCTTATCTGAAGAGGCATGAAGGTGGACTGTACAAGTTTAGAAAGTTAGAAGGCTCTTGATATTTACTAATGACAGAGATAATAGAAAAAAGGCCAAGCAGTTTGTGCCACTTACTCCCAGATATTTTTAGAATCTGATCCAAGAATTTTATTTCTTGAAAGAGAATTTTAGGGGGATTGGTAGGGCAACCGTTGTTGCCAGGTTTATCTTACATACCTTTATCTGCAGAACTTACTGTAGGTATCACCTAATCTTGCTTTTGGCTAATGAATTAGTCAAACATGTATTTTTAACTTTGTGGGATGAGCTGCTGCTTGTCAGTGTGTGCTTCAGTGCTCAAAGATTAGTGTCATCCCCTTTTCCAGATGTTTCTTGCATGTTCGCTGGTAGTGCAGACCTTGTCCCTGACCTGGTGCAGGAGGCATTATGTGGTAAATCTCAGTAAAGTTCTTGTGTGCCTGTTCCCATGGGCTTCCTGTTGGCCACTGATGTGCTCCATTGTGTTGCAGACTGTGTACTTCACCAGAAGCTGCAGACAGAGCAAGGCATACAATAGTGCTCTGCCACCTGCTGCTGTAGTCCTCTCATGCTCTTCTTAGCCAGACATCCATAAATATGTTTGATTTCACTTAATTCTTGAGGTATGTGATTCATTCATTGTTCATGTTTAGATGGAGTTTTTTGCCCTTAAGACCAAGGAAGTGATCAAAGAATCTTCTGCAACTTCTGCAAGGGCAGTAAGTTAAAGCAGAAGGCTTAGTGCAAGATACTGGGTGTACAGCAGCATGGTGATGTGCCTGAATGCTGTTTCACTGCTGTCTTCACATTAGCAAGATGTTTGATGCTAACATGATTTAAAAATCCTTTGTATGCAAGAGTTATGGTCACTAACAAGAAGTATGATTACAGGGGAAAATTTCTATTGCGCAGGCAGACAATTTCTGTATTTTTTGAGGCAGCAGGGTGAGTTAGTGATAGGTTGGTGATGTGAGTCACAATTTACTCAGTCTCCAGTTACACACCTATTTTTACCTCCTGTTTTACAACAGTTCTTATGTAAAACATGATTCCATAAACAAGTTATTAGCAGACTTGCAGAAAAGCATTGGAGACTAATTTATCATTCCCCAGGGAACGCAAGTTAGTCACCAGGTAACCTGTCTGATGGCTGACATACATTGACGGTCAGCCTTTTGGAGACCTCAGTGCGGGATCACCCAAGCACTGGAGACCAAAGATATAACTTCGGTTACCGACTAGCGTCCTCATGGGTGGTTTTAAGCTGAGCTCAGTGTGTGCACAGACTGCTGGGTGCTGCTGGGGGGCAGAAGAGAGAAGGTGCCATGAGAGCATAATCTGAGAAGGAGCTGGGTGTGGAAATCTCCAAGACAGCCAGATAGGCTCTTACACCCATGCAGTCACAGCGTGTCTTTGCACTGCTGTACAGAGAGCAGGGCTTTGGCACTAATACAGATGAAAAGCTGTAGTTTTATCAGAGCAGCCTACTGATGTAGTAGTATGTCTGGTACTGAAGATGGCTTGGCCATAGCTTTGGCATTGTGTAACTTTCTGCTACCACAGAGAGGGAATTGGGGTTTCTAATAGAAGTTATTAGGGCCCTTCTGTTGGTGTAGACATCTTGGAACTGTGAAAAGTCCCCTTTTATAGAATCATAGAACAGTTTGGGTTGGGTTGGAAGGGACTTTCAAAAATCATCTAGTCCAACCCCTTGCCCATGAGCAGGGACATCTCACTAGATCAGATTGATGATTAGGGCTAACCTGACCTTTAGCACTTTTAGTGATGGGACATCCACAAGTTCCGTGGACGACCTGTGCCAGTGTTTCATCAGCCTCATCATAAAAAGATTCTTTCTTATGTCCAATCGACATCTCCCCTTTTAGTTTAAAACTGTTGCCCCTTGTTCTGTCACTACAGGCCCTGGTAAAGTGTCTCTCCTTCCTTCTTATAGGCCCCCTTTGTATATTGAAATGGCACAAGAAGGTCTTCCTGGAGCCTCTTGTTCTCAAGGCTGAACAACCTAACTCACCTGTTCCTCACAGAACAGGTGTTCCAGCCCTCTGATAATTTTTATGGCACTCCTCTAGACCTGCTCCAACAAGTTTGTGTCTTTCTTGCACTGGGGGCCCCAGAGCTGGATGCAGTACATCAGGTGGGGTCTTATGAGAGCAGAGTAGAGGGGGAGAATCGCCTCCTCTCACCTGCTGACCATGCTTCTTTTGATGCAGCCCAGGCCCAGGATACAGCTGGCTTTCTGAGCTGCTAGAGCACATTGTGGGGTCATGTCCAGCTTTTAATCCACCAGTATCCCCAAGTCCTTCTCTGCAGGGCAGCTGTCAATCCTTTCATCCCATAACCTGTATTGATACTGGGGGTTGCCCCAACCCAGGTGCAAGACCTTGCACGTGGGCCTTGTTGAACCTCATGAGATTCACATGGGCACACTCCTCAAGCCTGTCCAGGTCCCTCTGGATGGTGTGCCTTCCCTCAAGAGAGTCAACGGCACCACTCAGCTTGGTGTTTGGTTCAGTTCAGTGTTTAAATGGCACTTACAAGACCTGGGATCAAACATGAGCAAGACTGACCACAACAATGCTAGAATGCTTACTCACTGAGTAATGCCAAGATCTTGAGAAATAAGTTTTTAATTATCTCTTGAGGCATTAAGCTCAAAGGTTTTGATTAAATTGTATATGGACAGCATTATTTCTTAAAACACCCTGACTTTGGAGTCCTTGTCTTTTAACTTCAGTGTTCTGTTGGGTTTGGGGGTTTATTTTTATGTAATAATACCTAAATTTACACGTTTACAGTGGATGTTGCAGTACTCAGTATTTCAATGAAAACAATACCAAAGTTCACTATGTAGGTTTTTTTTAAAAAAAAACCAAGTAACAGACTTCTTAAATGTTTTATAGCATGTCACTGTTTTGTTTTTTTTTCCTTTTGTTCTCCTTTGTGTAACATTGTAAATATTTAAATATGGCTCCCAAAAATAAAAGCTCTATAAATGTTGAGCTCCTGTTGAAGGCTCTAGGGATTTGGTTGTACTAAGTTAGAACTGGTTGAATGCATTTTAAAAATTACTTTTGGCTGTAATTGTTAGCTTCAACAACTTTGACTGCTGGTCAGAAGTAAGAGGCAGGGTGCAGGCCAGCCTACTGGTGACCTACTGCAAAGCTCCAAGGTCCAGGTTCTGCTTCCATGTTCCAGCTACCCCTAAGAAGCTGGGATGAGGGATACGTTTTGTAAACTCTGAGTATGAGCACATAGTGAGCAACCCTGGACTAACTTGGTTTAGACACAGTGGAAACTTGCAGTCGCTATAGAAGATTCCTTTTAATTTACAGGGATTTTGAAGCAGAGAGAAGAGTGGATGTCTTTTTCTATTGCTTAATCTTTCTAAGGTTTCCTTCAGGAGTGGAATTAGCAGTACTTTCTCTTGCTAGATTCTTGGAATTAATCCTGCCCAAAATGAAGTCAGAGGCAAATGTTTGCGTTCTTTGGTCAGTCACACACCCTTTGTGTTGTAATGATGTGTGTTATTAAAAAGCCCAATGGTCAAAGAAATGCATTTAGAATTCACACTTAGCATAAGCTTTGCTGTTTTCTAGTTGTTGTTGAGCCTATTTGAGTACAGACTTGACATAAGTGTGTGTATGTATATTTAATATATATATATTTATAAAAAATAAGAGAACATTCAGTACTTAAAATAAACAGACGTCCTCCTATTAATCTGAGTGTACTTACGTTAGTGTTAAGATTTTGAGTTGATTGTCCTACAACATTAATTGTTTAAGTTAATAAAACAGTGTATTAGCTGATAAAGTATGTGTATTACAGAGCACACTATTGGTTACTTGGCTTATTACTTAGTTGTGTATTACAGCAGAGAGTATTTAGTCAAATAATTAGATACTTCTGTGACCTTGCTTTTTATGTATACAATAAAAGCGTAGCAAGCACAGTCAGATTCATGGGGGCTTATTGTTGTAATTGTTATTTATGTTTAATTGGGAATGTACAGGGAAAGTACAGAAAGTATATATTTTTCTCATTTAAAATCTCTAGCAAACTGAAGTTCATTTCTCCTGAGTGTGTTTTAAGAAAATCTTTTGAAAAAATTGAAAATCTTCATAATAATATGGCTCTCAGCTGTACACACTAGTATATGGTAGGCATTCTTTACAAGCCATTCACTTGATTATTTGTTTATTTATAATAACAAGAAAGCACGGCAGGTTTTTCCCTCTACTGACTTACTAGTATTAGTCATTTTGTAGCTTGAATAAGGTGTGCATGCACTTTATCTGGGGATTGTCCATGTAAGTTAACTCGGGCACCCTCCTTGGAGTGATGGTTTTTGTCGGTTGGTACCTTTGCTGGGGTGCCTAGCAGACCAGTAGGGGTCACTCTATGCATTGAATTTAGGAAATAGGTAAGTCATATTAATTACTCTTTTAATTGTGCGTGCTAACACACTTGAAAACAATACATCCTAAAGAAGAATTGTACTCATTATTTATTATATTATTCTGTTGTCTTTGAGTTGGGAGTATCTGTAGAAAACCTAAGCTAACTGCAAAGTGTGGATATGTCAGAGACTGAATGTCTAATGGTACAGCTTCAGGAGGGTGTGACTTTGAGAGAGTCTTCTTCAAAGTTTGCTGAAAAATGGCATGTGCTGAAAAGAAAGTAGCTCTGGTTGGAGCTGCCATATTTCCATGCACTGACACAATAAAAGAGGCTGAAAAGTCTGGTAAGGCAGGTTGATGGGCCACATAAATGATTCAGTAATGTTTTCTTCCATTTCACTCAAAAAAACAAACTTTAAGGTCATTTTATCAAGTATAGCAGAAAGTTACCAAGCATATTTTTCCTTTTAAGATGTGCATCCAGTAAGTGAAATAGATGACTGATAATACTGTGCTCTTCTAAGTTAGATGGTTAATTGTGCAACTAGTCGTTAATCAGTGTGGTCACTTCAAACCAATATATAAGGTCTATCTGTTTCCAGTTTTTCTGTACTGACAGTGTTGTGAAATATATCTCCCTCCTGCCCTTCCCTAAATCTATATCTTAATCCTTCGTAAATGGGGCTTTTATCCAGTTTAAATTGAATATGAAGACTGAGATTTCCTCTTTGTAATACTTTCAGTACTGAGATTTCTTAATTAGGGATGCATTGCACATAATTAGGTGGAACTGGCTATGCTGTTTATTTTCATATCCTTCCCATGATCTCCTCTTCCACACTTACTGCAGTAATTTCTGTACATGTGTTATTCTGTGCCAGTTGTGCCTTCAGGAACTCACATATGGATCTGGAGCCTTATTTGAAAATATTTTTAAGCTGTTGAGAAACTTCAGTGTTAGTGGTCTGTGGGGGAAGCCCCATTTTCCAGGAAAAAAACCACCCCAGTTTGGTGCCCTAGCTGATGTCCAGGATGTGAGAGTTCAGTTTCTGATTCAGGCAAGTCACAGTGGTTTGGTAGTTTACTTCAGAAAAGCAAGGAGAACTGTGTGGAGTCAAGTGAAACCAAGATAGCAAGTAAGAGCATATTTGTAGTACTCGTAGTCTTTGCTCGAGAGGCTGCCCGTAAGGCTGAAGTAATTAATTTCTGTAATACTGGTACAACAGGAGATGGGAGTAGAAAGAGGTAATAGCAGATAGTAGGCAGCAGCACTGCTTGGTTTTCTGTGCCTGCTGAGATTTGCTTAATTTGATTGATGACCATTATCTGAAAACTTGTGCTGATAACTCTTGCACACATTTCACTGACAAGAGAACAAAAGCTCTGCACAAATGTGTGTGTTTCTCCCTTTTTTCAGTGAATTGGTTGAAATTCTAGTTATTTTGGTAATTTGTGCATTATGATAAAGAATATCTTTGTTTCTTCCATTCCTTAACTGTCCTTTATTTCCTAAGAGTTGTGTAGCATGGAGAGAGAGGGAATGGTGGAGAAACAAGTGGTGGGAAAGAGTATCAATCTTTTCCTTGCATTCTTACTTTATAGAATTAATATTTTGCTTAAGTAGTCTAGAAAGTGATACCTTACAAGCAGAGAAATGTCTTCAAATGGCAATTATATATTTTTGATTGGAATAGAATAACAAATTTAGTTATCCTGTGACAAAAAGCTATGAGCATCTTTTCAGCAAATGCATTAACAAAATTACTTCAGTTTCAGTGTAAGTATTAGTGTAGCATGAGATTACTTGGGTTTCCTGCTTTTAACGTTTAACCTCTGCATCTCCAGCAAAGCTTTTGTAGCTTAAGTGAATCAGGGTTTTCTTGACTCTCTCTGCCCCTAGGTGTACTAGTTGTTCTGGTCATCTAAGCCTAACGTATTTTTAACACCTTTACATGTAGCCTTTACTTCTTCAAAACTGATCTTTGAAACAAAAGCTTGCTGTCCTTTTAATTTCAAATGCATTATTATCTTCTATTATGCTGATAAAAATTTAAAATATTGAACATGTGAATATTTACACCTCTTCAGTTGATGAGTATGTAGCAAAATCCTGTAGTAGCTCAAGTTAATGGTATGTTGCTAGCAATGTAGCAAGCGATATCAGTTTCAGTTAGGTAATTCTAACAGTCACCGTAACACATACTACTTAATGTAACTACATATTTTTTATTCTAGTAATGATATGTGTTAATGATAAATGAGTACTGATAACTGGGAGATGACAGTATGTGGGGGTTTTTTTAAAGGCAGTATTTGGTTAGGGCAAATAGTTGTTGTATTATTCAGTGATTACCTATATTAATTTTTAGAATTTCTTTCTTAAAAAAAAAAAAAAAGCTATCCATTTTGAGGTAGATTGAAATAAGGCTTTCCGGGAGAGTTCAGAGGTTTGATATGACTTAGGAATATCACAAAATGTCAGCATATTGAACTACAGTTTCAAACAGCAACTTGGTGAACAAGGTACCAGATAGAAAACAAAAACAAAACAAAAAAGAAATCCTTTTGTTTCTTCATCTATGTAAAAAAACATATGCTTGTCTCTTTTCAAAATCTGTCCAAAGAGTGTTTTTTAAAGTACGTTGATATGGTCACCAAATTTCTGTGTTCAGACCAAATAAAAGGAATAGGTTCCAGGATCTGAGAAGATAAAAATATTTTATCACTTTGTTGACTGAAACAATGTTTCTGTGGTTTTAAATGAACATGGGATTCTTTTTTTCTTTATGTACCACTTTTCTGTACATTTATTTAAATCACAGGTGTAGCGATTTACCTTTTTTAAACTCAGTCTCATTTGTCAGGTGTACTGGTATTTAATATAAAAAGACTCAACTTAAAAAAAAAAATTAGAGAAAAAATAAAAAAGGAAAACAGTTCACTGGCCCAAACAGTTAGTAATATAACTGAAAGTTGATAACAGTCAAACCACCTAGGCAGGGTGAAAAGACTTTTTACATCATACAGTAGTAAATGACATACAGGTTTTGGAAGTTACTGCTTGTGCACTGAACTTTGTACAGAATACAAATTCATCATTTTGCCAAGGAGCAGAGTAAGAAGTTGGAAGCTGGAGGAGGGAGCAAAAAATTACATGGAAGTACACTGCAGAAGTTGTCACAGATATTCAGTGTGGGACCCTTTTGAAAGATGTGCCTTCGGTGCAAAGATGAACGCATGCTCAAAGGAGCTGTCTTAAGTGGTGTGTTTTACAATGTAAAGATGTGGTTATGTGATACAGGTTGCAGTGTCTCATGCTTTGGGATTCAAGATAGTGGAGAGAGAACTGGAAATTGCTGCAAATTAGTAAACATTATGTTTATGACTGCATGCATTTGCTTTTCTTAGTCTTTCAGAACTCCTATAAAAAAGTTAGGTTCTTGGTTTATTGTAAACCTTTTATAAGACAACAGTCTATGGCACTAAAATCTATACTTAGCCACTAACAAAGAAAGGTGCCTTGAATGCATAATGAATCCAAATATTAGTTTTTCTTTTTACTTTGACTTTAACTCCATTGAGTTTAACTAGGAAAACAGAAAAGTCACTGCTTCAGCTTAGTTTGCCTGTCTAGAAAAAAGCAATGATACTGCTACAGGCATGCTTTGAGCAATGGCTTGGGCATTTACCCAGTTCGTATATCCCTGTCATAAAGAGTCAGTTTCTGTTCTTTTGAAGTCAGATGCAGTGATGTAGGCCTTCCGTGAATTATTCACAGGGAAGAAAGTCTTCTCTCTCTTCTAAAACGGAAAGAAGTGTCTGTGATGTATGTTTTCCTGTAATGAAATAAATGAATATTAGAATAATGCCCTAAATACGAGCAAGTCTTTAGATTATGCTACAGTTAAGATCTGCTTTAGGAAAATAGAAGCTGAATCAAAAAGGAATTAAGCAGTAACATTATCAGATGTGAAAGTTGTTTTATGTTATCTAAAGATTGAAAGACCAAAGTGTGTTTATTATAATTTACTTGCAAATTCTGCACATCCTTTATGCAGCCATATGTCAGCAGCCTGTTGTACAGTTTGTGTTTCCAATCCTTTTAGCTCCTATTCTATTACAGTGGAAATGTATGGCTACTTGCTTTTCCTGCAAGAACTCACTCCAAAGTATGTGTAGCAAAATTTGGGAATGATTAATACTGAGTAGTGTATCCTTGATTTTCAGGGTGACTCAAAATAGATTAACTTCACTGAATGAAGAGAGCTGTTTCTTGTGCTGGGGGTAGATACTTTGCACTTCAAACAAAGCAAACTATTCTCAATCCAGGCCTAATTTAAAAGTAGATTCACTTGGGGTTTTTGGTTTTTTCGTAATTGGTTATGAATTGCTGCCGACATCGGTATCAGTGACAAGGCTCTGAGCCCAGATATTTATGCATGTCAGACAATGGAGATGAAGAGAATTTCCTGTTTTCTGTATAAGCACAAAGTACAAGAACCAGACTTGGAAAGGACAAAATGTAATCTGTCTGCAACTTCTTGTCTAAAGATATTCTTCTTGATAATTTTGAGTTCTTATGAATAAAAGCTTATGTGGTAAAGGATTTTATGGCAGAATGCAGAACACTTATTTGTCTTTGTTTTCTTTGTTTAAAAAATAGTTAGTGCTACAATAAGTTTCTTAAATATACATAAAATAGCATCCTATCTATACTGTCCGTTGTCTGGAGTACTTCCCTTCCCACTAACTTGAAGAAGATTACAGAGAGTTCGCTTTTCAGACACTTGACATCACATATATTGAATGTGTGACTGTTTCTTTGCCTTCTGTTGTCCCCTTAGATCTGTACATATACATGTTTTTGTGTATGTGCAAACGAATGCTGACAGCTAATCATAGTATCTGAGATGACAAAGTTTCTGTTAGATGTATACCAAGCTAGCCGTGGAAAAATGTTGAAGGTATGTTTGAAAGCCGTTTGGTAAGATTAAATACTTGGTTTTGTTTTCCTGAATCGTTGTAAATATTGGCTACAGGGCTGAATTTTACCATCACAACTAATTAGTGCATGCTGAAATTCTTCTTAAGTTTCAGTGAGATTAATTCATCTGCTTCTGAGAAAAAAATAAAAGGGAAAAATTGTCTTTCCAGGGTTAATAAATTCAGTCTTGTCTGTGGTGCTGATATTTTTTTTTTCCTCTTTTTCCTCTTCTCCTCTGGAGTAGAAATTTGGAAGTTCTGTTAGAGTGGGATTTTGTTAGGGAAAAAGTAATTGCTCTGTACCTGAAACTTGATCCAAACTTAGCCAGATGACCTCTGAAAATCTCGGTTTACCCCTAAGGGGTTTTTTTGGTCTGAAAGTAAAAGTCTAGAATTTTCTGCAGTAGGTGCATCACAAGAACACAAAGAAAAGGACAAGACACTTCTAACAGTCATTCTTTTTGTCTGACAGAAGTTTCAGTGATACAACCAAACTGAAAAGAGCAAGACTGCTGTCATCTTTTTCCTTCATTGTTAATAAGTCACATGTAGGATAGTCCACGTTGTTTCTAGTGAGAAGGAGCAAATGATGTACTCTGCTTGTTTATTCAAATGCATTTCTGTGTTATTTTTAAAGCTTGAATTTCTCTAGTTGGGCAGGACTTGGATTTAGTCAGCCTCTGGTCTCATGCTGCTTGTCTAAATCAAGGAATAGGAAATGCCTTATCTCAGAACTGGGTCTTTTTATCTCTTTCCCCTTGAAATGACAAGAATTTGGTGGCCAGTAGTTTTGTTTTGAACCTGAAAACTGTTTAACTTAGGCTGAGTAACACCTAGGTCTTATGAAGAGCAGCTTTGGACCATCAGCATCTTTTCCCCCTCTGGATTTTTTTTCTTCATACAACAGACCTACTTTTCCTGGCTACTGTAAGATATGACTGGAAAGCAAATTATTCTGAGGTCTGGTGTGAACAGTGTACCAGAATTTTCATGATTTCAAGTTATTCAGGTAATGCTGGCTTGTTTGAATCACTGTAGTTTACTTTGTGCTAAAACTGCTTTGAGTTTTCCAATTAAGACTGCTAATGCAAACATAGATTCTGTAAGGAATGGTTGTATACTGTGATTGTACCCTTACAGGCTACTCTGTGGAAAATGACTACAGTGATGTGATTTTCTACTCAAGACAGCAAAAAGAAGAAAATAATAAAAATAAGAAAATAAATATTTTGAATGCAGGACAGTTTGTGTGGAGAGCCTCTGCCTAAGAACTCTTCAGCATTTAAATCAATACAATTTGAAAGACTCTCATGCAAGTTGATATAATAACCTCTGAAATACTAATGATCAGTTATTACTTCCATTGGGAAACTGTACCAGTCCCAAGCATAAAAGTGGTCATTTAAAATGTCTTTACTAAGCAGCACAGAATTCTGCAGAACTAAATCTCAAGTAGATCTGGCTCCCTAAATGGTAATTCCATCTTTTTTTTAAAAGGTCAGCTCAATTAGATTTTGGCAAGATTGAGTCTTCAGTGTCTTTTAGTATATTCATCAGGACACACTGGCTGGTAGTTTGCAAGTGTTCATGAGCAAAATAGGTTAGTAATACATTGGTACCAGTACAAATAGATTGTCCTCATCACCACGTAGACAAAACACTCACGAGAACTGTGCAATTCTTTAAGCACTAGTGGCATGATATAATGAAGTTGTATTCCATTAAGCACTTGTATACAAGGGAGCAAAATGTCATCACCTGAGTGTGGCTGCATTTCTGTGATACAACCTCATCTGTTCCGTCAACTAGTTTTGCTCTGATCAATAAGCAGTTTTCTGTGGCCTTTCACTACTGTCAGATGTCATTGAATGATGTAAATACACGTCAGAAACTAGAAACTTGACAGCTCACCTAGACTAAAGAGAGAAGTGTGGGAGGGGGTGTACTGCTGGGATAGACAGAAATGACAGCTGATGTCTGCTGTGTATAAATGATTTGATATTGCTACAGATGAGAGTTTTCATTTTCTGTAAGCATGCAACAAAACGACTGTGGCTCGTACAAGTCAAATCATTCAAAAAGACTGAAGAGAAAAAAAAGGCTTTTTGTATTACAGGACAGCACTGAACACTGTATTTTAAATGACCCACTTACAAGTTGCCTCTTATTTTATTCTTGTCTTTTGATACTAAGTCTTGGGTCCTACTTGCTGTTAAAATGAAAGAAGTTTAAACAGATATTGAAGATGTTCCCCTGGGCAGCATGCAGTAGGTAAAGTGTCTGTTTATGCTAGCATACTCTTTCAAAGCATCAGAGAATTCAATTCTTCAATATTTCACCACAGAATCAGAAAATGGAGGGGACTGGGTGATTGAGTGGGTGGGGGTTTTTTCAGTTCTGAAGAAACTTTAAAAAACTTTCAAAATTAGCAATAGGGGAGTAAAGAAGAAAGTACTTGTATTCCATAGTGGGGAGTTGTAGCTGAAATGTATGGTATTTTCCTCCTTTGAATTTTTTTGGTTATACCTCATGATTCCAATGAGGATCAACTGCCATAGCAGTTAGTACAAAGAGTAGAAAGTTTAGTACTATTCAGTTTATAGTTGCTGTATTATGGGTCTTACACTATGAAACAGATTCTTACTCCAATTTTACAATGAGTTTACAACACAAGTTCTGGGCCACAGTTTTCTGGGAGGAGAGGAAGTTTTGTGGTAGAGGGTTGGGGCTAGATAAACATCTAAGCTGTTTGAACAGGAGCATGGTATTTGACTTCTTGTCTGGAGGGTTAGTTTGATCTTTCCTGTGCAGCATAGACATCTTTATTATATTTGCTACTGCATAAGAAGGAAAGCATGGATGCCATGATTTTCAAGAGGAAGTGAATATATTAGTAAAATTAAATCTGTTTCTAAAAAATCCATGGCTCTAGCGATCTAAAGTAACACCTGTTGGTGTGCTGGCCGAGAGATCTGCACTCTAGTCTATGTGTAACGGCGCTCTCACTGATACCAGCTTGCCCTCTACCCTGCTGTCTTGACTGCTGGCAAAACTGCTGAGAAGATAGGGGGGTGATGGTGTAATGATGTTGCGTGTATGCAGGTGTGTGGGGAAGCTACCTATCATATCCAGTTGAGGTTTTGCTACCTTAATAATGTTATTGTGCTTTAGTGTTCTAATCTGTTACACCAAGGCCTGATTTATATGAAGAAAAGCTCAAGAGCCCTCAGATTTGGTACTGTGCTTCCACTGTGGCAGGCTTTGGGCATGTGCCATGTGGCCAAGTGCTTATGTACCAGATACTTGGTCTTCACCCGTCACTCACCATACTGCCTGTGTGCACCAGGATGTCTCAGCTGAAAGGCCTGGTCTCAGAGCAGGAGTCGTGATTCCTGTTGACTTCTGGAGTCCTCAGTTTGTGCTGTCAGGTTACCATCATCTCTGCATCTCTAAGGGGTTTTCTACAGGGCTTTCAAACAGTAGTTGTCCTCAGCTGGAAAACTTAGACCAGATTTCTTGAGAAAGGCATGAATCTTGGTTAAGAATAGCCAAGCAAAAATACTCTAAATTAACTGTATTCCCTATTTCCCCAGACATCGGTCGGGTCTTACCTCTACCTTTCCTTTATATGGTTAAGTATTTGGTGTGACTTACCTTTGTGTATATAAGGAGTGGCTAGGTGCTCATCTGCAATTATATATTTGTAGTGATTACAAATGGATACAATGGAAAGTGAAGTAGGTGACACTAAGTCATTAATTGCTACTCTGCTAGCATACTTGAATTAATTTACTGCATATGATGAACTATTGTGCTGAAAGGGAGGCTGCTGGAAAGCCTTGTGTAGGCTGATATTTATTTTAAATCAGAAAATTGTTTTGAGTTGATTGCTAATTTGGCTTATGAACTCACTCGGAGCCAGAATTGTTACCTTGCAAATGAGAAATGTCACTCTTTCTGATACGTAAAATGACCAAAAAGATTTCACAACAGTGTCAATGTGTATAGTAGAACAATTGTCACAAAACCAGAATGGGGTCAAGGTGCAGCTGTTAAGTGGACCTTTTGTTACTGACTTAATTGCAGCCAGGATATTACCCGGGGTTTTTTTTGTTGGGGGCAAAGGGAGATGATCGACTTACAGGGTGGAAGAAATCATTACACAGAGGGCAAATGTTCTAGCTGTGGTGTTGTGTGTCTGGACTAAGATATCTTGAGAATAGTTATTGAAATTCTCTAGAAGCTAGCAAGAGGACTCTGCTGCAACTTAGTGCTTTCCTGTGCTTTAGGGTACTTTTTAGGTTTAAAACAATCTACCGTATTTTCTACCTATTAATTATTTTTTTTCCAAAATCACATTTATTTTACTTTGAATACTTGGTTGTTAATACTGGCCAGTGAAAGTAGATATCTCATAGTCCAGTCCCAAATATTGTAATTTCTGGAACATATTGAAAAAGCCCAAATGAAGTGGGTAGAATGCTGCTTTCCTGTTGTTAACAATCCCACTTCTGATATGGTATTTTAAAAATTCTTCCTAGGGCTGTTTCTGCAACAGTTCTGAAATATATTTGCAGTCTTAATACACTGCACAGTGATATAAAAATTAAAACTCATCCGTGATGACAGGGAGTTGTGTGGTCACCTCAGAAGTATACAGGTCATAGCAATTTTCCATACCATTCTGGTTTTTCTCTCTGTGTATTTTATATATGAAAGTAAACACATAGCCATGTTTGGAGGTTTTTTATTTACAGATTTTGCAGTGTTTCTGTCACTTCAACTTCTTGTTCCTTATTAAGACTTCAGAGATACAAACCAGTAGCTCAGTAATTGCTTTCTTGAATCTGCCTTTAATAATTACATTTAGTAAAGCTGTATCGAAAATTAGAAAGGCAGAGACTAATGGAAAACTAGATTTTTCACTGAATTAGAAAGCAAGACAATCCATATATTGACAACATTTCAAGTTGAAACAGATCAGGAAAACTGTTTTGGACTGTCTGTGCAAAGAGGCAAACACAGGCCTGATGTGCAGTGGCATCTGCATTTTATACAGGCAGAGAAACTATAAGAGATTTCATGTAAATAGGTGTCTTGAGAGGGGACAGTACAAATCTGATTTGGAAGCAAGTCACTTGAGGTTTTTTTCAGTCAGAGAACCTCTTTTTTTTCTTTGCATTAACAAAAAGTCTAGAAAGTACAACTTTTCACTGTTTAAAATACCTTGAAGTGGGAGGTGAGAGGAAGAAGAAACATGTTTTAAGTTCTTACTTTAAACTGGACCATAGTCTGCAGAAGAATGTTTGTTGAGGTTGGCATGACAGCACTGTGAGCCAGCTTGTATGAAGGGGGTAGAGGAGATGAGGTGTTGTGTCATTGTTTAGTCATTACTGGGACTTTTCCCTAAAATTTAAGTAATTTGTATTCCCATTGTAAGAATAAGCAAAACCATGAAAACTATTTTCAGACTTCCATTCCTGATATGTTGAATATTTTATATGCCTTTTATTACAAGCAGGCAATGTATGTATTTATTAATTTATTTTTTTATTAAGTACAGTGTGTTCATTAATAAATGGATGCTTTGTGGTACCTTAAAATTTAAAAAGAAAACAAACTGAACAACTGTAAAATGTATACAGGTCTTGCAGTATACAATAGGTCATCTTGCAAGTAGGTATTGTTACTTTGATATAAAAGCTTGTGCTTACAAAATCTGTATTTTAAACCAGGTTTATTTACTGTTCTGTCTCCACATGATTTCATTTTTCATGCAGTAACTGAGCTGTTCTATTGGCAAAGATCATTCAGTTATCTTCTCATCCTCTGTCGTGTTTTGAGCTTGAGCTTTGCTTCAGTTGTCTGCTGAATAGGCACTGTGTCTAACAAAGTTATTTTAATATCCTCACCCTTTTCGGAGACCCTTTTTTCTACCCCACAGTACAGTCCCACTTACATGCTACACATTTAATAATAGTTTGCTTTGAGTTGTTTGGAATGGAAATAATGAATGTATAAGAAAGCTCTACTGGAGTCACAAAGAGGAAATGGAGAGAACCACAAAGGTGAGGCATGCTTGAGATTCTGTCTTGGCTCTCTGGAATGGCTGTTTGAGCAAACCACCATTATTTGTAATTTATGAAGGATTTTGTCAATTGAGAATAAATTACTGTTTGAATAGTGACTTTTGACCTTCTTTTTTCCTGTACCTGGTGGGAAAGATTAATGACTTTTAAGAAGATAAACAGTGTGTGAAGATAGTGGGAATTCCTATCATCTCCCATACTACCCACCTTCAAAATATTGCAATAGGATCTTCACAGAAACAACAGGTTCAGGATATCATTTGATAAATCAGAATAAATGTAACTTTTCAAGGTAGTTACTCTGCAAAGTTGAAGGGCAGTTTGCTGCTTAATAACACAAAACTGTACAAATTTGTGGCAGAGGAAAAATCATGGATGTTTAACTGTATCTCCTGTCTGCCACTTCCAAAAAACAAGCACAGAAAAGGAAGCAATTTATTTAATTCTTTTTGTCGTTCTATTTTTCATCCTGACTTGGAAAGAGCTGTCATAGGATCAGAATCATTTAGGTTGACAGAGACCCATGGAGGTACAGGCACCCCCCCAGCCCCACTCCTGCCCAAAGCATGGCCAACATAGGTCCATTTGCGCAGAGTCTTGTCCTACCATGTTTCAGCTTTCTCTACTGCCTCTCTGGGCCCCAGCTCCAGTGTTTATCTAATGTAGGCTTTTTGATGAAACTATTAAATAGGCCGCATTTGGCACTAGGTCTGGTGATAGTCATATTTTTCTAGAAAAAATGAACTTTGCATGCAGTAATTTTCCATTGGTTCTTTTTTTTAAAAAAAAATATGATAGAAAATGTTTTCAGTGCAAAGAAAGATCTGGGAATAGGATTATACATTTTACGATACTTTTTTCTATTTCTGGTGGGTAGAATTTTACAAGCTAACAAGCTATTTATTTTGCAGATTCACATGGTGACATATCTTGAGGGAAGACTTTTTTGAAACTTAACATGCTGGGTGATATGTACATAAAACAACAAATGTCCAAAAGCATTCAAGACCTAGTTTTTTTCTGAAATTATTTTAGAACTGTTATCTTGTCACTGTAAATTGTGTTAATATTTTATATCTTCCTGTAAAACCATTACAAATCCTATCAGTCTTTACTGTCACAGATATTATATATGGTTTTAGTAGGACATTACAATTTCACGTAGAATTAATTGTCAAGATCCTACAAAGCTAACATGTAATATAGGAGTAAGACTATATCATCCTTTCATAACTAGTAGTTTTTTACTACACCTTTTAATGGATTTTTTTGCTCTGTTTTCTGTGGTGCTAAAGAATAACTAGAAGAGTTTGTTCTACTTAAAAATCCTCCACTGTTTCATTCATTATTTGTTAGAAAATGCAGTGATTAAGAAGCTTTGAAGAAAAACTTTTTTTTTCCTTTTATGTATTTCAAGAATACCTAAAGTATGCATACTATTTGATGATTTTTCAGTTACATAGTGTCGATGTAGGCCAAAAACACTGGCTAGAGTAAAATTCTGCAGTAGTTTATGGTTTTGCAGGTTAACGTCTGTTTTGAGACTTTTCTTCTCTCATGAGGTAGAGGAGCAAAGAGATATTTTTTCACTGAGAGTCTCTTTCCTCAGGTAGAAAAATCAATATTGCATTTTGTGGAATAGCTGTTCTGTTTCCACCTCCACCTTTTTAATGTACGCTGAAGGAGGAGTTGAGAAATGTTGGAACTTTGTGTAGAACAACAGTTGTCCCTGTAGCAATACAACTTCTCATGTTATCATGTTAAATGAGCTAGGCGCCAGTACTGGCCGTGTATCGAGGAGCTGACTTTAGGAAGTATTTGGGCTTGTGTGTGCACTTGCCAGGCTTGGTGGTGGGTTTTTTGGGGGTTTTTGTCCTTACATTTTATGTGCAATTCTTATTAAAAAGCCTTCCTGACAAGATCAGGAAGAAGCAAGTGTGTGCCAGGGTTAGTTTCTCATGTTCTGAAATAGGGACCTGTACAACAGTATTGTGAGGTGGGATGTGTTTGCTGTCTACATGGGTGTAAGCCCATTGTACATCTCTGCTCTACATCCACTGGGTCTCTGAGAGCTTGGGCTTTAAATCTCAGACCTCTGAATCATGCCCAAGTAGGTTTCCCTAGGAAAATGCATGAAATAAATTGTTCAGCATTGCAGAAGTACTTGGATTTCAGACCTAAAGTTTCCAGGTGACTGTGATGTTATCATTTGCCTTAATCTTGAAGCCGTACTTTCCATACGGTTTTCCTGCCTTTTTATATGTGTTCTAGTTCTTACATGGAAAGAGCCCCTAAGGATGTCGTCCTTTGCGCATTCGTTCCCATGACACTCTCAGTCCTGCCTGCTGAGCTAAGCAGAACTTAGTGGGAGTAAGCAGCATGCCACTGACTGCTGCAAGTGTGTGCAAGAGCTGGGCTGCATTGTGTGGAAAGGTTAAATGACACTGGGAGCACTTAAATTCACAACCATTGTTTCTTAATGTTTTCCCCTTCCTTTCACCCCTGAGCAGGTGATTGGGAATAAAGGGAAGGGAATAGTCATTTGGATAGGTACTGCCCCAGACATACTACCAGTGGGAGGAGCTTTTAGGTCCCTAGTACAGGTCTCTAGACTAAGAGGTGCTTGAGTTTTTATCAGCCAGCTGCCCCCATCAGCAGTGGAGGGAGGGAGGGAGGGATGTCATGTGTCAACAATGCTTATTCACAGCAAGCAGATGCAGTGATGTATGTTTCTCAGTCATACATGATGAAATTATGCATTCAAAGTTACAGGAGCCAGAGTACTTCAGACGAAAAGCCCCTTCTGCTCTTAGCCTACTTATTTTAGTGGTAGTGCAGTGTTGTCTTTTCAGGTGTTCCCGTGCCATTGTGTAGATTCCTATCCAGCATCTCTGTTTTTACAAAAACTTAAAACCATCCTCCAGTATTTTTTCTGCTCCCTAACATCATACCAGCTCCTGAACTGTAGAAAAGTATTCTGTAGGCCTGAAATTCACCCTAACTTTAGGAGATGCCATAAACATTCTAGTTGGTAGGGACACACTGTAAAAATAACATAGCACTGGCAGTGCTCGTGCCATTGGAAAACCTGCATTACACACATGTTCTGTGCAGAGTTTTGTTAGGAGTCGGGCTTTTTTTCAGAAGTTTATGGGTTGGCCAAATTTTGCCTCCCAGCTGTCTCCCAGGTCATCTTGTCCACATCTTCAGGCAATTTGTGTGAAATGGTATGGGTTTTGTTTTGGGTTGCGTTTGGGTTTTTGATTGGGTTTTTTGGCATAGGTAAAGTAAAATATATTTTTCTTTAACTGTTCGGACTGTCTCAGCAGTAACTTTCTATCGCATACCTGGTATGGAAAATCTAAGCCCAAAAATTAAAGGTTGGCAAAAGTGTAAGTGAGAACAGTCTTGTAGTGGAAAATATTAGATTATTCTAGTTACTCCTAGCACTGCTATTAACTCTTCTGATATATTTTATGAAATTCTCTCCATCTTGGGTCCTCTTCAAATGTTGTTGAGATGTTAATTAAAAATATCAGTAGTGTGTGTGAGCTGCAGCATGAAGCAGGAAGGTGAGGAATCAGCAGATGCAGGTGAATGTCCCTTTGTTACCCCTTCAAATTTCTTACCTGTGAAAAACATATCTGAGTGAAAGAAAAGGTAGGTAGGACAGAGGCTGTACAGAAAGACAAGCAGTTGCTTGCTGAGGCAGTTGGAGGTAAGATAAAGGATAAGGTCAGTTGCATCTTCTCCACCCTGTAAATAGAAAACTTGCACTTTCTGTAAATACATAGAAGAATCAACTTTCACTGCAACCAAGAACTTAGGTAAACTCAGCAAAGTTTACATTCCTTCTACGGGCAGGCACTGGAGACTCAAAATAATAGAGCCTTTGCCACAGAAAAAAATACTTGAATAAGTTATTTATGGCAGTGTTTTGTGTGAATAGAAATGGCAAAGTTTTTCTGTTTAGTACAAAAGGTGAGAACCAGGAAAATGCCAAGAATAGATGAGGTTTGTATAGGGGAGTGAAGTTTTCACGAAGTTCATAGTAAGGCCAAAAGAAAGTCTGAAGCCTCAGAATAAGAGGAGGGGTGATATCTGTGACAGTATCACATAGTATCTTTCTTACTGGTATCTGTAATCTTTTTCTAGATAGTACTTTTGAATTTGTCCAACTGAATTTAGGGGTTTCAGTCTGTATGTATTTAAATAAGGGACTTGGTTGGCATCTTCAGGTGATGAACATCCAGGGTTTTCTAGTGCAATAAGTGAAGGTTTATTTTAGACCCAAGAACCAGGACATGAAATGTGACTCTCAAATTTCAGCTAAAAATGAATATATGGGCATTGTTTCCTCGTAGCGCTGTGTTTAGGAAAAGAGTTCAAGCCAAGCTGGTTCTTTGGGAGTCTGTGGTTGGCTGTGTCTTTTAATTTTTTTCTTTGAGGAAAAGGCAGTCACAGATTTTTTAAACCTGTGAATGACATTTTTCTGACTCTGATGCTTTCATTTAACATTTTAAGAGATCGGTGCATTGTGTTATCTTCAGTTCAAGCACAGCCAGCAATTAAACATTTAGCACAATTTTCAATCATCCATGTCCTCTCACTTTGTTTGCAGTATGCATGCTTTTATTTCCATGTTTCCAGCATCAGACTCAATTTATAACTTACTTAAAATCTTTCTGAAGTGTGGATACATAATACTTTATCTGGCAGAATACATGTGCAGGCATGTAATTACTTTATGTTTGCCTCACTATCTTTCAAGTGATTGAGAGACCAGTTGGAAATTAACATAATTCTCACTGAATCAATTTTCATTGTCTTTGAAATGATAAATATTTAATTGTACAGCCAGTGTTCTCTGATAGGTTATTCAATCTTGTATCACAAAATTGCTAATAGGATATTTTAATTATATATATTATCCTGGATATCAGCTTGTGCTAGTATTTCTACTGCTTTTGAACCTGTGCAGTATGTTGACATAATTGCACTGTATGTAGTCGCCATAAACAGTGTAGTTTTTACCTTTTCTCAGATAGGGGTGTTTGAGTCAAATTCTGTGCTGCCTTAGCTCCTCCTCCACTAATGCCAGCAGCTCTTCTTGAAGTATCTGCAATTCCACTACTGCTTGCTGTGTTTTATACTGTAACTCTAAGGAAAGCAAAATAGGAAATAAATTTCTCTCTTTCCTGCATTCTTCCCTTGTGTTCAAGTCAAATCTGAACCATGCATTCCTCTGAACTTCACACTTACCCTGCTCGCTTTTGTGGGATGCCTGCATCTTGCTGATTGCAGCTCCTGCAGGTGTAGCTGGCATAGAGCCAGGCTTGTCCCCTTGGTGCACCGAGCTTTGTCCAGACCCTGCCACAGTTTTTGCAGCTTGTGCTGCTCATGCTACTACTATTGTTATGCAGCCAGCAGTATCTGAACAAGTTTAAATCTGGCTCAAGAATATGTGCGTTCACTGTGACCACCAAGCCAACTACAACATAAATGCTCTGTTAGTCACAGCATGTAAATTCAGAAGCTTGAAAACTTAAATTTTATTTTGGATATAATATTTTCGTAATTTCAGGCACTGTTTGTGGTAGGTGCTCTTGCATTTTCTTCAGTTGTTGTGCTGAGTTTGTCACTTCTATTCTCTCCACCCTCCTTGCATGTGAAGAACCATCTGGTTTTCTGCAGTTGGTTGTACTGATAACCACATCCTGGTAACCTGTTTCAGGTCTTGTCTCAGTCACAGCAGGCTTAGTCCAGTAAGAAATGAAAATGTCTTACAGATATTTGAGCTTATTTCTTTTTCCTAGTTTGAATTATCATTCAAAAGAGATTAACCTGGCAAGGGAAACCTTTGGTGAGCAGGATGGCATTCTCAGATAAATTGATATGATGACTATTCTGTTCAGAAATGAGTGCTGATGTTTGAAATAGTGCTGTCAGTTGCATGTAAGAATAACACAGATGGCGGGCAATAGCAGAGGTAATTAGGTTTCCATTTTGGAAGGCAGACCAATGCTAATTTAGTGGAGGTTTGGATGCATTAACTCTTCAAATGGAAATGCCTGAAAATGACACATGTATCCTCACTGCTCATCTTCATTATTAACAGAGTAATGTTTGAATCCTCCATTGTGGGGCTGAAGACAGGGTGATCCCATTATTTAAAAGTAATATATGAAGGATCTTTGCTAAGCTGCACGGACATTTAGAAAAGCAAACTCCTTTGACTATTGCTCTTGAAAAATGATTCAGATGATTGTTGGCTACTTATGTTGACAGGTAAAGGGGAGCGGAGATGTCTCAGATGGATTACTGCAGGGACTCTAATAAGAAAAGATGCAATGTGGATATACAGTATTTCTTTCCCGTTACTTACCATGAAGAAATTGGAGCTGATTTTTCATAGCTTGTGTATACTGTAACTTGACTAAATACTGTTGTGTTTCATGTTCATATGTGTTTCATTAATCACTAGCAGAGGAAAAGGCTAAATGCACATACCATGGTAGACATACCATGGAATATGAGACAGTGCAAAGACAGCTCCTTTGAAGAGTAATGCTCATCACCCTGCTGTGTATATACTTTTTAAAAAGTGTTTTTTGACACCAGTTGACTTTTTTGTTTGTAAACAAAACATCTATGCTTTGGAGGTCTGGTCTTAGGTGACCCAGGTGTTTTCCAGACAGCAAATACAAGTGTGAAGTAGCACAGACTTAAAGCTTCTAGAAAAAAGAACCAACGACTTAGTCTTGTGTTTAGCCTCTTGCAAAAAAAGGAGTTTCTTGCGGTTAGTTGGCTGCAATATGGGGGCACTTTTCTTGTGGTTAGGAGTTACATCCTGTCTTGGGAAGTGAGAGGACTATATAGACTCTCGAGATAAAATAGCAAAGGATTTTGTGACAAAATAGAAGAGACCTTATATTTCATCAAACTTAGAATCCATCTGTTTCATGTAAATATACTTTTGCCATCAGTTAGTTTTTGCAATATTCAAGTATTTTATCCCAATTTTATACGATTTCTGTTGGAAAGTTCATCTTTTCCTTAAAAAGGCTCATGGTTGTTCTATTAGTAGAACACTTCTGATAAGAGACCTTGAGTTGATCCAGATGGACAAACACAGCACAGCATTTTTTTCTTTCTGTAACTGTAGGCGTTAGCATGTGTTAGGAACTTTTTCCTTTTTCAGTAAAAGATCAGCACGTTTTTCATCAAGTTTGATTCTAAGAAAGTTAGCCAAATAGATGACCACAGTGACAACGAGATTTTAAAAGGGTGTCATCTGAGTAACAGTTGTGCTCTGCAGGGCTAATAAAGAAAAATATCAAAAGCAAGTCAGATCTTGTAGCTTCTTGGTTTGATTACAAATTGGATTTCCACAGTCAGTGTTTTGCTGGCAAGGGAGAGGCTTTTTAGCTTGGAAGGCCGAGTAAGTTATTTTTCAGGAAATGACAGAGAAGTTCCTATGGGATTTTATGAACCATGTGTTTGGAAAAGATTGGTTTAGAGAGAGTTGAAAAAATCAGAAAACTACTTACTCTTATATGTCAGCTACTCTTTCATTCAACAGTGACAGCTCTGTAGAAGTCTCCCTCGAGCTTCCCATGTTGTAGGAATTGCAAAACTGATGGGGATGCAGTATCAATTGTTTTACTACCTCTTCCTCTAAACCCTAAGAAATAGGACATACCCTTCTCAAAGGCCATCTTCAGGAAGAATACCCCTGAGTCCTATGCACACCTTTTTTATGTAATTCCTACCAATACTGTGCCATTTTTTGAGTGGAGGAGGCCCATACTGCAAAAGAACGTCAGAGAGGGAATATCCTTAATTATTTTGTAGTGTTTGTGGGAAAGGCAAACTGTGTGCTGAAAGGTTCTTGGAGAGGCAGTAGTCTGGTTTAGGTAGGTACTAATAACAGTAACACTGGTAATTGTTAGTGAAGAGACAGTTTTTTTCAGTAAATGAATGGCTGAAAGTTACATAAAATTAGTGAGGAGACATTTGAAGTAAACCATATTTACAAGAACATATGCTTGTGATTGTTCTTAGGTACAGGTCTCTGGTTTTAGTAATGAAAGGTCCAAGTTAGACTGCAGTAACGTGGGATTTGGCAGGAGGAGTCAGTGAAACAATGTATTTGTCCTGTCAGTGGGTTTATGTCACAGCAGAAAGTCTTTTGTGCTATATAAACAGTAAGGCTGCTTCTCCAGGCCAGGAGGGGTCCAGTAATTAATTCACACAGGCTGGAGCTGTTGGGAAATTTCTTTGGAAATTCTGCAGTGAACGTTTCACTTCTCTGACATGATCTTTCTCCTCCACAGACTGAGGACAAAGCAGCGTTATAACTGCATAATGGCAAGCCTTGAATTCCATAGTTAATAAAACCGTGTACTTTTTATCTTGTGCTGTAACAATATTGTACATTGTAATCGGGACTAAGTGAAACAGTCTGATTTTATATAACAGACATGGCAGTGCTTGGGGTGGGGGACAGGGGTGGTTTATGGGGCCAGTGCAACTTTTGAGCTGTCTTTAAGATAAGCACAGCTTGTAACGGATACCGTAATGGATCTGAATCTCTTCGGGGCCCTCCAGGAAGAGTGAAACACTTGTGTTGAGTGGAGCTGTACTGCCAGAGGTTGGTACCACAGGCACAACAAGCAGCTGCCGGGGTCAGCAGGGAGGTGGAGGTAGCTGTGGGCCCTTTGCCTGCCTGTGGACAGTGCTCCAAATGTCCATGCAAGCTGAGCTGCCCACCTGCATCTCCTGCTTTCTCCCTGCTCTCATGGCCATCAGGAAAAAATGTTCAGCACATGTGATTACTGCTACTGGGAAGGATGGATGGTGCTCAGCTCTCCCCTTGTTCATCTTCCCCTCCAGCACTGATTACTCTCGGTTTCTAATACCTAATCTTGTGCCTCTTTTCCTTTACTGTCTCCTACAGCCACTTTCATCCCTTCTTAGGTCCCCAGCAAAACCAAACAGAGCAAACTGGGATCTTCAGGGCTGCTCTGCTTCTTTCTTTACTGTGCCCTAACTTGTTTCCCAATTCTGCAAAGGAAGGGGGCATGTTCCTAATGAGAAGACCGTGCAGGAACTTGTGTAGGGGCTGCTTGTGTAGTGTGGGAAGAGCAATTGCTACGGAGAAGAGGCAAAGAGGTGACTATAAGCATCTTGAGGCAGATGATCTGAAGTCTCAGCAAGTGGACGTGGTAGGGATAACCCAGAGTAAAGTGGGTGCAAGATAGGGGAAATCTAGAACTGGGAGGAATGTGTTTGGAAAGGAGAGAAAAAGGGAGATTTCCCTCACCTCATGCCTCTGTGACTGATGTCAGCCTGTCTCCGCACCCTTGAGCTGCCCCATGCCCACTGAATTCTGCTGCCCCACCTTCCAAAGGATGAAGTCAGAATAAGTTAATTTGTTTTCATTTGGGGGATAACAAGATTCAGTTTTATCAAGGCTGCTCTGAAGTTTGAGTTGGCTCTGAATGCTGTCCTTGTCTCCGCCTCTGCTGTGAAGGGCATTCAGAAGTATGGAGAAGTGCCATAAGGCACTTACACCCCTGCGATGCCAAACTGTTGCTGCAGCTACATGCAGCTGTGGTTACCACCACCACCCAGGTGCTCTTACTGATTGTGTGGAATATTTTTTCCCCTAGGTCAGTTGGATAGGAATAGGTTTAAAGTAATCTTGTGCTGTCTACTAAATGCCACGGTCTTGTTCTAGCCATAGCACAACTGAGAGAGAAAATCTGCTGTTGTCTAAACAATAATGAAACACTAAAGTCATAGAAATTCCATTAGTGTTTCATGGACCATAGCTGTCATTTCATTAACTCTGGAATTCCTTCCATATGGATATAACAAAGGTTTAGGGTTGAATTCCTTGACACTTTGAAAGCATTAGCTGTTACTCAGACAAAAGTCTGTCAAGCATACTGAAGCATCTGAAGGGATGTATTTATTTCTGTAAGTAATATATTAAACAGAATTAGTGTTTGTAAGCTTGGTCTTCAGAGAGAAGAGCACAATACTAGGATTTTGTGGGGTTTTCTTTGCTGGTGAATGTTAAGACACATATATCTGTTTCCTGTAAACTTTTTTTCTGCTTCTGGTTTTTGTATCTCCTCATTCTAAGCAAGTCTGCCCCAAATCACTTTCTCAGCTACAATTTTTCAGAAGTTTTGATACTTTGCAATTCATTTTTCAATCTACAAATATGGACAATGTGATAGTATTAATTTCTGATAATTATAAACTGTGTAGTTAATGTAATTTCCATGAGTGAATATAAAAGTGCCATCTGTGTATTTCTCATGTAATAGAAAACTGAGCTGAGAAGTTGAATATTCTGGTTAGTTTTCCTCCCTGTTCCTGGTCATGTTTCTCATTCTTGTATTTGTTTTTTGGTAAATGGATCATTCCTGGGTTTTTGAGACAAAGTTAACCGGAGCTGCATGTTTTAGCATTAAATTATCAAATAAAAGATGTCCTTTTGTCCAGTGAAGCATTTGACTTGGGTAAGAACTGAAGGGGGATGGTTTTATTTACCACACAGCTCTTGATGTACACTTACGACACCAGTGGGCTTACAGGAAGGCATGGGTGGTTCTTGTATGTCTTACTGGTTCCTGTCTTCTTCCATTTATGCTGTCTTGGAAATTCATAGTCAGACAGTACCAATGGTTTGCCCATATATAATCCAATTTAGTTACTGCATAGTACTGCCTAATTTCTGCATCAAGAGTAATAAAAATATTCTTTTTGAAAATTGTGAAAAAAAGGATCATTCAGTTAGAGGTTTGCTAACAATCAGAAATGGATAAATTCAGGAAAATGGCAAAATGAGGCAGAGTTGCTAACAATAGAAAAGGAAGAAAATGGTTTCCAAGATCTGAATATAATCCATGTCATTGGAACAAAGTAGAGGCAAAGACAAGAAGCAAAAGATGGGGGTTTTGCGGGGGTGGGGTGGGGGGAACCCAAACTATATGTAAATCTGTGTTGTAGTCAGACCTGAAAGTTTTTACTATCTTACTAACAAAAACCTGAGGAATTCTTCTTGAAGAGTTTCCTTCACAGGTTTGATGGTTATGAATTGCAGTGGAATATCTGCACTTCTGCTATGCAAAAGATCAACACTATTCATACTGATAGCTGGTCCAAAGGTGTCTGGTACATACATCATGTATGTGGGTTATATTCTGTTGGAAGAATGCTTTTAATGGATAATGATCTCCTGGCTTTGTGCAAACATTGTTGATAGCTCTTGTGGTAGTAACCAGGAAAGGTGAGACATTTCTAGTTTCAGAGTACTCCATAAAGAGTTTTCTGATTGGTGTCTTCATATCTGTGGTCCCTTGTATCCTAGTCAGACATATTTCTGGTATTTCAATGACTATGGGAAAAGCATTTTACTTGTCTAATTCAGTGATTAATTGTTGAATTTTTCACTTAACTAACTGTCAATTATAAAAAGTTGTATGTCTTTTCAGAGTTATCTGTTCATAGAACATGAACATTTTTACAAGAAAAGTAATTTCCTTGCACTGTTGCCTTTTTTCCCCCATAGTTCTTCCGTCTTTATTTTGGCACTTTAGTCTATGTTCACCAGTTTCCTTACATTGTTTTTGTGTCAGGGCCTGCAACTGCTCAGTTAAATTTGTGTGAGATTTGTCTATAGCTATTTTGAATCCATGAAGTGATCTTTTCTCTCCTGTAAACTGATGTTTCTTTGTCTTTCGCTTAAAGCCATGCCATTATATGAAATAGTGGCATAGAAACTAACTTCTGTGCATTTAGTTTGCTCTTGTGAATTGTGATCTGAAAAGAGTGAGGAGGCAAA
This sequence comes from Falco peregrinus, assembly GCF_023634155.1. Classification (NCBI taxonomy): domain Eukaryota; kingdom Metazoa; phylum Chordata; class Aves; order Falconiformes; family Falconidae; genus Falco; species Falco peregrinus. The sequence goes on from NC_073739.1 coordinate 20,624,820, forward strand.
TCTGGAATTAATGCTGTCTAAATGAAGTTATTTATTAATATGAAGTTCATAAGCACAATATGTGTTATTTCACTTACTTGCCTTTCTGCTTTATAAGTTAATTTGTAAATCAAATTAATATTTAGATTTGCATTAAACAAAAGCATTTAAAGATTGTCCACTTATTTATCACAAATTGCTTTATATTTCTGAAGTACAGATGCCATAGTGATTAGAAATGCCATTTGCAATGTTTTGTTTTCCAACAGTAATTTTCAGCTTCATGCATAGCAGATCTGTTGTCCAGCTTTGTAAATTTTAGATGGCTACTAAAGCTGGACCAAGGGCTCTGGATGGTAGGAGGCAAAGTTAAAGCCTCTATACTGGTACAGTCAGCTGAAGGTGTAAAGGTAGGAGATTTGTGGGTTTGGAAATTATATCACCGTGTACGGGAAGCTGTGGTTTTCTCTTCTCATGTCTTCTGTGAAAGTGACCAGCAAATGTATTTTTTAGTGTCATGATAGCAAAAATCATGAAACAGTGATTAAAACTTTACTAAGATTAAAAAGGAGGATGAGTAAATGCTGTGTACTTTTTGGTGTTCTGAAGCCATTTCTGTAATTCCTTAACCACTGATGAAACACAGAACAAAATAGATACGTGCTTTGAACAGAAGATCCACAGTGGGATTTGTATTTCCTTTTCCCCCTGTATTCCAACTATTTATGAAATAATGGGTTTATAGACTTCAGAGGGAAAGACGTTACTCTGAAGTTGTGCATATATGACTAAAACTGAAATGAGACTACACAAGCCAAGCTGTGATTCAAAGGAAGTTACCTGTCAAGGGAGTGCTTACAACTCAGTCAGGAGCCCCTCAGACTTCTCCAAATTGCTTGGCAAACCCTATAGCCAACAGAAGTGCTAAACTAACAGTAGCATGGTGGCTCTTAGCTGACTGAGATGTAAGTGGATGCTGTGAGTTGCTCATAATTCCTGGAGATTTAATATAAAGTTAATTCAAAACTCTTGCAACTCGCAAGAGTCATGAGAAGTGACTCACGGTCACTTCTAACTGAACTAGTTTTGTATTGTTACCCATTTTTCCCACCAAGTTATCCTTGAAACTTCTTCAATGCAGCAGTTTTCCTGTGCAATCCAAAGCAGGTTTTTTGTCCTTGTAGAACTATTTCTTTCATACAGCGTGTAGAATATATGATGTAAATAATGTTTTTCTCTCATATAATTAGGACATTAAGTCTCAACTAAAGAAAAAAGCCTGCATTGATTTTTCTTTGCATGTGATTCTCTTTACAGCTCTCAACTTATAACATATTCCTAAGGGTGCCTTGGAGTATTTTCACATGTAGAAGAAAATTGTTCAATAGCCAATACCTGTTCTCCCAAAATAGTCTAAACTTGGGGGCTGGGGGGCGGGGGAAGGGGGTGCGCGCAGATGGACGTGACAGTGCACCCAAACAAGGTCTTCTGCTTACAGCAGTTAGGACACAGAAACAGTCCTTTTCAAAGAGACAGAATGTAGCACAAGTTATACTACAATAATCTGAACTAATTTTGGTAATGTAAACATTGGTATGAAATGGTTGCAGTCCCATCCGTACTGCGTTCAAACAAAGGTAGACACATTTCAGTCTGGATTAAATAAAATGCTGTCTGTTTCTAATGTGATTTGGCTAGCGGGTGAAAACCATAGCATTTTGACCTCTTTGAAAGGCAAGTTGTAGTGGACAATAGAAAGTGTTTATCCAGCATGGTTTCTGTATGTTTGCTGTGATCAATGCTAGCTGGGCATGTTGTGACAGACACCCCTTTTTTCTGCATTCAGGCATAATCACTGCAAATTTATTTCAAATAACTTTTTATTTGGCTGAAGTCTTGGGGTCTTGATGTAATAATCTGTCCTGAACATCATCTTGCATTGTCCTGGAAATAATTATTTCCAGCATTTTCCAAGTAAAACAGAAAACAAAGAACTCCTAGATAGACCAGGCACCTTTTATGTATTGCTTTTCTGCCGATTTTGACTTCGTTTAATAGACCGTGTTTTCTTGACTGCTTAAAAATATTTCTCATCACTTACCCTTAGAACTGACCCAGTGACCTGAGAATCAAGAAGATGTCATGTTAGTGACTACTAATTAGTGGATCCAGAGAGCTTCTTCTCCTGGCCTTTCAACCTTCCAGAGGCAGCAACAAAAGCTGTCACATGTATCATACAAAGAAAACAAGCATTTGCCATGTTTGGCTGTGGTGGGTGGTTTGGGTTTTTTTCCTAGGGTGTAGATAGTAGCACAAGCTCAACTGAGACTACAGATGAATTTGTAGGTTAGGAGGAAATTAACCTATGATATAGTGTTTGCATGTATTTATTCTTTTCCATGCATAACGTACTGCATCTGTTACCAAGTTCTTACTGAACATGTGTGTGTTAGTATGCTGTACTGTAAGAGGGAAAAAGAATGAATCTTTCTTCCTTTTCTCTCTTTTTTTTTTTTACCATCCTTTTTTTAATTACTTTTCACTACTTCAAAATGTATTAAACATTTCTGAAATAGAATATTTTAATGCTTGCTTTTTAATGCACAGTGTACAGTCCAAGCTTACCCAGTGTGTTTGTATGTTTGTTGGACAAACTTGTTAATGGAATATTCAGCTATGCTTCCTCTTAATCATTGTTGTACTTCAGTGCCTCATGAGTCGTCGTGGTTTGTTTTGGGACTACCTGCTGGAATGACTGTGGTAAAATGTGCAGTCACAGCCATGTCACGGAACTGTTTTTTCAAGTAACATTAATGTCTTCTTTATTATTTATATGTTTTTATTATTTATAATTTTCAGGTCTTTAAAATAGAGGTGTTGATGAGTGGAAGGAAACATTTTGTGGAGAAGAGGTATAGTGAATTCCATGCACTTCATAAAAAGGTAGTGATCTTTTTCTTTATAAGGTGTAACTTTGTTTTACCTTAGTTGTGATGTTTTCCTCTCACTTGAACTTGTTACTATACGTGGTTCATCTTAAATACATCTTGTGATTCATGTCTCTGGAAATGAGTTCCCAACTAACTCAATTTCTTCTCTGTTTTGTGGAAGGAGATTATGACTGCTCACATGTTACTAACTCTCCTTTTCTTTCTGATTATTGTTTACATGCTATATTGCTAAAATGCTGTCTGTAGTATGTTTTTCCTTCTTGTAAAATGACAAAATAAGACAGATCCCTATAGCAAATAAATATGATTTTTGGTTTTATCCAGTTAGGCACATAATTGTTATTTCTATAAGTTGTGTTGCTAGCTTGCTACATGTAAAAGCTGAAGGAAACAACTTGTATACACCAGGGAACTAGACATGAAAAAGACTTAAGTAGACCATCTCACTCTGCTGCTTTTCATACAGTGAATGTGAAATAAAATATCTGCTAAGCTTGTCTACTGAATCATCTTACTAATATATTGAAGGAAACTCCGTACTTGCAAGATGGGTTGTCCACTAATTGTTTGTGATCACAGTTGAAGTATGATTTTTCCTCTCCAAGCTGAACTGGATGCTGCTATACAGTTGTGCAGTTGAAAGGCACATTTTACATTTTTTCTGCCTTATGGAAGCCAAGTATTGTGAAGGAGATCTCTGGAAAAGTATTGCAGCCCATTGCCAGTGGTAGAGCTGAAAGGAAGAGCTTCAGTCCTTCACTCCTAGGACATGGGCCAACTGAACATTTGTTCGTTTGTGTCTCTCAGTGGCAGTGAGGTGTGTGCACACTCCACTGGTGTTGCTTCATGGGTGCTGCTTGCCTTAAGTGTGGAAAAGCTTTTTCTCCAAACGACAGAGATGAGCACAGGCATTTACAGCTCTTGTCACTGCAGTGTCAGAGGAACTTATCCCCACCAGCATGTTTGCTGGTGGTCCTGAATCAGCTCAGGAATCATCTCATTCAGGGAAGAAGCATTATCCTGGTGGCAGAGAGGACGATTTTACCGGCCTTACATGGTGTATGAATATAAACAAACCTGGATCAATGAAAGGCAACTATTGACCCGTCTGTGTGTTTGCCCTCAAAAGTACAAAGGAAAAGAACATATTTTGCTTTACCGCACCATAGTTAAGATGTGCTAATATTTCTTGCCTTTTTGCCTCTTGCCTCAGTTGTGGTATCAGCTACTGCTTTCTAATACTCATTTCCTTGTGTATTGTTTTAATTCAGTTATGTCTCAGATATTTTCCCCCTTGTGTCCACATTCAATATGATACCACATGAGCAACAGTGTCTGAATCAGTAGTACAGCTCACTCATCCACCACCAAGCTTTGGAACACGTATGTGCTTTATTTTATGTAAGAGAATAATCCTGCAATTGAAAGTAAACCAGGTGAGTAGAGATTAAACAACTAAATAAGTTAGGAAACATTAAGAGAGGAAAAATCAAGCTTTATATGTTTAAAACTCACCCTACCCAAGTAGAGCATCTCCTGTAGTTGAAATAGAATAGAATATTTTCATTTGCAAGGGATCTACAATGGGTCCTCTAGTCCAACTGCCTGACCAATTTAGAGCTGATCAAAAGTTAAAGCATGTTGTTAAGGGCATCGTCCAAATGCCTCTTAAATGCTAGCAGCCCTGGGGCATTGACTGCCTCTCTAGGAAGCCTGTTATAGTGTTTGACCATCCTCTTGGTAAAGAAATGCTTCCTAATGTCCACTCTAAACTTCCCCTGGTGAAGCTTTGAGCCGTTCCTGTGCATCCTATCACTGGATACCAGGGAGAAGAGATCAGCACCTCCTTGCCCCTCTGCAGGGAGCTGTAGAGGGCAATGACATTGTCCTTCAGCCTCCTTTTCTCCAAACTAAACAAGCCCAGAGTCCTTAGCTGCTCCTCATAGGACATGTCTTCCAGCCCTTCCATGAGCTCTGTTGTCCTTCTCTGGACATACTGGAGTACCATCCCATTCTTCTTAAATTGTGGTGCCCAGAACTGCACACAACACTCAAGGTAAGGCTGCACCGGCACTGAATACAGTGGGTGTTGTGGTTTAACCCCAGCCAGCAACTAAGCTCCACACAGCCACTTGGTCACTACCTCCCTGTAGGATGGGGGAGAGAACTGGAAGGGTAAAAGCAAGAAGACTCATGGGTTGAGATAAAGACAGTTTAATGAGTAAAAAACGCACGTGCAAGCAAAGCAAAAAAGCAGATTCCAAAAAACTCCTTCGCTTCCCTTGGGCAGGCCGGTGTTCAGCCATCTCCAGGAAAGCAGAGTTCCATCATGCTTAATGGTTACTTGGGAAGACAAATGAGGTAACACCAAACATCTCCCCTTTCCTTCTTGTTCCCTCAACTGCCCCAGCTGTGTCCTCTCCCAATTTCTTGTGCCCCTGCAGCCCACTTTGGTGGGGTGGTGTGAGAAGCAGAAAAGGCCTTAGCTCTGTGCAAGCACTGCTCAGCAGTAACTAAAACATCCCTGAATTACCAACATTGTTTCCAGCACAAATCCAAAACGTAGCCCCATACTAGCTACTTTGAAGACGATTAATTCTATCCCAGCCAAAACCAGCACAGCGGTGTAATTGCCTCTTTTGACTGGCTGGCTATGCTGTGTTTGATGTACCCCAGGGTGCGGGTTGCCCACCTGGCTGCCAGGGCTCACTGCTGACTCACGTAGGGCCTGCTGCCCACCAGCACCCCCAGATCTGTTTCTGCAGCACTGCTCTCCAGCCACTCCTCTCCCAGTTTATACTTGTGCCCAGCATTACTCTGTCCTAGGTGCAGAATCTGGCATTTGGACTTGTTAAATTTCAACCCATTAATCATTGCCCAATACTCCAATCTATCTAGATCCCTCAGCAAGGCCTCTTGTCCCTCAAGAGAGTCAGCAGCATTGGCCAGCTTCATATTATCAGTAGACTTGCTAATGGTGCATTCAACTCCTAGTTCTAGATCATTAATAAAAATATTGAACAGAACTGTCCCTAGAACTGAACCCTGAGGAGCACCACTGTTGACCAGTCACCAGCCAGATGTAGCCCCATTCACTACAACCCTTTGAGCTCTGCCCTTCAGCCAGTTCTTCACCCAGTGCACTGTGAACCTGCCCGTCCCGTGTTTGGACAGCTTGTCTAGAAGGATACTGTGAGGGACAGTATCAAAAGCCTTACTAAGATCCAGAAAAAATACATCTACCACCTTCCCTTCATCCACTAGGCAGATGACCCTATCGTAGAAGGGTATCAAATTACTTAACTAGGACTTTCCCTTTGTTCCATGTTCCCTGTGTCTGATGACTGCATTATTCTTTAAATGCCTTTCAATAGTACCCAGTATAATCTTGTCCGTAGTTCCTGGAGTCTTCTGTCATGCTCTTCTTGTACATTTGAGTAACACTGGCTAGCTTCCAGTCAGCGGGGACCTCCCCAGACTCCCAAGCCCTTTGATAGATGATCAAGAGGGATCCTGCCATGACATCTGCTAGCTCCTTCAGTACTACTGGAGTGAATCGCATCAGGCCCCATGGATTTCCTGATACAGCTAGTCCCTTACAATTTTAGTGTCCACAAATGGAAAGTCACTGTTCCCATGCTCATGGTCCTCCAACTTGGGTGACCAGGCAGCCCAAGGTCTTTCAGTCTTATTAAAGGCTGAGCAAAAAAGGCATTGAATGCCTCCACTTTCTTCTTCCTTTTGTGGTTGTCTTCACTGTAATTTGTGGGTTGCACAATTACTCCACACAGAAGTCATGAATGACTGCAGTCTCACTCTGAGATTGTCTCCTTGTGTGCTGCTTCCTCTACAGTAATTTGCTTTGCAGAGATTTCTCCTTAGAACACCAGAAAAACTGATGGTCCTTTTCTTTCTCTCCAGACATAGCAGGTATTCTAAACAGATACTTTGCACCACTCTTCAGTTTGTTTCATCTTACCTTCCATCTGCTTGCTGTCTGCTTTTATTACTCTGCAAACTTGACAGTGACTGCTTCTTACTTGTTAGCTATACAGATGTAGAGCACCCAGCATATTTTGGCAACAATATCTTTTTTAAAATCTTACTTTTTGGAATTGTAGTAAAATTTCAGTAAACATCGTTGAACATCTCAAGCTCTAAACCTTTCTTAGTGCTTTCAGTGTTAGAGAAATCCTGGAGGAGTCATTCTCTGGTAATGAAGTGTGCTGTTTCAGCCTTTCTTCTCCTCTGTTTTGTGTTAGAGCACAAAATCTCAGTGCTCTTTGAAAAGTAGGGTGTATATTTGAACATTTTTTACTGGAGAAGAGTATTTTGAACTTGCATCTCAGTTGTTCTTTGTGAGCAATTTGTTCACAACCCATGACACTATTTATACTCAGGTCCAGATACCGGTTTGCTTTCAGCATGCCAATAGGGTATTTAATTTTTTGTTCCTTTCTTCCCCTTTAATTTAAAATGTAAGTTTCACTCTAAATCGCTGTGACTACATAGCAATTGGAAAGGTACCTTTAGACTTACTGCATATTCAAGGTGCCCTTAGTGCTGGAAAAGTCTGTAGTGAGCAGGAGAAAGAAAGCTTCTACAGAGAACAACCGTGGTAGTAAATGGGAATAGAGGCTGAAGGGAGGGGAGGGGTTGCCCTTCTCTAGATGAGGGCATGCTCCACTGCTGTTGTATGCAGGAAGGAGGACTTCCCTGCTCATAGAAAACATTATTCATTCATCAGAATGCCAATTAATGTTTTGATTAATTTTGATATTTTGTTTTGTTTTGTTTTTTAAACAAAGCCATTTCCAAGAACAGGGCTGGATTTGTCTCCTTCATGGGTTCAATCGTTCCTACATTCCAGCTGTGTAAAAAAGTAGAGCCCCACTTCCTCTGCAATCTGGCTGTAGTGGAAAAGGTTTAATATCTTTTCAAGACTGCCATGCTACACCAGGGATACAAATTATTCCCTTGACAGAAACCATCCACTGCTGTTGGCTTTTTTGAAATAGTTTACATAGGCCATCATACTCTGCCCTGGCTATGAATGACAAACCAGTTCTTTCAGGCTCCGCACCATCCACATTACAGTATTGTGTTCGAGTCTGAACAAAAGTTTTATTACTCTCACATGGACAGTTTGTTAGAAAGAATTACATTCTATGTGTATAATGTAGTTAAATATACAACCATTTATTGGTACACACTCCCTGTTTGTTTTATACTTTTTTCCTTTACATTTTTAAATATTGGTAGTTCTTTTTAAGCACTGGAATGCTAGACTATGACAGCATTACAACTACTGCTGTGAAATCTGCAAAAATCTTAAGTTCTATACATCTTGTTTTCTAAGTTATTTATAATTTTAGAATAATTAGTGTACACTCTAAATCATATTGAATTCACATTTGGACAGATAATTCTTGATAATTTGAGCCAACTTGTAGTCTTGCAGGAAACAAAGACTATAGTAATTCTAATCAGCATAAGGTCAGAGTTATGGACAGGAAGGTATTACGGACAGTAATTGTCCTCAGACAAATATTTCTTGTATAGGGACAGATCTGAAGCAGTATAGCTAATCATATTCTTTGACATTGTAATATTTTATTTTTTTGCAATATATAAGTGGATTGTTATAAGCATAAGAAAATGGGCTTATCATTTATTCTTTGTACATCTGTATAGCATGTGCTTTATACCTACACAAAGTACCTGTGCTTGCATGTTTAAGCAATATTTTTTGGGATGCTTTATGTAACAGGGCCACAGAGCACAGAAGGATTGTTAATCATCATCTGAGGTAACAGCCACAGAGTGTTTATCTTGTAAGGAGCTAGGCCTTGGTGGATGCTTGTATAGTTTCAGATTTGTCTGCCCTCACCTGGAGCATTCTCCTCATTTGTTACTCATCTGTGGATGGTATCATAGTTCACAACAGCTGTGACCATAGCTTCTCCAACATTCTCAACCAATTTAGAGGGGAAGATGGGGTTTTATACTATGGCTTTAAGAACAATCAGTAAAAATAAATGGGTTTGGGGTTTGTTTTGATGGGTTGTTCATTGCACTTCACATTTATTTGTAATTTAGCACTGTTAAGAAGTAAGGAAGTTGCAAAATGTTTCTACAGCAATTGAGATTTTCTTGCTGCAGCTTTGTTACTTGTGATTGTAGAGACGTTGATATGTTGACACTGCTTTTTCCTATAGTGACATCTCAGCAAGCTCAAAGATGACATGTAAATTCTTGGTCTCCCATGGGTATGCATGTCAAAGTCAATTTTGAGTTTCCTTCCTTGCCTTCTTTGCCTCAGATTTACTCAGAGGCAATATCCAACAGAAAGAATGTCTAGTGTCACCTTCTATTAAAATGCAATGGAGCCTACTGCAGTTATTTTTGCTCTGTAGTTTTGAGGAAATGTTAATATTTTTTGTTTTTGAAAAAATACATTGCTCCAGCAAGAGGATTCTTAGTGTGTTCAGAATGCACATTTGTGTCTGTATGCACTCGTGTATGCATATACACATTTCTGTATATATCTGTAAATGCTTTCCTGTGGGGATCTTTAGAGGAATTGTTATGGAGCTCTCTTGGAAATACATTCAGTGGCAATCTTGCTATTTCTCTGTATGAGATATTGCACACAACTGTTGGTCTGTTGGAGCAATTTGAGAGCGTGAATATTTTGCTCCCTTGATTGCCAGCTGTCCAGAGAACTGGTTATCTCTCCTCCCTGTACTTCTCCCACCTGTTCATAGTTGGCTAAATCTAGAGGTAGAAATCGTTGCACTGTTTTGTCACTGCACTTAGCAAGGTAATACCTGTGTGCATCACAGTGACATTGTCAGGTATCATTCCAAGTTGACTAACAGGGAATGCATTTCAGGTACCCTCATGTAGTTGCTGCCATTTTGTTTTAAGGCTGTTAGTCACAAGAGAGTGTTAGTAGGGTTCCTTTTCACTGTCCAGGGCAGCCAGATGTGGAGATTTTCAACTGCAACCTGCAGATGTGATGTCTGCTGTTACTTCAATGAGCTGATGGTAACTTCATTGCCATGCTGTTGTCCTTGAAATAACCATGTGTGGTTATTTCACCTGTACTGCCTCATCTCTAACATAAACATGTTTACTTTAAAAGGTTGCTGTTATACTTCATGTCTTTTTTGTTTGCAGCTGAAGAAGTTCATAAGGACTCCAGAGATCCCTTCAAAGCATGTGAGAAACTGGGTCCCCAAGGTGCTGGAGCAGCGACGGCAAGGCTTGGAGTTGTACTTGCAGGTGAGTCTACACTCAGCATTGTGAAAGTAAAAGCAGCATCCATTTTCAGAGTGGTAGTACCCACCACATTTGAAGGTATGAAGTGGGCTGTTTTACTGACAAGCAATTTTAGAGGTGGGGTGTGAGCTGGATACTTCCCAGCAGTGATGATTTCTGTTCACTTAACGAGATTAGCAGCTAGAAATCCAGACTGTTATGCATTTTTTTCAAGATTCTTGCAAAAGCTGCTGACTGACTCTGATGAACCTACTAGTACCTCATTTTCCTGTGCTTAAAATCAGGAACATGCTATTCTTTCAAAGTTGTTCTAAACATACCTACCAAAAGTGTTGCAGAAGAGATACAATGAGACTTCATTTAACTCACCTCCATTTAGACAGACCAGGGAAGAATCAGCTCATCAAATTCATATCCCTCTACTGTACATGCCTATATCTGAATTGTTCATCCAGTTGAAATAGGCACCTGTCATCCCATATACATCTCAGTTGGTTTGCAAAATTGCATTTAAAGTCCCAGATTCTACCTATTTGTGTGCTGCTTTTGCTACAGACTGTAAAAGGAGTCTTCAGGAATGACTCAGACATATAGACATCTAAATATACCAGTGATAAATCTCAGCCTTTTTTAATAAACAGAATTTCTACTCTCATCATGATTGCTTTAAAAATGCCCTGTGGTATAGTTTCACAGCAATTTCTCTGGTGACAAAGCCAGATTGGTGTTCCTCTGGACATGTTCCCCGTTCACTGCACCTTCAGCTGTACTAAAGCAAGTGCTGTTTTATTGAAGAGGATCATAGAAATGATCTGAGTCAAAACATAACTGTTTTGGGATGAAGGAAAGAGTGAGAGTATTCTGTTTATTTTCTGATCAGAGTATTAAAAATAGTAAAAATTTCAGAGATTTGATCTATGTCATCATCCACAGTTGTAGTGGCACAATGGGAAAAATGTTGAACTGCAACATAAAGGACAATGAGCTGCATTCATAGAAAACAGATGGTAACCTGCACCACTCAGGAACCTCTGTGATTCTCAGGAAGGTTTGAAAAAGAAAAATGCTTAAGGAAGAGAATGGAATTACAGTGTGACATGAGACAGTATTAATTCTGATGTTAAACTTTTAAAAACTAATTTGGAAATGCATAAAACACAGCTCAGATTTTGTTCTGAGACATAGGGAGTGTTTCAGGCAACGTAGTTTCTTTTTGGTTTTTTATTTTAAAATATTTCGTTAGTATTGTTAAATTTAAAAATTTAATCCTTTTTTCCTTCTTGCTCTGTGATATTTATAGCATCTTTGGCATCTAAAAATTAGATTTTTTGCGTGGGTGAGAATACATTGCTGTTGGAGAGACTTCAGTTTTGAAAAGGAGTAGGGCCTTTTTGGTTCTGATAGCTGTTAGCACAGCTTGCTCCATTTTCCAGTATGTTTTTCTCTTACAGCCATTTACTGTCAATTTTTTTTTCTCCTGACTTTCATACAACTGTCTTTTGGGCAATATTTCTACTAAGGCATATTTACTGATTTCTTATATGAGGTTGATTTTGTTAAAAAGATACAGGGGTAAAATGGTTAGCCCTTTTTAATTGATGATAAACTTTAAAAGAACATCTCCCCCTACTGGAAGAGCTTGTCAGCTCTTGTTCTTGCACAGTGTTGTACATTTAATTAACTTTTCCTCCCTTCTGTCGCCATGGGCTATCATAGGAACATGCAGTGGTTTATGTTGGAAGGGGCTGCTGGACATCATCTGATTAAAACATGACAAGCCTCTAAGTTATATCCTTACTAATGTGCATACTAAATTAAAACAAGAACAAAAGTCATTAATATTCTTATCACAGTCATTAGTGTCTGTTTCTGCTAACAGAAAATAGAACTAATCATCAGTGAAATTGTAACTTTTAAAATAATGAGACCCTATTTTTAGACAACTAAAAGTTCATATTAAGACACCTCAGTTATCAGAAGGTTTTTAATAGTGCCAGGCATTTTCCAATATGCACTGTAGGAATGTGATACAATTTCAGAAGACATGATCAGTTTTTAATGCAACACCATATATATAAAATATTGCAAACATATTTTCAGCTGATACTAATGGCAGTTAATCTGTAAGAGTAGTTTGGCAACTACCATCACTAGTCAGTGGTGGTATTAGTAATCGGTCATTTGTGCAGCCGGTAAACTGTTACAGAGTTGTGGTAGTCATTAACTGTTTTTTCGAAACCAGCCAGAATCTCATGTAGAGACTAAGCATTTACAGAGATGTTACATTCAAATAATTTGTTTTAAGGTTATTCATTTCTTCTTACTGTACTTCACACCTTGAAAACCTATACAGGCAAGAAGTAAGATGCCATGCAGATAGCAGTCAAATACAAACCTGTATCTGACATGGTCTAATCATAGCGAGTTCTTAACGTATTTTTAATTAACTAGTTAACTATAGTTAAATGCAGATAAAAATATTTATATGAAATTAGAATAGTGGAATCAGTCTGTATCAAGTAGTAAAGAAAGCAAGAAATTCCCCTGTCTGAGCTGGAACGTGCTGCAGTTGCCAGTGCCTTGTTACTACTTTGTGACCTTTTCATGATGAAATGCCCTCTTAAATCATTTCAGCACAGTTTGTTTGTTTCTTGGAGTGAATAGACAGGAGCTCAGAAACATTTCATTATATCTTTCTGAAGATTAGCAAACTTACAAATAAACCAAGTATTAGTAAATTGCGAGGTACAAATAGTCATTTTCTTAAATTTATTCATATTCACTGTCAGCTAATATTCATCAAATGGCTTATTTTTCTCGTGTTTTTGAAAGCTTGAGTGGGGATTTTTTTTTTTTTATAGTACACCAATTTACTGAATGAATGATTTATCTATACTGTTATTAAGTGACTTTCATATTTTACAAGTTTGACTAGAATTTAGAACTTTTGTGTTTAATACCATGGAATAATTGACTAGTAAGCACTAGTATGCAGACTAATTTAACTGCATGTATACTAATAATACAGAGCCTTTGTGAATACTGAGAACAATCAACTGACTGACAAGAGGAAAGAAGGATTATGTTTAATTTATTAATGAGGAAACAGATGTAAAGATAAGCGAATGACAGAGGGTGACCTCAAACAGTCAAGCAAATTAGTATGAAGCAATAAGCTATTGCTCCTCTGCTGATCCATGGTAGCTGTCTCTGCGCATGATCTTATCCTACAGCACACAGGACTTCAGTTGAGCTGGTTTAGTCTTTGCTAAAGAAGAAAATGCCTGTTACGGACAGCAGAAGAGGACTAAACCAGCTCTAATTACCTTGTGGTAGCTATCAACTAAGAGTTACCATAAATCAGTTAGTGTGTGATATAAATTCTGACTTAACAGTTACTTATTTGTGTGTCTGGTCTGAGCTTGTAGCTTGTAATACAGCAGAGATAAGAATCCAGGTGGTTTTGATTTAGAATTTGTAAAATAAATCATTGGATTACACTATTGCTGACAAAAAGCTCTCTGACAGTAGTATTAGATTGCAGCAAGATTTGGACTTAGCTATTTGATTACAGTTACAAAATATCTTCTCTTGATATGTTTCATGAAAAGTTTGGTGTTGAGAAAAGATGAAGATACAGATTGGAGGTAGCTAGTTATATAGGGAGCCTCTAATTTGAGAAGAGCTGCCAACTGGACCTTCATTGAAAGTCTGACTCATGACAGTGTGTTTGTGAGCTGGGAGAAATACGTTTGCTTGAAAGTACCAAAAGGTGAAGGTAAGGGTGGAAGATGATAGGACAGACTGTTAATTAGCATTGTAGCTTCTGGGTCATGGCAGTTTGGTTGTTTTTTTTAATCCACTGTATAATCTTGGACTAACCATTTATCACAAAGCAATACAGAAATATTGTCTGCTTTGGAAGTGTATTTAAAGGAGATATAGATCACTTGAAATGCTCCCTCTTGCACAATTATTGTTGTGTATGAGTTCAGTAAGTCATCTTGTGGATGGACCAACTGGACAGGTAGTTGGTGTTTTATTTTGGACATTGAAGACATTGTTGGGATTCCTAAGGGCAGCACTGAGGGACCTTATCTAATTGGTTATTGAACCAGCTGCAACTTGTTGTCAACCTGATCAGTATTTGTTACAAATAGATTTTGTATGATGTACTCTTGGAGGAGCAGTTTTTATGTAGCTTATTTCCAGTGAATTCGTAATGGGGAAGAATTTGATCTAGCCACCTGCTCTCTACTGATTTGGAGTTAGGTCATATCCTTGTCCCAGTAAGCTGACACTGGATGTTATTGCCATCCAGTCTCTCTGCCCCAGGGACTTGCCCTTTGACAGGTCTGCCTTTTAAAGTTCAATGGAATAGATATTTTCTAACCCCCTTGGGCAGAAGAAATCTCATCATTTGCTGATATCATCAGTCCAACAAGATAACAGGCATCGTTAACAGAATTCACTGTGAAGTGGCACACAAACCTCAACATGAGACTGTGTAGCTGCCTCTAGTCTCCCCTGAAATGATTTGGTGGTGGAGAGAGATTTTGGAGGAGACCCATTTTTTTTATGATTTCTTGTGGCCTGAGTGACCTGAAGAAATTCTTCTTGTGACTGGCAAGACTCTAATATAAAACAGAGGGCTGTAAACCTTCAGAACTGTTGTGTATGCGTGTAGGGCCTGTATGTACATATGTCTCTAACCAGAGTTAGTATGTAGAGCTAATATTTCCCTCTTGGCTGAGGTCAAGAAAACATACTTGCCTTTTATTTACTCTTGAACTTTTTACAAAGAGAACAGTCCTGATTCCTGGAGATAAGATTGGTTGAAGTGCTGCTTGGCTGCGAGACTTGAAGACTTGATGAACTTCAACATTCCAGTAGTTTCAGGAATCCAAATCTTCAAAATGAGTTATGGAGTTTATGAAACTGGACTAGAGGTTTGTTTTCCATTTAAGGAAATAATCTGGAGATCCGAGAAGCACTTTGACCTATATTTCAGTATTCTTCAAAATGCAGTTCTCTTTTAAAATACTTTAACTACCAATCCTTCCTGAAAAAGACAAATAAAACCATATCTATTATGATTTTGCTCTTAAGAAAGTAGAATCCAATCTTATACTCCTTAGCTGTCTTCATTTCCAGCAGGGTGGAGTTCGGAAAACAGTGGATGAAGTGATGAATAATGTAGAGTTGCTTTATGAGTAAGTTTGTCAGAAATATAAAGGAGAAAATCACCCATGATTATATTGCAATGTTTTTCTCTTTTCTGGGGAGCAGTTCAAGAGCAACTACAAAAAAATGAAGACAAATGAACTATTTCTGCAGTTTGTAGCTGCAAAAGGAAAACTTATCTTACAGAAAATTTGGCCCAAGGTGTCTTTCTTTCTTCATGGGCCATGATGATTTTCTTTAATTACTTCAATAAGTGTTGATAGTAGATTCCTTGTGGTAATGTTTAACTAACTAAATAAATAAATAGCCTTTTCTGACTGGACAGTAGGTATGAACAAACTAATAAATCTGGGTGGAAGGTTTAAATCACCTTTCCTAGCCCCCGAAAAAAGCCCTCTGGTTTTAGTTATCCAACCAAACTGTATTCTAAAGCTTTTGAACTGTCTTCTTTTAAGTTCATCTATTTGTGTGCTGTTGCTTTATAGAAGTTTTAGATTCAATTTAAAAAATTATAGTACCGAAAGGATCTTTTTGTTGATTTGGAAACTCTGTTGCAGAGCATTTCAGAGCCAAGACAGCATTTTATATTTCAACAGAGGATAAGAATCTTCTGCTTTCTTTGTCACTCATAGCACCTTTTTGCTATCATTCTGGGGACTGAGGTGATTTGATTTCTCAGATTTTTTTATCTAATGGTGAAGAAAAAGAGTTTTCCATCACCTAGTGGGAAGTTTCATTAGTTCTTCACTGCTTAACTGATTCCATTTCTGTTGGTCTCCTGCTATTCTAACAAGCAGGAATGCAAACTCAGCCATTTATGCCTTGTCCATCCTCAAGAAGGCTGGAGGGGTCTCTGTTCTAAGAAAAAACTTCTAGACTCCTGGTGCCAGTCTGCAAGTACCCCACATTGTGCATTGGCTAGAGCTTTACCTTTCGATGCCGAATATGTCGCCTCTGTAACTGTAGCTGAAATACTGCCTCAGAGCTGTCTTGGCTGGAGTAGGATCAAAAAGTGGGGAAAACAAATCCTTGATGATGTGCCGGATTTTTCACTGTTTTCTCTTCCCTTTGTGGAGGAAAAAATGTCCCATGGTAGTACATAAAAGTCAGCCTGAGCTCTGCTAGGCAGAATGAAAGGTAAGATTTCATATAAAGACAGGGAGATCTTGGTTTGTGGGTTGGTTGAAGCCGACAGTTCTCTAGGATCAGAAGCAACCTGTTAGTGCTTTCTAAATCTTAACAGTTCTTGACACTACATTATCAATATTAAAGAAGAAAAAAATGTAATGTCTGTAGAGGTAGACGTTTTTGAACCAGTGCTGTTGGAGCTGTTTAGAAATACTGACACCTCTGTGTCTGGTATGTACTTTTATAAGACATTCACTTGCTTTTGCCCAATAGAAAAAAATTCAAGTCAGTTACTATTTAGTTCTGGAAATGTAGTGGCAAAATGATCTTAGAACTATTCAATGACTGTTCGGCTATTCAAATTTTATTTCTTTGTGGTTCACATTCATCACATTTATCCATTCTGTCATTGTTAATATTCATTACAATTGTTCTTCTTTTATATTCTCAGAAATGCATTCTGTATCAAGCATTCCTGTATACCTGTGTGTTTTCGCCAAAGGGTGTTGTGAATGTAAAATGTTAAAGTGGTTCAAGAGAAGATTGGAAAGGTTCATGGAGGAGCAGTGTATATCGAGCATAGGAGGTCCTCAAGCTGGAAATAACTTTCAAGGCTGCTACAGTATTGAAGGAAAATGTTTTGTATGTTAGTCATGCTCATTTATACTCTTCCTTGGTATCCATTTATATCCGGTTTTGGAGATAGGCTACAGTGCTAAATGGACTTTTGGTCTGAACCATTATGACCTTTCTTACATGGCCCTTAAAGCAATTAAACACATACTTGTGTTTCAGCTTGTTATTAGATTTGATTAAATACTAATGTGTTTTCATTAACTGACCCCTCTATGTATCACGAACTCTACCCTTAAAAGAAAAAAGATTGAATCATATGGCTGAGAAGACATGGTTGAATCATACTGGTATAATGAAGAGGTGCGCAGGTCAGATGCCACTGTGCAGAGCCGCTTGTAAAGGCTAATGCCTTTTAAGACCAAATGCTTTACACATGGGAGGTAATTGGCTATGTATTTAAAAGCCAAACTCAGAGGAACAAGATTTAAGCTATAAAACTTTTGTATAAAATGTGAGCCTATATTTGTTCTTCTCCACCTTATTCTGTGCATGCCTGACCTGTAGGGGTTTTCCCACTAGGCTTCTGAGAGCAGGAGTTGGATAGAAATCACTTTGACTTCTTTGCGTCATTCATTAACCACCACAAAGATTTCTGCAGTGGCAGTCCTTCCCTTTGTCCTATGTACACATTTGCTGTTTGGATCTATTTCTAACTAATTTAAGACCAAATTGGCTTATTTGCAGGAAAAAAAAAATAATTCCCATCAAGTCCAGAACAGATGCTTATCTTCCTGATTACTGTTTCTGGAAACCAGTTTTGTTTTAAATGCAGGCGAATACATTGAGAAGAATGAGTCTAGCATTAGAAAGTTGCAAGTAAAAGTTGGATTCGGTGAAATAAGATTTAACTGATGTTTTGCTGGAAAGTCTGTTTAATCACCCACATCTATTAATCACATTGAAAATTCTATCCATTATCCAAAATTATTCAGTGTCTTCCTTCTCTTAACTCCCTTTAGTCTGCAGTAATCAAGGTTGAACTGCACCTGTAGGGAGTTCTAAAAGCAATGGTATGATAAGTATGAAAAGACAAAATGTTCTTTGTCCTCATTAAAGATTGTGAGCAGAGTGTTAAATAATATTAATGGCTGGGATTGTCAGTACTTAACAGTACTTTCCTAGTACAAGTGATTTTATTGATCAATACAGTCTCAATGTAACAGGGCAGATTATTCTACTGATTTTATCGAAACCTTAACTAAGTTTGTTAGTGTACCACATATCTTTAAATAGATCTAGATGATGATGTAGATTAAGAAAAGCAGACCACCATCCATCTTTTTTTGATCAGTTAATAACTTAAATCCATCATTGCTGTGACCAGCTTTTTTAAGATTCTGTTGTGCATACATGTTTCTTTGGTGGTACAGATACATAGCTGATTTTAGATGGCTGTGGATTTTAAAGAAGTGTGCTTGACACATGCAGGATTGCATATTTGTTAAGAGGAGGAGGAAGGCAAGAGAAAACAGGAAAGCAAAATAATACTGTAGATAATTTAAAGGAGAGCCATTTATTAAGAGTGTTGGTTTGCAAGAGGTGTTTCCTGCAGAAATATCCCAAGCATTTTTCAAGGATGCTTAGGAAAATTACCTGGTTTATATTTTAGGAATTACATTTTTTGCTTTTCAAGTGATGCTGCATTGTGGCTTATGATTCATATTTTTTCCTTTATCTTCAATAATCTGTTTGATTTTGCTGTATAGAATTGTGCTGCATGAACTTCTGTCTTGTTTCACTCTTGTATGTTAGTGCTGATCAAAGTAAATTTTACTCAGTTAAAAGCAGAATTTATGTTAGAAGTCACGACAGGTTTAGAAACCATGTCTAAGCGCTTGTTCGTTTTTCATTGTACTGCATATCATAACTCTACTGTATCACATACTTTCACCCAAGTTAAGATGAACATCATACTGTACTAATTGTGCGTTTCTATACAGTGAGCAATGGTCTCTGTCATGACCTGCATATGCTCAGAATAACTGTAAGATATTTTAAGAGGGAGAAAGAAATTAATGTCTTTGCCTAAGATGTCACAGCCTGGTAAAGCAGAGCTAGGGGTATTAAAACCTGAGTGTTGGCACGCTGCTGTAGTCACTGTAGTCTGCTGACAGCCAATTGCTCTAATAGACATAGCTCCTTCTAGAGCAATACAAAGTGTGAGATACCTGTTTCATTTAGCCATGATGAAGGAAAAAATGGTGACCTTCCTTATCCTGAAGCAACTCCACATTTGATGTTTAGGCATTAAATTTTCCTTAATAAATATTGAATAGATTTGCTTGAGTTTCTTTGACGGGGCAGGGGGAAAGCCCAAACAATTTTTGTCTATTATAGTAAAGGCAGGAAGGAGGGAGCTGTAATTCCTGTGAAGAATCTTTATTATCATGACTTAAGTATGGTATAAAGACTCAGTTTCCTCCATCTTTTTAATCAATGTACAGCAGTCAAACACTTTTTCAATTCCTACTCTGTGTTGTTTTACGTTCTTATTTTTTGGTGTACAAATGACTACTGCTTTTTTAAATTGGATATTCAAGGCAAGTTAAGTAGTTAAGTCTTAACGGCTTTATCTTCAAAATCAATCTGTAAAGTTACTTAATGAATTGCTATTGAAGGGAAAAATTTTCTAGTGAAAGGGTATTTTATTAATGCATGTGTAGTGCAACACACTATGTTCTGTTATGGTTGTCCAGTAGTGTACAGCACTAAATTAGCACGTAGTTTTGACCTAGGCCTGCCAAGTCATTGCCTTTATGCACATTGAGAGTACTCTTTTGTCTACACTTTTTGCATGACTGAAAACCAGTCATTAATATTCTTTATGCATTTATAAACTGCACATGAGGGCTGGTGAAAAAAAGTTTGTTAAGAAGGGAATAATTCTGTCTTTATAGCAGGATTTGAATTTGCACATAAGACATAAGCCACATTTGGAGGTGAGAGGAAGAAAATGAAATACCAAATATATGCTGAATAACTGAATGCCATCCATTCTGGCTTTGGATGAGGAACTGATTCTGGGAGGAAAAAGTAGCATGGGGTCATACTACATGTGTGAGCGACTTTAAATAAATCCTTACACATAAGGAAGCTGAATTAAGGTTTGATTGTTAAACTTAACCTAACAATTCTTCATTTTGAAGTATGCCGTAACAACTGTAATGTTTCTATCTAGCATTGTTTGTATCATCTAAGGTAGACCATTCCAAAGGTAAAAAAAACAAAAAAACCACACACACAAAAAAAACCCCACAACACCCACACACCCAAGAAAAAAAAAAAAAAACACTAACCAAAAAAAACCAAACCACTGTGGAACTAATCATAGGGGTTTACAGGAAAAATACTGAACTAAATAAGCAGTAATTCTTGAGCTTCTGCTTTAGATATGTTGCAAGGACAGAGCACAGGAACAGAAAAATCCTTTGGAGGAAGGCTGCTTAAGCAAGAAGAGCTAGTCCATCAGTAGCTGAGAGAGGTGAGCAGAGGAGGAGACAACTAGTCTTCCTCAGAGAGATTGGGCGAAGGTGGTTGGTGAGTCTTCTCCTTTGGTAAATTGGAACCTCCTGCATTAGATATAATTCCCTTGTGTGTGTTCCCTTTTCTTGGCTTTTATGCAATCTTGTATGTCTCCTTTCTGAAGGATATATTGAAGGATTTCAGAGTGAACTAAGGGGAGAAGGTCCTGTGCTCATGGGTAGACTAGGAGAATAACAAATGCTTGTTATCTTCTGCTAACAGTCGCTGCACACGTCAGCATTGCTTGCGCTTATTTTTCTTTTCACCTGCTTATTGTCTCTGTAGTCCAAATATAATACAGATTTAGTTAAGTGTAAAAGAGGTCATTTTACTGAAACTGTTGATAGTAGAATGTCTTGACTGAGACAAACTTGAATTTAAGTGCAGGTACATTTACAAATATACATTACTGAATGATGCCTGAATTTAGAATTCTGATACCGATTTTTCCCATTGACTTTAAAAACACAGACATTAGAATAAAAAAAAATCATAGAGTTGCTTATGGTAAATACTATGAATTATATATAAGAAAATCTTCAAGAACTATTGGTATAAAAAATAAGTTTTGTGATGCAGTTTCTTCTTTTTAATTTCTCATAACTATCATTGTCTTTATCTAATATACTTTTTCCTCTGTAGGTGAAAAAAGTTTGCAGAAACAAAGCGTGAAGTAGAAGTAGAACCTTTAATTTCATTAGGCACATTGTAACTGGTGAAGATTAATGTATATATCTCTTGCTAATTCTTTTCAATTACTCAGTTCATATAAATTCCCAAACCTTGTTAATTATGCTGAAGTCAAGTGGTAATTTTTAACAGTATTTCCACAGCAAGGGAATTTTCCTGGTCTAACCTTGCCCTCCTGTAGAAACTCTCAGCAGATTAGGCATTCTGACTCTGGTCCATTCATTTTCAACACAAGCCTAATTGCTGCCGACTGCCTGCCACAGGTACCTTGGTTATCGTACGTTTAAGGGATGCAGGTTCTTCTGAGAACAAATAAGGAAAGATTAATTGTTTGTTTTGTTTCATCCCAAGAGAAATGTGGGAGCTTAATCAAGAAAAATAATTTCTTCTGTTGATTTGGCTTATTTGTGGAAAGGGATAATTGTATAGAGGCAGGCATAGAGCTATGCATTTTGAAAGAAATTTTGCCATTTACCTACTTGGGAGGCAAAGATACAGCAAAATGAATGTAACACAGCATTGGAATTGATGGGGATGGTTCACATTTCTCATAGTAAGTAATTTGGCTGCTGGGCTTTTATTTGAACCAATATTGCTAGGTGGTATTGTCATTTGTTTTGTCTGCTTCTTTGGATATCTAATCAAGGAGACAATAGTAGGGGGAAAAACGCTTTTCCAAATTGTCCTTAATTGCTAGAGCACGAAGTGAGCTAAACACTCTGGTATTTCCAATTAAAGAACTTGTTTCCAGCAAACACCATTAAATCTATCTTTCCCAATCTGATAAATAAGCTATCGAAGAGTGGAACAGATTAATTGAGAGCAATTAGTTCAAAGCTCAGTATAACAGTCAGAGTAAACCAATCTTATCAATGAATGCAAATTTTACATAAAGCAATATGAAGCCCTGATGCAACAAAATAGAGTTGAGAGTAACCACTAAGCGCAAAGGAAATTTTTATTTGTGATGCAGAAATTAGTCTTGTTTGTTTCTCTTCGCAACAAATGCACTAAAAGCCATTTCTTTTCAAGACCTCTGTTATGGGAATGTCAAACTGTATTTGACACCTTTGCTACCTACATTTCTCCTTCAATGTGCTGCAGGAAATAACAACCATGGGAAGATCACAGATCCTACAATTCACAGCCAGTCACCAGATTTACTCCAACTGAATGTGAAGTTCAAGAAAGCCCTGTTTATACTACGATGTGTGTGTGTTGCTTTCTAGTAGACGCAGTAATCTCTAAGTGTAATTTGCCTATGTTCATAGCCAGTAACCCCTCTGTTTGGTAGAGACTTAAGTGGAGCACAGTGGGTTTTGATTCCTCTTTAATACAGGTGGGTGTCACTGATGATACGTATCTAGACATTTTTGATTGGTGTTCCTTTTTTCCAGCTGTCTGTGCATGCCAAATGGTATTGACTCATATGGTGTAAGCATCATTCTGCACATGGTTACTCTGGATATTTCCCTTAATGACAAAGCGTAGGAAAACCACCTGGATGCTCCACTGAAGTGCCAGCCTTTTGCTTTTTGACGGTGCATCATCATAAGGAGAAAACCTCTCTGTTACTTTAGATATTGAAATAAATATATGGGCTTGGAGTGTTAGTTTGTTCAAAGAAAATATTACATGTTGGTTCGGTTGCTGATATTTGTGGTGCATATAAAGCTTTGGAGTAATGTGCTCCATCAAGAGGAAGGCAGGAGAGGATCCACATAGTGTGTTACACGCTAACCAGACTAATTTCCAAGTCAGTTTTTACAGAACTACCTTGGCTGGGTAAGTTGCATTGCTGCTGTGTGTGTTGGCATTATTCGCGTAAACTGACAGTACAAATACACCAGCTGCCACAGCTTTTAAAACTGCTCTCTTAGGACAGCAGTTTGTGTGGTGCATCCCTGGCCTTTACAGCAGCAAGGTGGCTGGAGTCTTGCTTTTGTAGAATTACGGGGTTTAAATGGTTGGATAAAAATCTTATTTCTTATGCTGTTGCAACCCACTGGGTATGTCTATTCTAGGAAAATGAAAAGGTCAGTGATAACTTTCCCAATAAAACCTTCTGAGAAAATGTCATTCCAGCTATGTGTATCTGACTGGGGGAGTTCATCGTCCATTTTTTGAGCATCTTATTTTTTTTTTCCAGAATATCATCTTCAGTAGGGAAATAGAGCATTCATAGCTGTGATAGTATGGTGTATATCAGCTCATGAACTGATGATAACTGACATGCTGCAACAGACGTAACACAGGGTACATTTTTATTTATGTCCTTGCTGGCAAGTTACTAGGAGATCACAGTTGTATTCTGAGTAACTGGTTTTCCGAGCAGCTTTCCTGTAATGTTGACTTCTGAAAAATGTTGAGAATGTCCCCAAGAAATCATAAGGAAGCTAGATGAGTGAAACTTCTCCCAGTTTCTCCGTATGTCAGAGCATCCAGATCTCCAAGTGCACTTTTCAGCATGGGATCCAGCTCTCACACCTAGTTCAGTGGGAAAGTTTCTTAGTGTAACATTTCAAAAGCACTTGTAAAGGAGCAGGAGATTATGCAGGAACAAAGACCATGTACAGGATTCACAATCAACAGTCTTGCAGCCACCAGCATTTCAGTAGCTGTCTGTGCATTACCCCATCGGATGTTTCTCTGAGTAGTTGGACTCAGTCAAGGTCACACAGTGATACATGCTAACAGTTTTGAACAGCAGGAGCTGTATAACCTCAGGATTAGGAAGCAGTTTGCTTTTTTGTAATGACTTTGTGCTTATATGCCATGCAATAGTGCTTACCTGCTTTACAGGTAGATTTTTTTTATAATTAATCAAGTTCAGGCAAGTTTAATCATGCAACCTTAATTAGTTATCCAACTTTAAATGCTGGAATGATGAGGGCATGTACTGCAAGAGTGAGTTACCATAGGATATCGGGGTCTTTTTATAGTATTGGAAATAAAAGTTAGTGGGTGATGTGATGAAGTGGTGCTCTAATGGTACAGGAAACTGTTGATAACTGGTCCAATGCTGATATTCAGGAACAGTCTTATTAACGTAAAAGTACAGACAGCATCTCAGTGAAGAGGTCTAGCAGCCAGGCTTGGCAGCTCAAAAAAAACCTGGAATGTGGGGGGGGGGGGGGGGGGGGGGGAATCTGAATTGCTCTAGTTTGGTCAGTTATTTTTGCTCAGTTTTACAAAGTGGTGATGTTCACCAAGGAAGTCAGAGGGAAGTCCACCACTGGACCATTGATTGGTGATGAGATACGGAACAGGTGGAGAAGCTGTGCTTGTTAATGTTTGGATGGAGACATCCAAACTTTTTTCAGTGTTTTATATTTACCAGTTACAACCAACATGTTGCCATTTTTGTATCTATATTTTATCTCAACCACCATGTTACCATTTTTGTATATATAGCAGATTCTTTCAACTTCATACGTCACTACCCATCTTCCCACCTTTTCTCATTTTGGTGTTTTTTCCCCTGAGATTTCATTTTGTCTCCTTGACAGGTTTCTTCAATCTACATATCAGTCATAATATTGTCTTCTGATGAGCATGTGTTGAAGGTCATCTCTGTGTCAACAGAGAATGCAAGTTATTTTTTAGACTTCAGTTCTACTACAAATCCTTTCTGAACCATTATACTGTGTACACATCTGCTTTGATTTCAGGGCACCAGTTCCCCTGACATACTTGCACCGATGGCATACTCTCTTTCATTTGCTTATCCTGGAGTCTTAGAGTCTGATTAAGCTCTCTATACCACAGTATTATAGTACTGTTCTGTCCTTTCATTAAGGCACTAAGAAATGTGATTTAAAACAACAATTCAGCCTTAGTTTCAGATGCCAGGGCTTACTTGTAGGGTAAACCAGAGCCTTCAGGGATATAATAACCACTAAGAAGGAAGGGTGCAACACAGCCTTTCTGCAAATTCTTCTTGCCTGGGAAACACAGAGACCAAATACTTGTGCAAAAAATGAATCATCAAAGTAAAGAAGATTGCTGTCTAAAAATACCAGAATGTATGATTTATGAATTCATGATTCTCAGTTTCAACCTCATTTGTGGACTTTACTGGCCAGAATTAAGTTCTCTGGTTGCTGACTAAGGAACATCAGGCAATTGCTAAGTGTGAAGATAACATCAAAACCATGAGATTTATAGAGAGCAGCTTGGCATTCTTGCACTATTTTAATGTTATGATAATTTTAAACAGATAGCTATGTTACTTCTGTTAGGATAATAACTTGCAATCTTGTTTCTCCTTTCCAGAGAAGTCATCCATCTTTCAATAACAAGAATGTGGAGAGGTTTAGCCAAATCAAAACATTATCTGCAGAATTGCTATGCTTTGATAAATGCAGTCCTACAACTGACGCTGTGTGTCTGCCATCAGCACAGAAGTAAATAAGCATTTGCTGACCAAGTTAGGATGGTCTCTTTTCACAAGTAATTGCATTGTTCCTCACCTTTATCAAGGACTCTCGCGCTAGTGAGTTTTGGGAGGGACAAGTGTCAAGGAACAGAACCATAATGGAGTACCTGCGATTGAGCAAGGATTACATTGCTCTGTTAATTCTGTAAAAACTTGTCAGTTTGCCACCCAAATAAATGCCTAGAGTGCGTAAAACATGGAACAGAGTGACCTCTAGAAGAAAAATCAATGGCAATTCATATTTCATATGTCTATAATTGCTTGTGAGAGCATGCCAGCAGTTTGTTTGTAGAGCAGCTTGTTCTACCAGGGATTGTTTCCTGACTTTTTCTTCTTTTCAGTGGTGATGCCTCTCATGGCTGGTGAATCACAGCCAGACACAGCAGTAGACAAGTTCTATCGGTGGTGATTTTTTATTACTGTTTTCACATTACTGTCTTCAAAATCGCTGCACCGTGCTCAGTTTGAACCAGTACACTAATCTATAGTCACAAGTAAATTGTGTTCACAGCTATTTCCTTGGAAGACTCCTGAAACTGGTTTTTACCTTCTTTTTAGTAGGCAAGGCTTTATCCTCTGTGAAGTTATCCATTTGCTAGTATTTTAACCATCAAACTGAATCCATTGGGTAGCTTTCTTTTTTAAGCAATTTGTCAGAGAGGCAAGGAATTCTCACAGTTTGCTAATTTAAAGACAGAATTTTGAAAATGTCTCCTCCCCCGCCCCCCTTTGCTTTGTTTTTTCATTTTTTTTAAGAAGCTGTTGTAAGATTTGTATCCCCACTGAGGACCAAGATGTCATAGGGATAGAGAAAATGCCGCTCACTTTATGGATTACTGTTAGGTCAACAAAACTTTGGCAGCATTGATTAACTTGACAGTGAGTACAGCAGTACATTTATCACTTATGGCTGTGCTGTAGAAAATCTAATAAGAGGCAAACAATTCCCTTTAGAGCAGTAACAGGTTCACTGTGGCTAACGGTGCATGCACTGGAAATTTCTGACTTTAAATTATACCCTTGCTGCTAGTTGGGTCATTGACTCAAAGCTACTGCACTTTCACTGCTATGTTCTTTATTATTAGTTTGATCAAAATTGTTTTGGCTTCTATAAATGTTGATCAAACCGTATATTGGAGTTCACATAAACTCATGAGCATTTTTGAAGGAGGCATGCAGAAGGAGCTTGATCCAAGCTTCGTTATGTAGAAGGGGTAGCTGCCTGCTAGAAATACAAATGTTTGGGGTCTTGCAAGGTTATAAAAGAAAAAATTTGAACTGTTGCTTACAAATCTGCCTCTAAGTCACAGATTTAAATAAACCCAAAATTGAAACCTTTCTTACATTTAATAAGTTTCAATGGTTGGTAAAAAGGATTTTTTTCATATGTGCAAATATGTGCTTTGTTAATTACCAGTAATTACCTTAAAAATTCTGTACAAGTTGATTTATGGATATGTTCTTCCAGTTGTCTTGTTTTTGTAAGAATTATGAGAATTGAACAACGAACAAGAGATTTTCTGTCTCTCCTGTGTAAAGTGCTGCTGCTTGACTGCAAGTTAGTGCTTAGTTCTAATCTGATCGTGAAATTATTTTTTATTCAGTATTGCTTGCCGTCACTTTAATAAATCTTTTCTGGAAGTCCGGGACCAGTACACCGGGAAGTGTCTTTGCATTGCAAATATAGAGGAAAACCAGTTGTTGTTTGGGTCTTTTAAGTCTTGTACTTCGCAGTTCTCTTAAATGGAAGCCCTGCCAAAGGTGCTCTTTTACAGAAGCATACCAAGCTTTTATTCAGTTCAAATAACCAAAAGTGAGTAAAGGCCACAAACCTGAATAATTGTGTTTCTATGTACAAATAGAATGAATATGAACAATGAAGAAGATGCAGTATTAAATGCAGATCAGAACATACCATCTGCAACTAAATTTGTGGCTGTATCTTTGTGATATAATCTGCAAAATACCGCTTCAAATGAAACGGTAGTTGAATTTTATTTTTTTTATATTAGGATATATGGCTCACTAAAGTAGAGCTCTGTAAGCAGCAAATGTTATTTCAAGTATTTTGTGTTATTTTAGGAAACTGTTTAAATTGGAGATCTTGTTCTGCAGTATCTATAAAAATGATGTCGTTTTCTTTGTTGGGAGAGAAGTATTCTACTTGAATCAATTGTCAGGAGGCTTAATGTAATAAGGCAGTTTGTGGTCTGACTAAAAGAAACACTGTGCAAAAGAAATTCCCATAGCAGTTTGTTTTTAACAGAAAAACTGAGTTCACCTGAAACATAAATACATTGAAAACCAAGACTTAATAAGGTAGAGCAGCTTCAGAAGGGAACAGAGTGGGTTGCTGTCCAAAGTGTGTCTTGTAACAGCTACAATTTAACCAAATATCTGTGTTAATGATAGTATAGCTCTATCAACAGCATAATAGCAGATCTTTGCAACAAATGGTCCGGCAAGCTGACAGAAGTACTCTTATATGAGTGAGTTAGCGAGGGAGGAAAATTACAGTTAAAATAGGGCTTCCTGGTTTGTTCTCCCTTTTTTTAATTTGCAGGATGAAAGTTGTGTTTCTTACTCTCTTACTGCATTTCAGAGGCAACAAGACACATTTCCACACTTTTTCCTGGGTTCATACAATAAAGGAGTTACCCTACTGCCTGCCTTACTGAACAGAGACCTGATATTGATTAACTATCACACTGGCATCAGAACTACTCTTAGGATTCAATTTTTTTGTTGTTTTGCATATTTTATTGATCAAAAGTGGTAAATGAGCATCAAGCGTGCAAGAAGACGATGAATTGTTTACTTGCATAAAATAACCTTTCAATAAGGGAAGATGCATTGCTCACACTTTTGGTGCTGTTCTGCTGCCCGAAGCAGATGGCATTCAGCTGCTATTGATTTGCTCCTATAGTTACAGAGCAGCATGTAACAAGGCATGCTCATTTCTCTGAAAGAGAGGTGAGGTTTTCTGCCAGGGTGGTGGGAGTGAAAAAGGAAGGACAGGGGGTTTGGGGATTGTTTTGAGGTCGGTTTTTTTCACAAGAAGAAGCAGGGAAAACCTTGCAACTTCTATTAGCAGCTCTATGCAAACAAAAAGCATGGTTTGCATGCTTGCAGAGAACGGGAGTTACTTTGTCTAGTTCTAGCATTTCTGGTAACATTAATCTCCACTGCAGATTGTATCTGTGAGCAAGTAGGTACTTAAGAGCATCCAGAATTTAGCATCACAGACTGTACACCACGCTCCTTAGCTGCTGTATTTTTTATTTATACATGATTTTTCCTACTTGTTTAAAGGCTGCTTATGCCTTAGCAAGAAAAAAATCATACTGCAATATGCTGGATTTGATTCTACAAATAGTTCATTTCACTGGTTTTGTGTTGTTGGATCTTTCCTATAATGGCAAGGAGGGACAACAGACAAAGAGAAGTTTCTCTGGAAGTTTATTTGAAAGGGTATTTAGTGCAGAATTTTGGCATGAACAAGATCTTTAATTGTTTGACATATTTTTATGAAATGTAGATATAAGAAGAGGATTTCAGTAAATAGAGCATAGAAATGGTTGCTCTAAGGCAAAACATTTTAGATAATTTAAAGTCATATTTCTGGAAGAGTAGTATGGTAGGTGGTACTGAGAAGTGGGGTGCGGTCCTCAAATCAATCTGTTTTAACATAGAAATAACCCGTATGTCAAGATTCACAAGGGTGGTAGTATGAAAGTGAACAAAAAAAGCCTCTTGAAAACAAAACTGGACCAGTTAAATATTTTGACAACACATATTGAAGTGTTCCTTGCCCGCTTGACTGTTCTGCAGTGACTTTTACTGCTGGAAGTGCTTACTGTTGATTTTTGAACCATCTTGAGTGTCTTCCTGCTCTGATGTTTGAAAAAATAAAATAATTCATTCTGTTATGACTGCCCTGGTATTTTCCATGTCATTTATATTGTCTTCCTTTTAAATGAAAATAATCCATGAATTATGACCCCTGACAAAATATTCTCACAGTATAGTTGGTGGGTAGTTATTTATCAAGAATTTAATTTAAACGTGCATATTAGCATCTGTTAAAAAATGTCCTACCTCATCTGTTCAAACTTCAGTTCTCTGACATTGATTCCAACTTGCTTGTGTAATTTATGAAATGCTGTCTAAGCTTTTTTAATATCCACATGGTTAGTTGTCACTACATCTCGACCATTTATTATGCTGCTTCTGTAGCATAAGCAGGCAAGAAGAGACAATCTGACTCTCTGGCTTTAACCTGTTGGTTTCAGTCCAGGGTAGAAATTTCTTAGGAACATTTTTCAAAGAGAACAAACCTTAGTGATTTTTTCAGAAAACAGATGCTTTTGAATCAGTGGCTAATGCTGTCAGCACAGCATTTACCACATTGTTCTAAGTTGATTGGGTCTTGCTCTCCTGTGGGGCTAGGGAAATGTTTAAAACATAAGAATTATTACAAACAGATGTTAATTTAATGGGACCTGGAAAAGTACATGTTTTTAAACAGAGTTTTCTCTGTTACAGTTATTCTACGAGAAAACCAGTTGCTTTCACAAATTAAAACAAATACATTGTTATTGTTCAATTCCTGTGGTATCTATTTATACTGTTAGGACTGACTCCAGTTTCCTTCAGCCCCTCTGTACCTCTCATTTCTGAGCACGTTAGTGGTCAAAACTTACTTTGTGCTTCCTTGCCCTTGTCTAAGCAACCGCCCCATTAACTACAGAATTAGGATATCAGAGTAAATTGTTAGTAACTACTAATTCAGAAAAAAAAAACAAACCAGATTTTTACCTTGCTTTTGCTGCTAAAGGTAGGTAGATGTCTTGTAAATGCAACATGTATTTTCTTACTAAGCTGATTAAAATTTAATACAAGCTTCAGAGTTTTTAGAATTAAGCTTAGTGATTTACTTGCAGTTACTCTTCCAACATAATAGCCTAGAGTCTGGTAAGGATTCAACGCCACATTTTGTGCTGAAAGGACTACCGACACTCAAAACTAAAAAGAAAAAACCCCAAAAACCCTCCACCATGTAAATCTAAATATATTTGGTCAGCTATGTTACCCTTTCTTTACCTCTGCAAAAATGACACAATGAGTTCATTAACCCCAGGTGCAGTGAATTCCCTGTGCTTTCTACATTCTCTTGTTGACTTTGGATTGGGTACCTGCTGCTTAGCCTAATTAGTTTCAAAGGGAATGTCAAGTCATTTCTCAAGAGTTTACTCTGACCCAAAACCTCTGACAAGATAGTATCAGGGAGACAAAATGAGAAGTTATTGTAGAGTTGAATAGCATTTTTGTTGCAGTACCTTGTGGAAACAATGCAGATGAGGAAGTCATCCTCAGATTATTTCTAGATTTTTTTATATGATATTTGCATGTAATAGTCATTCTTGTGGATAGTGAGACTTGTTTCCGTAGCAAACTTCCTCAGTCTTCATCAACCACCTGACTCTTTTCTTGTTCCCAGCAAAACCAGGAAAATGAGGGAGAGCTGTAGACATTTCTTCTGAAGCAAGAAGGAAGTGGAAATGATATTTCAAGGCTATTCTTAAGTGTTTCAGTGGTTTTCTTAGCTTTTTCAGTTCTCTTAAAGCTGTATTATTTGACCAAAACCACATTTTCTGACCAAAAAATCCAACATCCAGTCCAACATCCATGTCTGAACAGAATAGTCTGTGACATTATCCAGAGAGTGGGAGGTTTGGGGGATCAAGAGAGTTTGTCATGCTGCAGAGCTACTCCTCTGTTTCTCTGACTGCTGAGGTAATACTCTGTTGCATCTAGCTCTGGAGTACAGCTTTAGTTCTTTAGCCTCTACCTTTTCTTCAGGCTTGCTTATAGTTTTCCTCCTTATAAAAGACTATTTACAAGCAAGGTAAATACAATAGAAAATACAGCACTGCAGGAAAAAATAGTAAACATATTCTGTGCAGAAATAAATGACAGGTTTTTTCAAACTGCTGTTTGAAATGAAACATAATAACAGTAGAAAAAATACTTTTTATGTATTTTAGTATGCCTAGAAAGTAAACATGCAATACAAACTCTGCAGCCAAAACTGTATTCTCTGTCAAGGAGCATTTTTAATGAAGTGTGAATTACTTCAATATATCTCACAGCCTGTCTAAGATAAAACTTGTAGTCAATTGAAGTTAGTCATTTCACTTCTATTTTAAATTCAGAAATATATTTTCTCTCAGATAATTTGTATTCAATACAGGTAAAACAAGCCAAACTATATTTCATTCCAAGTAATTTTTTAAGTTTTCTTAAAATATTTCTTGTGTTCCATTAACTTGTTTCTGGTTTATCATTGTTCTTTCCTAATATTATTTGACTTTAGCAAATCTTTAAATAATGTGCATATTGCTAAAAGAAAACTTCTCAGAGTTGACAGCAAGAAAGAAGTGTTGGATTATCATCCCTGCGTCACCCCTTTGTCTTCACTGCCTGCAGATGGGTCACTGGGTCAGCCGCCAGCTTGGTCATCTGTCCCTGGCAGTCCTTCACATAGGATCCACAAAGCAGAACAGAGCTCCCATGTCCCTTCAGCACATCTACACCCTCACTTATGCTGGGAGAGGAAGAGGGACTGTGGGTGCACAAAAGCTGACAGATTTCACTGTGGGGTTTTGCTGGTGAGAACTGACAGGTGGGAACGGCCTCCTCCAACCACCTGGCATGAAGGATGAGTGAAACTGAGGGAGGAGAGTGGGAGCTGGCCATCTCCTAGCCATGTTCCATCTTTCTTCTCTGGGAGAGCCATCTGCTACTGCAGACTAGTACAATTAACCCTGTAACTCAGCTGGCATAGCATAAAATAATAGTTGGAGCAGATTAGTTCCTCTGGGAGAATAGCCTGCCTCTGATAGTGCTCAAAAGCAGGTACATGAGGGAGAACACAGAATACGCTTTGATAATTCCTCCTTAAATACACTTTCCATTTCCATGCATTTTCAGTTCAATGAATTCCTCTTCCATCAATCTATTCAGTCTCTCCTTAAACACATATAAATTTTCAGCATCTGCAATGTCCTGTGGCCCGTGGTTCAACTACCTGTTTCATGAAGTCCCTCCTTCTGTCTAAAGCCCTTCCTTTTTATAGTAATAATATAATAATTTCTAATGGTTTCTTGATTCCTTTTCTAATAGTTTCTAATAAACTTCTGATTTTTTTTATTTAATTACTGCTGGATAGTGAGCTTGTCTTTTGAGGGATATATTATAACCCTCAGCATCTCACTCCTCTGATCACTGATGGTCAGTCTAAAGCCCATCATTGTTTATTTTCTTCCAATATGCATCACTCTGAGCTGTGTTCTCCTAACATCTCTTTCAGAACTTGTACTACTTACTCATCTTTGCAATGATCATGGCTTCAGAGTTTGCCTTAAAGCTTGTGGCAGGGGTCTTTGTCAAAAGCCTTTTGGAAATGAAAGTAGGCTTTATCAACAGGGCCACATTTATCTGTGCTTGTTGATCCTTTCAGGGCTTGTGGTAACTTATGAAACAAGGTCTCCCTTAACAGCAGCCTTCTGGTTCTTTTCCATCCAGATGGATTTATCCATGTGCCCACTACTTCTGCTCCTTATTATACTTGTTACTAACTTCCCTGGTACAGGTATACTAGTCTATAAATCCCCAGTTCGCTCATGGTGCTCTTTTTTATTTTATTTTATTTTTAAAATTGTGTTTCTCATTTTTTCACTCCTCTGGTTCTAAAGCAGCCATTAACAGTATGGTATATACTGATGTTAATTCAGAAAATTCATCAGTGAGTTCCCTTATTATACCCTGTGCAGGAATACTGTGTGATCTTGCTGGCCTGTTATTGTAACAAGCGATTTTTTTTAATGTTTATTTTATGACCTCAATTAGAGACATCCTTTGATGAGGATTCAGTAAAAGGAAATCCAAAAGTATATGCTGAGGGTTCAGAATTTAAATCTAGCAGTGTTGACTGCTGATGCTTGATGATGGCGGCCCATGGCTTGGATGGGCGTACTCTTTGCTGGGTAAAACATTGGCTGGGTGGCTGAGCCCGAAGAGTGGTGGGGAATGGAGTCAAAACCAGTTGCAGCTGATCACAAGTGGTGTTCCCCAGGACTCGGTGCTGGGACCTGTTCTGTTTAATGTCTTTACTAAAGATCTGGATGAGGGGATCAAGTGCACCCTCAGTGAGTGTGCAGATGACACCGAGGTGCGGGGGAGTGCTGACCTGCCTGAGGGCAGGAGGCTCTGCAGAGGGACCTGGGCAGGCTGGAGCGATGGGCCCAGGCCAGTTGTGTGAGGTTCAGCAGGGCTCAGTGCCGGGTCCTGCCCTTGGGTCACACCAGCCCCACGCAGCGCTACAGGCTGGGGCAGAGCGGCTGGAAAGGGCCTGGTGGGAAAGGGCCTGGGGGTGCTGGGTGACGGCCGGCTGGGCAGGAGCCAGCAGTGTGCCCAGGGGGCCCAGGCGGCCAGCAGCACCCTGGCTGGTGTCCCCAGCAGTGTGGCCAGCAGGACCAGGGCAGTGACCGTCCCCCTGCACTGGGCACTGCTGAGGCCGCCCCTCGAACCCTGTGTTCAGGTCTGGGCCCCTCACTGCAAGGGGGACATTGAGGGGCTGGAGCGTGTCCAGAGACGGGCAGCGGGGCTGGGGAAGGGGCTGGGGCACAGGTCTGATGAGGAGCGGCTGAGGGGACTGGGGGACTGGAGAGAAGGTGGCCGAGGGGAGACCTTATCGCTCCCTGCAAAGAGGCTGTAGCAAGGTGCGTTGTTGGCCTCTTCTCCCAATTAACAAGCAATAGGACAAGAGGGAATGGCCTCAAATTGCACCAGGGGAGGTATAGGCTGGATATTAGGAAAATTTCTTCACTGGAAGGGTTGTCAAGCATTGGAACAGGCTTCCCAGGGAAGTGGTTGAGTCACTGTCCCTGAAGGTATTGATAAGACACGTAAACGTGGCACTTAGGGACATGGTTTAGTGGTGGACTCAGCAGTGTTAGGGTAACAGTTAGTCTCAATGATCTTAAAGGTCTTTTCCAACCTAAAAGATTCTATGACTCTAACAAAGGGTTGTCACATACTAAGAAGACAGGAACGTGCACTAAACGCCAATATTTAGAGGAACATTCTTAGAACTGAAGAAACACTTGCAACTTTGGACAATCTAGAACTGACATTTTCAGTACCAGCTTTATTTGCCTTAGACCAGGGGTCCTCAAACTGTTTAACCAGGGGCCGGCGCGGATGCAGCGGCAGGCAGTCATCTGCGGCTGCTTGGTTTCCCACCCAACCCCCGGCGGGGGGGTCTGTAAATACCGGGGGCCAGATTGAGGACCCTGGGGGACCGTATCCAGCCCACAGGCCGTAGTTTGAGGACCCCTGGATTAGAGTATGTATTTATGATTGTCTTTAAATACCCGATCAGATACCATTGCAGGGGTTTGCTTCTTTTTCCACATCCAACCTCCTCCTCATTGCACAAGGATCAGCATAGGAGGGCAGCATCTGAGTATGCGAGAAACCAACAACCTACAGGTTTCCAAACTTGCCAGGTGTCAAAGTTTGCAGCCTGAACATTGTGGGGGTTGTGGGGGGAAGGGGGTATCATTGCAGCATATTTGTATTGAGTTCCTTAAAGCTTTCAGAAAACAGTACTGCAAGTTTAAATCTCTTCTGTTTTACCTATTGTTTTATTGTGGATTGTAAATGTGGTTGCTTTTTTCCGAATCTTCTTCCCCTGTACTCTTGAGAAGACTTTTCAAGCGTAACTACCTAATTTCTTTACCATCCTAGAATGTGTATTTTCTGGAACTACTGGTTGAGATATATATATTATTGTCTAAGGTATTCCTGCATCTGTTTGTTATCAGCAGCATTATTGACATGGTCTTAATTACTTGTTAATTGTCAATTGTCTTAGTGGTCCATTGACTTTTAAAAAACACTTCAGCCATTTTAAAATCAACGCTTATTTTGGTGTCTGTCTTTGTCAATAAAGGATCTGCTTACTCTTTGTACTACTTTTTCCTGTTATTTTTAAAAGCCTTTCTTGTTCCTACTAACTTTTTAAAATATCATTATCTCATCCTGCCCTTCTGCTTCTTTTCCTTTTGCTCTGTTGATTTCTCCATTTCTCATCCAGCTTTGTCTTAACCTCCAGTCCTTTGAGCAGTGTCTCAGGAAATTATATTGACTGCTTTCTTTCATTTTTGTTTTTCAAAGGAACTGTAGTCTGTTGCACTTTGTTTCTAATCTTTCAAGGGCTAGTCTTCTATTTTGTTGCAGAGAGATCAGCTGTTTACTCCCACTATATTATGTTACCAGTTTTCCGAAAAGAAGTCAATAATTGTATTTTTCACACTGAATGAGTTATAGTGGTACACTTAACCTCAAGCCAATCTTCTCTGCACTTGGTAGTTGAATATTAGTTGGGACTGTAAATGTGTAATTAACTAGCTTTCTAACTAAAGTACTCACTACCTTAAAACTTACTTGGTAGTATTTTAATCAAAATGAGTAAAGTGCTTTAAAGTTAGGTTAGGTAAGGCTTGAGTAAAAATGTTAATAGGTCATAGACACTGCCATTAATTTCTGCATGTATTTTTTTCAGTGATGGTCCTGCAGTTGTTTAACCTATTGGGCTTCCCTTCCATTAGTTCATTTATCCTCTGTGTAGCTTGAGAATGCTGTGACAGGTGGATTTGTCACTCAGGAGATACCTGATGAGTTTTAAATTCACTGGAAGTATAACAAATTGATCTGAAAGTTGATGCAAGAATTTTTCTACTATTCTCCAGTCTTGAGGTTCAGAGGTGTAGTTCCCCCCTGTGCTTCTGTTTGGTTTTGTGGGGTTTTTTTTACTTTTGTGACTTTATATTAACTTTCAAATAGTAACTTACAGATCTTTGTTGGAAGTATTTTGGCATATAATGCCTACAGTCAGTAACTTGCGCCCTTTGAAGCTCCGCTGTGCAGATGGCACTCTTACTGTTGCCTTCCCTCTGATATGCAGCCTAGGACAGTTAGGTAACTGGTACTTCATATGGAGCACCACTTCTGTGTCGTTGTATGTGTGTTTGCATGCTTCTTGTATCTTTACACAGAGTTCTAACCATGTTTGAGAACCTCCTCCTGTTCTTACCAAACTGCCCATCAGTTTCTGGTGGTAATGAAGAGTGGAGAGTCCTTCAGTGACAGCTTAAGTGGCAGCTTATTTAGAAGTAATTCTTGTTGATAACGTATAGTGACATTCTCACTGAAAAAGGGAGTTTCTTCATAGTTCTTCACAATGGGTAATATAAAACATTATTGTATCTGCTATTACTTTAAAAAAAGTACTTGCTTTTAGAAGTCTGGTTCCTTCGTCTACTTGTCTTTTAGTTAATGTGTTCTTTTGGTAACCTTTTTATCATTTCATGGGACTGTGTAAAGCAGTTCAGGGAAAGCAGGTTAATAGAAGAATATAGACTCTAAAGCGTTCTAAAAGATGTGGGTTTTGGTCCCAGTGGAGACTGACACTCCAGCCTACTTACTGTAGCTGGAATGTATTGATTTTCTTCTCCCCCATTTTAGCTGCACCACGGAATTAGGTATTGTGAAGCATCTTTCCCTGTGAAGAGAGGAAAAACTGTCATGAACTTTTTCACCCTAACAGTATAGCATTTCAAACTAAACCCGATTGAATGGAAAAGTCTGTAAGGACTCTTAAAAACCTTGTAACGCAGCTCCCTCCTCTCATTTCTGACCCTCCAACAGTTCTTCCAGCAACCTTGAGCAAGTATGATAGATGATTGTAAGAAATTGATTTTAAAATGTTTTTTCATTAAAAACAACAATAATAATAACAATCTGTGAAAATGATGCATTCCTGTGGCATGATCTCCTAAGGTTAGCAAAGTAGTCTTGTTCAGGTTTTCAGCAAGGTGTTCAGTTACTGTTATAATTGGCTGATGAGTAGGTTTGGACCTAACTAGAATGCCAGTGTTCGATTTCGCAGTGTCCTCTGTGAAGGTATGTCACTATTTAACCTGGCCAACATGACAATTTTCTAAAAAGGAAACTCATGGGAAATCATTATGCTGTTTATATGTCTCCCTTGTTGGAGAGCATTATCCTGTGATATTTTAGCACTGTTTTCCACTGCATGATGGCATCTAGCTAAGGTTAAGGAAGAACAAGTCCCTTTGCAATTTTGTGACTATATTTTACTTGCTGAAGGAGAAAAGATAGCTGACAATTAAGTATTTCAGATGTCACTGAAAGAACATGTGCAACTAATCAATGACATCCTTAGGGAACATGATCTTATGAAACTGATAAGGTAGAAAAATTGGGATTTTTGTGATTTGTGTTACATAATAATAATTGTGCCCTTTCAATAAAAAAGACATTTCTGCTGATGTAAACACCAGGCTTTCCCTTGTGTTTTGTTTTGGGGTTTTGTGTGGTTTTTTTTTTTTCCTGAGGCATGGAGTAGTTCATTAAAATGTGACAGTAACAGATAAACACCCTTTACGATTTTCTAAGAAAATATGGCACTTATACACTTAGTTCAGCTGCAATCAATGAGTTGAAAAACGTCGCTTCCCAAATCACTTGCCAGAGGTTGTATTAGGTGTTTTAGTTTTGGGTTTTTTTACTTATTTTAGGAAGGAAATACACATGCTGGTTTTTTTCTTGAGTTAGTCTACTCAGCGTGCTGAGGCCCGTATTTGAAACCCAATGCTGTGATCTTGGTAGAATTCAGATATATTTGAAATTCACATTACTAACAAACCTATTGTGAGGTTTTATTTCTTTGAAAATGTATATCTAAGTTTGTGTTGCAGAGCAAACAAGGTAGTAGTCGCGTTTACAAGCCAATGTAATGTATTCACTTGAACAAAGGCTACAGTTGAGCATGTTACATCACAAATTATAGATAGTGATTTAGAGACTGTACCTGCTGGCTCCTTTTCTGCTCAGCTATTATTTAAAGATCAAGTTTGCAAGATACATATTTCTTACAAGTTTTCAGTCGGAAGTCAAAAATCTGTTGTGTTATGGGTTCTTCTAGGTAAATTAAGCCAATTAAGGTAACATTTATTTCTGATTTAAAAGTATTTTTTTAAACAACTTAAATAGAAAGCTGAGAATGCTTACAATTTTTCTCTGGACATCCACTTTGGGCCACCATCAGAGGTGGGAAATGCAGCTAGACAAACACACCTAATCCAGTGTAGCTGGGCTGGGGGTTTTTGTTGCTGTTGTTCCCAAGTTTTTTTCTCTTTTCCTTTGGTTTCTACTGTGTATATCAAAAGGCTTGGTTATTTGCTGGCCTTTTTTTGTGTTGAAGCCAATGAAGTCAAGCCAGAATATAATTTGTCCCCATAGTATAATTAACTTGTACCTTCATTTATTTTTAAATTCCTTAAAATGCATGTCACATCACATTATATTAGTTGAAAGAGCCTACTTCGTTCAATGCAGTCATTCCTCCCTTCATAACATTCTGGAAATTACAAAATTCCTAATCAACAGAGGCATCATCAAAAATACAGTGCAGTGCAAAATTGCATTTGCTTCTCTGCAAATCCTACGTTTTCAAGTTTATTGATCACCAAAGCAGAGTTATTGACAGTTAACAAACTATATGGATTAACACACTAAAACAGATGCTGTTTACTTACATCTTTTTGTGAAATATATTTGGTCTGGACAGGGTTAGCAGGGCTTGGGTTGACTTGATGCATGTTGTGAAAAAAAACTAAAAGAAGGAGATATTAATCTGGAGTAAGTGGAAGTAAAACCAAATAGGTTTGTAAGAGCTGTCCAGTTTTCCTGTCATACAGTGATGTATCCTTGTCTTCTTCCATGTGAC
This sequence comes from Falco peregrinus, assembly GCF_023634155.1. Classification (NCBI taxonomy): domain Eukaryota; kingdom Metazoa; phylum Chordata; class Aves; order Falconiformes; family Falconidae; genus Falco; species Falco peregrinus. The sequence goes on from NC_073739.1 coordinate 20,664,511, forward strand.
AATCACTGTTCTGTTCAGCAGCCTCAGCAGGCAGCTCAACTTTTGGAAAAAGCTGTCGGGAGGTGTAGTATGAGATTGCATGTAAGCACTGGATGCCCTTAAACATCTCTATACAACTTTTTGTGGTTCTTCATTGCATATAATTAGTAAGATGGTGTTATTTGAGCGAATCATACTCATTGTTATGCAATTCACACACCCTTTGAATATGCATCCACCTCAACCCCTCTTTCTGTGTATAACCTGAATGCAGAACAGGATAAATTTTGCAACAGTAGAGTGCTGATTTTGCAGAATGCAAATGAAGTGGTATTTTTTTAATGCAGCATCTTCATATAGAGGTGAACTGAAAGGCTTAACACTTGCCAACAGTTCAGACCTCACCGTTTGTTACATCCATTAAAATCTGGAACAGAAAAGTTCAAAAGCTGTATTTTTCCCTGTTCTTTTTTTCAAACTTGTTAGTGATGGCCTGAAGTAATGTAGACTCTGAATTGCAAATGTAACGTAAAAAAATAACCAGTTCTTAAATATCTTTGTTTTCAAATGTGTTACTCTGTTGTAAGTCTATGCGTATCAGATTTTACACTAACGGGGTTTTCATTACACAAATAACCAAACCCATTTGCTGTAAAACCTACATGACCTCTCGATGTCTCTTCCAGCCTAATTTCCTAATTTTTTTGTGATCCTGTTATCCTTTACATACCCTTGCATTTCCCTAGTAACACTGTAATGTAGAAGAATACACATGCAGGAGCATTGCCTCCTGAATGTAAGCAGAGTAATGTTTCTTCCCATCACCAGTCTTGTTTCTTCTCTAGGTTTGTTTCTTCTAACATGAAGTGTGAAAATGAACAGGATGCATGTGGGTAGCTTTACTTGTACAAGTTGTTTTATTTATAAATCTGGCGAAGTTCCTTCCACGCATACATTCACACCGGATCAGGACTTTATGAAGGAAAGCTTGTTAGGGAAGAGCTTGTGGCTTTCATTTGCATGTGAAGCACATGTGTTATCAGAATGCATGGCAGTATGAACAGTAAATAAATAGGGGATTAATCTTTCAGGTGAGACATTGGTTGAATTTATGAACTGTTTTGTTTGCCTCATGGAAATTAAAGATCAGCAATTATTCTTGGCCTGCTTCTATGAAACTGTCAGAGACCTGTTGTTTCCTTTAAAAGTCATTCTTTCATGATAAATGTGCACCTACGCATCTCATTTATTTGCTACATATTTTTAAATGTACTTGTAATTAATTAACTGAAAATTGTAAATTGTCTCATCAGTGGAAAAACAAAGGAGGATGGAGTCTGGCCATAACGTCACTGCCATGGGAGGATATGGCCAGTCTACCCAGCAGCTCTTTGAGTCAGAGCTTTGTCATTAGGAGTCACAGCACAGATATAAGCAGTATATTATAACCTGGTCTGTCGAGCCAGTTAAAGAGTTTTTCTTGTTAGCGTTTACCAAGGCATGCATTAATAAAATTACACAAAGTGGAGACTTCCTTCTTCCACTGATGTGCCAGACAGGAGTCTTCTGTGAGGCGAATGTGAAAGAACTGAGCTGTATCTCCTTTATTTTATATTTTAAATAAACAGAATTTTGTTCACAAATGAGTGTGTCAGTAACTTAGTTCCAGAATCTGACATCTCTGCTTGAGACACATCTAGCTTGGCATCAGTGATGGCAGGTGAAAAAGAATGTAGTAGCACAAGCTGAATGTAATTATATGTGATTCATTAAGATCTGTGGTTTTCTATTGAAATGAAGCACTCCAAAATAGGTGTAAAAAAAAATGGAGAAGAATTGAGAAGTGTTGCAAGTGGGAAATGTTTTGGTAGCTTGAATAAAAGTGCGATACCTGAAATATTAAAAAATCTTGGATTACTACTGTGCCTTTCTTTTTTCTACAGACAGTTATTTTAGAAAATGAAGAGCTCCCTAAAATATTTCTTGATTTCCTGAATGTTCGCCATGTACCTACCTTGCCAAAAGCAGAAAGCTGTGGGTAAGCTCTCATTTACTGAAAAATATGTGGACGGCAAAAGGCCGATATCCACTCAGTGCTGATGCAATTCTGTTGACTTAAAATGGCCTTGCTGCCAACTCTAACATTGTAAAATAAATGGGTATTAGGTTCATGTTAAGTATGTTTATATATCCCCAAAAGGTGGTAAAATAAATCCAGCCTATTCAATGGTAGAAGTGAGGTTTAATGTTATATTCTTGGAAAGCAAAGGAGAGTTTAGATGAGAAAAATAGGATTTTGTTGCAGATCTTGAAGTAGCTACTAAAATGTAAGATATTTACAAACACTGAAGTTGCATAGAAAGCCTTTGCTTGTGTTTTACAATCATAGTATCTGCACACAATAGCAGTTCATTTTGTGATAATTTTATGGTTTCCCTCTGTGTGTTTGAAAACGGAGTCTTCCACCTTTCTGATGACATCCACCCCAACAGCACCATTGCCTTTCTCCTGGGAAAGGTTCTTGATCAAGGTCGGAGAAGGAAATCTTAGTATGATGAGTGTAATGACTACAGAAATACCCAAAACAGTGTAACTGGAAGCTCTGTTAACCATGTGCAGCTGTAAGCTTTGTAGGGAGAACAATTTTTTGCTATGCAAGCTGGTGTAGTTGACACGTTACCAGGAGTTGCTCCCCAGAAACCTACATGGCCCTTTTCCACTTTGGCGGAGGCTGTGTGGATCTGCAGTGGAGAGAAGGCAAACTGAAAAAAGTGGAGATAACTTTGAGGCTGTCTTACACGGAGATGTCTGTGGCCCAGAGCAGTCTCCAGAATGGTTCAGAAGCCAACAGACTTGTAGTTTTCACTTGTAGTTAACTGATATCAGCCAATACCCTCAGTGGGACTGTACCCCAACACTTCATAGATAGATAGATAGACAGATAGACAGACAGACAGATAGATAGATAGATAGATAGATAGACAGACAGACAGATAGATAGATAGATAGATAGATAGACAGACAGACAGATAGATAGATAGACAGATAGACAGACAGATAGATAGATGGATAGACAGACAGATAGACAGATAGATAGATAGATAGATAGACAGATAGATAGATAGATAGATAGACAGATAGACAGATAGATAGATAGATAGACAGATAGATAGACAGATAGATAGACAGATAGATAGATAGATAGACAGACAGACAGACAGATAGATAGATAGACAGATAGATAGACAGATAGATAGATAGATAGACAGACAGACAGATAGATAGATAGACAGATAGATAGATAGATAGACAGATAGATAGATAGACAGATAGATAGACAGATAGATAGATAGATAGACAGACAGACAGATAGATAGATAGACAGATAGATAGATAGATAGACAGATAGATAGATAGACAGATAGATAGACAGATAGATAGATAGGCTTGTCAATCTGTTACAGTAAAGTAGATGCTGTCATTTCCAAGTAGTGGTGGTTGTAAAATGATTCAGTCTCCCACATTCATTTCATCAAACTGCATTATGCAGCTACTGACCACAAAAACATTTCTGCTTTTGATGGTTCGTCAAGGATTTGGGTGTTAGGTTTTTTTCTAAATTGTAGAGTTAACGTGGTTGTAACCAAAGTTTCCTCTCACTTTACTTGCAGCTCTTTTGATGAAACAGAATCTGAAGAATCAAGGTGAGCTTGATTCCTACTCATTCTAGGACACCAGATTTATAAACTACTTGAAACTATTGGTGTTTACTGTATTTGTTCCTTGCAGTTAACAAAATAGCAGTAGTTTAGCATTAAAATTCGATGTGTTTGTTAAATATTATGGCTAGTTTCATCCACTGTACTAGATCCATCCATTTATAGTGTGAATTGAGGATCCTTATGCTTGTATTGAGAAATATTTTACAAAACCCTAATACTCCTAGCTCTGAAATATTTCTGGGGATGCTTTACCTTCATAACAAGAAGATTTAGCAGAAGGAATTGGAGGTTTGGGGTTTCCCCTATGCGTTTAATAGAGCTTTGTATGTATCTGGTTGCACCACTTGGCAGGTGAGTGTACAGAGCAGAGCAGAAAGAGCTGGTGCTGGCCAGGGAGGCATGTCTGTAGCATGACCAGGGTGGGAGACAGCCATGTGAGGGACTTCCAAGAACCTTCTCTCTGTGGGTGAGGTGTACAGCAGCCACTTTGGGGTCTGGAAGAACGTGGTGGCCTGAAGAGCCCATAGACTATGGAGGCAAGCCTGGTTGTAGGTGATCTTGTAGCCCGCATGGTACCAAGTACCAGGGAGCTGAGCAGGGCCAGGAGCTCTCCAAGCTAGCTGCAAGCTGGCACTCCTGGATGCAGCCCCTTCACCTCCAGCTAAACATTAGCGGTTTCGCTGTGGGGCCGAGGAGGGGCAGGCTTTGCAGGCCCTTTCTGGGCAGCACTGGTGTGCAGAAACGCACCGGCATAGCTCCTGCACAGCTCAACCGCCTCACTTTATCAGCGCTAGTTTGTAGAATATTCTGTTTGCTGTCCCTTGATACTGACATCCCTGTTCTTGACCTTTCCAGCAAACTGTCCCACCAGCCTGTGCTGCTGTTCCTGAGGGATCCATATGTCTTGCCTAAAGCCAACGGTAATCAAACCTGTCATCTGTTAACAGCGCTTTACTGATCTGACCCTGCACCACATAAACCACATTATTATTAATACCTGCCTAGTCAAATGACACTGGCCCAAAATCTAATAACCTGCCAATAAAACAATAGTGATTGTGTAAGAAACTATTAAAACACTAAGTGGGTGGGTGATTTATAAAAGCGTGGAATTTTCTCCCCCCCCCAGTTGTTCTCTCAGACAAACCTACTAAGAACTCAAATCAAAAGATGAAGAACATCGCTTTGCTTTTCTTGTTGTTGATCCCTTGGGCTGTTCTGCCTGAAGGATTTGAACTCAGAAGCCCAGTCCTTTGTAAGTGCTTTTCCCCTAAACACCAGTTGATCTGCTGCAAGCATATTTGCATTTCCATTTGGATTATTACTATTTCTTAATCATTTATAACCTCTAGAGCTCTTGGGGGGGGGCGAGGAAGAATGTATACTTTAAGTATAATTTATGTGTTTCACAGGACATTTACATTAGCCTTCATCTTGTAATACATTGTTCAAGAGACTGTTTGAAATGCCTTGTTACAAACCCTTTCTTCTTTACAAAAACTTCTTTGCATTATTAATTCAGAGAACTTACCCTCTGTCTTAAATTAAATGCGTGCAGGGAAAAAAAATACCATTTTTAATAGTGTGTTCCTCCTGGTTTTGTCATTTTACTTGTTTGAATGTTACGGAATTTTCTCCCAGAGCTGCAAATTAAGATTGTATTTTCAGTGTGACATTTTGTTTGGTTTTAAAAAATACTGTGTTGAAATCAGCAGTCAAGTTTTTGAGCTGTCTTGAAAATCATGACATTTTTAAGATTAAATTTAGGAAAGAACACTTGTTTGCTTGCAGTTTCTTAGCCAATGCAGTATACTTCCTTGAGATTTTCTCAGGATGTATATAAATACCTGAAGGGAAGGTGTAAAGAAGACAGGTCCAGCTTTTTTTCCATGGTGCCCAGTGGCAGGACAAGAACATCAGGAACATCAGGAAACACTTTTCCACTGTGAGGGTGACCGAGCACTGGCACAGGTTGCCCAGAATGGTGGTGGAGTCTCCATCCTTGGAGATACTCAGAAGCCATCTGGACGTGGTCCTGGGCAATGGGCTGTAGGTGTCCCTGCTTGAGCAGGGACATGGGCTGCCGGTCGTCTCTTCCAGCTGCAACCACTCTGTGATTCTGTTGTTTTTTCAACCTGTTTTTTAAAACCATAGGGACTAGTCTCGTGTGTTTTGAGAGAGTAAATAGCCTGTCTTGCAGGCAGCGTCTGCTCTAGTCTGCCCCAGCAGTATTGACCCTATGGAGTCTTACTGAACTTAAAGTTGTAGTTCTAGAGTGAAACAGTGAGTGAAGAGGTCCTGTGTGACTGAAGTCCATGTTAGAAGACACCTTACAGGGTTGTGTAGTGTTCACTTTGATTTAGCTCTAGTCAGGTCACTGGGACTGAATGCCCATTTGAGGCTAGAGAGCAAATCAGAAAATCGATGAACCGAAGCGCAGTAAGGGGGCAGATGGTCACTTCACAAGGTCACTCCTGACCCAAGTGACAACTAATGCAGAAGGACCTGCAGAGTTACCTCTGTCTAACAGTTGGTTCAGATGCTGCCTATACTAATATTTAATGACCCACACTGCATGTCTTAATCTTACTGTTTAATACTCCTCTTAACTGCAAACTTGGATTCCTCAAGAGCAGGTTGTAAATTATGAACATCATTTAATTCCATACCATTCCTAAGAGAGAAAATGGATTCCATGTACAGTTATCCTCAAAAATGTACATGTTTTTTTTTGTACATGTAAAAAAAAACAAAAATGAAGACAGTGCTTAATGTTTCCAGCCCACATGTAAGGTTTTGCTCCAAGACTTCTGTTCAAGATTTTGCAGTTCTGTGATGGTATTTACCTTCCTTCCCTCATGTGTACTATGAGTAATGCTGAGCTTCCTTTTCTTGAAATCATTAGGAACTTTATAACGGATTTTGTAACTACTCTTTTCAGTAGTGCTTTACTTGGATTAAAATAAAGGTCCTTTCTAATACATGACATTTAAATATTAAGTAGGCCTCATTAATGACATCTGAAACAAAGGACTTTTCATGCTTTTGCAAAGTCATTTTCTGGATTTGACACACAACAGTAAGAATTTCATATGGCAGGTGGATATTCTTTGTATGTGAAGACCCAAAACGATCAAATTTGTTTATAAGTTATTCTTCAACTTAATGAATTAAAACACAAATTAGAATGTGAGTTATAGTTTAAAAAAGAAGAAAACCAAGTCACAAGTCTGGAGGCTCTACTAGTTGACTCGGGTCTAGTTAGAAACAAAGTTTTTACAGAGCTACCATTGCTTTTAATTCTTTGTTTTCCGTTTACAGCACAAAGTATAGATGAGCTTTCAAAAATTCTCTCTCAGATAAATTACTTTGATAGACTCTGATCCCTTTATAAAAGGCAGCCAATGTTGTTCAAACTGACCAGAAGTGTCCATTAGCAAATAACTATTCATTGTACACATTCTTTGAAGAAGGTGAACTGTGATAGCCGTTTGGCTCAGCCGTGGAGGTAGTCTTTCCTGGATACAGGAACGCCTGTGTTAACATAAAATGGGAAATTGTGTGTTTGTGGGATTTTAATGAAATAAGTAGATGTTTCTGGAACATAATACTTTGAAGAACAGTATTTTCCCCCCTTCATTTCACTGTTACTTGTCTTTATAAAAGATAGTCTTGACATTATTCTAATGATGGGACTTCAAGCATTGCTGAGCTGCAAGACAACTTTCCAAAAATAAGATTCACAGTTACATACCTCATTGATTTTCAGACTCGCTTTTTCATGATGTATATAACAGAGCCTGACTGCATGAGCACATCGCTTTTTGTGTACGGTGGCCAGTTCTTTTTGAGGGGGTGGGAAAAAAAATTACATACTATTTTGAAGAAAAATGAAGGAAAACTCTAAAATGCCACAAATTGAAAGATTCCCCAGATGTACTGTCACTTGCTGGAAAATTATTCTGACAATTCTTTAAAACATATAAGTATCACGGATCTGCAAGACTGTGCTTTGGTATATTTATACATGTAACTTAAATTGTTCGACTTTTTGAAGCAAGAAAGCCTTACAGTAAATCTGATGCTGTAAAGTTATACCATTTTTTTAATCAATACTCATTTTCCTATATATACTGTATGTTATAGATGAACCAGTAAAAACTGGTTTCTGGAACTGCAGCATTTAATTTAGCTTCAGATTAAAAAACCATCAGATTGCTTTTACAAGTGTATTTTAATAACATTAATGACAATACCATACGGTTATTCTACCAGGGTTATTTGGGATAGCTGAGCTTGCAGGACTTGAGGAATCATTATTGGATTCAAAAGATTAACAAGTAATTAATAATTATGACTTACTATGAGAAGTTGGGAAGAATTATGCATGAATTGTTATGGTGGAGGTTGCAGTTTGTTAAAACATCCTAAAATACATTCATGACATCTTTAATACAATGGAATCACCTTATTAATTCCTACGAGATAATACCTTTAAGCTAATAAGGATGGGGTTTTTTCTTACCAAGTCCAAATCTACTTTTTGTTCATTTTTTTTACCTCCAAAATTATTTTAGCAAAAGAACTGGGGGCAAAACCTAATTCCCACCCGTATTAGGTAAGCTAGTTTGTCAAGCATCTAATGATTTTTTAAAAAGTTGCATCTCCACTTTTTTAATGTCCTGTGGGCTGACAGGTGAAGGAAAGATTTGATTCATGTGGTAAGTTCTGTATCAGAAATAGTCTGTTCTTCTACGCAAATCCGTTTCCTAGTGTACTAGCAATGTTAAGATCATTAAGATGTGTTCAGTGATTTAAGTAAACCCTTCGGTAAAAATGAAGGAATTCATGCATTTGAGAAATACTTTCACTTCAGTAAGGTACATCCTGCCATTCCTCTGCATGCATCTATTACTGTATTCTATCAGGTAATTCTTTCATGCCAAATTTAACATAAAAAGTAAGTGCCTGTTCCCTCTACATCTGTAGTAAAAATATAGTGGGTTTTTTCTCCTTCAGATACTTTAGGATGACTTTCTGTAACATGTGACATTTTATGCTGATTAGACAGCCTGAAATTTTCCTGCCTCAAACAGTTGTCTCTGATTGTACAGGCATCCTCAAGTCTTCTCACTCTAAACATTGCTGTAAACCACAATGGAAAAACAGCTTTGAAGTATTCCCAGTAGCAATCTTGGAATTTCTTCAAGTATATTGAGATTTTGTTAGAAATTGAATTGCCAGTGTAATCCATCTTCCTTGTGAGAAAAGATTCAGATAAAGAGCTGGAGCCTAGCAGCATTAAGTATTAGAACATCCCTTTAAATCAATAAGCTACAAATCTGGCAGCGCATTCATGCAATGCCCAGTGCTACTCTAAAGTGGCTTCAGTGCTGAAACAGCATTACTAATAACACATCCCCAAGACGGGTAACAGTTGCATGATGCAGTAACCCAAATTATACGAGGCCCAACCTGGTTAAGTTTCACAAAAATGTGTATGTTGTAGTGACATAGATACAAAAGCAAGGTTTTTTCCTTTTTTTTCAGATGACTTTCCAAATGTAGTTATAGAAGGCATTCTACATGGAATATTTTATCCTCATTTACTGCCCAGGTAGAAGTGATGCGTGGCTAGAAGAAGCTGAAGCAAGCCTCCGAGTCATGTGTAATTGAATTAACAGGAATAAAATTCTGTGATGTGAAAATGATGCTCAGAAGCAAGAGGCATAACCTCGGTTTTAAGTTCAAGCATTTTGTCTTTGTAAATAAAATCCATGTCACTACAATTGCTGCCTTTAATAAAAGAAGACACAGAAACAACAGCATTGAAGTTACTTATAACTTCTGTATATTGACATGCTCTAACTATTTAACACTAAAAGCTGAAAGTCATACACTGAATTACACTAACCTTTGAGAATAATGGAAAGCTTTACTGATTATTTCTATAATTTCTATCTTAAATTACACTAAACCTTTTTGCACCAGAATTTTTCCCAGCACATTGCCCATTGCTGACATTGGATGGATTAAAAGTGCTGGCACTGAAGAGAGTGTGTGAGAAATTGCCAAAAAAAAAAAAAAATTAAAGGCAAGAAGAAACTGAAGCAACTTCAAGTATTTTATTCATTTTTCTTAACTTTGAATCTGCTTCTTAATATCAGGTTGGAAAAGAGCCAGTGCAGGTGTATGGTTGTAAAACATGCTTCCATATTCTGAAACACATAGCACTCTCTCAGGAAATTTTCTAGATTTCAGTTTAAATGATTTTATTTACCAGGAGATTCTACATAGCATCTGTGCATCTCCCTTCAGTTATGACATCAAATCTGTGTGTATGTTTACTCTTCACATTAACTTGCAGGCTGTATTCCACATCTTAACATTTTGTAAGTCACAGACCATACAGCTCTGTCGTAAGCTAAAGCAAGAATACAATTAAGTAGTAAAATGATAAAACTAAAGCTGATACAAATATATACACACTTATGTATTTGTTAAGATTTAACTGGAAATTTGCATATGTGCTACTGGACATTATGAAGTAAATTACTAGAACATGAATGTACTGCTTCGGTGTATTTTTTGTGCATTTCTATTCAGACAAGACATTTCTCTGAGTTTGTGTCATCAGAAGTGGGTCTCACAGATACCTCCATGTGAAGCACGAGAAAATACCTGGGAATCTGCTCATTCAAAACTCTCAGCATCATGCTATCTGAACATCCTAGGCTGGGGAAAAAAATAAATGTAATTGAACAGTAAGTCATTGGGCTCAGCAGAGGAAGGGAGTGTTGCACAAAAGCAGCAACAGCAAAGCTGTTGATGAGCAGAAGTCTCGTCCTGGAAACACAAGGGTTGCCTCCTGCTGACTAGTACTAATTCAGTTTCAAAGCTGCTCAGCTCAGTGAAGAGCTGAGACTTGGATAAAAGGTAGGCCTGTGACTGCGCACTCACTCAGGTACCAGAACTCTCTATGCTGTCTGCAGGATCAACCCCCAGGAAAAGCTTTCAGCTACTAGCAGAAAGCTATTTGGGCAAGGGAGTGTGAGGCATTCTTGCTCTTACTTCCTAACACTGCTTCCCAGCGCTGCTTTTCAGAATTTTACTTTAAGCAGTCAGTAGAAAGGAAAATGAACAGAGGTAAAATGGAAGTCTGATTGCCTAGGACTAGGCAAATTTAGAGGCCCTCGACAAGTTCTCTAGCTCTGTTATAAAGAGGACAGTAATCCTTTCACGGGTCTCTGAAAAAAAAGTGTCAGTTTTTACCCTCATGAGAGGCCCCAGGGCTGTGGATGGTGAACCAGCAGAAGCACCCCTGTAACTACAAACATCTTGTCGGGGTGACCCGAGGCCAATCCCACCCACAGTGCTCTCCTGTTTCCTTGCAAGGGGGGTGCCAGTAGGACCTGCGAGCTCTCTGCTGTAGTGCTTTCTCTTCCCCTGTGCATTTAACATCTGGATACCTCACAGGGGCTCCAAGATACCCTTCAGGAAACTAGTCATCACAAAGGTAAGTGGTGTGCTGCCTGCTTGTGCAGGTGGATGAATCCTTCATCAGATCTCAGCGCTGGCTCTTCTATCTTGAGTTCTAAAACGCTGGAAACTCAAGAAAAAAATCCACCTCTTTCCCATGGAGTGCTATGTAACTTGTTAAAGAACCTAACAAACACAGCTGTCTCCAAGTAATACTTCATGCTGATCTTGTTTAAAAGCTACCAGTTGTCAGCTTTAGAGTTATTTAAGCAACATTACAAAACCAATGAACCTAAAGTTACATCTCTGACATAGAGCAAAACTGCAAGAAAAAACATTTAAGCTTTATCATAAATAACATTAGCTAGGTGTTATAAAACTCACTGCGCTGTAAAACACGGACTCTTCTATGTTAATCACTTTCTAACCGACAATCTTACTTAGCAAGAGACAGAGCTGTTCTTTCTTGATTACAGGATTGTATCCAAATACTATGAGTTTTTTTGAAGGACAGCAGGGACTTCAACTGCCATGTTAAGATTACAGAAATTTACCATCCTACTCTAACATTACAACCTTATTTCCTGGAAAGCAGCAGCCGCTGCATATTTTGCAAAATTAGCTAAGGTGAGAAGAAAGGCTGGGGAGGGAGGGAGGACATAAAAAAGATCATAATTAAGTATTTATTTGAAATCAGTTTATTTACTCAAAACACTTCTGTATTTTAATTTTTTTTTCCATTTTAAAAAATGCTTATACTGTTACAGAAAATAGTATTTTCAGTTGAAAAGGAAGAAACAAATTTCCGAAGAGAACAAAAGTGACTATTTCAAACCCTGAAAAAGCAGAAGTACTTGTAAAGTTTTTCATTAAAAACTTCTTCTGCAAGATCTAGTGGGATATGTCCTGAATTTCAAGGACTGACAGGTCCATCAAGTTGTTACAGAAATGGTTGTATCTTTCATGTATCTGGCAAATAAGTATTGTCTAAATATAGCCTCATTTCTTTTGAGAAGAAAACTCAATAGACATTTTTCTGAGTCAAAAAACTCAATTGAGATTGGTCAAAAACAGGCCTTAAAGAAGACTGATTAAGTTTTATTTACTTTCCATTCTGACACTTGGTCTCACCAGTCACCCACTTCAACTACAAATGGTTCTTTTACCACTATTTTGCCACTGTTCACAATCACGCAGTCTTGAAGGGGCCGGTCATGTTCATCTGTCTGCTGGAGTTCTATCGAGTGCACCACAGACTGTTAATAAAGAAAAAAAAAAAAAAAAAGTTCAGTTTAGCCAAGGAAACTGGTACGAAGTAACCAACTACATGCTCCTACCATTACTATTTAATAAGCAACATCTGAACAAAGACCTCTACCGTGTTCAGTTCCCACCCTTGCCTTCCACATTAACAGCTGTGTCTCTGACATCTGCACACAGTTAACAGAAGCACATGGAAGGCTCTTTGCCGTTCTACAAAAACTTCCAGACAACAAAAATATTGCAAAGGGCAACTGAATATCATTTCAGCGGCATCTCTCTGTAGCCTTTGAGCAGAAAGTGAATCCAGAGATCATAACGGATGAGAATTAATTATTTTTCTAATTGTACAGCATAACTGTGCTTCAAGAAATCTGATGACCACTTCTACCTTTAGGATAACATGCACACGCGCACACACACACACACATACACAGAGACTTCAAGTGTGGTACCATGCCCTCCAGTCAGATATATACAGGTAGGCTATCAGACTCAACCAGACTCAACTACACAACTAATCAAAGTAGTATTTTTAAAGGACAAAATTCAGTTAAGAATATTGACTACCTGGCTTTGGGTATTTGTTCATTAATCTAACAAAACTAAAACTTAGTCCAAGTCTCTCCTCAAAAATTTTCAGCTACTACTGTAGCTCATGAGAATGGAATTCAATATGAACGTGGGCGTGGAGGGCAAGTATTCTGATAAGGTTTTCAGACTTCTCACAGAACTGGCAAGTGCAGCAATTCATGTTTTCCCCATTCATTTCAAAACACAGATTAAATGGAGTAATTTAAAAAAACAACAGACTACTAAAAGTATAATTGGTTGGAAGTACCATTTTTAAACTTAAATTCTATTTGCCCTTTGATCAGTTTGGCAGCTCAGTATAGTTTGAGGGAATTAACTAGGCTTTCTTTTTAAACAGATCTGAGTACATGCTTCTGTACGCTTTACATTCACTGCTTCTAAAAACCCTAGCAGTGGAAGTGTTATCTGTAACTAGCACATTCTACAAAATTAGATTTTAGCTTGTAGAAACACAATTATTTCATGGCTAACAGTGTTAGTGAAAGGGGGACCTGAACTTATCCCGTTTGTAATCTGCAAATGTGTCAGTGTTGATTTCAGCAGTTAGTGGTCTGAAACAAGAGCTGTGAAAGCCAAAGGCATGATTTAAGTTTCCATTTCTGCAGTCTCCATTTGCTATTTCAGTTGTAAATTGTCCAGCTCCGGGCTCTTCACAATTATTTTTTACCGTGTACATATTAGATGCACTCAATGGTTTTGAAACACAATGGTGTATGTTATGCTAGCAGATACAAAGTAGCAGAATTTGTCCAGCTCTTCTTGGGTTAATCTTGCCACCACTTTCAGCTTACCATTCCATCAAGGACTTTGCCAAATACTACATGTTTTCCATCTAACCAGGACGGCTTTGTCACGCTGATGAAGAACTGGGATCCGTTGGTGTCTGGGCCAGAATTAGCCATGCTAACCCATCCAATTCCATAGTGTCTGAGCTTGAAGTTCTCATCTGGAAACCTTTCTCCATAGATGCTTCTTCCTATGACACACAATAAGAAAGAAAACTTTAAACAATAAAAATAAATAAATTTTAAAAACCCAAACCTTTTTTGTTCAAAAATGGGAAAAATTAAGTATAAATTCAGGACTTGAAGATTCACTGACTAAGCACAGCAACATCACTGTTCCATCGTCAGTGATTCCATAACTAAAACCACTTTATGTGTAAAGAAAAAAGGTAAGCTAAAACACCACATATAAAGAGAGTATTTAAAGCTGATCATGCTTTATCCTTTGAATTTAACAAGCAAGCTGAGCACCTCCAAAGATCCTGCTGACATATACCACTGAACAATAGTATACTTCACCCTGTTTAACAGATCTAAATTACGTAATTATGGCCACTACAAATAATGTTGCCATGTTCTGTGACAATTTTAGTCTCTACGTTTAGTTTTTCCTCCTAATAAGAAATTGCTTTAGACACGTCTAGAAATACATGAAGACCAAATGGAAGTTAGCCTAAAAGACTTCATGTGGATTTGTACAATCATTACACAAGGATTTTGATTATAAAATCATTCAGAAGAGAAAACATTTGAGTCACGTTTAAACCACCATCACTTTGAACTGAGAAGGCTGTCTCTCTCATTCTTGCTTTGTACAGTGCCTAGCACAATGGGGACACTGCTCCAAACACCACCAGATATTATATAACTTATATATATATTTATATATATATATATATATATATATATATATATATAAATTATATAACAATAAACACTATTAGCAGGCAAACCAACACTGCCTACCTTCAGTGCTAACTGCATCTTTGGTATTTTAGCCTTCCTCATTGTTTGCTGCAAGGAAAAGGAATGTGTGTTTTCCATTCTGTCCCAGCAGGGAAATCACTAACATTGTTTGCAGACAGATCCCATGCTAGCACAAGAAGAATATGTGTGTAAAGGAAGAAGAAATCAGAAACCAGAACACATGCAATGCAAGAGATGCTGCACTGGGACTGCCCTCCTTACTGGACTGAACCGGTCTTCTGGAGGCCGAGGAGGGAGAACTGATATACACAGCTAGAACTCACGCCACCATTAAGTTTATGGGTTTAAATCTAGTAAAAGAAAAAATGCAAGAGGGCATGCCACTCATTTTCTAATGTCTCTACCCGTGTTCTGAAACTCCTTCCCATAGCACATTTCAGAAGGTTCCACGGAACTGGCTGAGCTGAGAACAGAGAGGACAGCCAACTCCTTCCCTACCTTCTTCTCTCTACATGCTTTCACTGTTTCATCACAGATTCACTTTCTGCTGGATAGCTTGAACTGATTTACATATACATGCAATCAATGAGTGCCTCAAGGAAGGAGCACTGTCACAAAGCCAGAGCAGGGGATGGGCAGACATCCTTTTTTTTGGAGACAGTATGTTGTAGGAGCAGCTCAGCTGGTCACATGGCTCCAGCCCATCATGCAAAGCTATGCTTCTTGGATGGGGACAAGTCACAGACAGAAAAGAGCTATGTGTACAAATCAAGGACAAAGGAAGCTCTACACTTGCTTATAATCAGGTAATCCAAATAACTGCAGCTTATGTTCCAAGATGCTTGGAAAAGTATTAGATGCTCTAAAACAAATGTGCTTTTTTTTCATTTATGTCAACCGAAAGAATAAGGGAATATGCTGTTTTGCCCATCTTTTCAGCAGGCAATCGAAGAAAGGGAAGGGAACCTGGAAGATACTAAGCATGTTACCTCCTGATCCATCTCCAGCTGTAAAGTCTCCTCCTTGAATCATGAAGTCTTTGATCACACGATGAAATTTACTTCCTGCATATCCATATCCTCTCTAAGAAAATGAAATAATTCTTTGAATGAATAAAACATTCAGTTCTACACAAGTCATATGGAAATACGCATATGGTGAATGGCTAGATTTCCCAGAATATACGACCACCAGAGACAAATACTAGCAAGAAACAAACTGAGATGCAAGTGAATGCATCTGGCCTGCACTGACACAAGCCAGGTATTACTCAGGTGATCAAAGTCAGCATTTATTTGACTGGTATCTGACCACAGTGCCTCTGCATGCTAAATCTGCATGTCAGGGACACATTGAGGCAGTGATACCCAACATCTCATAATTGCATCTTATGAATCAAGCCCCAGGGACATGAGAAGACACACACCATTGCACAGCCTTGGGGACAGCAGTCTTGCACAGGCTCCACTGAATTAAGATTGATAGTCCACAACTGAAACAGCATTAAACAAGTATTTACTTCCCAATCCAAACTTGAGTAGACAGTGGAAGAAAACCACAAACGTACTTCTCCTGTTGCCAGTGCAATGAAGTTCTCCACAGTCTTTGGGACAACTTTTCCAAACAATCCAATTACAATTCTGCCAACATCTTTGTCTCCAATCTTCACGTCAAAGAACACCTGAACATTTTTTTTGAAGAGAACAAAAGTGATACAAACATGAGCACAAAAAGAAGGCCAAGCTTTTGGTAAGCTTTTGGAAAGTGTAAGGTGTTAAACTGCTTCTGGCTGGTCTATATTAATGGTATCCTTCAACTCCCAAGTGTGCTGTTTAAGAAAAAAACCTTTCAGAACGACCAAAATCAGATTATGCAGAAAACTGGTGACAACACATTTTGATTCTTACTGCTTTTAAGGTGTCAGTGAGACTGCTATATCACAAGTTTGAAGCTAGTGTTCAGGAAGATTTTTCCTAGACATACATGTCTTTAAAGCTGTACTGAAAAGATGAAATATGAAAGTAAGGAAGAACAGTGATGGTATTCCAATATGGTGAGTAGTAACAAGGAATAATAAATAGTACTGACATTTCTCACAAGTGATAGTTTGCTATCCACTCACAATCTTCACTGTTCTAGGCATTAGTATGTATGTGATTAAGCGTAGATGAAAGCCTAAATTTCATTAAAGTGACAAACAGTGGGAAGAAAATCCTATGGCTCAAGCAAGGAGTCACTTTCCTAAATATGAATTCAAACCTGATAGAAAAATTATCAGGCTACATTATTCAGCTGATTGCCTAAAACCTTCAATGTAGATGGTGCTAAAAAGGAACTTCAAAAAGGCAAATGAGTTATAAAGCATTTTAATATAGTTCAGAATATATGAATGCATATTCGAACGTGCAAAAATGTTCCAACAATTACTGAAAATAGGAACAGCTGTCAGGAAATGAGGCATTTTGAAGTTCTGAAAAGGTTACATAAAGACTATTACAACTTCTAGGAAACAGCAACGTGTACTCCTATGATGTGGTATTTGCTGTTCCTTGTGGCACTCAACCAAGTATTACTTGTCTGCAGTGCTAAGAAATTAGTCCAATAATAATAAATGACCACAATCTCTCCAATGTGAATGCCTCTTTCACGCTCTCCTACTAAACATTTTCTACCATTTCTTGATCTTCCATGTGGTTTTGGCTGTTGAACTTTTGGCTAATGCTATAAAAGCTCTATAAAGAAAATAAAATTCCTTTTGATACACCTCGTTCATTTCCTTGGCACTTGGCACCAAACATGCTTCTTAGATGTGTGGCTCCCAAAGTATTAACTTTCACTAACTTCTTAACATTTTTATAAACATACCTCTGAATTTTTCCGCCAGAGTTATCTACATAAGGTGTATTGCCTGCCTGTGTTTTCTAAACACACCTTATTTTGCCTGGAAATGTTGTCCTAGCAGGACTGCCTGAAATACATAACCACATACAAATAACACAACCGAGGCCACCAAACAATAACCTCAGAGAGCAGTAACATCACACACTTTCACAGAGCACATGGAGACAAGTCCATCATATATTGTAAACCTAACCCAACCAGAAGGCTTCATTCATGGCAGAGCCGCTTGCCTAAGCAGTAAACCCAGCCCTTCCAAAAAGCATTGCTTCGGCTTATTCTGTGTTTGTGAACAAACACTAAGTTCCTGGCTTCCTGTTAGCACTCCACATACCTGTGCTACACCTTGGTGATTTTTGGAAAGCTCTGCACTTCTTAATTATGCACCACATATCATGTCTGTGCATATTTCTGGCCAGGAAATCAAATACAGAAATATCTGGTAGCCCTAGATGCCATTTTTGCAAAGAGAAGCCGTGTTCTCTTAAGCATATTTGCTAAAGTTCTCTGGAAAGTCAAAAAGCATGCAGACACCAGTGAGCTAGTCAACACAGCAGTCTCAAATCTCAAAAAACATCTGGCCAGATTCCTCACCAAAAACTCTTAAATAAAATAAATATTGTAAATATTCAGTCTTATTAATATTTATATAAATATTTAATCTTATTTACAACTCACAGTAAGTACTTCAAGACTGAAATGAAAAAGAGGGCACCAGTAAGAGTGGCTGGTTCTCATTAACATATTCATACATAATTTACACAAGACGGTGTATATCAAAATGAAAAGCCAGCTAAGAGTAGGCAATAATTCAGAAAAAAAAAAAAGTTGCTGTGAAAGAACAATCTTATGATTCCTAGAGACCAGGTAATATAATGAGAAATGAACTCTAGATAAATGCAAAATGCTGCATGTGGACTATACAGCCACAACAAGGGGTCCTAAACCAGCTACCACTCAGAAAAGACATCTGAGTTCACCCTGAGCAGTTTGATGAAAAATTTGGCTCTGGGATGGTGAAGGTCAGAGAAGGAAAATTAATTTTAGAAATAATTAAAAATTGGTAAGGCCAAGAGATGGGCATAATTATGCCATGGTATACATCTGTACTGTGCATTCAGGAGTGCATGTAATTCTGGCTTCTCTATCACAGAATGATAAAACCAACCCATAAAAGGTAGAGAAAAGGGCACCACAGATGCTCAAAGATCTGGAATACCTTTTATATGAAGAAAGACTACATAAAACTACGAAAGCTGGAAGAGAGAAAACTGGTGTGATTTGATGAGCTGTGTAAAATTATAACTGGCTTGGACAAGGAAAATTGGCAGTGCAATTTTCTATGTCCCACAACATATGAATCAGAAAAGGGCTTAAAATGAAATCCAGGCAGAAGGTCTGAAGCAGCAAAGTACTTTATGCAATTTATGATTAAACTGGAATATACTGCCAGAAGATCATCTGGAGACCAAAGCATACGAGATGTACGCCCTACCCCACCCCACCCCCAAAAAAAACCAACAAAAACCCATGGACTAGAAGTCCATGGCAATGAAACTGTAGACAGTTTTAGACAATGGTGGCAACGAAGTTCAGAAACCAAGGAAGCAGCTCTGCCCCTGCCCTTCCCTTCCCGTTTTCATGAGTGGAGGGATCTATCACCAGGAACACTGCACTCACTCCTGAGCATAGGTGGAAAGGTATGTGAGGGCAAAAAATCTAATCCCAACATGATCCAAAGCCAGACTAGGCATCCCGCCTCCTGCACCAGCAAAAACTTTTTGAAAAGAGATGCTGGCAGGCTGCGATCACCGGGTTCATCCCCATGCCCCTCGCATGGCAGCACGGTCCTGAAATCTTGTCTCTTGGGCAGTGTCATCTGTAATTATGGGATGCCCCTCGGCACAAACCCTGTCCTGCCGGTGAAGGAGGCCTGAAACACCAAGCACACCACGCTGTGAAGCACCGCACGGTGAGGGTCAGGATTTAACCCTCTGGTCATGGCTGGGAATGCCAAGGGAGCAGGAAACAAGGGGACAACAAAATGACAACTCATAACACAGGAGTTTCAGCAGAAATCGGAGGGGGGGAAAGATACCGCAGAAGCGAGCCCCAGCGTGGTCACAAGCCACGCCGCTCCGCACCGCCGGTGGCCAGGGCCGGGCGCAGGCCCCGGGTGCAGTGCGGGGCTGCGGGGTTACCGTTCCTGTCACTGAGGTAGGCTTAGCCAGCTGGAAGTCTGAGGTGTGCCAGCACCTACGGAGAGCGGGCATGCCCACAGGGTTAAAAACCCCAAACAAAACGGAACAACAACAAAAACAACAAAAAAAACCAACCCTGTTACAAAAGGGGCAAGTTAAGACATTTGTCCGAGCCTTCCCCAAACCCGGCCGCCGAGGGGCCGCCTTTCTGCCCGGAATGCGGCCCGGGGAAGGCGCAAGCCGGCGACGGAACAGCTTCAGGCGGTAAAACCGCGGTAAAACGCGGCCAAGCGGCCTCCACCCCCTCGGCAGCCACCGACTGGAGAACGGGGCGCGGAGCTGGCGGGAGGAACACCCCCTTCGGGAGCCCGCAGGGGAGACGCCGCGGCCCCCTCACGACCGACCGATCCCGACTCGCCTCAGGCCGGCGGCCGGGCGGGCTTCTCCCGGCCGGGGCAGCTGCCACGGCCGCGGGCGAGTGTCACCTTTGCTGTCACGCTGGGTCCCCTCTTCTTGAAGCCCTCAGCCGCCGGGGCCAGGAAGCAAAGGCAAGCAACAGCTCCGAGTACCGCCGCCGGCGCGCCGCGGGCCATGGCGCTGAGGCGAGCGCTGCGGCGCCTGCGCCCGCCGCCGGGCGGCTCCTCCCGCGCCATGTGGCGGGGGGGCTGCGGGGGGACCCCGGCGGGGTCACCCATCCGAGCTGCGGCCGGCGCTGCCCCTGCTTAACTTCGGCGGGTGGATGGGAGGGCCGAGGCGCGCGGAGGCCGTGGGGAGCGCGGGCACCGGGCGCGCTGCCGGGGCGCTGAGGGGAGCGGTGACAGCCGCCTGCCTGCAGCCCCCGCGGCTTGCTTCCGAGCGGGTTTTCGACTTCTTGGGTACGGGGGGCTGCCAGGGTGAGCCCTAGGCGTCTGGCTACGTTTGGGGTGGTTACAAATGCCGGGGGGTGGGGGGCGGCGGTCATGGTGCCCGTTCCTCTTGGAGGGGCGCGGGCGGGGAGCAGCGTGGCCCCCCCAGTGGCGCAGCCTCGCCAGACAAGGGCTAGACTTGCCTGTGAGGGGCTCGGTATGCCTGCTTAGGACTTCAGCCCGGTCCGTGTGCATGGCAGAGTTCCTTGAAGATCCCACAAGTGAATGAAGTAGCCGAAACAGTAGATGTTCAGAGGGTTCTGAAAGTGGATTGTTGGTCTTTCAGCTTTGGCATATTTAATGTGCTGGCTAGAAACACGAGGCTATAAGGCACTTGCAATAATTCTAGTTTCCTTTGTGTAAGCTGTACAGGTGCATTGCTTGGCACCCATGTCAGCACCCTGGGCTCTGAATGATAAGGAGCTGCATCAAACTGATTCATCAAACACAGATGTCTTTCCCCAGCCATTACCTACCAAGACAGGGAGGAGAGATCCCAGTCTAGCTAATTGCTTTACCTTTGACACTGACCTATTACCTTCTGTGCTCAACATTTGCATTCAGGACCTGTCCCAAATGGTGGTGCTGCTAAAGTGCATAGAAAATTTGCAAATTCTAACACACAGTGAGATTCCTGAATTCCCAAGTGCCAGCATATGAAAGAGGAATAATTAGCAGATACTGATACACTGCAAGCAGGATGCTGACAGTAGTTTATGTAAACACTCAGGATTAAACACAGCAGCCCTGTGGTTCTGGGTATGTATAGCAGCACCTACACTGAGACTTTGCTGTCTGTTGCAAAGACAGCCCAGAGCGCAGGTGGAGTGCCTGAGGGAGAATAAGCGCTGCACTGCCACATCTACGCTGTCATTGCCACTGAGCCTCTCACCTTGAGACTGTGCCTCAGTTAGCAAGTAGTAGACACATATATATATACACACATATAGTAGTAGACACTATATATATAACTATATATAGTTATAGAATCATAGAATCATTTAGGTTGGAAATGCCCTTTGAGATCATCCTATCCAACAGCAAACCTAACACTGCCGAGTCCACCACTAAACCATGTCCCTAAGTGCCACGTTTACGTGTCTTAGCAATACCTTCAGGGACAGTGACTCAACCACTTCCCTGGGCAGCCTGTTCCAATGCTTGACAACCCTTCCAGTGAAAAAGTTTTTCCTAATATCCAGCCTATACCTCCCCTGGTGCAATTTGAGGCCATTCCCTCTTGTCCTATTGCTTGTTAATTGGGAGAAGAAGCCAACAACGCACCTTGCTACAGCCTCTTTGCAGGGAGCTGTAGGGAGCGATAAGGTCACCCCTCGGCCTCCTTTTCTCCAGGCTAAAGGA
Organism: Falco peregrinus; assembly: GCF_023634155.1. NCBI lineage: Eukaryota > Metazoa > Chordata > Aves > Falconiformes > Falconidae > Falco > Falco peregrinus. The sequence continues at coordinate 20,686,623 of NC_073739.1, forward strand.
CCCTGGTTCCCTCAGCTGCTCCTCATCAGCCCTGTGCCCCAGCCCCTTCCCCAGCCCCGCTGCCCGTCTCTGGACACGCTGCAGCCCCTCAATGTCCCCCTTGCAGAGAGGGGCCCAGACCTGAACACAGGGTTCGAGGGGCGGCCTCACCAGTGCCCAGTGCAGGGGGACGGTCACTGCCCTGGTCCTGATGGCCTGTCATTTAAACCCAGCTGGTGGCTAAGCTGCTCACTCACTCCCCCCACAGCAGGGAGAGAGAACTAGCAAAATGAGAAAACTCGTGGGTTGAGATAAAGACAGTTTAACAGGTAAAGCAAAAGCCACACACACAAGCAAAGCAAAACAAGGAATTCATTCACCGCTTCTCATTGGCAGGCTTCAGCCATCCCCAGGAAAGCAGGGCACCACCACATGTAGTGATTACTTGGGAAGACAAATGCCATAATGCTGAATGTGCCCCCCTCCTTCTTCTTCCCCCAGCTTATATATGCTCAGCATGATGTCATATGGAATATCCCTTTGGCTAGTTCAGGTCAGCTGTCCTGGCTGTGTCCCCTCCCAGTTTCCCGTGCCCCCCCAGCCCTCTCACTGGCAGGGCCCAAGAAAATGAAAGGTCCTTGACTGAGTATAAACATCACCCAGCAACAACTAAAACCATCAGTGTGCTGTCAGCAGTGCTCTCACATCAAAGCCAAAACACAGCACTGCACCAGCTACTAAGAAGAAGATAAACTCTGTCCCAGCCAAAACCAGGACATGGCCACACTATTTCTGATACAAGCCAGGATGCTGTTGACCACTTTGGCTACCTAAGCACTGTGCCAGCTCACACTCAGCCAGATGCAACCAACACCCCCAGGTCCTTTCCCTCCAGGCAGCTTTCCAGCCGCTTTTCCTCAAGCCTGTAGCGTTGCATGGGGTTCTTTTGACTCAGGTGCAGGACCCACCTTGTTGAACCTCACACAACTGGCCTGGGCCCATCGGTCCAGCCTGCCCAGATCTCTCTGCAGAGCCTCCTACCCTCAGGCAGACCAACACTGCCTCCAAGCCTAGTGTTGTCTGCAAACTTACTGAGGGTGCACTTGATCCCCTCGTTCCAGATCATTGATAAAGACATTAAACAGGAACAGGACCCCGCACTGAGCTCTGGGGAACGCCACTTGTGACCAGCCACCAACTGGATGCAACTCCATTCCCCACAACTCTTCAGGTCCAGCCATCCAGCCAATGTTTTACCCAGCAAAGAATATGCCCATCCAAGCATGAGCAGCTGATATCCGCACTGTGTGCTTTTCAGGTGGTCTGTCCAGCTGATCAGATGGCCACAAGCAGTTGAAGAGTGCTGGGCATGCTTCTGGAACACATCTTCTGGTTTAGTTTCATCTGACAGCTACATGACAAGATGTCTGTGCGTTGAGAACCAAAGCGCAGTAAGTGGAGTTGTTGGAAAGATCCACTTCAAAAGTGCATTCCTGATCCAAACTAAAACATACCACAGACATACCCTACTGCACACCTTTGATTATAGATTAGTCATAGACAGTTTTTTGCAGGGGATGTCACTTTTCTGCTGTTTTCCATTCTGCTGCACATGCTGCCTACACTAGTGCATCTTAGTGCAGTGAGTTTTCTCATCAGGCAAATGCAGTAGAAACTCATTTCCCAGGCACAGCAGAGTGGTGGCTACTGATTCCACATTATATAGCACATGAGCAGAAACATTGAATTATCATCTTGCTTAATTGATAACTGACACCAATAGATCCCCTTTCCTGAAGAGGTGTAAAATATTTGTGGTTTAGCTCCTTAGTCAAAGAACCACCTGGACTAATCTAGGACTTGACTTTTGAGATCGTGCCTATGTGTTGGCATTGTGTAAAACAGGACTTTACCAAAGCCCTGCCTGTGCGGACTCACTGTCAGCACTGAGGGCTATGGGGCTTCAGGGCACGGTTCAAGACTTTTACCCAGTTTTCCTGTACCTAATTAGAACTGTTCATCTTAGTGCTGAAACAAAACTAGTTCACATGTCTATAAAGTGCTGCTTTGGTCCCATTGTTTATAGTTGCTATATTTCACACTCAATTCTTCTTTAAATACTAAAGCAGGCACAAAACTCTACTGTCTCTTATGCTAGATTCTTTGATACGTCAGTGTACTTCAGTATGTGACTATGAGAGTTTATTCAGAGTAAACTGAGTATGTGTTTATTTTCTCTGCAGGTTTGATAAGGTACTGAGAATTTAAAATTATGATTCAGCTGCCTTCCTTGAATTGCATCACCACATAATAATGGTGTTTAACTAGCTCTGGAGTTACGATTTACTGCAGAAATATAGCAAAATTCAAAGATATACTGATTTGTTGCAATAGTTGGGTATAAAGTTTAAAAGGACTGTATTATTGTATAAATATGTTAGAAAATAGTTAGGGATTTTAACTAAATACTCACAGAAATATTTTGCAGCCCACATAAGTACCTCATCACATAAATATCAATAGTGAAAGTCCAGAAGGTGAAAACTTCAATTTCCATCTCTCTTTATCACTACAATCAATCCTTATTACAGCTACCTTATTCAGTATTTGTCTGCTCTGAAGTTGTAGTCATTATGCTTACACTAAACAATAAATGTTACAGACTGTGGTGTGTTCAGAGGAATATGATGAAAATGGTAAAAGGTTCTTCTTGGAGCATATATGAGGGCATGTTAAAATTCTTCAGTACTCTGAAGGTATTATTTTTAGGGTTGGGGTGAGTGGAAATGTGGAACAGAGCATTTTTGATGCTCCAGATGCATGCGAGTCACCAGGTGAATGTTGACAGAAGTGTGGGAAAAGGTGAAGCCATAACTAAGTTTTGAATTTGAAAAAAGACAAGTATTGGCTAATGAGACTGTATTTTCTCAGAGCAATTCAGTCAGAGTAGTACAGTGGTTCAAATCATGACGTGCAGAGGAACAAGCAATGAGCTAGGAAGGCAAGAAAAGATGGTCTGGCTGGGCAGCTCCTTAATTTAATACTCCTTAATACAGAAGGGCTTATTCAGTGTAGGTATGCTGAACAATATAATCCACAGTACTCCCCAGAGTTCCTTTTCACTCTCTTTCGATAAAAATTATGGTGTTTGCAAGGATGACTTCCCTGTTTATTTAAGTGTAAATAAGTTTCATCCACGTACAAGATGGCAGTATGAGGCAGGAAGAATGAAATGAGTGGTTAACAACACTGAAGAGATTTAAAAACAGCAAGATGAGACAGGATCTGGTTTACATTATCTTGGAAACTTTATGCACATTAGTGATGCTGCTAAATAATCATTGAAGAAGATAAAACAATGTTTAAAGAGGAAATCTTGAAAAGAGGCAGAAACTTAGTATGTTCAATAAAAACGCAATTTTATACAGAAAATCTCTTCCTGACACTTAAAGAAATACATTCTCTTTTTGTAGGAATTTGATGTCATGACTTTCAAACTGAAAGTACACAAAAGCCAGACAAATGTTAGGCTTTGTACTAACTGTGAAAAGAAAGATATCCTTACGATAAAATTAGGGAATAATATGTAATAATCTGTTATGACCTCTTTATTTTTCTGCTTTAATTATTCACAACTATCTTGAAGATTTTGGAGATCCCCACTAACTCTTTACAAAGACAAACAGTACAGGCTGCTGAGAATTACACTGAATTCCCTATGGCTTTGCACAGGGATGGTTCCTCTATATGAAAAAAAAAACAAAATTCAGAAGAAGGTCTAGAACAGAAGATCATTCTTTCCTGTTTCATCCTCCCTAGCCATGAACAATTTGTTCACCTCTTTGGTTCAGCTGATTTGAAGACTTGTTATCATTTCTCCCCTCAGTTTTCTTTTCTGTAGACTAAACAACCCCAATTCCTTCAATCTTTCCACATGGGTCAAATATTAAAGCAGGCGTCATCTGGCTGTGTAGTTTTTAGTGAAGTATTGCCTTTATCCTTAATGTGAGTAGAAGTTACAGATAAGCACATTTTGTCATTTCTTACTTTTTTTTTTAATTGATCAAGTGGCATGAGGCTATTATGACAAAAGTTACATAGCCCATTCAAAAAGTATGTTCAAACTATCTTGTGTTTGTAATAATGGTGCACAGGACATTTTGCATTTTTGAGCTAGCAGACATGCATTATTTTGGTGCTTTTTGTCTTCTGAAGTAATCAAGCCTTTAAAATAATAATTTGCCACTGTTTGACAGTCTTCAATTTAAGTAATAGTATCTGTAATGAGGTGTTTTATTGCTTCTGATGGGCTTTTTACAATTTAAAATGGGTACAGAAGAGAGATATATTAAGCGTATAGCATCTGACAGATTCTGATTTCCAGTAGTACTAGCATTGGCAGTAATTCTAGCACTTCCTTTCAGCACTATGGCATTTTAGTGAGCTATGATTTATTGTATTGATACAGAAATATTTCATATCCAAATTGCTCTTGTATATCATGTTATACAGGTAAAAAGAATTCTGGGCATGACATACGTAATAATAATGCTTTATGGTTCTGTACACACTTTCATCAATGTTAACTGCTTGACAGCTGCCAGGATAAAACCTGGAGTAAGCACTGTGTTCTATAAGGGTGCTATAACTGAGCTTTTATTTTTATTTCCTCACTTTGAAATGTGTCATCTTTCCTAGGCTTGATCTTTGTCCATATCGTTTCACAATGCCATCGTATTACTTGTTTTTAATGTATCACTGGCAGAGTAAAGTCATATGTTTAAAGCCAAACTTAATTCCATAATTACCAAGAAATGACACCACTTCATCGTATACATTGTCTGAATTATGAAATGGTTCAAAGCTATAAAATATCAGGGCCATTGTGATTGCATATAATTCTAAGAGACCACAGTTAAAAAAAACAACTTAAGGTCCACAAATTGTAAGTCACTATATATGGCCTTCATGAATAATGAAGAAAGAGGTTTATAGGGAGTTTTGTTTGTGTTTTTTTGTCTTTTCCTTTGCATGACTTCAGAAAGATGGAATGTATCATATGTGCTGTCTCTTCTATTAAATCACTTGTGAAATGGCTTAGACTTCTCCTGTCATCTGGTGCACTTACGCAAAATAAATGTGTCCTATGCACCGGATAAGTGTCTTCCTTTTGGTGAATAGTTTTTAAGGTTTTTAAATTTTGTATCCAAACACAATTTGAAGTGTCATCCTTTCCACTCTAATGGTCAAAGCATTTATTTAGGTGATACCAGTAACGTGTTTTCAAAATAGTGCAGCTGGAGCCAGAACCATTTTTGCTCTGAGCACATTTGTTTACAGGATATCAGAGCTATCTGTAATGGCACATCTCACTGCAGTAAGCATTTAGCACATAGTCATTCATTTGAATTCTGTTTTTCATAATGTCTGCAGTTGCATAAGTTTCCTTAGGGGAAAAGAAAAAAAACGAGCAGTAAAGCCTAAAGCCTAGCTGTGTAGGGAAGCATACAGTCAGATTTCTTTGTTTTCAAGGCAAAAAAAAAAAAGCTAAAACTTGCTTAAAAGGCTGAAAGTTCATAGTATCTTAAAAATCTGTGGGTTTTTTCCTGTCCTTAGTTATTCCTTACAATAAAGATTCTGGTTCTCCAAACACTTTTGCACATCTCTTTACTATGGCTGTGGTCATTCTTCCATAGAACTACTCACACCTAAAGGTAAGTACATAGGTGTTTGAAAGCATGCCTTTGTCAATAACTTTAAGTTCCACTAATTCATACTTCTAGCCTGATAATACCCAGAGGTGTGAATCAGGATATACAGCCTGTGGCTCTGAGCTCTTAAGAGAAAAAAAAGAGAGATTCCTTCCTTAAAAACACAAATGGAAAGTTGAAAAGTTGTGAAGCAACATCCTGTCAGATGACTGTGGTGAAGAATTGATCTGGCTTTCCTCTTTTCATGTGAGATTTGTAATTAATAATATAGCTGTTGGAGGGGGAGGGGGAGCAAGGGAAATGTAAGGGAAGAAGGAAATAGTAAGAGTGAAACAGAGAAAGCTTATTGTTTAGGAGGTAAACAGCAACTCAGAGGTAACTCTTAGAAGGTGGCTAACATACTCAGCATTGAGAAGGCATGTGAATGGGATTGGTCCCCACCTGCCAAATGCCAGATAAAATTGTAGTAGTCAAGAGGAAAAGTGGGGCCTGCAGCTGTTCAAGAAGAAAGTGACAATGACATGAGTTTTTCTGATACAAGTCAAAAGGAAAGCAGTCAGATGTTTAGAGAGCTTTTATGTGAAAAGCGATAATTTTAGAAAATACCTGAGTATCTAGAACCAGGGAGAAGGCTGCTTCAAGGATGGTTTTACATGGACTAAAAGATATTGATGGTTTGTTGAGTGAAAGGTGAGGATAAAAAATACTTGTCTCTTCAACTCACTCCAAAGCCTGCTGTGCTGACAGAAGTCCAAAGTTAGCTTCATTAGTATAGGAAATATGGCTTAGAAGATACAGAGAAAACAGTTATGTTTAATTTCAGTGTCCCTGAAGTTCAGTATTGTTATTAGCTTGCTAAAAGTAGTGTCAGGTCAAGGACCCCACATATCTAGTAGGTTTCTAATCAGTAAGATGCAGTGTTACTTGAAAGATGGATTAATTTACTATCTTACAGAGTACACTATGTAAGAAAGATACCTTAAGCTATCTGCAAAGATTAGGGCCCAGTTCTTCACCTGCATATTTCCTTGTAACTTTGAGATTTTGTACTTATGCGTATGCTGTTGCCTGCATACACTTGACTTAGATACCACCCTATTTGTTGCATGTTTCAGGTCATTATGAAAATATACATTGAAGTAAAAAAAATATTTTATTAGAGCTGCAATTTTCTTCCCGGAGATGTTGCCAGTCGGATACCAAATTTCTGAGATATACATAACATGATCCTCTGTCTATATGAAACAATTTTGTATAAATTTTTGTATACTCAGTGTGTGCAGTAGCTGAAGGAAGTCTGCCAAGATTATGTAAGGATCTAGGAAAAGCTGCTAGTGCTGCTTACAGGATGAGCAGTAAGTGCTCAACTGTAGGCAAGTATAAATAGTTGGTGGTTTTCCTTAGTATGTCTTATTTGAACAGTGTTCCAGTCAGTCATAGTACAGTGATCCTCATTAAGAATTTCTATGTCACAGTATCTAGGAAAGTATGACGGTTTCTCTCACTTGAAAGAAAAAGTAGTATCCTGACTAGCATAATACAATAACTCTGCATGTATTGACATTTTAGTGGTGTTTGAGTGGGTTTTGCAACATTCAAATGAATGCCATTGAAGCTATTATTCTTTCCCTCTCCTTTATATATTCTAAATTGATTCTCCCTATTTTAAGTGATTTATTTTATAAAAATCCTACTCTAGAGAGCTTTGTAAATTCAACGGTTTGTGCCCAGTAACTTGTTACAGCAGTCACCCTTATGTTTCATCATACATTTTTTTGTAGTGCTGGTAATGAATGGTAATGAGAGTGTGTTATTTTTGAGAAAGGAATTCTAGATGATTTGGAAATAATACTGATTCTCAGTTTTGGAGAGCTGCACTGATGGCAGTGGGACCCTGTTGTGGTGACTTGGCCTTGGCTGAACACTAAGTGCCCACCAAGTTGATCTATCACTCACTCCTAAGCAGCATGGGGGCAGAAGATAAGATGGAGAAAAAAATCATGGGCCAAGATAAAGGAAGTTTAATAAAGCAAAAGCAAAGGCCACACATGGAAATGAAGGAAAACAAAATGTTTATTCTTTACTTCCCATCATCAGGCAATGTCCAGCCACTTCCTGCAAAGCAGAGCTTCAGTTTGCCTACTGGTTGCTCTGGAAAACACCAGCCCCTCCTTTCTGTTAGATATATTGCTGAGCAGACGTCATATGGTATGGAAAATCCCTTTGGTCAGCTTAGGTCATCTGTCCTGGCTATGTTCCCTCCCAAGATCTTGCCCACCCCCAGCCCACTGGCCTTTAGGAGTGGGGCGGGGGTGGGGGGAAGGTCAGAGAACAGCCCTGCTGCTGTGGGACGCTGCCCAGCAGTGGTCAGAACACCGCTGTGTTATCAGCATCCTTCTAGCTACCAGTACAAGCACGGCCCTACGAGCGCTGCGGCGGGGAAAATTGACTCCACCTCAGCCAGGCCAAATACACCTTTACATTTGCAAGTCAGATGTTCAGAGGTGCCTGAAGGATCTGAGCATTGAATTCCCTTCACTAAAAGAGTAACCAAGTGGCCTGACATGAAAAGCTGAGGATTTTAAACACCTTGTTCACTTTTGGAAAAGGAGCTTTTAGCCACTGGAGAACTTTTCAGTGTTGTTTTAAGACTTCATAGGGTTAAGCTAGTGGAAAAAAGTAGTGCTTTAAAGATTTTTTACAAGTGTAAGCAACCCCCTAAGCCCTGAAGACTACACAAACTGTTTTAAAACAAGAACTTCTTACAAAATACATAGAATATACATAATGCATGGAAATGCAGTTGTCTGGAATGACAATTTGCTCATACTGCTGTCACTTCTCAATATTTAATTCATCAGAAACTGATGTTGATGACATGTTTTCCACTTGCCATTTGTGTTCTCTGTATTTCCTATGAAGCAAGACTGCTAATCGTTAACTGTAAGTATTTCTTCTTAGTACGTTGCCATCAAATATTTTACTGGGTTTTGATTTTATCACCCATTGATATGAAGCACTGTAACATGTCAGAAAAAGTGGAAACAGTCTGGGATATTTAAATTGCTCTGAATAAACAGAGCAGGTCTCTGAGCAACCTGATCAAGTTGAAGATATCCCTGACGATGGCAGAGGGTTGGACTAGATGACCTTTAAAGGTCCCTTCCAACCCAAACCATTCTGTGATCTATGAAAAGGAATTAAATTTGTGACTGCAAGCAAAGGAACCTGGGATAAATACCTCAAGGGTCAAATGTGTTAATCACCATTTTGCTGGGAAATGCTTTCAGGAATATGACTTGATATTGTGTTTTATATGCTGAAATGCTTAGTGTAATTGTAACAGCATTGAAACTTTATTGTTTCTTTGGAGTTTAGATTGCTTTTACTTTGCTGGATGACATATTTTCACTATGTCTGGAAGAATACCTTAATTACATACTGGTTTAGATAGCACATCTCACAGAGTTTTGGTTGACAACATAATGATTTGGATGGTGAAACAGATTACAGAATCCCATTTATATTATTTAATCCATTAAATTCTAGATAATCCTTATTAGAGGCCCAAAAGCCTTACACTGATAATTGGTTTTCAATTCAAAATAGACTTTGGTGGATTTAAAACAAATCCCACAAACGCTACCTGGAAACTGATTTATTTTTATGTCATTTTTTACATATCTTAAAATATGGCCTCAGTTTCTAGCAGAAGCAGAGGCAAAATAGAAACAGAGCAGATGTTTCTCTGGTTGTATCTAGGGGTATGTCAATGGTATTCTTAGCAATAGAGAAATTTTGGCTTGGCAAACGGTGGCATTCTTCTCCTCATTAAAACATCAGATTGATAAAGTCCATGTACTGGTCTGTTACAAAATGTTCGGGTTTCTTTAAACATTAGCATTCTTGTGATTTCATTGGCACTTCAGCTTCTAGGGAACTCACTTTTTACAGATCTATTCCTTCACATCTTTCCTTCCATCAACCTGACAAGTGAGAAAAAGTAACGCCTAAGACTGCCAGTTGTGGCTGCTGCTGAAGGCAAGGGATTGCAGTGAATACTTAAAATTCAGTTCCAGGAAAGCTTTTTCTTTTTGGGGCTATGCCCTGTCTCTCTCCCAGTTGACAGAAAAGCCAGCACTTTCTTAGATTTAGCAATATTCTGTGTCAAAATTCTCTAACTTCAGAAAGCATAGCCAGGGAAGTGACAGCTTTATATGTATCCCTTTGTAGAAGACCTCAGCAGTGTTGTAAATCTGGAGTTTATTCACAACTGTTGTGCTCATACACTGGTATAAAAGCAGACTGATATATCATGTGACATGCAAACTACTGTTTTCACACTCAGGACACCAATCTGTAAATTTGAACCAGTAAATCTTCTTGAAAGTGAAGACAAAATTGGTACTCATTTCATAAACACCTTGGCTATGTATATTATGTCTAATGCAGCAAATGTTCCCCTAGAGGATAAACAATGTCATCCACAGCTAAAGTGTTGTCTTTTAATGACATGGTTCATAAATTATGATGTCATTAGCAAATTAGATTCAAACCATTTAGAAAAGCAAAATGAGTGTTTGAAATGTAAATTAGATCTTGGATCTTTTTTTCTGCCTCTTTAGCATCAGTGTAAACTCAGTTCTTACAAAGTGGTGTTTGCCTCTGTCAAAGCAGGATACTCAAGAGCACATGAACAGCGCGTTGGTGAAGCCTTCCAGCAGGGGTGTCTGTGTTGGCTGACCTTCTCTTCTCTGTCTTCTGTCTGTGATGCTTACCCATTAATTGCATTTTCTGTCTGAGCAGGATTTGTACATTTGGGAGTGTGGGATTTGTATATTTGGCAGCCTGTAAGGATTAACTTGGCTAAGGACGTTTTTCTAGTGAGGCTAAGAGTGTCCACATGTGGTCTTTTCTGCCAGAAGGTATGAGTGGTAGAAGAGACATCTGATTACACGAAGCTTATCCATAGTTGTGTCTGAACCTCTTAGAAATTCAAAGATAGAGGTGTGATTCATGCTTCTTCCTTTAGACCTGGAACAGGTCTGCACGTCTACAGGCATTATCACAAGTCGTATTTCAGCCATGACCTGAATAGGCAGAATTGTTAGGTGTCCCAGTCTGATTTCTTGAGGGAAATAAGATGACTTGATTCATTAGTAAGAACTCTGTGAAAGCTGGACAAGAGCAGGTCATCTGTGAGGCACAGCTAAGAAGACACACTCAGGTTCCTACCGTGGCAATCTGGAGTAAACATGAAGTTAAGGCTTCATGTTTCCTTTCCTTCTCTTCCAGTCCCACTGACTTTTTCCGAGATTTAAAAAGATTTTCAGCTCCTCTGCCTGCACAGTCACTTCTATCTCTACCTCATTGCTACACAGAGATCAGCACCTCAGTTACAGGCCTCACCTGTATTTTTCAAAAGTTACCATTGGGAGAGTAAGCGATGAGTCTTTACTGGGGCAGCTTCCAGAAGTAAAATGACACCTGTTTTTAGCTTCTTCCAGTGGCCGATTCCAATATTGCCTCCAGTATTAAGACATCGGGATGCTGACAAGAAATCAAGCACAACTAGCTCATCCTGAATCACCACAAGGTCAAAATTGTCCTGTGAGATGACACTTTGACTACCTGTCTGAGATACTGTTTCCAGCAGTATACAGACCTCTCTATCACTCTATGAAGCCTTGGCATCCTGTCTGAAATTGGGTAACCAGATAGTGTCAATATCTACAAATGCCTTATTTAACATTTAGCTTGCCTGGGAACTTTTTCTCTCCCTGCTGGGCAAGGATATGATAAAGCAAACTGAATTTTGTTGAGAACTTCAACAAATCTCAGCTGCTTCAGTTGAAGCTGGCTGGCTGAGGCTGTTAGAAGCACATCAGTCACTAAGCTCCTATCCAGCTTTGCACCTATTTTTCCAACAGGATAATCTGCAAAGTCATGAATTGTCTGAGTGAAATAGAAAGCAGTTGTTCTTCCCTAAACCTGTGCTCTTACTGATGTTGCCTTTCCGTATCAACCTAGCAGTAATGTCAGCAAAACGAGTAAATTTAATAGAAAGTATATTTTCAAAGGATCTTCCCAAGCATTCAAAACTACAGAAAGTAGAGTGATGCTTTGGGTAAAATAAAGGGGGGTGAGGTGGGGATGGGGAGTGGGGGAAGGAAAAAAAAAAAAAAAAAAAGAATAAGAAAAAAGCAAGCTTCTGGCATGAGTAATCCCAACTGCTGTCAGTAATATCATGCAGGTAATGGCTATAAGACTAAGCACATGCTCTGAATTCTGGATAAATAGCTGAAATCAGTTAAATTGCTTGCTTGATTCTAAAATTGTAGTCCACTAACCAGTCATAAATAATCTGTATTTTGTTTTCTGAATAACAGATGTGTTAGGAAGGCATTGCCTTTCAGAATAATGGAATTGTTTTTTTAATACAACTGTGGGCTTCCCAAGAAAGCGTTTTTCAGAATTGGCTTGGAGAGGGAAGAAGAGGTCTTTTAGATACTCCAGTAGCTTTCCAAAGAATGCATCTACAACTGTTTTCTCAGGGAACGAAGAAATTATCATATAGGATTATAGATAGCTATAGATCATGAGCTGTTTGCTGTTTTATTAGGAAGATTATTGCTACAAACTTTAAAGTCTAGCAGACCATAGTTGTTAGCAGCTGCCAGTCCTGGAGCAGAAGAAATTAGTATAATCCATGTAAGAGAACTCTGTGATAGAGAAGCAGGAAAAAGCTTCACACGCTGTCACAGCCATCTCTGACCCAGACCAGTGGCAGTTCCGATACTCCCATAAGAATATTGGCAGTTGAAAAGGGGGTTTGGTATTTTGAGGGTTTGGCTTTCCAAACAGCTTTGGAATTGTACATACCATCCTAGAAAGTCCTGCAAGAAACTCTGAAAGAAATTGTCTAAAAAAAGTAGTCAGAAAATACACATGGGAGTGGAGTGAGTGGGCTAACAGAGATGGTGAATACCTGGCATGACTTCAGGTGTCACCAAAGCTGCCACTGACTTCAGGAGGCCTGTTATGAAAGTTTACCAGTGACAACATGTAGCCGTGTAGTGGCTACTATGAAAGGAGGAAGGATCAGACGGGATGACATAAAATGCAGTCTTTACTCAAATTCTACTCGATAGGATACAGCTGAAGTACTTCATTTGAGGAAGAAACAGGTTCAGAAAGTGTCAAGGATGAATATGCTTTTTATTTTCAAGAATTAATAGTATGAATCATGTAGGCATAAGCTTTTTTCTGAATGTAGTTACAGATTGCCTATTTCCATTGGTTTAATTTTTATTTAATTCCATTTTCCTGCTTGATTCAACCATATAGGAAACAGGAGTAGCAAGTTTGGACTTTGGGAAGAATGTAGGAAATAGGATGAAATTACTTTGATTAGACTGGAGTACTCTTTGGAGACCAAAGGGGTGTTTTCTGCAGAAGGAATGAAACAGGTATTTCAGAAGTTGCCAGCCAAAAGAAAACTAAAAGCTAAAACCAGAGCTACCTTGCTCTTCTCTCAGCATGGTAGGACTGTAGCCTGAAAGATGAGTTCTATAGATAGGGAGCTGGTTTTGGAGTTCGGCTGCTTTTACTGACCCCTTTTTCCTTCCTGGATGTAATATCTAGGGCCAAGAACCATGATTATTCAGCAAGAAAAGAGTTCTGAAAAGTTTTAATAGTTTTGTAAGCCTACTGTGTACTTGGGCATATCTGCAGCTATGAAGCTATCATTATAGCATTACATGCAAAGGTCATCAAAGGACCATTTCCTATGAATTTCAGGGGAAGGGGAAGGGATATTGGATTGAGAATTTTTGTGTTTGCTCATAATTACTCAGAAAACTCTTCAACAGAAGATCTATGCAGCAGATAGAATTGAAGAAGAAAAGGTAACAGGTCTGAGTACTCACTCACTAATCATAATACTACCCCCCATTTTACATTAGGCCTCAGGCAATGAATAACATTGATGAGAAGACTATCCTCTTTCTCTATAACTGGAGCTACACATTTTTTTGTTGTTTCATAGACTACACTCCACAATCTGCTTTTCTTCAAGGCATTTTATGCAGTCATTGAAAAGGGGAACTGATGTGAGTGTAAGAATCAGAGGTGGTACAAGGCCTAGCACATAGCCCATGAGATGCTACCATCAGCAAGAAGCCTGACTGTGGGGAGGCAGGGTCTGTGACTGGGTATAAAAAAACCCAGACTGATAGTAGTCCTTATGGGTGCAACAGGACAAGCCAGATTCAGAAATGTTATTTATTGCACTGTGAGGATGTTGCTTCTAATCTGACTTAATTGAGGACTGTTGCCAAAAAGAGGCAATCCCATTCTTTCCTCTCTCTTCCTCTGCATTGCATGTGGCAAGCTCTATCTGGTCCTTTATGTCATATGACATAATCATACAGCAATGCAGTGAGTCAGATAAACCTGATGATCTGATAGAGAACATGCCCTTCTTTTTTGTACATCAGTTATCTGGTAGATCAGTGAACCAGAACAGGTTGCTCTAAAGCTTCATAGTTAATAGATCCAGTTTTACATTGGTGAAAGAAAGACAGTAGAGAAGTGGGATAGAGGGAGATGCCTGCTGTTGTGTAAGATTAAACAGAACATGTAGGTACAGCCTGAAAAATAGCTAGGACAGATGCAATTCTAGGATCTCATAGTCTGCTGGACCTTTCTGTACCAATTTCCTTTCCATTCAATAGATATGTAAATGCTTTTGTATTTTTGTTTCCAAAGCATTTCAAAGCCAATTGACTAATTCAACAACACAATTTCTCTCAGGATATGATGTACATTCTGGTGATGACTTGCCCATATTGCACTCCTGTGCTGTTGCCAGCTTTGTTTTGTCTGCTTTGGTACAACTTCTGGTGTCTTGTTAGGCCTACAGAACGGGGGTGACTGCAGTCAGTTTTTTGAAGGGAATAGGAGTGAATTCCTGTTCCTCACACAACTGAGGACTGAGACAAAAAGGTTAAGAGTTAACTAAGTGGTAAATGATGAGTTTGGTTTTGTTTTGATCAAAACATTCAAATAGTTGAGCTAAAGCATGCAGCTATGCTCACATGTGTGCAATTCTTGCTAAAATCTTTCTTGCTGCTCTGCTTCTTTCCTCAGAACAGAATCCCTGTAGCATCACTGAAAATTACTCAGGAAAACCAGATACTGTTTGGCATGATTTTGATTGTAAAAGTTTTTATTCAATGCCATTTTAATGCTGGAGTGGATGATCAGACCCCAATTCAGGACTCCCCAATACAAGAGGCATGGACATACTAGAGAGTCCAGCCAAGGGCCGTGAAGATGAGGAAGGTACTGGAGCATCTCTCCTGTGACCAAAAGCTGAAAGAGCTGGCTGGGACTGTTCAGCCTGGAGGACCGAAGGCTCAAGGGGATCTCACCAACGTATATGAATACCTGAAGAGAGAGTTCAAAGAGGACGTAGCCAGACTTTTTGACAGTGCCCAGTGACAGGACCAGAGGTTTCAGAACAGGAGGTTCCCTCTGAACACCAGGAAGTACTTTGTCACTGTGAGTGATGTCTAGCTATACATTCAATCCCTGTTATCTTATTGTTGTCAACATGAAATGGTTCTCTTCTTCTAGTGAAGTGAGGTTAGTCATATATCTGTAACTTTGTATTAATGGCTGTGCCTTTGAAGGAGAACTACAGGCCTGATAAGGGGAACATCCTGCCCGGGAGGTGCCAACAGCCAGTTAATTGCAAGAAAGACAAGAAGTCGGCAGAATGAGACTGTAACTAGGGGAAAGGTAAAGGTGATGGGGAGACTGCAGCCACCGACTCAATTCAGGACTACAAGACTCACACCCCACTACCTCAGACATGTATAATACATCAAAAATATACTGTAATTTTAAATTGAAGTGAGATATATATACACCAATAGAAAACTACCATGCATAACTAATTACCAACAGTATCTTTTAGGTAGAGTTTGGAAAATACATACGTGTAACTGGATTGCATAAATACTATTGTTATTCTTGTGAGCTTTCAGCTTGCTTTGTGCAATACCACTTAGCCCCCAGCTTTGCATGAATCTGTAATAAAGAAATACCTGGACTTTGTGTGTCAGTTGGCTCTTGCTCACTGGGTGAATGTTCCACTTTTTGGACAACATGAGGGTGACCAATAGCTGGCAAAAGTTCCCCAGAGAGGTGCTAGTGCCTCCATCCTTGGAGATATTTAAAAGCCACCTTACCATGGTCCTGGGCAACTGGCTGTAGGTGTCCCTGCCTGGGCAGGAGGTTGGCACAGTTGACCTCCAGCTGTCTCTTCCAACCTTAAATGTTCCATGATTCTATTAAACTCCTGTTTTTACTGAGAGTTTGAACTTCTATCACTTACTGCTTACAACCCTTTCTGATGCTAAAATACACAGTAATATGATTTGCTAATGTGTCCAACTGTTCGGTATGATTCATCCACAAGAAGAAATAACAGAATTACTGCCATATGCATTCTGTCTTTAATCTTACAAAAATAAACACTGAAACCATTGAGGGTGAAGCAAATTGCTCGGTTTCCTAAAATAGAACAAACAGCAACATGTTACCCTCCTCTTCATCATGCAGAAGTAACTGAAGAATTCTCTGCTACTAATTAATATGGAAAAAGTATCAGAGAAACAAGGCAAAACCTATGTGAATATGGAGGCAATTTAGGAAAGATTTTGCAATATGTAGTTAAACCCCCAGATCTTAAATGTCCCATTCTCAGAATTAGCTCCAAGAACAACATTGTACTCCATGATCTAGCTGCCACGAATTGAACTTTCAGTAGCTTTACCAAAGGCTCTATTCATCAAATTTAAGGGCATAGGCAAAGGAAATCAATTCACTTCTGGACCACTTTCCACTGAACGACTTTCCACTGTGAAATTCATAAAATAAACAGTCTGAATGCTGCAGTACTGTGGCTACTACCAGTTGCAATTGGATATGGCCGCTGTGCAGTTTTTCTCAGGCTTTTAGATGAAGGTGTGGTCTTTGTGCTCCATCCTTTCTAGATGAATGTCACTAGTTCCTTGTGGGTTATTATTGCATGCATACACCACATACTTCATAAAACAAGCAGGGATAGCTGAAGAATATCTAGGACTCTTGGATCTTGCCTCCCAGACTTGTGCCTCTTGTGACAGAAAGGCACTGTTACTGCACTGGAACAATTTTTGGTTTGTCTTATGGTGATGTATGGATCACTGCTTGAATTTGTTTTCCAGATTTAAGCTTTCTGATTATTTAAATACCATAATAGACATAGGGCTATAGCTGAAGCACAGAATCAGAATCACCATGAATGTTAGTTGTAAGTTGCACAGTCTCCTTTGACAGCAACAGAATTTCCCTACAGAACATGCCTCCAAGGCTCAGTGTAGTCTAAATCAAATCACCTGTCTTTGTGGGAGTTACTGAAAGATCAGTTGAGATCACAAGCTGTTTAGGAGAGTCATGTCATAGAAGATGCAGCCATGGAATGAAGTAAATCAATTTTCCTGTATTGTCAGTCTGCTTCAGACCTGCTCTATCAGCAGCAGAGTAATTTTAAGGCACTGCACTAGCTTTTTTTCCTGCTCATGTTTCTTGTCCAGGCAGTAGCCTGCTTCCCATACAGTGCAGAAATCTTCTCTCCATGTCTTCTGTAGGGCAGGCTAACTTTTTTGTTATTCCCATCACACAAACACCCCCCTTATTATTGAGCTCGTTTCAGGTACTTTTACAGCATGTCTGATTTTTCCCTTGTACTTCATAATTCTCATCCCTTTTATCTTTGAAGTTTAACACTCTGCTAAACATCAGTTAAGCAACTTTTGACACAGTCCACTTGAAGGAAAACAACATAAATAAAGCTGTTCTGACATAGGTTGTCACCTTAGAAGTGCCAGAGGTGTGGACAGCGCTTTATAAAGTCATCTGTTCTTCAGCTGCTGGGAATGAAATGTGACAGTGCAATCTCTATTTGCTGTTGGCTGTAAAAGGCAGAGGGAGTGGGAATGGGAGATTTCAGTGTCCTAATTCTGTTTTGTAATGATTATTTTTATGTCCTGGGACAAATAACAAAAGCCCCCAAATACTGTGCATGTGTTTAGCTGTTCACATGACATTTGTTCCATTGATTGCAAAGAATATATTTTTAGGTATGAAGTCTAAACCCATACTTACTCCATGTAGGATCAAGACCTGGTTTTTTCACTGACTTGGTTTCTTCATCTGGAGGATAGCCATCTGCTGTGTTACTGATATTGGTAAGAGGCTTTGTAGATAAAAATTGTGAAGAAGGTACTGATTTCCACTATTTCTTTTTACTTGTTCCTACAATTTATTTTTGGTCAAATTAAAAAAAAATCTTAATGGAATAAAGCCTGAGTAAAACTTAAATAAGGTTTGTGATACCTTACCTTTCTATTAATTTTTAACTGAACATAATCATCTGCCAGACAAAAGCAGCTTCCTGTTATACTACTGATTGCTTCAGGAATTTCCAGATTTTCTCCTAAATATGCAATAGCTGAACCACCCTTATAATGTTCTAAAGGGCATACCACCTCTGTAGACGTCTTTTTGTCAGATGTACTCAAAAGTGAATGTTCTGGGCTACAAGTTAAATGCTGTTTGAGGACTTCTTGACTGCATGTACACTTACAAGTTTGGACTGTATAAATGTGTGCAGAGATGTTTTGAAACAAGCCAGATCTGCTTATTATTCCAACTTAATTGCTGAATGGGCAGACTGCCCTGCTCTCTTGTAACTTTTTATTGCAGGGAAGCTGACTAATCTGGCTCTTCCTCCATCAACAGGACTTTATGAACTGTTCACATCCCACTTGGAGAACAAAATTAAGATCATTGTGAGTCAGCTGCCCTCTAACAATGCTGCCAACACTAACAATTCTGTAATTCCAAATCCTGAGCCTGTCACAATTCTCAAGCTACAAATACTTTTGGCATTTTATGCTCCAGCACCTCAGGGCACTATTATGTTTTGCCAAATCTTTGGTCTAAACAGTTACAGTTTTTCTTGATTCTCTAATCCCTCTGGGTTCTCACATTGTTAATCTTTCTTTGATGGTGGAGAACTTCTTAATAATGCCACGAAGTAAAATAATTATCAGTCCAGTTTTTAAGAAAAAAATCTGTTACCAATAGAGGATCCAGCACATTGCCATCTAATACTCAATCATCATTCTTTTTTTTTTTTTTTTTTTATTTTAGTGGCTGTAACAGATTGCAAATGTGGCAATATCTTTCAAAGAAGGTCTCTTGGCTTCCTGTCAGGCTGGATCCTACCCTCTGCACTGTGAAACAATATTCTGAAGAGTTTATTTTTAATCTTCATACCCTCACTGATGATTTTTTTTGCTGCTGCTGCTTGACCTCTCCATTTCCTTTGGCATTATTTTGATCATATTATAATATTAGGACTCTTGGCAACCCAGATTGATTCAGCTCTTGTTTTCAATGAGATCTGTTACGTGCATAGTCATTCTGCCTTTCTTTTCTGTCCCTCTCTCTCACACTTATATTCATAGGCACACACACTCCAGAGTATCTTGGACATACCATAGCACAAAGCAGGTGAGCAGAAGTGGTCTGACACTTAATAACCAAATCTCCTGGCCAATGTGTGGGTTTATTCACCATAATTCAAGTAATAGATTTAATACCTAGCACATACACCATTTTTTATCAGAAGGTATGAAAGTTTTTACAAAGATGTGCAAGAACTAGTATGTCTGTAGAGACACTGTTGCAGACAGGGAAGTTTGCCTGTCATGTTACTGGGGAGAGCATCTGGGCTGAGAACAGAAACCAAGCTACCAGCACATAGTATCATGAAGAAAGGGGTATCATTACTTGA
Source organism: Falco peregrinus (assembly GCF_023634155.1). NCBI lineage: Eukaryota > Metazoa > Chordata > Aves > Falconiformes > Falconidae > Falco > Falco peregrinus. The sequence continues at coordinate 20,706,225 of NC_073739.1, forward strand.
GTCTCATGGTTTTTCAGTCATCCTGTCTCAACCTATTTATGACATAGTTTTGTCCACGCTATTCAGATCATAAAACAGGTTTAGGTCTTGTTTCTTTTAGTGTCTATCTGTCTCAGTGCAAATCTTGTATGTCATTTGCAAAATGTTCATTTCCAGGACATTTTATGTGTACAGCACTATCAATTGGATATTCTTTTGCTCAGAAGTAATTTAATGCTATACAGTCTGGCAGGTCTGCTTAGGTACTCAGGTGTTAGAGCACTTCATTTCACAGTGCAGTGTCTATTAGTACTGGCCTTTTGCTCAGCTTTTCTTGAAATGTAAAACAAAGACATGTAAAGCTAAATCACTAGTCATTGGTTCCAGAAAGGCTTTGCACCGAGTTTCCTTGTTTGTGTGCTATATTGATGCTCAAGGTATTCCTGCCTTGTAAATCAAATGCCCTTTTTTTACCAACTCTTATAGACAATTGATAGGTATTATTCTCAGCCTTTTTTTTCATGGTATTTAGTATTTGTGTTTTGTGAAAAGGCTGCCAAAATACTGATTCATTCCTCTTTGTAGATTATGTTAATTTAAATTTTTTGTATAGTCAGGTCCTCTTAATGTCAACATCTATTCTCCACAATGTTTTGAAATTATCTGGGATATTTCAGTAAGTTTCCTGAATTTCCTCAAGTAGAAAGTGAAACTTTAAAATGTTAGGAAAATTAAATCTTAATTCCATTCTTCTTGTGTCATTGTTTCCAAGCTTTTAAAAAATATATGAACTATTACAGGTGTATTTAATCAAAAACATAAATTCAGGTGAGTCCAGTAATCAAGCACTCAAGGTATCAAATGCTAGTGGTTTTTTTCAACATGCTTTATGTGGGAAAATGCTTAAAATAAGGCTTTTAAGTGGCTCTAACTATAGTGTAATGAAAGTTGTGTGTTTTATTGTCTCTTAGATTTTCTATATTACATTTGTTCTTCGAGGGGCTTCAATGCAGCCAGTCCTGAAAACCTAACCTATCTTCTAAAAATAAAGCTGGGGTTTTTTTCTGATCACACCATATCACAGATGATAAATATTAAAGAATCAGAGATTAGCTAATAAATTTGCTTATCTTATATAAATGGAAAAGTATCTAGCTCATTCTCCCACAGCTGCGTTGGTTCTACACAACTACCAGCAATTAAAAGTGGTAAAAAATATATTTTAGTCACAGAAAAATAGAAGGAAAAGCAGCTATGACTCAGTGCAGACAAGGAGTAAGGCTGTTGGAAGGTGCCATTTTTTTATATAGTCACCTTGCTGACCACAGTCACACTTCAATTTTAAACAGATACATTTGTACCAATTTTGGTTTAAAAGGCTTAGGAACTGTTTCCAGCACAGTGTAAACTTCCTATTGAATAAGCTAAAGTTAAGTATGCTTAATAATAATAACTTTTTTTGAAATAGTAACTTCCACGTGCTTATTCAAGCTAGCAGGAGACTACATGTAACTAACTAGTCTTTTTTTTCAGTTATATATCTTGGTCATTTGTCAAGTGAAAATATGTTCCAAAATTCTAATGAATGCTAAACCAATTCTAATAAATCCAGTACCATACTGTTTTATGCAGAGTCTATTCTTTCTGGCTGAACCCCTAGACTCTGTTTTATGCACTCTATTCCTTCTGACTGAACACCTATTGATTTGCATTCTACTTCTCACAATACAAAGGTAACATATTACATAGCTGTCTGATTAATTTCCAGAATTCTATATCTGTCCATATGTGCAAATTTTAACAGAAATTAATGGAGGCAAGTGTATTGTGACTCAAGTTCAGATTGCATTCAGAGAACACTATATTGCCTACACATGCATCAGCATACGATTTCCCTTTCTGGAAAACCCTCTTTTATAAAAAATATTAGAGAAAATAGCCATTGGCCACACTGTATGGAAGAGACACTCTGAAAACTGTGTATTTGAATGTTGTTTTGTTCAAGGCCTAAAAAAGGCTTTGTGGAAAAACTGAATTCTCCTGCTGAACCTGAAGAAGGTTCTCAGGTTATTCTGAATTCAGTCTGTGAATGTTATCACCCTTTGTACATGACTAGGCAAAGGTAAAAAGAAGTAATAATGATTCTGCCGATTGTTCAGGTCATGTGGTTTTAGCTGAGGAATCATTTTCCCTCCAAATCACTGTTCAAAAGAAATACTGTAGTCTTCAGCCATGACATAAATCTATATTAAAATGATTCTTACTGCTTTTGTCTAAAGTATGTGATCAAAGCATGCAAATCTTCAGCATTTTCCAGCAATGGTAAGATGGACAATAAATGTCTAATTTAAAAAAGGAAGCTTTGTACTCTGAATGCCTGATACCATTTATTATAGCACTTACCCTGCTGAAATGAGTGGGACTTGGGATGTGCCAATGGCATAAAAAATTGACTATTCTTATTATTCTTTACTCTGGGTTACCAAAAAATTAAATAAAAAAGAAGAAATCATATAGTAAGGGAGCTTCTCAAAGTGACTGTTTTGTCTTTGCTTATCATGCTTACTTCCTTCCAGCTCTATTATTTTTGCTTTGAAACTACACGTATAACTATAAAAGACATGCTTTAGTACAACATTTCTTCATGATCTGTACTACTTACATTGTTCTGCAGGCACTGAAGGGAGTCTTATGTTGCAGTTGTATGTTAAATCTATAAAGCCTTTGGAGGCTTTACAGTCTGAAAGAACTAAGAAGTGCTCAGCAAAACATAATCTCTAGCTTTTTTGTGTTGGGGTTGTTTTTTTTTCTTTGCTTTTCTTCTGTACACTACTTCTATATCTTTACATTTCCTGATGCTTATTTCTGGGGAAAAAAAAAAAAAAAAGTGTGTCTGGCCTTTGTTGCTAGCTACTCAGCTCTTCTACGTCTGCTCTTCTGTGACTTTTTTGTATATCTGAAGAACTCACAGGAAATTCCATGAAGAGCAAGACTGGTGGACAACCAAACTGACAGTAAAAATGGCAGGAAGAATACATTTTGAAAGGTACATGCCAGGGTTACTGACAGAAAGCAAAGTTCAACAGAGCAAAAGAGTAAGATCAGGAGTGTACCTACCTCACTTCCTTGAGATGTAACTAAAATCTGCTGTTCAGGAACAGCAACAGAAAGAACAGCAACCTAGCAACAAAGAAAGTAAACTTAATTTCTTGCTAGAATCAGTCTGAACTTTTAAAATATTACAGGTGTAATTTAGATGTCTAGGACAGGTCGTGGTTTAGATTAGGTTGGTTTTGTGTGATGAGGCCGTTTGTTTAATCTCTATAATGAAGCTCACTTGTACCCTAAGTGATTAAATAGTATACACCAAGTCACTGTTAATGTTTTTATGTTATCAGTGGTTTTTAGGGCATTTTATCTTAAGTAGTGCCATTGTATTGAAGTGTGTGGTATGTTTTAATAATCCATGTAGGTACAGAATAGACAGGAAATTATTCTGAAATGTAGAAGATTTTGAATGGTAGAGGACAGTAGGTTAATTGACTTGCCTGGCATGCATTAAAGTCTGTTCTAGTAGAGAAATGGGTGGTTTCACATCAAAAGTAGTGATAACATTCCAGTATTTATGAATCTGTTTCAGATACATAGCACAGCAATCCATCCATATTTATGAAGTGCATATTTATGAAGTTTGCATGTCTGAAAAGAAGCTACACAAGTAAAAATTGATTTGACTTTTGAAAAAAACCTGTTGAACTGTATATACTGCTTGTCATTTAAGTTCCTAATCGTACATTATATTGGTAACATGACTTTGACTTTTTTTATATTCCCTGGAAATAGAAATGTTATAGGTTGAAAATACTAACCTTTGGAAAATTCAAAATCATAAAAGCTCTAGTGGAAACAATAGTCCTTACCAGGAACTTTACAATAGAAGAATAAATGCATTTATATGACTAATAAGCCTAAAATATGGTAGAAGTAAGCAAATTTTCAAGTTTAGCACTAAGCACATTCTGTTTATAGAGAAAGAAATCTTAAAGTTGTCCCAAATGCCTTTCTGGTAGAGTGGTAGAGGTCATTTTGCAAGTTCCTCCTGGACCCATCTTCTTTAAGTGACTCAGGTTGTGTATATCACAGCCTTCAGCATCACACAAAAAGCATACACAGAGAATTTCTTCTCAGTGTAGCTCTGTGTGTGGAGAAATTACCAACTACAGTTTATTTTTATCACCTGACAGCTAAATATTATAGCATGTTCAGCCAGCACAACAAACAGTGTGAGAGGTCCCTTCCATTCAGCACAAGACTTAAATTAACCTGCCCCTGAGGGAATTTTGCATTAGGCTGGCTGATACAGACTAAGATGTGATTCCTTTTCCTACTTCTGTCTGAAGACTGTAAGCTTAAGAACAGGTGTGATAAGTTATTTTAGGACAATAGCATCTAATGCTCTAAGGACAAATTCCAAAGTGAAAGTGTAATTCCAAAGTGAAAGTGCGGTTACAAAAATACAAAACACCTGTACATTACTACTTATGTGTCATCCTGTAAATGTCCTGTATAAACTGTTGAACCTGTTTTAAAGTGCAATTTCTCATACTGTAATTTAAATAATCAACATAAAAGAACATCAGAAAATCGAATTCCGTAGTTTGCGAACTCTAGGACCTTCAGTCTATGCTGTTGTGAAGGTCTGAACAACGTGTCTTAAAATCTCTGTAGCGGACTTCTCTCACTAGAACAAAAGCAGTAATGGTAATCCTTCGGGGATTAAGTGGAAGGAGGTATCCCATACATGTTGCTAGAGGAACTGTTTGCATACCAGAAGTGGAGTGCTGGAGGAACAGCATTCCAAGGTTTGCTCTTGGCTTTGGGGATGAATCGAAGTCTTGTGATTGCAGCAGCAGCTGCAAGGGATGAATTGTGTATAGATTTCATAGAATCATTTAGGTTGGAAAAGACCTTTAAGATTATCAAGTCTGACAGTTAACCCAGGACTGCCAAGTCTATCACTAAACCATGTCCCTAAGTATGGTATCTACACATCTTTTTAATACCTCCAGGGACAGTGACTCAGCTGCTTCCCTGGGCAGCCTGTTCCAATGCTTGACAACCCTTCCAGTGAAGAAATTTTTCCTAATATCCAGCCTATACCTCCCCTGGTGCAATTTGAGGCCATTCCCTCTTGTCCTATTGCTTGTTAATTGGGAGAAGAGGCCAACAACGCACCTTGCTACAGCCTCTTTGCAGGGAGCTGTAGGGAGCGATAAGGTCACCCCTCGGCCTCCTTTTCTCCAGGCTAAAGGACCCCAGTCCCCTCATCTGCTCCTCATCAGACCTGTGCCCCAGCCCCTTCCCCAGCCCCGCTGCCCGTCTCTGGACACGCTCCAGCCCCTCAATGTCCCCCTTGCAGAGAGGGGCCCAGACCTGAACACAGGGTTCGAGGGGCGGCCTCAGCAGTGCCCAGTGCAGGGGGACAGTCACTGCCCTGGTCCTGCTGGCCACACTGCTGGGGACACCAGCCAGGGTGCTGCTGGCCGCCTGGGCCCCCTGGGCACACTGCTGGCTCCTGCCCAGCCGGCCGTCACCCAGCACCCCCAGGCCCTTTCCCACCAGGCCCTTTCCAGCCGCTCTGCCCCAGCCTGTAGCGCTGCGTGGGGCTGGTGTGACCCAAGGGCAGGACCCGGCACTTACGACACTTTGACACTCTTGCAAGTGAACATGGTTTAGCCAGTGCCTTTGATACGTGAAATCTGTCTGCAGTGGTTGTCAGGCAGAAGCTTAAACCTTTGTTCATGCCCTTCACCCAGTCACCCCCACGGAGCAGCAGTGGATGCCATCTGAGTCCTCACATTACAGCCAAATTCCTTCTACCCCTCACAACCTCTAGCTGTTCAGTAGGCAGTTTGCACAGCAGGGGCACAGATAGTCTCTGCTGCTTTCCTACATAGTTTGTTGTCAAGAAGTTAGATAGAGTTTTTTAGCTTTTTGTTTGATTCTTAACCCTTTGCTTTCCTCAATGGGAATTCCAGCCTGCCAGCACAAGGCATTACCTGATCCCTGGTTCCAGCTTCCTTCGTCCTTCCATTGTGTATGTATATAAGATAACGGAGTGGTTAGCCTCTTTTCTTCTGCTTTTTCTTGATGCAAAATCACATGCTGATAAATTATCTGTGTTTGTCTTCCAAACGCCAGGAGTTGCTACCAGTGCACAGTATCTTGGAGGGTTCTCAGTTTTATCTGGTCAAGATTTTCTTATGTTTATGTGAAAAAACTGGCCATCGTTTTGGTCTAGTGGAACCTTGCCCTATGGTTATCAGTGACTGCTAGAGACACTTTGATTTCCTCCGTTCTATGTGGGTTATTCATTTTCTAAGTCCCCTGGGCATTTTCACTTGACCAATTCCTTTCCCAGTGCAGAGGCCCATAGTATCCCTTGTCTTTACATATCTTTACCTATGTTATATTGAATTCTGGAGGGGTTTTCTGAATTTTTCTACTAAATGTCTTAGGTTTGTTATAGGATATTTTGGAGGAAGCAGGAGAGTATAGACTTCTTACAGCATACAGTAGAAAGAAGGGATTTATTTTTTAACTTTTCTGGACTAAACAGCTATTCTACAGTTGCCTGCAATGGTAGTGTACTGAACTCAGTGACCAAAGTGTTTCTTTCCAGACTATGCTTTCTCCCTTTGTCTTTCTAAATGCAAGAATCAGTACTTGCATTGCCAGTGTAGCAGAACAACTAACCTGTTCCAGCCAAAATGTGGAGTAGCTCTCAAAATCATGTATCTCTAAGAGGTTTGGGGTTTAAGGTTGTCTTTTTTTAATGTCTGTTTAGCTGGATGGAGGCTAAGTACCTGTGACAGGGTAGAGAGTTTTCTTTTTCTCCAAACAAAGCAGTTTGCTCCCAGTATAGATTTAGTATGGATGCACAAGGAGAAACAATAAGGCCAGTCTAGCTGTCAAGACAAACAGGAAACTAGAAAAACTGCCGCTGATTAGTCAGCAGGGAAGAGTGCAAAATTTCACAATAGGGTGCTTAGGCAGGTTTCTACCCTAAGGTGTGTGGTTGTTCCATGCATTTCCATACATCAGCTGTTTTGGTTTTGGCTCCCTTGCCATGAATAATTCATGACGGAGGATGTCAGGCGTAAGCCTTGCTGCAGAAAATTGCTAACTGCAGTTATGATTGCTCTCTATTGAAAATCCAGTTGTTTCACCTATGTCATTTATTCTCTGAGCAGCTGTGTTTCTGGATTCAGTTCTGGACTTCCATTGCCATGAACCCATAGTTCTAGATACCATTATGGGAAAGTACTTAACCACATAAAGAACTGAAACAAACATTTGTCTGGTAAAGCATCAGAAATTGAACTAAAGCAACAATTGCAGAGTGGCAAGAACTCTACTGTAGTTAGTTATTTCAATTCTTGATGTAGATAGTCCTCCTTCAGAGTTCATCTTCACAGGCTGTTTGGTTTTATTCATTTACCTAGTAAACACCACCAGTCCCAAGGAGCTATTTATTAATACTGCTGTAGTGGCCCAAAGTTTTCTGCTTGGTGCTAAAGCTGTGAGCAGACATTTTTCATAGCATGTACAGTACACACCACACATCTCTTCCAAAAGAGCTATTACCCTCTCCCCAAGTCCGTTGCCACACATGAAATTTTACCAAAACAGCTGTCCCCAAGTAATGATATCAGAATGAACCTGTATTCCAGAACTTGACTTACTGAAGTCTGGATTCATTTTAGCAAAAAAAAAATTATATACCAGACATAGTCCAGCAAAAAACCCAAAGAACATTAGCAGGGCAGGTATCTCAGACATGATCTTGCAGCCTCTTACAACATGGTACATAAGGCAAAGGGAGACACAGTCCCTGCTTTGAACTTCTGTTCTCTGGGGCTGTCAATCTTTTCCTTTGTCCATCAATAGTGATTTATTTTTTCACTGATGATTTATGAAGGGGGGGTGTGGGGAGGAAAAACTACCAGAGTGCAGGCCTAGAAAAATCTGTTAGAAAAGTATATGTTGTGGAAAAGCAGTTAAGTGGGAAACAGAAAGTGTGAGGTTTTTTCTGGTTTTTCTGTTAAAAAACATTGAGTCATGGTTATGACGCTAAGCCAAAACTGAAAAAGAATCCCATACTTTCCATTTATTTCTGCAAACATTATGGTAAAACCGCGGTATTCTCATGACAATGCTAACCATTGAAATGCTGGTATTCTTGAGTTTTGTCCAGACCTTATCATTCTCATGTCACATGCAAACGATCATATTTAATATGTTCCATATTTATGAGAACTATTTTTAGATAAAATACAGGAAAACTCTCTAGACTAGACTATGTTTTGCTGTTTGAAGTAGCCACCCAGGGTTGCTTAAGCATTCAAAATGTTGAGTCAACTAGTTTTGGGAAGCTTGACATCAGGGATTGTAAAGGAGGTCTGCCTTTCAGTGCTCCCTTACGCCATTTCTGAAACTACGGTGAACAAGACACACGTAAGAGTGTGCGCTCAGCCATGCAGGAATCAAAAAGTCGCAAAAGGTGTGCTTAAACATGTCAAATGTGTTTAAAGTATTCTGCTATTTATCTTGTCATCACCCAGAGAATGGATTTTAAATTGTGTAATACTATCTGGAAAGCCATCTTAATATATTGCCTTATAGATTAAACTGTGCCTTTGGCTGTTGGTTTTTGTTGGTTTTTTTTTAAAAAGAAGCTCAAAGACCAAATCTGTATTTGAATAATTAATTTAATTCTCCAATAACTAAGAATACTTTCAGATGGATTGTGCATGAAAGTAGGAATGAAATTAACCCAGGTTTGTCATGTTTAAGTTCAATTTTATTTGTACCCTGACTTGATTTGTTTCTACTCGGCCTTTACAATGAAATAATTCCTTTTCTCACCCCCTCTGCAGCGTGCCTTGCTCGGAGCAGAGTTTGTTTTGCTCGTGGACATAAATATTTGAATCTGTCTGTGAGGGGTATCTGGTGGCTTGGGGAATTGGTAATAGACTAGAGAGCATTTCACCTCAAGGGTCACTAGTTCACATCCGTACGAGGTCAACAGTGGCAGAAAGTCATTATGCATCTGGCTGGCATCTGCTTGGTGGCCACCGCCAAATCCCTCAATAGCCTCAGCCCGGTTCCGCGTGGCCAGGTGCTTTCTGTTCTCCCCAGCGCGGCACCCTGCGGCAGAGCTCCTCGGCCAGTCGCTCGCTACCTGCTCCCAAGGACGGGTCCCGTTCCCCTGCTCCGAGGGACACCCCCCCCCCGCCCCGACACGCCCGAGCGGGCGCAGCCAGCGGCCAGCACTTCCCGGGGTGCGCCGCACATCCGCGCCGCCGCAGGGGAGGGGCAGCGGGGGCGGCGGCCGCACGCCGGGGCAGCCCCGCGCCGCCGCTCCCCGGCTCCCCGCAGCCCACCTCGCGGGGCGGGAGCGACCCCGGGCCCCCGGGAGCCACCCCGGCCCCCCGGTGACTCCGTCCCGCCGGCGGGGGCGCGGGCGCCCCCTGGGGCCCCTCCCGGACACTGCACGGCCCGCGGCGCCGGCGGGGCGCCCCTGCTCACCCGCGGGCGGCGGCCAGCCTCCGGCCCGGCCCTGCGGGGGTGTCGCCCTCCTCCCCTCGGTGCCCTCCCACGGGGGACGCCGCCCGAGCGCAGGCCACGCCGCGGGGCGCCTCGGCGGACGCTCTGCGGGGCGGGCGCCTCCCCTGACGGGGCCGGCCGCGGCGCTGACCCGCCTGCGCCGGGGGCGCGGCGGCTGCCGGGGACGGGGCGGGCGCGCAGGCCCGGGCTGTCAGGAGCCGGATCAGCTGCCCCGGCCCCGCCGCGACCCGCGGCGTTGGCCGCCGTCGGCCCTGCGCAGCCCGTTCTGCTCCGCGGCCCTCGCCTGACACGGGGGGCGCGCTGCAAGTGAGGGGAGGGCGCGGGGGAGACAGCGCTGTAAATCGGTGCTACCCGCTCCTGGCGGGCTTCGGCTGCCGCCTTGGTTGCGGGGAAGGAGGAGCGGGAGGGAAGTGCCGGGCCCCGTTCAGGAAGCGCTCGGGACGCGGCGAGCGCCGCCAGGCCGCCCCTCGCCCGCCGCTGCCCGCCGAGGCCCGGGGCGCGGCCGGGCTCTGCAGCGGCAGCAGCGCCGCGGCGGGGCCGGGCGGGGCCGTGCGGGGCGCTGGCGGCGCGGCTGAGCTGCCCCGGGCGGATTCCCGCTGCGGGCACCGCGCTCTAACCACGTGTGTAGAAATAATAGGTCCGTGCATTGTGCAGAGCATGCCTTCATCCCTTCTCCTCCCCCTCTTCTTCTCTTCGAGGGAAACTAAATCCGAACGGCGAGGTGTAGGAGAGCGCGAATCCCCGTGAATCCCATCTGAATAAATGTCTATATTAATGAATTATTAACTCGGCCGCTCATGACCTTAAAACTGGAATGAGGAGACGCCTAGGGCAAGAAGGAAAGCTGCTGAATCCTTTATCGGACTCCTGTCAGAGGTAACCGACCATTTGTCTTCCCCAGATCAGGAGAATTAATTAATATGAAAGGCAAACTTTTTAATTGTGTGTCAAACGAAATCAGATAGGGTGTCCCCGATTCAATCCCTTCCTAAAAGGGGTTTATCTCCCTTTTCTACCCCCAGCTTGAAATAAAACCTTAGAGTTTTCAAAGAGACGGGCATCATTCCTAAGGGTTATTCACAAAGCATAAAACAAACAAACAAACAAACAAAAAAAAAAAACAAAAGAAAAAATCGGAGGGAAAATGATGAATTTGGGTAGTTAATTTATCGATCTTGGCTCCTCTTCCCGCTTGTTTTATTTTAGAGGTCATTAATCAATGAAGAAAAACACCACCGTGTTCCCCCTTTGCATTTAATACACTTACCCTCCTTATTTATTTCTTTTGAACAAATTCCTAGCAAATATTCACCAATCGATTCGTAAGCGATGGATTTTTATAAAGGTTTGATCGCTTTCTAAACGGTCAATGTGATTTGTTTCAGTGCTCGTCCTCTAAATAATGAAAAAGCCTGAGAGAAGGGGAAGAAGGAGGCAGCAGTTAAAAACTCCTTTTTTTTTTTCCTGCATCTTTACACACAGAAGTCACACCCGGGAGGAAAAAATAAAATAATAATTAATTAAAAAAAAGAAAACACTCAACCAAGAAATAGTAAACAGACAGAGCGTAGACAAACTGGGGGGAGACAAAAGGGACGCGCACAAGCCGCTCTGCCTGGGGAAGAGACCAGAGGTCAGGGCTGGCTAGAGCCATCCCGGGGGGGGGCAGGTCCGGGGGCTGGCAGCCCTGCGCGCAGATCTGCTGCTTCTGCTCGTTCCGAGGGAGTGCCGGGGCCGGCAGCGGTGGTATTTCGGAGAGGCTGGGGCCAGAACCGTTCCCTGCCCCGACGGGACCCGCCGCCCCCTCCCCGCCAGCCCGCCGGCGCAGGGCGCAGCGCGCTCCCCGCCGGCCGCTCGGCACCGGGGCTGCCCCCGCGCTGGCTGGGCTGCCCAGCCGCCGCTCCGCTCCCAGCCTGGGTCCAGCGAATGCGGCGCAGCGGGGGTGCTTGTCGTTAAGGGAGAAGAAAACCAACAGCCGAGCGGCGAGGCTCAGCGGGTCCGCCGGCCCCCGCCGCCCCCACCGAAGTGACCGGGAGCGCCGGCCGGTGCCGGAGCCGCGGGCAGAGCCAGCGGGCGCGGGGCCGCGCAGCTTGTGAGGACCACCGCCCGGCCTTGAGGGTGGGCGAAGACGCCAAGCCTCGTACCCTTCTTCCCTCGGCTTAGCCTGGGTGCCAACGTGTCACAGGGGTCTATAAATTTTATTCCGCCACCTTGATGGCTCGAAGCCCTACTTTTCTAGATGTAGAAAAAAAAACCAAAACCCGAAAAGCCCAAAACAACCCCCACCACACACACACCAACCCACGGAAACAGATTAAAGTCCTCCTAATATGAACCCGCATGGAATATTTCTGTTAACAACTCGAGGCAAGTGCAGATATTGACAATGTACTTAAGCCCATTAGCTAGGAGCTTTTCCCCACTTCATCACGTTTTTCTAGCGTGAAACGAATTTTTAGAGATTGCTGTCACTGAAAGTAATTCCGTATTTTCAGAAGATGTACGGTAAGGAAAACAACAACGCAGAGGTGCACATTCAAAAAAATTGGAAAGGGTCGGGAAGGGCGGAGTAAAATCGTGACCAGGACGGAGCTGGCCAAGGACGAGACACTGCGTTGATGCGGTGAAAAGCGAGGAACCCTAGCGCGCCCATCCGCGGGTGAGGGCACCAGCAGTGCGCTGTGCCCGCAGACCCCCGCACCGCACCGCACTGCCGCCCCTCAGCCCAGCGGCAGTATTCCAGAACTTCAGAAAGTGGATTAACAGAGCGAAAGGGCTGAAAATTCATTATATGCTGCACGATGGGATGGAACAAAGACATAAAGAAGGTTTTTATAGCCAACTTTACAACCCATAAAAATCGGGGGTTTTTCCTGCTCGTGTTTGCCTTTAACTTAGGTGTTATCAATCTATACAGCAGATGACGGATGACCTTGTCAAAATGACGCCAGTCAAAACATTTTTTTGTCCCAGCCTTGTTCAAATTTGTGCTAAAATGTGTGCCTTAGACACAGACAAAGTCTAAACAGCAGCAGCTTTCCCAGGCTCTTGCGAGAATGAAGGGTGAGAAAGAGAGAAGCTAGAAACGCGGTAGGGGGAATGGCAAAAACGGTGTACAGGCGCACACGTTATGTCTGTGAGCAAGTGTGCGTTTAGTGGCAGCGTGACACCTGACAACGGGGGGCTTTTCTGGCTGGCAGAGAGAGATGTTTGAGGGACATAAACACTTCGTGTAAGTATTTTGTCTTAAATGCATGGGATACGATGTACGTGCGATATGCGTAAGGGATTATAGTTCTCGTTTAGTTTTTCATATGTTGTAGGAAAGAAACTGGAAAACGCTGTTAGGTGCTCACTGATACGTGAGCTCAACAACTGGGCAGTGGGGCGGAAAAGCCAATTTTTAAGCAAAGCGGAGAGAAAAAGTCGCTAGAGATGAGAAGTTTCTCGCCACAGGTTGCATCTCCGCCTGCATACTTCTTGCTCTGTGCCGTAACCGAGTACAGAGAGCAGGAGAGAGCCGTGCTGGTGCTCGAGGGGACAAGGTCTGAGGAGGGAGAAATTCTAGGGCGGTGAGGTGCCTCTCATCTTGTTGGGACGTCCTGGGGCAGGTCTTAGGAAGCCGAGGGGAACGCGAGGCCGGTCGTCCCAGCACGACACGTTAAATAAAGCAGGTGGGACGGTATCAGGACAGCGAGAAGGGCCAGGAAGATCTCTAACATCCACCGTAGCCCCCCAGGGGCACAAGGCAAGTGAGGCAAGGCCATGGCTCCCAGGAGCCTGGCCGGGTGCGAGGCGCTCGTTGGCCGGGGCCGTCGCGGTGCGGGAGCTCCCGCCGCCCGTCCGCAGCCCGTCGCTGGGGACCGCGCAGCATCGCGGGTCCTGCTTGGGACCGCGCCGGGCCACCGCTCCCCCTCCGCCAGGGTAAAAGCCCGGCTCTTCACGGGGCGCTGTGCTGCCGGAGCTGGGGAGGGGGAGAGAGGGAGGGAGGAGGGAGGGAGGAAGGAGGGAGGGAGGGAGGAAGGAGGGAGGGAGGGAGGAAGGAGGGAGGGAGGGAGGGAGGGAGGGAGGGAGGGAAGGAGGAGGGAAGGAAAGAAAAGGACACCTTTAAAAGTTGAGCAAGGAACAAAGTGGGGGAAGTTGCCAAAAAAAGGGCTCTGTGTTCAGGCTCGCTGGTAACTTCCCGCTCCCTCCCCTCCCTCCCGTACACACCACACACACACACACTTGTATTTTGCGCTGTCGTAAAACCCACGTGTCTGGCTCGGAGTCTGCCAGAGCCGAGGAAAGAGCCCGGGCGCGACTGCGATGCGCAGCCACGGCAGAGGGAGCCCGGCGGCTGGGAGCTAGCCGGCCCGCCGGTCCCCGGCACCTGGAGGAGGACCGCCCCGCTTCCTCGTGGACGAAGACCACAAAAATCTCTCCCTCGACCCTCCTCCGGCTCCAAGGCTCCCGGGGCCGCCCGCATCCCCGCACGCCGACCGCGCAGCACTCGCTTCGGCGCAGCCCGCTCAGGTAAGGCAGCTGCGGGCCGGGGGGGCCGGCGAGGGGCGGCCCCGGCCGCTCGGCCCGGCGCAGCGCTGCCAGCTCGGTGGCCGCCGCGGGGTGCTCCAGCCGGGCAGGGCGCTGCCGAGCGGGCGCTGCGCCTGCGGGCCAGCGCCGGTGTGCCGGGGCGCGGCGGCTGGAGGGGGTACACCGGCGCGCGTGTGCGTGGGGCTGAAGTTTCCTCCCCCTCCTCCTCCTCCTCCTCCTCTCCTCCTCCCTGTTGTCAACTTCGAGAGCCGTTTGCTCCCGAGGAGAGACGGAAGGGAGTGAAGGGGGATGCCCTGCGCGCGGCGGGGCCGGGAGCAGCGGCGCGCCCCTCGGGGCGGCGGGCTGTGCGGCCGCCGGGCTTCGGGGCTGCCCGCCGCCGCTCCTGCCCGGGCCGCGCCGCGGGGGGCGGCGGGGGAAGCCTCGTCGGCCCGGCCGGCGCTTTTCTCGCGTGTCCGCCGTGGGTCTCCGAGGCTTTTCTGCAGCCGAGCCTGGCACGGGCGGGTAAGCGGGGCGAGGATGGCCCCGCCGCCCCCCCCCGGGCAGCCGGAGCGGGAACCCCACGCTTGGGCCGGCGTGACCGAGCGTGTAGAGCGCAGCGGGGTCGGGGCGGCCCGGCCGGGGCGGGGGTCTCACGTCTGCTGTCCCCTTCCTTTCCGATCCACAGGCAGCGCGATGCTGAAGCCCGGCGACCCCGGCGGATCCGCGTTCCTGAAGGTGGATCCAGCCTATCTGCAGCACTGGCAGCAGCTTTTCCCGCAGAGCAGCCAGCTGAAGAGCAGCGGGGCCCTCGCCCAGCTCCAGCCGCCCGAGAGAGCCGAGCCTCCGGCTGACAGCCTCCGCCAGCGCCCGGCCTCCCTCTCCTCCGCCTCCTCCTCCTCTTCCTCCTCCACTCCGTCTTCCACCTCCACCTCCTCCTGCGTCGCCGCGGCGGCCGCTTCCCTGGCCGGCTTGACCTCCCTGCCTGTGACCCAGCTCCCGGTCTTCGGGCCGCTGCAGAGCTCCGAGCCCTCGGCCGGGGGAGCGCCCGCTCCCCTGCAGGGCAAGGACTTGTGCGGGGCCGGCAGCGGCGGCAGCAAATGCAGCGAGCGTGCTGCCGCCCGGTTCCGGTGCACGGCCGAGGAGCTGGACTACTACCTGTACGGGCAGCAGCGCATGGAGATCATCCCCTTGAATCAGCACACCAATGACCCCAACAACCGTACGTATCGTGCCCCTTCTCGTAATCCCCGACTCCTGTCCTCCGCCTGTCCCCGCGCTGGGCCGGCCTGGGGACACTCCGACCCGGGGGACCGCGGTCAGTGCCTGCACCGCTCCCTCGGTGAGCAGCATCCTCCGCCCTGCCCTGCCTTGCCTTCAGGTGCTTTTGCGTTGTTCCCAGTGCTTTCGGGAGGCGGGCGGTAACCCCTTGGGAACAGCTTTTCTTGTCTGAGACCCAGGCCCTTCCTTGGAAGGCACACTTCACCGGGAAGGATGCTGGGTGTGGGGGTAAGGGTGGGATTCCTCTCGGAGGGCTGCTTAGGAAAATGAATTCGGAAATGGTTCAGAGCAACTTGCTATAGAGCTGGTCCTTTCTCGCATTGCTTGTCTCACTCCGCTCCTGCCTGAAAAGCCCGGGCTTCGCTGAATACCCAGAAATCAATTATGCCTCCGAAGTGGGCAGGGTAAAAGTTACAGTTTTCATCAGATGGACTAGGGCAAAGTTTTCCTCCCTCTTACCTCGGAGTACCGTTTTCTTTTCGGACCTCGTTAACACATCGCTGGTTTTAGTTTCCACCCGTACGGAAAAGTGTGACTGATCATGTAAATAAGAAAAGCTGGTTTTCTAGATGAAAAAGGTCATCTGCCTGTGTGTCAGAATTAATTTAGGACTTGGTGGTTAGGAAACATTTAATGCTGTTGTTGCCAATTGCAGGGTTGTTGGTTGTTTTGTTTTGGGGTTTTTTTGGGGGGGTGGGGGCGCCCCTATTATTAAACATCTGTATCGACTAGAGATTCGTGATTTTAGAAACTGATTCTGCCTGTCTTTTGTTCTCATGTTTGTCGATACTATGCCACCGAGGAAATTCACGGGGTAAAAATAACTAGATGAACTAAATTAATTAATCAGATTTGTTACTAACATTCAGAGGACACGGATCTGTCCTTGTTAAAAGACTGGAACATGGCTTCACCATGTACAGTTTTTTCCATTGGTTCAAACACCCTCTCTTGCCCTAAGGTTTCTTAGGATTTTTACATTTTTGTTGTCCTTCCCCCCCAAAATGTCTGTTTAAGGAAGGCTGTTGAACAGATAAGCAATACCCCAAACTAGCACATGGCCAAGCAAAACGTGGATTCGTTTAATTTAATTTCAGATGTGGAGTTTGTTTTGAAAGTTTCCATGAAAGTCTGTTGTGTATTAATTAAATTGTGTGGATGCTAGCATAGTCTTAATCATTGTGCGTACATCTCAAAAGAGCAAGCGGAAAGTTGCTTCTGAGTTTGGTGTGTATTTTTCCTCCCTTCTTAACATTGCAAATCTTTCTATATCGGATACCGACTTTATTTTGAGTGACTTCCTCATGCTTAGTTTTACCCTGTAGTGAAACGTGTCATTGTATTTTCTATTCTCGGGTGCAGAAAATGTGATCTCATAAATTAGATACACTTAACGGAATCTGAAATGCACTTTTAATCCCGTTCAGACAATACATGTTTTACTTCTCGGAGCAGCTCTGTAAATCTGAAAGATAAAGGTTTCAAAAAGAGATAGGAAGATAAAAAAGCGATTGGGGGTGGGGGGTGGGGGGAGCTTTTTTAAGGAGTGAGTGGAATAATGGCACTCCGCAGAGTTGCAGGCGATAATTTCTTCCCAACTGCGATATTGAAGGTGGATTCGAGACAGCAAACGGGTCGATTCCAGAAAGGACCCTTGTGAGTCGCGTCCGGCCGGGACGGGGCAGCGCTCGCCGTCTGAAGGACGGGGCAGGGTGCTGCCAGCACGGCCTCTCCCTGTTTTTTCTGCAGCGGGTTGTAAAAAGTCTTGTCATTGAACTTACTTAAAGGGCGACTTTCGCTCCAGCGGTTATTAGTTGTCTCTGAGCAAAACTTCTGACCCGAGTGTTTCGACGTTCTCTGGGACCAGGTGCGCTTGCTTTGCGCAACTGGTTCTTAAAAATAACGGGGGGGATAGGGGGAGAAGAGAGAGCGGTGAGGGGCGAGTACGGGAACTGCAGTCCGTGCCGTGCCACGCACGCCGTTCACCCGCACGACCGGAGGCGCCGCGAAGCAGCTGCGGGGCACCGGCCCGGCCCCCCCGCGGCTCCCCAGTGCCGCGGGGGTCATGCAAGGGGTCCCTAAGCAGGCGGGCTTCTCGGTCGCTTGGACTCCGTCCCTCGCTCCCCGTGCGGCACCCGAGGTGCCCGTTTGAGGGAAAGGAGGTCGGGGCTTGTGGGTGAGCTGAGAAGCGATCGACTTTAGCTGGAGTTAAGACTTGCTCGCCGCGCTGTCCGGCTCCGGACAGCCCCACCGGAGCCCCGCGGCTGACAAACGGGCGCCCTGAGGGCTGGGGGCTCCCCAGCTCGGCGCAGGCACCCAGCGGCAGGGACCGATACCCTCCGCCTCGGCCCTGCCCCGCTGCAGCCTGCGGATGTGCAGCTAGCAGGCCCCACGGCCGCCCCGCCAGGTTTAATCCTACATGTGCCTCCTTCGCCGGCCAGGCGAGTGCCCCTTTCCCCTTCTTTCCCGAACTCCCCCCGCCCCCGAGCATCCCCTTCTTCTCCGGGGCAAGGCGCGCCAGCCCCGCCGCCGCGGCGGGACCCACCCGCCGGGCTCAGCCGCTCGGGAGAGGCGCCTGCGAGCTTGGCCGCCGCCTGCGGCCTCTCCACGGCGGCCGCCCCCGCGCCGCGGGGCAGGGGACAGCGGGGCAGCGGGGCAGGGGACAACGGTGCAGCGGGGCAGGGGGCAGCGGGCAAGGGGCAGCGGGCGGGCGGGGGCGGCCCGAGAGGCGGCGGCGTTGCCCCCGCACCTGGGCGGCCCGAGGGGCGGCGGCGCTGCCGCCCGCCCGCTGCCCGCCAGCCCCGGCTCCTCAGCCCCGGCCCGGCGCCGGGCGGCCGCCGTGGGAAGATGGATGGGCGGCGGTTTCCTCATAGACACACGCCCTGATCACCAAATATCAATGAGTGTGGCACGGCCCTGGGCGAGGGCGGGGGGGCCGAGCCCGCCGCGGAGCTGTGGGTGAAGCATCTGTGTGTGATCGTTGTAAATTGCAAGGGGTTTAGTTAGGGGGGCGGGGGGCGACCCGAGCAAAACCCGACTAACCAAGAAACAAAACACTAATTAAGGCCCTGCAGTCCTTGCTCCCGGGGAAGTGAAGGGTATTACGTTAAAGCCCTGATAATGTGGCAGGCGGCTGGGGACCGTTTTCTTCGCGGCTCTGCCTCGGGGAGGGTGAGGGCACGGCTGGGCGCTGGGGGAGGGGCGCTGGCGCGGCAGGAGGAGGTCTAGGGCGAGCCTGGGGGTGCGGGGTCGGCGGGCTCCGTGCAGGCTCGTCCCTCGCTGCTGGGGGAGGCTGTCGCAATGAGAAGCCTGCGACTCCTCTACCTTCACCAGAAAGCGCCAACCTGCCACTGTAATAAATGTGCTGTGTAAAACTAAAGTGTCACGGAAGCAGGCAGTTTGCACTCCTCTTCCCATTCAGTTTACGGGGAGACAGTGTATATATAACGTGCCGTGAAGTGGATCGGTGTGTGCGATACTTGGATCTTTTTTTTTTTCTCTCCAGACTGCTGGTAACCTGTATGATTTAGCTATTTTACATCATTAGTTACCCAGCATCCTTAAACATAGCAGATAGCCATACATTAGATTGAGGTTAGAGAAGGTGGTGACTGTTTATTTAGGGTGATAAAATGGTCCATCAGCAGTAATCTCCATCGATATGTGCCACCAGGAGATGAAGGATGAGGGGACAAGCCACAATTAATTGCCCTATAGTTTTGTAGGAGAGAGTGGAGCCGGTGCGGACTGAACTTCGATCTCCTCTCCCAGAGCCTATTCATCATCTCTACATTGTATATGGGGGTCTCTCAGGGGCAGGGGGTGGCAAGGTTTATCTACACACAATATTCTACCCTTCTCATACCTGACACGGAAATTTAATTCATTCATACTTTCAATCGAAGGCAGGGAAAATCAAGCCCACCTCTCTCCACCCGCTCGCAAACGCAGCCCGCTGGCGGGACGGCCGCCCCCCGCCGGTTGCCCCGCCGGGCTCCGCCCGCCGCCCGCTGCGGGGAGCACCGCGGGGACCGGCCACCCGGCGGCGGCGCTTGCGGCACTGCGGGAGCACCGCGGGGCGCGGCGGAGCCCCGCTCCCCCTGCCCTGCTCCCCATGACCCCGCTCCGCCCGGCGCTGGAAGCCCGGTGTGTGGGGGGGGGGGGGGGGGGGGACGACGACGACAGCGTCCGGGAAGGGTCGGGCAGGGCCGGGCGGGGGCCGGGACTCGGTGCCGTCCGTGTGTCGCTCCGCACCCCCATGCCGCGCCCCGGCCCCCGGGGCAGCGGGCTAGGCTCGGCCCCGCTCTCCGCAGCCAGCGTTTAGAACAAATAAACGAATAAATAAAAGGAACCCGAGGGGGAAAGTGCACCCGCGTCCCGTCCCCCCGACAGCCTGCCCCAAGCCAGGCAGCCCGCGAGGAGCCGCCATTCACTTTCTCAAAAAGGAAGCTGACACCAGCTCGTCGGTGGGGAAACTGAGGCACGAAGAACCCGTGATCCCTGAGAAAGCTCCAGCCCTCAGGAGAGGAAAGGGTTCTGCCTAGCTCGGCCCACCCTCCCTCTTAGCTGCGCACCCAGGCCCAGGACGAGGGACCAGCTGCAGTGATTTATGCTGGCAAGTGAGTAATTCCGTGTGAAATGATGGCCACTTACACCGGATACCTGCGTGCTCGCGGTGAATTATGAAGCCGGGGGTCAGAGGCCACCCTTCTTTAATACCAGCAAACTGCAGGTATCCAGTATAACTGCACCTTTGAAGCACATTATTGCTGAGACAAAAATGTACTTCTTTCATTTATTGTTACAGCTGGTTTGCTGGTTAAAACACGATGTTGGACCCTACCTTTCACTGACAAAAGCTTTGTCCTCTCAGATTTCCTTTAAAATATGCAGTAGTAGTGCTATTTAGGTTGGAGAGTGTTTAGAATTATAATTTGGGAGCAATGATACGTCCTTTCCCTTTTGCTTAGGTTTAGTTCTTTTAAGTGTATTCACATGGAACTACAGCACTGGCATCACACTGTGTTCATTTTTATGGAGGCAAATAAATGATAACATATTGCACTCCTCCCAAAAGAACCACACCAAACAGTTCCACTAGGAGAGCCTTTAATTTTTTTTTCTTGCTTCTTCCTTGCCTTAATCCTCCCATCTATAGAGCATGAAGGTATAAAGCGAGAAACTGACCTCGTTCCAAGGAGCCTGGCTGCATCTGGGCCTGCGATGGAGCATTGCCACTGACCTTACCTTCTACATCTTCTAATTTCATCAGGAGACACTGTGCTCTGGCTGCAGTACTCCTTGCTTTTTCCATTTGCAGCAAATCCCTCAATTTTCTCACATTTCTTGGTTCTTCTTGTCTTGATTTGGGGCTGGACTGGTGCTGTTAACAGCCAGTGGAAGTATTCATTTCGGTGGTACTTGGAGGAGGC
The DNA here is from genome assembly GCF_023634155.1 of Falco peregrinus. Taxonomy (NCBI): domain Eukaryota; kingdom Metazoa; phylum Chordata; class Aves; order Falconiformes; family Falconidae; genus Falco; species Falco peregrinus. Next base: position 20,727,056 of record NC_073739.1, read on the forward strand.
TTGTACTCACACCGCTGTTCTCTGAGGCTGAAACAGGAGGAAGGGCACAGTACATCTCTTCTTGTTGCCTTGTGTGGCAGTGCTCTGGCTAGCTCACCCTTGTCCCACTATGTCCCTTTTACATGAACTTCCCACACTCATGTGGGTCTTAATGGTTGCCATCCAATTTTGAGACTCTAGTGATACCAGTGGACCACAGCAGTCTCCCTCTCAAAGCAAGCCCTGTCTTTTCCATCTGTTATTAAGCAAGTTGGTGCGCTGTATCACATTCTGCTTTGCAGTATCCGTGAAGATGATGCTGTTGATCCTTTCTTGTGAGGCACAGTAGCATGCAAGTCTTGAAATACTCCCTTCTCCCCCTATCTAATATTAAGGACTTCCTTCCCTTTTCCTCCAAGGCAGAGGAATACCCTGCTTACAGTGACAATCTTTAAATGTGTAACATTATTGAAAGTGTACTTGGGTCAAAGCCTTCCATGTATCGTTACACAAAAGTTAGTCACAGAAGAAGAAAAGATGCATAGTAACATTTTACTCAAGGCATGGTAAACTACACCTAGTAGGGCTTCCACTCCTTATAACATTTATGAGGAATTTAAAGAATTTGTTCATACCATTGCATAAAAACTAAAGATAGATGTATAAAGCATAGAACTAAGAAGAATTTCAGTACTGCTTAGTATTAAAGATAGACTTCTTCCCTCTCATCAACAAGCCATAAGCCAAAACAGTTTCAGAAGATGTCCCATTTTCCAAATTTTCAGCTTTGGCAGGACAAAGGGAAAGGAACACAGCAGGAGATCAGATACTGCTGCTGCCAAGCATTAAGACATTACCAGTACTTTTGGATAGTGGAAAATAAATATCACCACGTGTGACTTTCTGTAAGGGTAAATGACAGTGACACAGGGTGCGTTTATATTCCTTGTAAATTTCTTTTATTTCTTTTCCTTGAAAAGGTAGAAATAAAATGTTTTATCCACAGTTATGCACACATATTGTCAGGACGAAGCAAAGAAATCCTTGTTCTAGGGTGGGTACTGAAAGCTGTGTGCATAAAACATTATGCATATCTGGTGGCAGGATGCAGGAAATTGACACTGAAATCGCCTGAGTGGAGTCAGGAAGATGCCTTAGCATGTTTAATGTAAGTTGCTACAGAGACACCGTGTCTCCAAGAAAGCTGTTAATAATCAGATAGTTGTGAGGAGAGTTATGCATCTAGAACATGGCCAAACAGTGCAAACAGGTCGGATTCGAGGGCCTGCCCTGAGTGCTAATTGACATCACGGTTAGACATCCTCTCTTTAAGCCCTCAGTTTTCCTGTCAGATGTTTTCTTTCTAACTTGCATGGTAAGGTGCCAGATTGGTTTAAAGTGTACACACATGCCAACCTGTTTGGGCTTGATTTTTTTCTTTTTTCCTATTTGAGATCCCTTTCCTGTATGATCTCCAATGCCAGACTCCAGTACAGCCCCGAGATCTTTGGATATGCCAAAAACACAGGGTTTCTTGATGACTGGTTTTGAAGAGGAAAGAAAAGATGTGGTGATGCCTCACTTTCCAAACTAGCTGTGGAAATAAAAACAACAAAAAAACCCCAAACCCTGGCATGTACTTGCTGCCTTTTATTCATCATGCCTGGGAATGACTGTAGGAATATCTGCTGCATAATAATCTTCTCTCAGGACTAGCCAGAAAGCTTTTCCCTGGGGTCTTGCAAATCTCATCTTCCAGCCACCTCTAATTGACGTGGCTGAGCGAGCAAAACCCCTCTGCAGTTGTGGCTTAACCCAACGAAAGAGTCATTTTGCGACAGGGATTGTATTGTTAGGGAAAGGCTTTAACCCTCCAGCCAGAAGGCTTCTCCGTGCGCCGCCCACCCCCCCCCACCCCCCCCACCCCCCATAAGCACGCTACCCACTAGGGGTCTTTGTCTTGCAGCTGTTCTGGTGTGCTGTGGTGCCGGCAAGGGCTCTTCTTCCCTCCTACCTGCCAGCCCTTACGCTGTGTGACATGTTAGGGATGGTATGGGGTGAGTTTCATACCCAGGCTGCCTTCTGCAGGGGCACCCATCAGCGTAATGTGCAACTCCAAGCTTCCTTTCTTGCTTTTTGCTAAGATCTGTAATCGATGTTACGGGTAAAGAACATGAACAGCTGAGCAGCAAGTTGGGACACATGTATTTCCTGAAAGACCTGAAGGTGTAACAATTTCAAGGGAAATTAGCTTCCACATGTAACTGTCAAATATTTTCATACTGCTGAATGCATAATTTTTGTATGGTACACTTCAAAACAGGATGGCAGGAAACAGTGCTTAGAAAGTGTGTCTAAAACTGGGGAATGAGAATAGAGGCCATATTTTGAAAATGCAGCTTTTATTATCCTTTAGCAGCTTTTACTGAATAGAGAGGAAGGTTTTCCTTTGAAGACCCTGCAGGAAAGAGGCCTACATAATACATAGTATATCCACCTCAGAAAGAAGAACAGCTGAGTCAGTCCCCCTGAGAATTGAAACTGGTTACAGGCAATCTAGCAAGTCTAAATTTGGCTTAGACCAAGGAGCAGTCCAGCTTCTATAGTGAATACTGTGCTTTATTTTTATAAGAATGGGTGCAGGTTGTATAAAATTATTAGGGGAAGATCTAGGGCTTGCTGCATGAGTACTATGGCATAGTTATTGTTTTTCCTTTGTATTTCTGGAATAAATATTTATGAAAACCTTTACTCTGCTACAAAAGTGAAATGTGCAGAAGATGGTAACCTATTTCTATAGATTTATTGTTACACTAACTCAGCATACCTCCAGAGAAATGGATTTCCTGAGCATGAAACATTTTCCTGGAAGTTGAGCATTGATGGCATGTGCAATAGCGTGCAGTGGAAACATTTAACCAAAATTTTCTTTGCTCAAAAAAGAAAAATCACAGTAGAATCTTCCCAAAATGGAGAAACATCATCTGTTATTAAAAGCAGTTGGGGAAATCAACATTTTCACAAACTGGCCTTTTTCATGGGAGCTGCTGACAAAACCAGACATGCTGGTTTTGCTCTCAGCCTCATCTACATGTACCAGGCAAAGAATATGCATTCCCATTCAGTAAAAATTTTCAGACACGTGCTGGGAATCAGTAATATTTGCTACATAATTTTAATATAAAGATTAGATTTGGCTATAAGGAAGTAAACGTCCATGCATGCTCCAATTTATCATTCATTATGCTCTGTTTTATTTATTTTGTTTTCTAAACAGACAGGCATGCGCACACATGTTAATATAAAAACTAGAGCGGATGTTCAATTGAAACAAGGGTGAAATTAAGTCCTGTTCCAATTAAACTCTTGGACTGAGCTGTGGTAAGGTAAATGAGGGGGACTTCTAAAGCCTTGTGACTGTGTTTTGAAATGTCTCACCAAAACACGCTGGAATGGTCTAAATGGGTTATTTAGCCAAAAAAAAAGAATCTTAAATATCCATGTTAGAGCAAATGAGTCTTGGCAGGTCTGTGAACACACCAGGCTTGCGAAATGCAGGGCTTCTGCTCAGCCTTTGTAAGGGCTTTGGTGAGATTAGGAAAACCGTCTGGAGTAGCGTGCAAAAGGACACAGTGAATGTAAGTACTGAGCTGCCATGAAATGATGGGAAAGATAGAGGGATGTGCATGACCTTGCCCATGGCAGTGATCAGGGTGGTGGCCAGCAGCACCAGATTGATAGCGTTCTTTCCTCTTGGCCCCGCAGGATGCGACATGTGTGCTGATAACCGCAACGGCGAGTGCCCCATGCACGGGCCCCTCCACTCCCTGCGCCGGCTGGTGGGCACCAGCAGTGCTGCTGCAGCCGCCCCTCCACCCGACATCCCGGAGTGGCTCCGGGACCTGCCCCGGGAAGTGTGCCTGTGCACCAGCACGGTGCCTGGCCTGGCCTACGGCATTTGTGCGGCGCAGCGGATCCAGCAGGGCACCTGGATTGGGCCCTTCCAGGGAATCCTGCTCTTGCCAGAGAAGGTCCAAGCAGGAGCCATCAGGAACACACAGCATCTCTGGGAAGTAAGTTAGCATCTTTCCTTCCTTGTCAAATTTGATTGTTTTGAAGTAGATAATGAGTGTAGTTGTATGTAGTACTGGTACCACTCACTAGCTGTCAAAAAACCCAACACAATTCAAGTAAGCTGACCATGCAGATTTGACAATGTAGCCAGTGCAAGCAAAAGCCTTGCTGCACCCGATGTGGCCAGAAAACCAGTGGTGACTCCAGAGCTCCAACTAGTTTGCATAGGAAGAGCTGATTGTTGCAGGTGCTGTAATGTAGCGTAGAAAGAGACATGACCAGAGAGGTCTGAAGGCTGCAACACCAGGTGCTCCTTACATTTTGACCTGAGTAACAAGAGCTGATGGAGCTCTCAGGTCACAGTACCGGCCGTATCACCTTAGGCTGAGTAGCACATGTGGGTTAAGATGGCATATCGCACCATCTCTGCCGCCTACAGTCCAAGAAAGCTGCTGAAACAAGTGCAGGAGCCTGTTCCACAGCCCTGCTACTTGCACAGTGAAGGTGTCAGTGCTTATTCACAATTCAGTTCAGCGCTGGTCCTGCATCGACCGTGCATTCCCCTAATGATGCTTTCAGTGCTTTTCTGTGAAAGCCACATTCAGCCCTTGAAGGTGTTCTTATTTTGTATATGTCACCGTCTTAGAGAGGGTAAGAGTGGTAACTGATATGAAAACATTCAGGCTGTGATAGTTTGGTTTATTTTGCAATGAACACTGTTGTTTGGCAGAACAGACCATGAACCCGCTATTGTATTCCTTTAGGTGTATAGGGACATCCATGGCTGTTACTGTTGATGATTCTGTAAATTTTATCCAATGAAGCACTGGACTTTTGTGCTTAGGTGTAGTTTGTAGGCAGATGCTAACGGCAGCATCTTGCAGCAAGTTAATGTAGAGAGAAAAGACAGCATATGCTTATGTTACACAGAGAGCTAATAATTAATAGGGAACATTATAATTCCTCTGTGTGTCAGTACTTATTTACAGAAACAGCCTGCAGTCTGCCTAGGCTTTTGCTATTCATTTCTCCTCTGCTTTGTGCTGGAAGGTGTAATTTCTTAGTTCTGCTTAGTCCTTTGTAGTTGCAGCTTCTGCTCACCTCAAGACTAACTGCTACGGAGTCTCAGAACAAATGTGCCCGTAAATCTGCAGGTGGTATTTAATCATCTAGACCAAATCCAAACCTTCAGAATATAAAGGGATATGCTTGCTGGTTAGAAACCTGACAAGGAGTCCGTGAAGATGCAAAGACTGTTTTTGCTGTCTTCTGTGGGCATACAGTAAAAGTGAATGGATTTTTAAAAGATACCTGGCTTGGTGTTGTGGAGCCAGCTTATGCATAGCACTTGTTCACAGAAAACCTGTGAGTGTTGTCAGCTCTTCGGGACTGCTGATTAACTCTTGTAATCCTTATGTTCTATCTTTGCATACTATCTAATAAGTGTGGCTTCTTTCTATGAGTAGGTGCTTATATTCATTTTCTATATGGAAACAAAAAGTAATTAACACATCAGGATCTTTGCCTCAAAGTATTTACCCAGAAGAGCTGTTGTGGCAAGAGGGAGATTTTCACATTAAAGGGTAAAAGATCAGTCTCAGAACACACCTAAATGTACTCAGTAAAACTGGATGACTTGCAGTCATTGGGAGTTCTGTTGCTGCCTTCAGCAGAGATGGAATTTCTCTTGTATAGCTGATACTAACAAATCTGACTTAAATCTGTTCCTACCAAAGCCCGGTGATTATAATGAGAGCATTTTGGGATATGTTATTAATCAAATATTTCTTTATGGAACACTCTATAATGATGCTGGAGGCTGTATTTTCATTGTTAAAGAGGGGTTTTGTGGTTTAGACTGTACTAATTAACAGAATGTATAGTTATAAAATAAGCTTGCCAGATCATCAAGTTACATAAACCACTGAAATTTAGCTAAAATAAATGGAGTTAGAGAATTTTACATTACCCTTAAATACTTACATTATTGATTTTTTTATTATGAATCACTTTTATACAAGTTAATTTCTTAATATAGAGAATAATTCTTTAAAATAGGCAAGAATTTTTTAGTCTAATTTCAGGTGAACTTAAACATTCTTTTAAAGCAATGAAAGAAGGAAAGTTGTTGAGGGTAAAGCCAAAAGCAAAGAAGAAAACGATTTTAAATAAAAATGAGAAATAGTACTGATGTATATGCCAGATTCAGACCATTGATGGGTGTCAGCTGAATTTTCGTGTCAGTTTGCTCTTTGGTTTTTAACACACATTTTCCTATTGGCTAGCAAAATGAGTGTGTATATTTTAAGGGAATTATCTTTAAAATAATTAAATTTAGGGTTTTTTGAGGGGAGGTGCTGTGGGCAGCTCATGGTCTCAGATTATTTCTGTTAGCAGCAAAAACTGTTAGCAAAGAATCACATACTCTAAGCTCTAGCTAAAAGTTTTGGCTATTCCTTATTTGTTTTTACTTTCCATTTGGTATGTTTTATCTATTAGAGAACTAATGTTCAATGAAGAAAAAGTATAGCAAAGAAAGTAGTCAGAAAGTGTATGTGATTTTATAAAGCTGGTCTATGAAAATAAATCAAAGCAATTGGAAATATGTATCTGAATAGTCTGTGTTCTTTTAGTCTGTATGGTATAGGAGTGTGGTTTCACTGTAAATCTAGAGTGTCTCATCATTATCCTCTCAAAAAGTTGTAGCTTTAGGCAATTATCTTCCACTGCTCTTTTAAAGATAGCTGCAAATACAAGCATGTCCACAGATCCGTTATTCGGCATTAGGTCTTGGTGGACTTTACAGGGAGAACTTGTCTTTCTTAGTACCATAAATAGCATTCTGATGTTTTTTCTCTCAGCCCTGCAAAGCTGATGGATATTTATTTTCATTTACAGTTCTTTGATTCAGTGTGCACCAGAGAAATGGAAGGACTATTGCAAAGACTTTTAAGCACAGTTACTGATTTGGTGGCTTTTTAAATTCTCTTTGTTGTGGGAAACATCAGAAGCACTGCATTTGATGTATAGTTCAATGTTATGGAAATATGCTTCAGTCTGTCTGCACAAGTGTTCCCACCATGCTCTCAATGTTTGCTTTGTATGTAATTCATACAGCATAATGTACAGTGATTCAGAGTAAATTGCATACCATTCCATTACCTCACAACAGGCCTTGACACCTATGGGTGTTCATGGGAAATTATAGAGTTTGCTCGCAATCAGCCAAGATAATTTTTTATAACTTACAGAAAGAACAGCCCTTCAGAAAGCCAGAAATATTAGTCATTTTTAGTTGTAGTTCTTTTTTTTCCCCTTTGGCCCACTTCTATCCAGTCCAGGGTTTGCTTGTATTTTATAAAAATACAATAAACTCTGATTTGTTTAAAACAAAAACAGGACTGGGTGTATTAAGTAAACACTCTCTTTGGTAATACAGGCATTTATTCCAGCACTGCTTGATAGTATTTTATTTCTGACCTTTTTTTTTTTTCCTTTTTTTTTTTTTGAAGTAATGAGAACAATCCTTTTGTTATTGTAAGGAAAACAGAGACTTTCTCAGCAATTAGGTCTTACTGATGAGAATGAGATAATTTTCCCCTAATGTGTTTTGTAATAAAGAAGTGAAAAGGCACACTTGATTCCAACATATATGAAAGCATTATCTCAATTATTAATGTATCCTTACTCCCTGGAGATAAATTAATCTAGTTGCGCATGGTTTCCCCTTTCTGTTTAACATCAGAATTTAATAACAGTAGACTTAAGGAATGTATACGATATACACTTAAATTCTATTAGAATAAAATACAGAAGTTTAAAAGGTTTATACGGTTTAGTAGTCCAAGTTTTTCAGGCTCCAAACTTTAAACTGTGAATTCTGGAAACAGCTAAATCGTAAACAGTCATTTTCCCTGCAAATGCAGTTTAGATGAAAAAACTTCTACTGACAGATGTATCAAAGGATAGAAACTTACAGTTTCCTTTTCTTCATTCGCCTGATAAAGAGTTTGCTGTCTTTCTTGATTTTTTTTTTTACTCAGAGGTCAAACAGTTTTTTTTTTCTTGGAACAGCCCAAGTATGTCAAATATATTGTTTCATTTTATTTTAACTTGACTTAAATTAAGTGTTGCTTTTCTAGAAGAAATGTTTTTTCATATGTTAGTCTTTTTACAGGGATGAGCAAACTATGCATATAGCAGGACATTCATTAGTAATTACAAAATAGTAAACCTGTATTCCTGATTTTCCCTTAAATGGACAGGATTAACTGCTATACTAGAAAGTGTGCATATTACATTAAGAAAATACCAGTTGGGGACTTGGCCTTTTTGTGCCTCATCTGAAGTCAAAGAAAACGTTGCCTTTGACTTCATCTGGGCCAAGGACAGGCATTTTCCTGGGGCACACGCTGGCCAGAGTCCATGCAGCAATACTGTATACATTTCTGTATAAATTAATATGCAGAGAGAATCCTTACCTTTCAAATGAACCACTCATTGCAGTTATGGTGATAGATTTGTATTCAGATTCTCAAGGCTGTAGTTTTGTAGTTACAGCAAAGCACTGGGGGATAGAATTATGTGCATGCTGTAGTTCTATTAAAGTGAAAATTATGTTTCTCAGCAATCCATCATCTAGTATTCTAGACTGCTTGTCAGCCCAGTTTCAAATATGTCATGTTCATGAAATTCAAATAATTTTGTGTTGAAAAAAATCCCTTAGTTATATTAGTACTATATCTTAAATTATGCAGCATAACAGCTGGTGTCATTCTGTTGTTTTGTTTTGCCTTTTCTGAGGATTTTGTGTGGTGTACCATGCTAGCATTTATTTTCTATTAAAAAAGCCCAATAATTTATACTTTTACATGGATTTTAAGTTAATGTACTGCCTACTGGAAATATCCCTAATGTTGTGTTTAGGAGCTTGCTAAGCTGAAAGTTCAGTAAGAGCATATTCAGCACCACAGCTTCTTTAATTTATGTACCTTAGCAGAAAATTGCGCTAAGCCGTTATAAAGCGGCTTGTTACATTAGTATTTCTACATCAGTTAGTATCACATTTTTCCAGATAACTTTTGTAAGTTAGAGATTCCTTACTTAGCATCAATATAAAATTAGTCTGATCTGAAATATAAAAGCTACTTTGTGTTTGGTGATTCTTGTTCTTAAAGCTAAACTAAACCTTCATATTTCTTGTAGAAAACTTGTGAGTTTTGTAAGGCTTTTTCATGCCGTATCTCGATGTCTTCTCCATGTCTTCTCTATGTTTATTCCATGTACACAAGTTATCTATTGTATGCCGGAGAAGATAAATAAGTCTAAGCACACGTGCAACAAAATAAATCTAATTTGGCATGAGGACTGATTCTCTTCCTATTTAACAAAGTGAAGTTTTGAATAAACTTTGGTGGGGACTTGGATACAGCCCCAGAATCTCAACAGCGTAGCTGAAAGCAAAAATGCCGTGGACTGCACAGAACATGCATGCGTCCAGAAACACACTATTCTCAGAAAGAAAACATTTTCTAAATTGCCAGATCATGCAGGGACTGTCTGCTTTTCCATGGCACATAATTGCACCTTGGAAATTTTATCATGTAATACATAAAAATACTGAGATGGAACACAAATAAATATAAAATCTCATTTCTGTCCTTATTTGACCACTGCCTTTCCATATGGCTCAAAAGTGATCCAATCACTAATCTTACGGAAACACTTGACCTTTTTTCGTTGTTAGTAAAAGCAATTTCCATTGTAGATGAAATCTGGTTTGTAAGGCCTGAAATTACTCTTTATGATACCATTAAAAGTGAATTATTTCTATTGACTTTTGATTCAAAATGGGTGAATAAAGGCAGTATTTTAATGAGGTATGTGGATATCCAAAATGTGTTACGTACCTGATGCCAGTAATATATTGGTTATAGATTTGATAAGCCAAAACTGCAGAGTATGCTTTTCAGGATGGTGGGGATGTTCAATATTTTGCAGAACCGTCTCAGTCACTGGTTTATGCATTTTGGTCCCCCAGGTTTCACAGCATCAAACATGCATGGACTTCAAAATGCAGACTTTCAAGTAACCACTTAACATAAAAGCTGGGAAATTCAGCTCAGGGTACACTTCCCTTCCACGCATTTGGCACCTTTTTCAGATAAGTTACAGAATTCCATTATCCAAATTGTTACACATGTGTGACAGAGGTTGACCTTTAGTCATGTCAATCCTTTTTGTGTAGGCCTCGGGCTCCAGCCTAATGGCTCAAAGCCTGATTTACTCACTGTAATAAGGGCAGGAGGTCGAGCAATTGTCAGCTTGCCTGCTCATACTCGTCTCAGAGCCTGGTTGAAGGCTGTTAACACAAAGCTTTTCAAAGTGAATTTACAACCACCACCACTGACAGAGGCCAATCAGTACACCATAAATGTCAGGTTAGTGAGATTGAGCAGTAAGTAAAGTACTGGCAGCCCACTATTGGCTGAAATCAATTGCTTAAGGTTTAACTGAGAATAGCAATCCATGTATAACTATGCCTGCAGAACTGGCTTAAGTGTGGAGAGCAAGTTGGAGAGTGGGTTAGGTAGAATTACCTAACAGCAGCAGCCATGGCACCAAGCGCCGCATTTGTTCTCCTTCCATACAAATAGTACCTGCACTGATGTGATTCATGGTTCAAATGTTGTTGGACATGCCTCTTAGTTATAGAAATAAGATTATCCTTTTTTATGTATGAAAAAAAAAACCCCCAAACGAAGAAGAAGAAGAAATGTAAAAGTGTGTGCTATCTTACCTGGACAAAGAAATCTGGGAAATCTTTTAATGTATTAGTTTGGTAATACTCAACTGTTTGTTGATTCCAGAGAAAGCTTTTTCATATGGAAAGTGTGGCTTTTTGCTATTGGCTTGTAACTGGAAACTATCATGGAATTCACTAATGAGTGATTATGTACCTGATGGTCTGAATATCCATGAGATGTAGTTACCCACAAGACAATGTTTTTATCATTTTGTGTAGTGACAGCTTGGACAACAATTCATTTGGCTTTGAAAGCATCAGCATTAAAATGTAGGAATCCATTAAAATGCTGTATGCCAGGATTTATAAATTAGGCAATTTCCTTGATTATTGCAATCATTTACAAAATTGATTGTCCCAGTGTGGTATAGGCAGATTTCAGCAATGATCATTGACAACAGGCACATCCTCTAATATCTATACTCATTGTTCCTTAAAAGAAAAGCCACTCTACTCGAGGTTATTTTCCAACTCAAGGTTAATTATGCATTGAAATAGTATACTAATGTAGAAGATCACACATCTTTAAAGGACAACCACATCAGCTATTTATAGACTGTAATGATAGCTGGAACACTTGTTTTTTCTTCGGTTTGTAAGTCATTTGCTGACGGCCAAGGCATTCACTTGAGTCTGTAGTGCATATTCTCTTTGTGATCCGTTATTGAAAGGTAAATATTTTTGGCAAGTTGCAGCTGTAAATATTTATTTGATTGAAGATTTAAAAGTCAATAATGTGTTTTATTTGTTGCATCTTAAAGTTCTCATTAACCAATAGATATAGTGTATAGTAACTAGATTTGGGTCAATTATTTCTGCAAGACAGAATAAAGACATTATGCCACAAAGCAAATAGGTCTAGAAGTTTTCCTACATTACAACAAATACAATAAAGTCACAAAATGCTAGCCACCAACCACAAAACCACAGTGCTTTCTACTTGCGTGAAAATAAGCAATATGCATGGTAAAACCCTATAAATGCTAAACCTTTAAATGTAGGTGATTACAGTAGAATCTTTTTGCAAACTGTAGACAAGGTTCAGTCATAGCTGGCAACAAGCTAATTTGTATCAGGCCTCATGCAGATCATGAGCTTCCAGGACTAATATCCTGCAGTGGTTAATCAGTCCTTGCTCAGACAAAATAGCCATTGATGTCACTGGGAACTTTGATTTAATGAGGTCTTCAGGCATGACTGAATAACACAGTATCACTTTAATCATGATTCTTAAATAATTTTTTTCCAGGATAGGTCAACCATTCTTGCAGACCCCCAGAGCTTCCTGCATATTGTCTGCCCTTGTCCATACAATGACAGTAACATGCAGTTAATGTAAAGGTACTTTTGTATAAATACATTCATTTGACCTAAAGATAATATTTTACTGTGAAGAAAGGGAGACTTGCATTGCCAGTGGCTGTGTAGTAGTGCATTGTATTTAGTTAGATAAATATTAGCATCTGTAACTCATAAATTTATTGTTTGTACCACATTGCTTATTTTTTGCGTGAATTTAGCAAGATGTACGTAAGCGATTTCATATTTAATGGTGGTTCAACCCGGTACTTTCTGTGTAGAGACCTACAGGTGTATAAGCAAGCAAATGTGGTGACCCCAGGACATTTCTAAACATCTTTTGCTTTCATCTGTAGAGCTACAAAGTAGAGAAAAGCGGTTTTATCGGGAGTACAAGAAACTCCTACTGAAATACAGGCCATATGAAGGCTCTGTTCTTTATGTTGTTCACCTTTAACAAAGCCCTGAATTTGGAAATAGAGTAATGGTCAGTATTTGTTACAGTCCTAAACTGGGCAGGGCGAAAGAATCCTACATTAAATGCAGTGTCAAGTATAAAGCAAATGAAGTAAGCAAATCTAGTGTTCACCGTTTTTACCTAGGCTAATCCTTCAGTTGTGTAAAGGTCAGTATTTTTTGAAAAATGGTTTTTATGTACTTTTTGCCTGATGCCATGTCAGCATTCACTGTGGAAGGCAGGGTATTAATTTTTATCAGTCTGTCAAAAGAACTTTTATAGCAGTACGGATTGGTGACTGATGCTATTTTTAGACCACCAATTTACAAAAAAAGCTTACCGTTGAAGTAAAAATAAAATAAAAAAAAGTCTTCTGTTTTTTATATTTGTCTCTTTCTAGTTCTGTTTCTATTTCTATTTCTATATCTATTTCTATTTCTATTTCTATTTCTATTTATTTCTATTTTAAGTTGGCTTGAATTCTGTCCCCATTTCCATTGCTCCAGTAAAAGAAGGAGAGGAAAGACATGCATGACTACTTAGAGAAAAATGAGAAGGACTAGGGTATATGTTCTTTATTTGTAAGATCAGTTGCTAATAAAGCACATCTTCATTTCCAATTGGAGATGTGAAATTTTGCTGAGCTACAGGTATTTCCCTGGGTTTCTGTTAATTCATTTTATTGTGACCAGCAAGATTTCAGTGACAGCTGTGGTAGCAAAGTGACATTTGTCCACCTCTAGAAAAATAAGCTGCCTTTCAGAGCAAACATTCTGGGAAGGATTTGATATTTGATGGGAGAAAAACCCCAACTGTTTTAAAAATACGATTCTTATCTGCAACGTAGGGTCATTCTCCATTTCAGAGCTGCAAAACTGATGTACAGGTGGGTTAGGTGCCTCTAGATGACGTATGTTTGGAAAGTTCAGGAAGAAACACAAGCATTTCATCAAAACAAATATGTTTATATTTAAGTAATGGAAAAATATCATCAGAATACTTAAGCAAAACTGTTAGGCTTAAAAGTTTGATTTTTAACATTATTTTTTTTTTGTGCAGAAAACTGGAGGTTACATATTAGTTTTTTACCAGCCTTAGCAGAAATGCCCAAAAAGTTACACAGACTTAGAAATTTCACTTAAAGCTGCTGTAACCCTTTAAGGCAGTTGGCAAAGTGTACCAAGCTAAGAACTCAGTTGTGTTTTCAGCAGTGTTCCCTTCTTCATGGTCCCAAACCTGCAAATCACTAAGTACCATACTCTGGTTCTGGCATTTTGCTGGTGAGAGGTGCTTCCTGAGAAATTTGAAGCCTCATTTCTGTGTTGGGACCAAAACTTTTCACCCAGCTAAACTTCTTCTGTTGTTCATGGACCAACACAGTAGAGTTTAATTTGGGGTAGATCTTTCAGCGTATTTAAAAGTCAGGTAAGGAGTTTAGGAAGCTCAGTTTCTGATGCAATTTTATCACAATTATAACCAAATTGAAGACGAATGTTGGCATTTCCTTAGACCCCACACTAATTGTAAAGAGGCTTAGGAAAAAAATGGGTGCCATATTAATGTTCAAATCTTTGTATCTATGTTGTCTCATCTGGATGTCATTCTCTTCTCTGATCAAACCAGGATCACATTCAAGTCACTTGGAATAAGATGTAGTTTTCTAGGAATATTAACTTGCTTGCCTCTTTGTCCAGAATGGTACCTATTGCGTCCTCAGTTTAAGGATTTGGTGAATTTCCAACAGTGAGAGTTCTCCAGCAGAAACCACATGGCCTGGGCTCAGGGGTGTCTCTAGCCCACCATATGGTGGAACATATATTAGAGTAGGCTATGTATCTGAGTCTGGGTGGGCTTAGACAGTAACTCTGGCTGAGTAGCTATTTGACCTTGGGGTCTGCCATTCCCAACAAAAGATGGCTAAGGGTCAGGCTGAGGTCTGCAGCCTCCCTTTCCTCCAAAGACTACATTTGTCTGTCTCTTTTCTTAACCTCTGTGGGCTTTTGTTTATTTAATAAAATGTTAATTTTTATGCCCTAATTACCCAAAAGTGACATGTCCCAGAGGCAATAGTATTGCAGTTTTACTTCATTGTTTGAAATGCATTTTTCCTATACTTTTGGAAGGCTAATTTGTCTACAATTTCATTGTTCACTGCCAAGCCAAATCAGATGGCTTCTTTTTTAAACATATAACAACTGTCATGTTAGATCACTTTAAGGGCTTTGTAGGGTCTTTATCTGCTTAATCCTTCATTCCGAGTTTATATTTTTTTCCACATTATTACTTACCTTTTCTGAAATCTCACAGGTCCACATACTATACTTTGCACTATTCATTCCCACTCTATGGCCTGCATGGCTGTATTTATGATCAGAAATAGCTAGTGATCCCTTTCAGGATGCTATCAGTCACAATATGAAATAATGACAGTAGCCACTGAAGATGTTTGTGGCAAGGCCACCTCCCCGCTCTGAAGCTGAGCAGGACACTGCTCCCGTACCGCACCCAGCCACTGGCTGGTGGGTAGTTCAGGAAAAATGCTCAGTTCTCTGTCATGTTGACTTTCTCATCATCTGTTTTAAGGGATGAAAGACATCAAGAACTTAAACTTGCTGCTATATCCATGGAGAAAACAGCCATCTGAAGTGATAGTTAAGCCAAGGCAATTCCATGTCTTGGCAATATTTATGATTAGAGACAACCTAGTGAAGGTACAGAACACCATGGTTTTTATTTTACTATTTTTTACCTTTTTTTACTTTTGTTGTATTATTTTTTATTTTTAAATTATTTCTACTTTTGTATTAAATTCTTATTTATTTGATTATTTATCACTGTAAAAGTCTTACATTAAGAATTAATTTTATGATTTCTGAAAAGTTACCTTAGTGCTTTCTAGAAAAAGGGCACACGTTCTAGCATTTCCTTTCTGTGTGGCAGGTGATATAATTTATTTGGAGAATTAGCAGTGAGTTTGCTTACTGGAGAGCGTCCGTTTCTAGTTCTAGCTGTCATCCCACATAAACTGTGGAAAAAAAGTATTTCCCTTTCTCAGGCAAAGCTGGACTGTATATAAATTAATATTTTGATAGTTAATTCCCTTGCTTTATTTAAATAATGCTACAGTCAGTATTTGCAACTTGGTATTAACTTACCTGGTAGATCTCTAAAAGAAATAATGTTGAGAAATTTCTGTGTAAGAAAGAATGTAGTGCGGCATCGAAGGATCAAATTGCCACAGACTGAAAATCTGACTGAATTTCTCCCTCCTTCATACTCTTTGAAGGTCTCAACATAAAAAACAGAGTGTTAGATACCTTATATTCTGCTTTTCCACAGCAAATTCAGGTATCTATAGAGGCTGAAAAAGTGGAGCTTTAGATCGTAGTGAAAATTGGGGCAACAGACAGATGCAGACTGCTATAACAATGTTTGAAGACGATGGAGAATATGACAGCAAGGCAATGTAATGCTGGTGAGTTTGAAGAAAGAGCTGAGGCTCTCTCAGACTGTGACTCTTGTAAAAGATTACTGCTATTCTTTCTCTTTGTTCTCAAAGATTATGGGTAATTTCACCACTCTCTCACAAAACAGGCTGGACTTGTCTCATAAGCATTACAGTGCTGTTCTATCTATTATTCAGTTTTTGAGCTGGCACTGTCTGATGATGAGTTGTGGATATCCCACTGAAAGTCATAGGCAAAACGGTAAGAAATTACAGCATTCAGGATTAACAATTTTCTCACTCATGTTCTCATGGTTTTCTGCTCTGGACTTCTCCCACTCTCTTGTTGATTAAATATTTTATCTAGTTTAAGGTTTCAAAATCTTGCAAGTACTACAAAAGGTAGTTGGGGTTTTTTTTGAGCATGCAAAGCTTTACTTAGAGATCTTTTAGTGTGTCCTTAGGAAATATAGTATCACGCCAAGGGTGGACCATGGCTAGGCGCAACTGAGCACAAGCTCGCTGTGTTTGTGGTCTGAGCTGACCAGACAGAAGCCTGCTGTGGACTGGAAGCCATGTGGGAGTGTGTCTGCTAGCACAGTGCCATGCCCAAGCGAACAAGTCCTGGCAAGGTTAATTGTCTTTATGGGCTGAAACCGGATTGTGCCCAGGCAGTGTTTATTATGGTTAGAGTGAACTGGATGTCTGTGCCTTCTGAAATGACTTTGACCTGTGACTGCTGGGGAAAATTTTTGACCAACACCTTACTAGATTTTCTGAAAAATTAAAGATAAGATAGACTTCCACTTTAGCTGCAGGTCATGTATCCTAGCAGTAGTACTGACGAGGCTTGTTAGTGGTTCCAAGTCAATCATGAGCAAATGGTGTAATTGCAAATACTAGAGAAAGTCTTATATTGTGTGCTTTATAATAAGTCAGGTTTGCACTAATGCACAAGCCAAGTCAGTATTAACATTTGCTAAAAATGTTCACAAATCATATGGTTGAAAGTTGAATAGTCTCATGTTAATGACTTGAAAATTCGTAGTAAACTTCACTAATGTAAAAAAGAAACCATTTACTGTGCCTAGTTACACTCAATTGGGTAAGAATATTCTTCTTCTGTGTGCATTATGGCTATAAATAGTACAAATGGAGGCTGTAATGGTGTAAACTCATACCATAATGTCACTGCATGATTCTGAGTTTTCATTTACTCACTTTGGCTTTGTCGGGAGCTGGTGGTGTTCAGGACCTTACAGAAAGCAGGGAATGGCTTCCAAGATCAAGACTTCTGAGTTTGGTCCCCAGGTCAGATTGCAGGATTTTTTAGGTCTTTTCATTCTATGTTTCATGGTGATTGTACTTGCTAGTGAATAAAAATACTCCAATGGTTCTCCCCATTCCAGCAAAACAAAAATGATAGCTGTTTCAAAGAGGGCAGATATTTTAAATTCATACATCAGTCTCTTAAACTTTCCATCCTAGAGGAATCTGTTGGAAAGGCAGCAGGGGATGAGGAGAGGGACTGTGACACTCTGCATGAGTACAGGAATTTGTGTTTGAATTGCCCATGAGCATTATGGCATTTAACTCTCCAGCAGAAGAATTACGGTAGCTATAAGTTACATAAATTGAATAGTATCATGGGACTGAAATATATTTGAAGAGTTACCTTATGGCTGGAGTTGATTTGACTTGTTTGTATGGATATTTAGATACAGAAACCTGCAGACTAGCTTTTTCTAGTCAATGGATGGGACGGGCTAGACAAAATAACACGGCTAGAGGCTGACCTTAGACAAAATGCACCTCAAAAGAAGAAGTTAATTATGTTTTTCACTAGTTAAACATAAGGATATCTTACTAAAAAGGGCAGGTACCTTACTTTGACTCTTTAAAAGCTCATTAGATGTGTCAAGTTCTGCATTTTAGGGTTGGATCATCTGAGCCTTTGCCTTCATGGTATGTGAACCTCCAAACCCTTTGCTTTACCTCCTAGGCCATATATGAGGAGAGCAAGACTGCCTGCATCTTCCTTGTAGCACTTTGCATAAGGGTCTCATCTTCAATGGGGCACTTAATTGAGAATTTCCTCCTTCAGCCATCCAGGTAGATTCTGCTTTCTCTTTGCTATTTTGTGGGGCCAGAGAATTGCCATGGGGATTGGGCCAGGGACAACCATTTGAGGTATTAGTCTTTCGTTTCACAGCTAGCATATATGTGCCCTGGGCTGACTGCCACCATCCTTGCAGGTTTGTCACGTTCTCTGCAGCTTCGGATGTGGCTGTCTTGGCTTGCTGGTTCATCTGGTCATTTCTTACCTTAGCAATTCCCTTCCATTACAGAGGCATCAGATACACATGGCATACTGGTCCTCTCTCTTTTTTCTGTGCCTTTTCCTGAATGGAAGATAATGGCCTATGAAGAACAGTCTGATGACTGAGCAGTCCCTTCTGACTTTAAAATCTGTGAAGCTATGAAGCCATCCAAGAAAAGTTACTGTGTCTGTGTAAACCTTATCAAAACTGAGCTCTGCTCATTCTCCCAAGTAAGAGTTTCTGTGCTTATAAATTCCTCTCAGCCTCCTTTTCTGACGGAGTGCAGTACATCAGAGGAATTGTCTGATAAAGATAGGGGGAGAGGAGAGGGATTATTATAAAAGCCAGCCATGGGGCTTCTGCCCAGAAGTGTGCATATTTCCCTTATACATGAAGGCGCATATACAGAGTGCAGCTTAACCGAGCTCCAGAGAAATAACAACATGGAAGAAAGAGCAACAGTAGCTTTGATTTTTCTTGCAATGATCCTATTGCAATGACGCTGAATGGACATGCAACTGTATACCACAGCCCCCCCCCCCACTGTCACTTTGGCAAGCCTTTTGATGAATTGGATCTTGATATTTACAGAATCTATTAAAATACAGCCCATCATGTGTTTGTTTATATGTTGACAAGATGATGTACACCCTGTGGGTCAAGGGTGATGTGAACTGTTTTGGTGTTCTTGTCAAAGCAGCTAAAAAAAGAGCATTTAAATAATTTTTGTAGAATAATTGTCTAAGAATGTAAGAGAAACATACAGAATTCTTACTTCGAAAAAAAATCTCTACTGGTCTGACACAAAAATCTGAGCTTGTTATCAATCAAAAAGACTTTCTTACTTCTTCTCTAATATGTTAGAAAATTGGCAGCTTAGATAGAAAAACAAATAGCAAAATTAAACAGAAAGGAATTGATTTAACTACTTGGGTGGTTTATCCAGTACCATATAAAATTTTTCACTCGGGCTTGTCACTTATTAAGTATATTTTCTTAACAAGTGAGGCTATACAGCACATACAAAATCTTGCATCATCTTGCTGTAAATATTCCAGGTCAGAATCAGCTTTATGAGGGTATCAGATGTATTTCTTTGAACATAATTCATATGTGTTTGATTTTTCTTTGCAGTTGTGAAGAAAAAATACTGTCTGAAATTAAATCATGTCAATCTAGTTGTCCCCACAGATGTGCCTTATAAATCCAAATGTGGCTGTATCAAGGGCATTACCTGTGTAAAAGTGGACCCCAAATTCATACACTGAAGGATTCCAGAGCATTCTCCCAACTTTGTTGTATTGCTATTAGATTACATTGTCATGAAGTGGGCTAAGAGCAAAGACAACCTATTGTAGAAGAATCTCTTTTCATCTTATATTTTTATTGCTTGTTTTTTTCAGCACCTTGGAGTCGTGTGCCTCAGAAATAAATAATTCCTCTCCCAACATAAAGCTAACACATGGTAATTTCAGTGCCATAAAATGAATCATGGAAGAGAGCACGTAAAGAAGATGAGTTTCAGGGGAAGAAAGGAAATACAGAGTTTTCTCAGATTTGTTATGTGCATGTTGTGAAATTTTGAGGTACTGGAATGCTTCACTGTTTTAGAAAGGAATGGGTGCATTCGGAACACAGAGTGGAGCTGGGGTGGAAAGTCTGAGAGAGAAGAAGGATGTGTGAAGGTGAAAAAGAAAGGATAGGTGGGTAAAGGGAGGGAAAGGAAGAACTGAATCTAGGCAGTGTGAGAAAGAAGGGATCAGGAGCTTTGTGGATGAGGAACACAAGGTAACTGCTGGACATGAGCAGTCATGAGATGTTGTGCTTAAGTGGTAGTGTTGGCCCTCATGTCTCCATTGAGAAGAGGGATGAGGGGAATAGCTTGTGTTATCTTCAGATTTCCTCTTTCTAAAGGGAGCAGGCTGTACTGAAAGCTTATTCCTGGGGCTTTGGGTCCCTCGGAAAGCTGCCCCTTGGATCAGATCTAGGAAAGGAAGCAGAGCAGGCTGTTCTTTTGTTCATGTTACAGAAAGGAGGTTCAGGGCTTTTCTGAGCTGAAATACTATTCCCCCCTCACCACCTCCCCCACCCCCACTTCCCCCTGCCCCATTCTTATTTAGTTATATATTTCTAAGACTGTTCTGACAAAGTAAAGTGCTTATAACGTTCAAAATGAAAGCCAAGAGCCTTCATCCCATATCTTCGAACTTCTCTCTTCCTCTTTATTCCTTCAACTTGCTTAGTCTTGCTCCAAAAGCAGTACATTAAATATCTTTCTCCCCCTCTCCCCCCTTTTTTTCCTTTTTCTGTTGGAACTGCCAGCAATGAACCAGTTAGAACAAGTTGTGAGATTGCAGTCTACAAACCCTTGCCCAGATGGAGCTGAGTTGATACCACCAAAAGCAAGGGCATGGTCATCAGATGCTAATGCCCTTTGGTCACAAAGGATGTATCTGCTACCCTCTACAATGAAGTATTGGGCTGAGTTATTTCTGAATGAGCTATTGCACCTGCATGGCACAATATAGCTGAGTTTTCAATATTATTAACCTGGATGCATCATCGCAGTATGTCCAGGTGTGATGTATTAGGCTGCATTGCATAATGCTAGCAATTATGCAGTTCTGAAGCCACCCATCTTCTGCTCCTGAAGCCACCCAAATCAGTGATCAAGACTCTGAGCAGAGCTCAGTGATTAGACTGAATACAAGATGTTAGTGTCCTAGGAAGAAAAAACCCCATGTGTTCCAATTTGCCTGTTGTGCTGAACTGTTTATTGTGATGGTCTGTAATTACATGCCACAGAACTTTCAGGTGCATGGTATATGCAAACCTCAAATAAGAAAATCTGAAACTGCGTGGTGTTCTTTTTTCTTTTTTTAACTTAGAGTGTTAAACTGACAACCAAATCAGAAAAAAATATTATCAAACCAATGACAAAACTTGTGCTTAATTTATTGGAAGCTTACATTGAGTTTTCATGTGTAACATTTAAGCACTTAGCCAGTACAATGTAAAGTAAAGAAGGGAGGTGAATGTGATTTAAAACTGAAGGTATATGCAAAAAAATCCAATTCTGTTATTTTATTTTATCCTATTTTATTCTATTTTGTTTTTCTTTATAAACAGCTAATAAAGGTTGCAGTAAACTGGTACATGAATTACAGACAAATGTCACACTTGTATTATATTTTCCAGATTTTCCAAGTTTGTCAGACTGAATGCTTTTTGGACAATGTTTCTGACAGTTTAATTAATTATAGTGGAAATATAACTAAATACTCATGCCTTTAACTGTATTCTTTGGCAAGTATTACACTTTATGAAGAACTTCATAACTCTAAAAAGGAAAGAATCCAATATGTTAGTTAAGCTTTTTCATTTTTCTTAATGGTCTTTGTTATGTGCTTTCTTATGTGGGAAACAGACTTTCAGGCAAGAAGAATGAAAACAAGAAAGAACCAAAGAAACTTCTCTTCCAGTGTCATGTTAATGGGCTGTCATGAGCCTTATGAACTGATTAGCTTCCATTTAGTGAGTGTGCTTAGAAATAAGGAGGTATGGTACAGGATTTAGTCACTGGTTATAGATACATAATCCTCGGTGTTAAGGTCAGATGTTAAAAAAAACCCAAAACAACAGCCAAGTTGCCTACTTGTAACTGCGGTTGCTTTCACCACAGGCTACTAAGCTGTTGTCCATGGCTCCCTGGTGGTCTGCAGGACCTTGCAAAACGTTCTGTAGATTACATGGAGGACTGAGTGCAAAGGAGTCTCACTAGGTGGTATAATCATGAGCTGTATTTCAGCACCATCATGACAGATGCTTTCCCTGACACAAGACAGGACTTGCACCATGCCTGGTGTTAGCATTCGACTAGGGTTTCCACATACATGATTAAGGATGGCCATGTGTTCATCAGACAGTTGTTTGCAAATGCCATATTTATGTATGCAGGCACTTGGTTTGCCTGTGAAATCTTGTCATAGCTGAACACCAAATGTCAATATGGGGCATGGGCACAGCTCACTTCAGCCCAGTAAAAACTGGCCTTCCTTGCAGCTGGTTGCACTGTCTGGATAATAAGATTGTGTCAGGAGTCACTAGATGACACTGTTACATACTTTCACACATTCTTTTTTCTTAGGGCTTATGTTCATTCTTTGAAGATATCCTGTACTCTCTCCTGTTAGTTTATACGGCTGCAAGCACCAGAATGACTTTCTCTCTGATTAAATCTTTCTGACTAGACTTTGCTGGAGGCCACAGTTGGTTCTTTGTTTTGGACAAGACTGAATATAATTTTTATCCCAAAGACCCAATTTTGACAGCAATGATTTCTCCTCTGTTAAGAAAGAGATCTGCAACGACCTCTGCCTCTGGAGAACTCAGAAGTTTTTCATGTCCACCGTGGGATGACGCTGTGGTGGCACAGGGACTGTTGGGTGATCTGGTGTGATGCCTTTGGAGAGAGCAGGTCAGCCAGGGGAGCCACAGCTGCTTTACTAGAAGCCTACCTGTCCTCCCAGTTCAACCTGGTTCTGCCATAGAGTGATGTACTGTTTGGAGCTACTGTCATGCTTTATGTGGAAACTATGCTTTCCCTTGGCCTTTCTCCCAGTGGAGGGATAAGAGCCTCTGGCCTTAAGTAAAGCCTTTTTTCTCCTCCATCTGATAAGATTGAAACAGTTGGGCTCACTAGGTTCTATTATTTTATGCTGTCATTTGCAACGTCAAGATTTTGCTGCAATGCAAGCAGTGGTATGCAATTATTGTCAGGCTCCAGACATACTCATATTCTTGCCACTCGCATATTATCTCAAGGCTTCCAGAGAATGACTTGAGGCATTCCAGCCAGTCAGGTCTTGAAATTAAAATTGAGTGGACGTGGCATGGTTTTAGTATTTATTTTATCTTTTTACTTTTAAGCGTGTGTCTGAAAAGCTTTCCCAACACAGTAGTTTTGCGAGCAATATGACAAAAAGTGCTATATTTTATTTTCTTTTATATTTGAGTTGCCCTGCTGGAATCATTTACTGGGTAGGAAAGGTCATTTTAGGGAAGCAGCTTTCAGCAGCATTACAACCACAGCTCTCCTAAAAGCTGCTGTTGCTGCTGTTCACTGTACCAAAAAAAAAACCCCAAAACCCAAAAACAGAGAAGTATATTTTAGAAAGAAAGCTGAAATTAAAACGAACAAAAAAAGAATGATATTCCTTTCATTAGTTCTCCTGATTGACTGACAGCATGCTTTCATAGTCCAGTCATAATAGAGGCTAAAAATTTTTAAGACTGATATGATGCGATACATTTATTTATAAATGTATTTATATAAAGATGGTATTCTTGCTTTGCCAGTAAAAAATGCACTACAATTGTCACACTCCCATGTGTGATGATAAAAGATGATAAAAATTGTTTATACAATTTCTTTTTCTCAAAGACCCTGAAAAAGCAACCAAAATAGAAGCAATACAAAAATGGCTGACTTTTTTGAGCACTAGTCTCAGTGAACTCCATCCAGGGTGTGGCAATTTATAGCAGGTCGTTTTTGCACTCTCAGTCATTAACATTCGATATCAGTAAGTATCTGGTCTAAGTCAGTTAACCTTGCTTATGATGTATTGCCCTCTGACAGTGCCTGTTTCTCTCATTGTCGCTACAAGGACATTGGGTAATAGGGTGAGGTTATATACTTAACCTTATTTGGTTAATGTTATGTAAAATGAATCCTGCCTTCAAGTCACTAAGAAACTTCATTTTACACTGTAGATGAACAAAGGAAATAATCAATAACACCCCAATATTTATTATCAGTTTCCCCTATTGTAAATTCACTAAGGGCATGTAATGTTGAAACCAAAGATGTGTGCACCTCAGGGCAGATACAAGCCAGCTGGCTTTAATCGAGGTAATTATTTCAGCCTTATAAATAATCTAACTCCAGCAATACTGAGCTTACCATGAGATGTAAAACTCACAGTAAAGCATGGTGAATAGTCTTTAAGTACATCCCATGCTGCTGTGATTGCCCTGCTGTCATGACCCAGATAACTAATTTACACCTGGAGAACAGATTGGTCTGCATCAGTCCCAGTCACTTTGATTGCAGTGTAGGCATGCTCTAAATCAGTAGGATTTTTAATCTATGATTATACTTCATACACATAAAAGCAGAACTGGGCTGGTATCTTTTCTATGCAATGCATCTGATATGTCTACTAAAGCAAAGGCTGCCTAATTTAAGTGTTCTCTGTTTTCCACATGTAGAACCACCAATATTTTATTGGATAGTATTTGTTCCTATTTGTAGCCATCAGAAGGTCAGAAGAAGTTCAAAATGGCATGATGAAGTTTATCAATTTGTTTGGAAAAATGATCTGGTTATTGGCATAGCAAGTTATATTAAATTGTTTTGGTTGTATGATACAGGATTTTTATATCAATGCCATATTTTAAATGTATTTATAAAAGTTGAGCTTTGACTGTTATAGTTCAGATCTGTGCAGTTTTATAATTGAGACATTTGCAAATTTACCATTAAAATGATTTTGGCAGGGACCAAACATAGATGCGTTTTAAAAGAAAAACTTTGGATAATTGCATCATGATGGATCTTTTGAGTCCTGTTCGTTTCTGCTCTCTAAGATATTAAATCAATACAAATCTCAGGACTGACTGTATGCAATATGTGAGTGATGTATGTGATGAAGTTTGGATTTTTTTCTCGTTTCTGTGCACAGTATATGTAGATGTGCCATTAATGTTGACAGAGTGTTTAAGCAGAGTTGCAATGTTAATGGCATGGTTTACCTCAGGTGTAAAATGGGAATTGCAATATATATCTTTTGTAATATTACAGGTGAAAAGGGCTACAATTATTTGTCATAAGTGGGATAAGGTCTTCCTGCTCTTTCTATCAGATCACTACAATAATTTAAAAGTCTGCCAGCTATCTGCTCGCTGCTGGTTATTACTGTGCTAATTTTTAGAGGACTTACACTGTACTTAAAAGACTGAGGCATAGATCCTCTGCGCTGTGGAGGATGATGCCGTTTGATGCTATTTATAGTCCTTGCATGGAATTTTGTGTGTTAAGAGTTGCTCATGCCAGTATGATTTTGGATCTGATTTAGATCTTCTTTACGGTGGTAGAAACCTGGTTAGGAGCTGAGGGTGGGTTTTTTTAGTGTTCATTGATTTTGAACATTTTCAGAGAAACCTCATTTTAGACTGAGAAAATATGTCACAAAAAATGACAATGAAATTTGGTGAGTATGAAATGTATCTACAATTGAACTATGTTACTGCTAATGATTTACCTGTAGTGACTGGAACTGGTTAAAATCATAGTTGTAACTATAGTACTAGGAAGACAATAATACCTCCTGCATTTTCACTAAATTTGATGTAATAGGTATATAAGTTCAATCTGAAATGTGGAAGAAGCAGCAAAAAATTAAATGACAACAGGAAATGCCATTTTCTTCTTTCAGGGCTGTCAGACATTCTGTATAATACAGGATATCCTGTACATATAGTGAAGTCCAATACGAAAAGCATACAGGGCACACTCTTTTCTGTAATGTCATGGCAACTGTGCTTTTCTGAACATGCAGCAGTTTAAATTTCCAGAGGTTCAGGAAAGCAGCAGCTGAATCTGGACCTATTGCCTGTGCAATTGGTCCAACACATGAGGTTTGGTGAGCGCGTGAGAACTGTTCACTGTGACTTTTCTGTCCAGCACTGTTCCATATTTCATCTTTTTGCTGCTTGGCATTTCATGATGTGACTTATAAATGTAGTTATACGCTTTTAGGATGCTGTCGAGAAGGTTATTGACGATGCAGATGGGTATTAATGGGGATCAACAAAGGTCACTAACCCAATCTATATCTCAGTGTCGAGCAACAGTTACTGGTTTTTTTGTGGGAATGTTTTGTCATCACCATACCTCTTCTCTTACACATACCAAGGCCAGATAACCTAGGACACCATTCCTCCTGCATCCACCGTGAGAGAGACTCTGCTGTACATTTTACTCTTCGGTGTGCTGAACTTCCAGTGATACCAATGGCAGTGTTAAGTACATAATAACTGAAAAATATTCAGATATCAGTGTTACACACTGAAATCAGTGTAGAAGTGGAGATTTTTACAGCGGTGAAAGTTTTGGGGACAAAGTCCACACACCCATACTAAAACAAGCTTCATTAGTCCCGCCCACTGAGCAACTAGCCTTTAAATTATGGAATGCTCCTGAATATACCTCATTATTAAGCCTCTGGTAAGTGTCTTTTCCTCTCAGTCAGTTTGTTTATTCATCCTTGATTCCAAGGATTTGCTCAATTTTCTAGTAAGTGTAATATATTTCCTATCCAGATGCCACATGGGATTACTAGACAATTTACTTATCTGGACAAAATAAATGTCTTTCCTTTGAAGCCTGGAGTAACTCACATCCTTCTCTGCTCTCTACTGGAGAACGAAAAGTCTTTGAGAAAGAGAAGCAGAATCTTCCACAGTGACATGCTATCATACTCTGTTGGATGATCCTCAGTGCTTTTTGACAGAACGAGTCAGCAGAGGCTAGAATCATAGTGCATTAACCTCTCTTGTCTCACTCTTCCCATACTCCCCGTTTTTTGGAGAGTTTTTAGATGAATTTGAACAGGCTGAGATGACAGTCCTGGGATTGCAGCAGCTGTTTGGGCTGTCTCAGTACATTGTTTTATCAAAAGTGGGTTGTGACTCTGTAATAGCAGTGACTCCCTAATGCTAAAGTACTTTTTCATCTTCTCCTCTCACCTTTTACTTTGATTTTTGGCTGAAAACATTGGCCTTTTTAGTTTACTGTTGTTAGGTGGAGTGAGTTCAAGATATTAAGCAACCAAGGGGCTCAAGTGTAGGAATGTTTTCAAAATAACTATAAAATATGAAGTTTATGTTATCCACAATATGTTGGAGGTCAGTTTGCCCTCAAAACATAGTATCTGACAATTGTGCTTTCTTAGGGTGAGTTAGAAGAAGATTATAGTAGACTAAGGAAAACATCATAATTTAAGAAATGACACATTTCAACAAAGACATAAAACTGTAGGCAGTACAGAAAAGAAGCAAAACCTTAGGAAACCATTACTTCATTAGGACAAATATTTTATGTCTTTTAAAAGACTCCTTATTAAAAAGGGTGAGCTCTAGGACATTCATGTTTGCATGAAATCATAAATCTGCCATTTGAGAACAAGAAGTGCTTCTTTCTATGGATAAATTGATTTTTATTACAGCTTCACCAAGTTCCTTGAAAACAGTTAATCTAAGTATATAGCTAAGAGTGAGCACACAGTTATTTTTAATATTGTCTCATCTTACAAGCGTAGCATTCAAGCTAGCTAGGAAAGTCAGCACCACACAGTAAGTATGCAGTCTGTGAGGCATACAAAAGAAGTTGAACAAGGGCTCATTTGCTTGCTATTGGTAGGAACATACTCCTGTTGAGGGATGCCTTACTTAAAATGTACAAATGTACTACCATTTTGTGTCCCACATTGCTTAGTTTCTCCCATCCCTTCATTAGTATGCTTTCCCTTTCCCTTTGCCCTCAAATGTATGGGCTAACTGCATGTAGATTGAGGATTTTGTCCATGCATGGGAGGGAGCTGGTAGAACTCTGTACCCGACTGGGAAGCCCAAGGCTTTTCTCTTCTGGCAGAGGGGATGTATGGCAATTCCTGCTTACTTCATGAAAACTGTGAAGCCACACTCCCTATTAATCTCTTTGTATTGAAGCAGAGAAATTTTGTGATTATGCATGAGGGAGAAAGGGACAGGAAAAGGGTGGGGAAAGGTTACACTTTGATTGTGTTTTCTGGGTCTCCCAATTCATTTAGCCTTATCTGTGCCTTTTAGATTGCAAGCTCTTAGGTGCCACAGCTGTTTTTATGTAGCCTTTAATAGCCTATCACTGGTATACAACAGATAACTAGGTACAAATTGTTGGGGTTTTCCAAGGAAACCATTTTTTTTTTCCAGAGAATACTAAGAAACTAAACCTGTTTGCATAAATACGTCAGTTTCAGAGAAACTTCTGATGAATAAAACTTTGTGGAATATGGTTCAAGATCATCTAAATATGGTTTTCTTACATTTTTAAAGCAAAAAGTTTATTTCATTATTCAGAACTCCTTTCAGTTTTAAAGCTCAGTAATCTTGTAATGAAACATTTTATTATGGTTTATAAAATCTTGAAATAATCCAAAACACTTTTTAAAAACAAAATAAAAAAAAATATTTCTCCAAAACAGTTTGTTATTGTTATTGCCTGAAAAACATTGTGAGGTTTTGGCTATATCCAGTAAAATAATTTTGTGTGCAGCTCTGCTAAATAGTGATTAATTTCCCCTTTGTGTTAAACTTTAAGGATGGTGGGAAAATCATCAAAATAAGAACTGATTTATTTTGCTTTGCTTTTATAATTCAGACTTGGGGAAAAAATAAAACTTATTTTGGATGAAACATTTTACTGTTAAAATTCTCAACATAGATTATAATCACTGGTTCTATTGGTGTCTGTTTAAGTCATCTGCTTTGAGTTCCTTTGTAAAAAAGTCAACATTTAAGGTCAGGACACTTGCTGCTCAAACTACTCTCTCATTTCTGAAATATACCTGCTACATCTGTGTTAGCCTACATAAACTGTCTAAATATTTTCACTTGAAACTGTTTGGGACAAATAAAATGTCCTTTTACCTAAAATTATTTTGGCACAGAAGGCAGACTTGAGGAAGGCTGGAAAGATAAAGGTAAGCTGCATAGTGTTATAGATGAAACAGAAAAATGCAGAATGGAATAAAGAAAAAGATGAACACAAACCTTTGCAGTCAGTCTTTGGTTTTCACTTTAATGATGTATTCTTGGGTGGTTTTCTGCTGCCTTGATAAAATGAGGAACAAAACAAAGGAGTATGATGAAACAGTGGCTGATGGGACAGTAGAGGCAAGTAAAAAGAATTTTGAATAACACTGTTCAGATATAGAAGAGGAAGCTAGACTTAATTGTAAGAAAAATGTTTCTTAACAATTAGAAATAAGGACAGGGAAGAACCCTAACAGCATAAATGATATTCTTGTAACAAGGTCCTGGAACAGCATAACACATAGATCTAAATGTAACCATTTATAAACCATATATATGTGTTTGATTCATTCCAGGAACAAGGAAACATGCCTCCTGTTGAATTGCCAGCACTGTTACTGTCAGCATCTCTGTACTGCTTGGACATCTCCCGTCCCAGTACTGTCTTTGTTAGATACCAGATAGCTTCTGAGAACTGGCTGAAGTCCTGCAGAGAATGTAGCTTGGCTCCATGCTAGCCTTTTGGAGGGAGGATAATTAATATTTATTTGTAAATCTGTATACATTCTACAGCTTTAAAAACTGAGTTCATGAGTTACATGTAATGCAAATGAAGAGCAGGCTACAGCTTTACTGCTTATTTCTAGATGAAATCTTTCTGGACTATATTTTTTCTTGGCATGAATCTGCAATGTGGATACCTAAAGGGCAAATGCTTTATTTTTGTTATCACCCATGTAATTTTCCAAAATAAGTGCTTTCATTCTCATCCATTGATGTTCTGAGCCAGGTTTTAATTTTTACAGTGTGAAGATGTGATGAATACATGAGCAGTTAATTACCCATATCTGCAGTTTGTAGCCTAAGATTAATTATAAAATTAGGTTTGCAACAATGAGCTTGCCAAATTCTATCAAACGTTGATCCTTTTCTATGTCAGCAAATACGGAAGTGAAAAGGTTGAAGGAAAGCTTGAGCTGAAGAGCAGTTGGAACCTGTTGTGTTTCATCCACCTCAATAGATAGGCAAAACATTGTAGTGATGAGTCCACCCTTTATTTACAGTATACATAATTCATGACAGAGGTTTTTATAACTCTGAAAATTACACTTAATAAATATGAGAAGATACAGGTTTTCTTGATTACTTAAACCTAAATGTTTATTCAAGCTTTCATGAGAAGTTTGTCTTAATTTAAACAGAGCTAGGGCTGCTGAATGGATGCCATTTTTTTGATGTGGACTCAGTACACATGAAACAAGTTTTAATGACATCCACACTCATTTAACTGGTAAATGTATTCCACAGAGGCTTCGCTTCAGCACGGTTTGCCTACTGCAATCAGAATGAAACCAAAGCCGACTTTTCATAGGTAGATTGTATTTGAGGGTTTTATCCTTCATTTCATGTAATAAAATGATTTCTGGCTTTAATTATAAAAATCAGAAGAAACGTGTGTAAATACTGCTGCTGTAGTTCAGAAAAATGCAGTATTACTTGTGTTTTCCCTTTTGGTGTTGATGTTATGTAGAAGTTGGAGACACTAACACATTGTGGATATTGCTGCTGAGAAGGAGAAGGGAAAAGATAGGTTTGAAACTCAGCCTGCAAGATGGCACAAAGCCAACGTACTGAAAAATGGCAAACGTCACATTTAACAGCTGGACGCAGAAATATTTCTCTTTAATTTGGAAGGAGAAAATTTTTTTCACAGCAGGGCACTCTCAAAAGAGCACAACATCAAAGAGGGTGGGTCTCCCCAGTCAAACATCATCTGGCTCCAGTGATGGAGCAAAATGAATGAACTGTCAGGACTTTTTTCCAGTGTGTATGTTTTTGCCAAGTGAAAAGTAAAAGGTTCAGTGGCTTGTTCTGATCACAGACCAAATCCTGATAATGGAAAGCTGATTCCCTAAAGTCTTCCTCTGATCAGCTGACAGGCAATGTCTGAAGAAGACCCCAGATTGATTGATGGTCCACTTTGTATTGATGGCCCCTGCCACCCTTAGAGATAAGTGAGATATGCCAAATACTTAACAGCTCTGGAGGGCTCCTGTGATTGTGACTCAGGCAATGTTCTAATCTAATGTTATAATCCTCACAGAAACAAACTCTCTTCCAAAGAAACTTAACATGATACTTACCAATACCAGACCTGCACACTGGCAAGGGAAAAAACCCATTTCACATTCCCACTATGCATCCATTAGCAACACCAGCACTACTTAATGCACCTTTTTAATCTGCTTCTTGACTCTGACTTCAGCCCCAAAGCAGCTGCAAACTAACCATCACCATGCTCGTTTTCTGACAATCCTGTAATCTAACAAATTTGAAGGAGTAATACAGCACAGGCATTTTTTCAATATAAAAACATGGCGACACAATTTGTACAGCCATTACTCATTTGTTTTATGAGAAATCTCAGGCATAGTTTATCATATACTTTATTACTTGACCTTTTAATCATCATCTGGGGAACTTAGCATTCCAGACATTCCAAAATATTCCAAACTAAAAATATCAGTGTGCCTCATTATTTAAAACTCACAAAGGAGTTAAGTATATTTTCTAAAATATGTCATTTTTACTGAAATTCCTCATTTATGGTGAGCCTTAATGAGACGTTTAAAAAAGGATTGAAAGAATTATTTGTGGACTCTGTACTGTAGTTGTAAATGGGTGCTCTGCTGAGATACATCTATACACGCTGTAAAGACAGTCCATACCCATATTTACTTACAAACTCAGAGTGAAGATAAACAAATGGTGCACAAAAACCATTATTAAACCCCTGTTTTCTACAGCCATGGGATCGAGACAGAGTTTAAATACTTGCTGTAAGTCATGTGACAAAACCTTTTTCAGAGCTGGAGCTGAACCCAGGCATCTGCAGAGCAATTCCAGTGTCTGAACTGTGGTGCTTAATGCCATTTCAAACCCTGGAAAGTATCTAAGATACACAGAGACAGCTGACCAGGTGAGCTACAGAACTTAGGGAGATCTGCCTGCCCTCTGGAGCAGTCACTGGAGGCTGAGCAGGATACTCAGGCCCATCAGAAACAGCAGTAGAAACTTAAGTTTAGACACCTGAATATGGCTCTTTGCACCCTAGTTCAGTGCCAAACCCTTATTAATGGGTCACAACCATTACACTAGGCAGAAATGCTTTTGTCAGAACAAAATGTTCTTGACATTGCTAGAAATTGTGGTTACTTGTGGGCAGGATTTTATTTCAGAGTTTGTTTTGGTTTTTTTTTTTTTTTTACCTGTAACTAATTTCTGAATTAAGGCTTTTTTCCAGTTCCTTTTTTCTCATAGAATGCCCATGAACCATGAGTCAGGAATTTCAAAGTGAAGGTGGTGGAGGTCAATGCTATCTTGTGAGCCGACAAGATGATTTCCAGAGATCCCTTCCAGCCTCAATGATTCTACTTCAGTGCCCCTGACTTCAAATGAGACCATAGCCTCTCATTGCACATGCAAAGTAAATAGAAGGATTCCCTGTCTCAGGCCAGTAAGTTGTGCTTAGAAAGTCAGAGCAAATTATATCTGCTTTTACCAGCCTAAAAAGCAGACAGGTGTGTAGGGTTCCAAAGTGTCCCAGTAAGCAGAAACTTGAGTCCTATTGACTTCAGTGGCAGTTTTAAGTCTAGCTTGCTATATTATTTTTGCCTGTTTTGCTACAGGATTGGGAGTGTTCTCTAGGAGCTCTGTGCTTGAGAAGATAAGTACCTTTCTAAAGTCGTTCTTAAATGCTTAGGGAAATATGGTACTGGAGCTTTAAAAAAATCCTAAAGGTAAGATAATAAGAAACCCCAAGTGCCTCAAAGTGAAAACAAACTAAATCCCTAATCTAGCAAGCTTTATTTACAGGATGATAGTGTGTCATATATTCTATGTGTCATCCCTTAATATGCCTGA
Organism: Falco peregrinus; assembly: GCF_023634155.1. Classification (NCBI taxonomy): domain Eukaryota; kingdom Metazoa; phylum Chordata; class Aves; order Falconiformes; family Falconidae; genus Falco; species Falco peregrinus. Next base: position 20,760,214 of record NC_073739.1, read on the forward strand.
AAGTATCACTTAGCATTAGGCCGGGATTTGTCTGTCAAATCTGCTGCTTTCCTGGAAGTGCTAATTCACACACAGACACAGTTTCATCCACAAAGCTATGGAAACAGCTTGGAACCATGTTTTGAAAATGTGCTGAACAGAAGTCACAGGAGCAAGGGATCAAAAACTCTTCTTGTGCCATCAGCTTCCTCTTGGTCAGTAGTAAGGTAAGCCCCAAGTCACATTTGAACAGCAGACCTTCCTTGCTCTCCCTGCAGCTTCTTTCCTCCACACATATTAGAATAAGGGCAATTTAGAATTATTTCCATTGATGACTGTCTTTTGGTCCTAAGTGATTTCTTTAAGGTCACCAAGTTATCAGTAAGTCACTCTGGGGGCTGTGTACCCACTTGTTTCAGCTGCATTGCTGAGCTTGATGCTGAGTGATGAAATCCGCCAGAACTTGTTTTTGTACGCTGTCCTCTGTCACATTATGTTTGTGGTTAGCTATTTTGCCCTTTTAATTCTTTGTCCAACTGGATAGGTGTATTAACTATGTGGAATAGGCTGAAAGAACGTTTCAGCTGAATGACAGGGGCCCCGTCTGGAATACTTCGTTGCTTGTAAAAGAATGAAAAAATGTGAACCAAAGACTTGTTAATTTCACTTTGCAATATCTAAAGGTTTTGAGGAGCTGCAAGAAGTTGCCAAAGTTCTGTCATTACCTTGCAAAGAAACCAGTCATGTTTGCAGAGGCACTGGAGACAACAAAGATCACTGTAACCATCTTGATTCCCTGGCTCAGAATATCATTTTAGGAGCTTTATTACCAAGTAAGTTCAGTGAGGCTTTCCAGATGAGTGATGGTTTTCAGCATCAGGCTCTTACAGTCTTCCTGTAACTCCCTCCCTCCCTGATATGCATACTGGGGTATGCATCTAACAGCCAACTGGTGTGAGAGTCTTCTGTTTGGGTTATTGCAGCTTTGATCTTTTGCCTCCCTGATTTTAAACTGTCTTTTCCTTTTTAGGCAGTTTTTTTCCTGGTCTCTTTGGATACTAAGCCTAGATTGGCAACACTTTTTTTTTCTTTTCATGCTCCATGTCCCACAGAAATGAGACCGCAGAGAACAACTTCAGTCTGCTGCTTCCCCATGGCTTCTGCTGCTAGGGCTGCACGGGAGCGCAGTGCAGTGAGCAGGGTGGAAATTGCAATGGCAAAAATATCTCCATTGCAGAATGACCTGTGGCCAGAGTGCCACTGCTTTCTCTGTCCTATCACTAGACCTGTCAGGAGAGTGCAAAAGCACACAGAGAGGAGGCCATGATACGACAGTGAATCCTGCAAGAGCACTGGTCCTTTAGAGAGCTGTTTCCATGTGTGCATGTTTCCAACTTAACGTGTTTTTTCTGTTCCATGTCTTCCCCTTTTTTCTCTGTTGTTGGGTAACACTGTCTTGTGTTACATATAATTCTTCCCTATTCCAGAACCTCCGTGAGCTAGTGTCAAAACAAACCGTTGAGACTTTACTTTTAAAAAAATAATTTAATGAAGTCCACATAATCAGCAGGGCATTGCTCTCGTGACACTTTCTGGAATAAGGCCCCAGTCTTCCAACCGCTTACACAGATGCTTGATTTCACACACGAGTAGTCCCATTGAGATCAATGGGACTACAACATGTGCATAAGTGTTTGCTGGACTGGGGTCTAAGTGAGAGATGAAGCCTTTCACCTAGCACAGACAGTTCAAAACAATGTTTATAGTTTCATATGCTATAATCCTTTGAGAAACATTAAAACTAAATAGCTTTTAATATTAGTTGGCAAGTATTCTCTTTTATAAAATTTGCTAGATGATGCCTGCTAGATTAAAGAGAAGAAACATTACGCAGATATTACGAGATGCACACTCCATATCAGATATGGCTAATTGTAGAAAATTGCTTTGAATAGTGTGAGCAGTTGAAAGACCATTGGCTGTCAGGATATATTTCTGTGCATTTTCACAGAGGTGTTGCATCTCGAGATTATTGCCAGCAAATGTTGGAGAACATTTTAGTCTGATTTTAACCAGTGAGGCCTCCTGATATTTCCTCCTTGCTCACTTATTTCACATTTCTATTCTGTTAATAGTTTATAGCAGTTCAGAATGCTTCAGTGCAGTTAAAAAAATTTGGAAATTTTCATGCTAATTCAAAGTATTAAGAAATTGCATCATTTTGCATGTGATACAAAAATTGCAAAAGGAAAAATCATTCTTTAAAAGAACCATTTAATTTTCTACATGGCAACAAAATATTATCCAGGTGTTTAAAAAATAGAAGCACTTCAAAGTAAGTAACTAGTTACTGACATAGATTTATTTCACATACATGTAAAGACTGTATTAACTAGCTTTCACGATCTACATAATAAGAATAAAGTATTCGTATTTCATCATAAGCCAACAAGTTTAGATGTAATCTGTAGTATATTTATAGTTTTAATTCTGACATCCATCCATAAAGAATATGAAGGCATATTTTAAGTGGCAACCCAAATATATGAGAAGCATTTATAACTAGTATTTTTCTGAAATAATGTCCATACAGATGAATAGGGAATCCGTCCAAATGTTTCTGCTTATAGTAAATTGAAGTTGCTGATATGTATGCTAATATTTTTTTCATACCAGTTTTATATGTGAGGTTGATTATTACAAATTCAGTAATACTTATTAGGCATCAAAGTTAGAGTTATCTCAATGTGATGAATAGGCATTTCTTTATATTGGCTAAGAATAATTTGCCTGTTTACTGTATAGGTAATTGAAAAGATAGTATGCCATTTACAAAGTATTTCAATGTTTGAGACATGGCCTTTGTAAAGGATGTGATTATATAATATTATTATCTAGCAACATCAGTATTTCTTTTTAGTTAATCTGTGTTTGTAAACTTTTCCACGTATTGCAGTTTGCTTCTGAGTTTCATCATACTTCATATTTTGTTTTATATAGAGACTACGAGTTATTCTTAAAATGTTTGCTGAATGGCCTGCCTTAGTCACCAAGCTAGTGAATGAAAGGAGACAGATGTGATGGCTAAATGCGTGGCTGTTTCTACACAGCTTTCTCATTCAGTAACAGGGAGAAGATGCGTATTCAGAAGAGCTCTCCGACTCTGAATCAGACGCCCAGGTCCTAATGCTAAAGACATTTAGAATCTAAAAGCATTCATTCTTCAAACATTTGTTATCAACAAATATCAGCCCAGCTGTAGTTTGATTTTCAGCCTAAACTAACCTTCTTAAATGTAATCTATTCAGGAAATTTTGTCAGTTGTCTCCTCTCTTTTGGTTCCTACAGCATTTTCTGAACATTTCCAACTTTGCAGATAATGAGGTCCTCTGGCCCTGTGTTGATTTCCAACGGAGATAGGCACTAATGTACTACACAGAATCCAATCTAAATGACTAAATTATCAAGTCATGCATACAATCCAGTTTTCTTTCAGTTTGACATGATTAGAAATGCTAACAAATAAATAATGTATACATGTCATAATAAACGCTACAGTTCACTGACGTTTTGCTTGACAATAACTGCCTCAGGCAAGTCAGATCACTGAATTTTACTGTGCACTTACCTATGTGAGTCTCAAGAGCTTTTCAGAAACATGGATGTTCACTATTTTTTCAGCTCTATGGAAAAACTAACCATCCTTGTCATTCGTTAAGATGTCTGTAGAGCTCTGTTCTGCAGGTAAGGCCACGGTAAGGCTCTCCTCCAATCTATCAAAGCATATGTGCATTCAGCTTTACTTACAGCACTAGTTTATTCCAGGGGGTGAATACAACGCTGCAAAGCAAATAAATAAATAAATAAAAACTTAAAGAAATGGCAGTTTCCTTCAAAGGAAATAATCAAATACTCAAACCAGCCCGAAAAGGACTGTAGGAGACACAGAAATCCTGGGCCTTTTTGCCTGTAGTTTTCTTCTCCAAACATCCCAAGTGAACAAATGGACAGAGAAACACAGCCTGAGTGGCTGAAGAGTTATGGGCCTGAGGGAGGAAACTGGACTCCAAGGTTTTGGATGCATCAGAAAGGTTATGTGTTAGGCTGTGGGTCTTACTGGCTCTGACAAAGGGAGACAAGCAGGGATTGTTTCTCTGTTGTAAAGAATAGGCTTTATAGGTCCAGTCTCCGAATGTAATCTTCCATAGTTGGCAGCATGGGCAACAGACAGGAGGAGCTGGAAGCCACTATGCATCTGGAAAACTATGACATGGTTGATATCATGAAAATCTTGATGGGATGACTCACACAACTGGAACGTTGCAATGGATGGCTATAAAGTGTTCAGAAGGGACAGGCAAGGAAGAAGAGGTGGTGGGTTAGCCCTGTAAGGGAGTGTTTTGATTGTCTAAGGCTTAATGATGATGATGACAGGGTTGAGTGTTATGGGTAAGAATCAAGGGGAAGGCAGATATCATGGTAGGAGTCTGTTATAGACCACCCAGCCAGGATGGAGAGGCAGGCTGAATATTCTATAAGTAGTTGGAAAAAGTCTCACAAGCTCTAGCCCTTTTTCTTGTGGGGAACTTGAGCTTACCAGATGTCTGCTGGGAATACAGTACAGCAGAGAGGAAACAGTCTAGGAGGTTCCTGTAGTACATGGAAGATAACTACCTGACACAGCTGGTGAGTGAGCCAGCTAGGGAAGGCACACCACTGGACCTGCTGTTTGCAGAGAAGGATTTGTGGGGACATGATGGCTGTAGGCCGTCCTGGGCATAATGATCACAAGATGATAAGAGTTTTCAATTCTGGAAGTAAGGAAGGGGGTCAGCAGAACCACTACCTTGGACTTCCAGAGGGCTGACTTTGGCCTGTTGAGGAGCCTGGTTGACAGAGTCCCTTGGGAGGCAGTCCTGAAGGGCAAAGGGGACCAGAAAGGCTGGACATTCCTCAAGAAGGAAATCGTAAAGGTGCAGGAGCAGGCTATCCCCACATGCTGAAAGATGAGCTGTCAGGGAAGAACAGCAGCCTGGCTGAACAGAGAGCTTTGGCTGGAAGTGAGGAAAAAAAAGAGAGTTTATGACCTTGGGAAGAAGGGGCAGGCATCTCAGGAGGACTACAAGGATGTCATGAGTTTTTTCAGGGAGAAAATTAGAAGGGCCAAAGCCCAACTAAAACTTAATCTGGCTACTGCCATAAAAAGACAATAAAAAATGTTGCTATGAATATGTTAACCACAAATGGAGAGCAACAGAGACTCTCCATACCTGGTTGGATGTTGGGGGAAGCATAGTGACAAAGGCTGAGGAAAAGAGTGAGGTACTTAATGCCACCTTTGCCTCAGTCTTTAATAGTAAGGACCAGCTGTTCTTGGGGTACCTGTCCCCCTGAGCTGGAAAGACAGGGACAGGGAACAGAATGAAGCCCCCACAATCCAAGGGGAAATGGATAGTGACCTACTACAGCACTTAGACATACAGAAGTCTATGGGGCAGGATGGGATCCACCCAAGGGTACTGAGGCAGCTGGCTGAAGTGCTCACTGAGCCACTTTCAGTCATTTATCTGCAGCCCTGGTTATATCGGGGAGGTCCCAGTTGGCTGGGCAAACATGATGCCCATCTACAAGATGTCCTGCTAGGAAGATCCAGGGACCTACAGCCCTGTTGGTCTGACCCTGGTGCCAGGGAAGGTTATGGAGCAGATCATTCTGGGTGCCATCACACAGCACGTACAGGACAACCAGGGCATCAGGCCCAGCCAGCAGGGGTTTGTGAAAGGCAGGTCCTGCTTGACTAACCTGCTGCTGTCCTGCTGTGACAAGGTGAGCGGCTCAGTGCATGAGGGAAGGGCTGTGGATGTTGTCTGCCTGGACTTCAGTTGAGCCTTTGACACAGTTTCCCACCACATTCTCCTGGAGAAGCTGGCTGCCCATGGATGGGTGCACTCCTCGCTGAGTAAAAATCTGGCTGGATGGCTGGACCCGAAGAGTGGTGGGGAATGGGGTTACATCCAGTTGGCAGCTGGTCACAGGTGGTGTTCCCCAGGGCTCAGTGTTGGGGCCTGTTCTGTTTAATGTCTTTATTGATGATCTGGAAAAGGGGATCAAGTGCACCCTCATGAAATTTGCAGATGGCACCAGGCTGGGGGCAAGTGTTGACCTGCCTGAGGGCAGGAGGCTCTGCAGAGGGACCTGGGCAGGCTGGAGTGATGGGCCCAGGCCAGTTGTGTGAGGTTCAGCAGGGCTCAGTGCCGGGTCCTGCCCCTGGGTCACACCAGCCCCACGCAGCGCTACAGGCTGGGGCAGAGCGGCTGGAAAGGGCCTGGTGGGAAAGGGCCTGGGGGTGCTGGGTGACGGCCGGCTGGGCAGGAGCCAGCAGTGTGCCCAGGGGGCCCAGGCGGCCAGCAGCACCCTGGCTGGTGTCCCCAGCAGTGTGGCCAGCAGGACCAGGGCAGTGACCGTCCCCCTGCACTGGGCACTGCTGAGGCCGCCCCTCGAACCCTGTGTTCAGGTCTGGGCCCCTCACTGCAAGGGGGACATTGAGGGGCTGCAGCGTGTCCAGAGACGGGCAGCGGGGCTGGGGAAGGGGCTGGGGCACAGGGCTGATGAGGAGCAGCTGAGGGGACTGGGGTCCTTTAGCCTGGAGAAAAGGAGGCCGAGGGGAGATCTAATTGCCCTCTGCAATTCCCTGTCAGGGGGCTGTAGTGATGTGGCTGTCGGTCTCTTTTCCCAATTAATAAGCAACAGTACAAGAGGAAACAGCCTGAAGTTGTGCCAGGGAAGGTTTAGACTGGATATTAGGAAAAAAAATCTTAATTGAGATGGTTGTCAAGCATTGGAACAGGCTTCCCAGGGAAGTGGTTGAGTCACTGACCCTGGAGGTATTAAAAAGACATGTAAATGTGGTGCTTAGGGACATGGTTTAGTGGTGAACTTGGCAATGTTAGGTTTGCTGTTGGACTTGATGATCTTAAAGGTCTTTTCCAACCTAAATAATTCCATGATTCTATGGTTCTATAATTGCACATTTTTCACAGGCTGTCATCTAAGTACACAGGCTTATAAACGTTGCTCCTTTTGGCATTGTTAACAACTTCTCTTTATGATACAGTCACCTGTAGAGGATGTTGTAGTGTTGTTATGTTAAAAACAATGTCTCGCTGTAGTGAGATTTGCCTACTGCAGAGATTATTCAGTTCTGATATCCAAGCCAGTGAAGAAAGAAGCTTTCTGTGTTGCTGTAGCTTGTAGGTTCATACATTGTTATAGAATGAATATAACTTGTAAGGATGCTACCATATCTGACGTGTCAGGCTGTTTCATTAGATTGTTACAACCTTTTTCTCCATATTTCCAGTAGTTTACAGTATTTCTGTGGTTTTAAATTGCATAGCTGATGATTTATGAAATGTATGCACTCATCAAAAGTACTTGCTATCTTGAGTCTTGAGTTCTATCTCTGAAGTCAAGGGTAGGACTTCTTGTGGGAGAAGGCTAATACCAAGTGATTTGAAAAGCCTATGACCCTTATGCATATGCTGTCAATGAGAATAGTAGTGAAACAGCAAAAAGCAAGATTCTCTACTAATGGTAAGAATTAATTCTTACATGTTTTGTGGTTTTCTTTGCATCTCTTTTGATGTCTTGCAACATAAAAAAATATCTCTAATAGCTACTTTTACCAAAAAAAATACATGCAAAGAAAAATTCCACTTTCAGGACCAATCTTTTCTCCCTCTGCCTGCAAGGAAAATGAGAGGTTGATTAATTTGTATGCTAATGCCTTTTTTATTTGACTAAATGGGAAAATAAAATGCAGACAGAACTTCCAAAGACACAATCCTTTAGCGGGACATGGAACGAGAATAAAGGAAAAGAACAGATAGAGAGGAAAGAGCTCCAACGAACTAACTCTCCCTGTCTTTTCTGTGAAATTGTTTTTAATTGCTTCATATTTCGGATTTCTTGGCAGCAGTGCTATTACATTTGGACTCGTTTATTCTAAAATTCTGTGACATCTATATCAGAAATCTGAATGACAATCTTTAGCATTGGAATTGCATTTGCCCCTATCTATCCAAGTGAGCAATACTGACTGTGTCAGTACTGAAGTAATCGAGAGTTCTCAGAAGACTGTTTAGTGCTGTGCCTCGCCTGTTAATACAACTTAAATCTTACATGGTCCTACCTAGGCTTGGTATGTTGCCAGAGTGACAGATGTTCCAGCAACTGCTGTTTATTTTACTTAGTAATGGTCATTCACAGCTTTTAGAGCATCACTTATATGAGGTGCAGTATGCTTTATAAATGATATTATCATTGCCATTATAAATTGCTATTTTCATTGTCATTGTAAGTTTCAGTATCTACAACTGCCATACAATTATCAAGAACCAATCCAACAAGTAATAAATCCAATCCTTCATATTTAAGTTATATTTGACACCATTACAAGATGATCCTGACTTGTATTTATGTCTTGGTTACTGAGTAAACTGGTGTTTGTGAGGAAAGACTATACAAAATGGAAAAGAGAAGACTTGAATTGTGCTGGTTACACTTTGGACTTACTTTCTTGGAAATTGAAGCTATTTCTGTTGTATTCTGAAGTATAAGGATGAAATTCATAGATTTTAATAATATGCTTCACATTCTGAGTCTCTTGATATTTAACATACCAGTAAACTTCCTGTAAATAGTAAAGAACCTATTAAGAAGTTAATTAATTGTATGGGAACTGCTAAGGAGGAACACAAGAATTGTCAAATCAGAAAGTGAGTGCAGTCCTCTTTTATCAGACACTGGTCTCTGCCAGTAGTCTGGTGCATTCCTCAAAACTGGAACAGATTATAAGAAAGAAATCTTAAAGCTCTGACACTTTTAAAGCAAAAGCAAAAAAACCCCCACCCACTTAAAAGTCAGCAAAACCAACAATTAACAATTACTTTAGGTCAGAAGAGGGAAAAGATACAGTTTGCAGTTTAGATAACATTTCCAAGTGTAATCAAAGTGGAAAAATGAAATAACTGATTTGGTTTCCACCACTTAGATCAATGAGATACAGAAAAAAATACATGCATTCTCTGTAGGGAGTTGGAGAAACAGTATTTTGCTTTGCCATGAGGCTCTCGCAATGTGTTAAAAGTTATGCCAGTGTAGATTGGTGTAGTGATCTAGTGAGGTAGTCAAAGATTTTCAGTAACGTCAGTTTATAATAAGATTCTGCAGTAGTTTTTGTAATAGATGCTAAGAGTATTTAAGTATATATGCATGTGCCATACAGATGCAGGCGAATATGTATATTCATATAGTTTGCTATATTGTCTGGGTTCACAGCTTGCATTCCAGGTTTGCTTTTCCTCTGTAATGGCAGGTCATGATTTGCTCCCTGATGATGGTTTCTTCAGGCAATTATATAGTGGTTGCCAGATTTAGGCAATTGTAAAATGAACAATAACTGGTGCACGCTGGTAATATGAATAAGAACAACACCCATATCAGTTATTTTTTTTCCAGATTTTAACCTGCATTATGCAGTTTGACAAATAAACAGATACAATGCAGTGTTGCTGTTTCCCTTCTAAGGTTAGGATTTCTGCTTCCTTACAGGTAGGTTTTCATTCCCTTAAGGACAGGGCTAAGAATGCAGTGAGATGGATTCTGACTATGCAGGTTTATTTGCAATGTCAGTAAATATTCCCCTAGGAAAGGAGAACATAATTTCAGTGATGCATCAGTACTTGCAAGAATAAAGCATTTGAAAATATTTAGTCTCGCTTGTAGAGCAGTCCTTCCTACTTCAGGCCAAGGCCTGAGAAAGGTCCAGTTCTGCATTTTCATTTAATTTCTCATGCAAGCTCTTGACTGTCCATATACACAAAATCATGAGAGAGTCCCTGTGTATCCAGATATGACTGTCAGTACTGATTATAGCAGTCATCTTTGTCTTTCCTTTTTCATATCACCTGGGGATTAGGAAGCTATCAGCTCTTTCTTGAAGGGAATCATTTTTGCCTCATGTTAAGCCACATATTATTATGCTAGTAAGCACCATGTAAATGAATGGGTAATAAACACTGTGCTGAGACTGTTTGGATAGATACTGCCAAAATGGTCCCAGCCAAGCACAGTTACTCATTTATCCTTCTCTTCCTTTTTGTAGGCTGATTTCCTGTAAAACGTTCCCATTTCCATTACAAATTTTTACTGTTTAGCATATTATGGTCTTACATTCAACACACATTAACATGTTTACATAAGAATAGGTCCTTGCTAATAATCAACAAGCTACCGTATATAAAAAGTAAAATAAATCCTTGGTATTGGAGCATTTGTTTGCCTCTGAGTACTCCTGATTTCTCTGACCTTATTCCACTGCTCAGTGCATGCTGGGGTAGCATCTTGCTTCATCAACCCAGGAATGACTGGCCAGGTTCCACCTGGTCCTTGTCACAGGCACTCAGGAACAAGTGATAAGGATCTCTGTAGGCACTTGATTTCCCTGTCTCTCATGCTCTAGCAATGGATACATTGCTCCTGATTACTCCCAGTCCCTCTTGGTCAAAAGCAAAAGGAAAGCTGGCTCCTGAATTTGAGACTCATGTGGTAAAGAATGAGATTCTGATTCCTGTGTATGTTTTTGTATGCATCATAGGAAACACTCTTTTAATAAATCAGAAATATTGAAAATAGTCACATAATTTCTGAGATTATTCTCTTGATATTGAAGTAGGAATACAAGATCATTAATTTGCTTGCTCTAGAAATGTTCAGTGAATGTAATAATTGTGTTTCCTCTTTAATCAGCGGAATTAGTACTTTCAAGAAGACATCAATTTATGCTCATAGAATTTCAAAAGCAATAACATTTTTGGCATAGGATTATTAAAGCAGATGGTGTCTGTGGAGTGCAAAAGATCTTAATATCAGGTTTGCTTCAGATAAGCACCTAATTGTTCAGATGCATTTCTGAAGTTTAACGAAGTAATGGTGTAACAGGTAAGAATACTGCAAGATTGTGTGCTTCTACTAGGATTAGCACTTCCTAGGTAACACTTTTGTAAGCAGTCAGAAGGACAAGTGTGCATGAAACATGTACCTTTTCATTTCAGAGCCTCCAGAGCAATTTTATTTTTCCACTTCAGAGGGAGCATCCGGTGCTGAATAGATACATAATACGGTCTTTCTAAAAAATTACTGTAACTGGCTCTCATGTCCTTAACAGGAATGTCATGTTTAGGAAAACCATGATTCCCTCAGGATGAGTTTCTCATTTACTACTTCAAAAAATTATATGTCCCAAGGGAGCTTCTAAAGGCGTCTTCAACTCTCTTTTTCCTTCTATTCTCATTTGTTTTGGTATTATGAATCCTACAACTCCCTAATGTATCGTGTGAGGTTGCTGAAGTACATGCTTTTGCTGCAACTGAGATGTGAAGGGAGGGATACTTGTTTAGGGATTACTACTGCCTCTTGCTCAGATGTTCCAGCTATTTCAATGCAGACTTTACATCCAGATTTTCTTGTTTATTTGGCAGTTCATTATTTAAGACCAGCCTGTCAAAGTAGGTTAAATATTCTTTGGGAAACATGGTCACATCTTTGAGACACCACAAATATGTTTAATACAAAAAGATTGGCTTGATAAAAAGAAACATGATAAACTTGCATCCCCCAAAATACTTTTCTGCTGTTGCCTGTAGATTTCCAAGAGCATCAGTACGCAATGACAAATCTCATGGCAATAAATTCCTAGAAAAGGCACAGAGAGACACCAGCAAAGTAGTGAAAATGACTGCTGATGATTTGTTCTAACTACTTGACCTTGTGACATCTCCCCCAGATATATGACCAAGATGGGACACTGCAGCACTTTATTGATGGTGGAGAACCCAGCAAGTCAAGCTGGATGAGGTATATCCGATGTGCAAGGCACTGTGGGGAACAGAATTTAACAGTGGTTCAGTACAGGTAAAGTATTTTTTCATTAATGCAACAAAATGAAAATGTTTTTAGTGAAAAGTCAGATTGTAACTGTGACCAGTGCTATTGCCTGTGATGGCAAAGAAAGCAGCAGAGCTTTTGTGAGTGTGCTCATTTCGGGCAAGACAACAGCTGCAGAGCGGAGCTCCTGGGACCAAGTACAGCGCTGTGTCACCAGTGTGACCACCACACTGCATAGAGCCCTCTGCACCTTTTCAAACAGTCTAATCAGAAGCAAGCTAGCATGAGCAATCTTCTGCCCTTGATAAAGACGCATGTGCTAGAGGAAGGGGGAAAATGGCAAGAGAGGAGTTTTGAACACAGAGCCTTTCTGAGAGTTGGTCATGAGGTATGTATAGACCTAAAGCTTATATGTTGAGTGCACCTGCTAGCCAAGATTGCTGTGCTTGTGCCTCTTATGTCGCTGGCTAGAGAAGGTCAAAATGTGAAGAGAAATGTAAAGAAATTACGGTGCATTTTACTCTGTACTCGCAAACAGATTCAGAAAACCCAGACGATGCATTACATAAATAAATGATCTCAGCTATAAACAAATCTTTTGCCTCAGAATCAGAAGCAACTGCTTGGCCTTATTAAATGTGGTAGGAAGCACATCAAAGAATGCCCCGGGCTTGCCACTCACAGTGAGCAATCCTGATTTTTGCTAGTTCCTTTAGAAAGTGGAGTTTCTTTTCTTTAGGAAGAATCTTAAACTTATTTAAAGTACCTTTAAAATTAAAAATAAAACATACAAAAGCAAGCTAAATGAAATATATAAAGTTTGATTATCCCATAGGGTTCCAATTTAACAATGGTAAAATTGTTCAATTGCATTTTCAGCTTTTTTATTCTCTGGCCAGTTGACTAAAGAATGCTGCAGTTAAAAAAGTAACAATCCTATTTATACATTACAAATCTTTTATTATACCCTTAAATATCTGATATCTATAGCTAAGATCCCATTGGATTTTAAATAAACACACTGGATAATGAATAAAGATTGCTGTGATGAAAAAGTATTTTTGTAGGTATCTTGTGAACTATTTCTCAGTGTGGTGGTGTGTGCACGCATATGTATATATATAAATAAGGAAAAAAAATGCATACATATATATAGATGACAAACCTAAATGAAAAGTGAGCATGAGAAAGTCATTACACATCTGTCAATATTAAGTGGATTTTACAACTCTCCTTTCATGATGGAGTTTTTACTTAGAGTTCCCTCTGTTGATCTGTTTTCGATTACTTCAGATCTTTATAAAATGAACTACAAAAACACAATTTAAAAAACTGGCATCCATCACCAGTGACTACATCCAAGTGTAAGAAAATAGAAAAGTTGGACACTGAAAAACCAGCCTAATTTTTATTGTACATGGACGTCCTCCTCACAGAAAGTCAGCTGGTTTAAATTCATTCTGTTATGATTTGTAATATCTAAATGGAATTTTCTTCAAAGTGCTCTTGATTGATTGACCCTTAGCTGAACGTTTTGTTTTTATTTTGAGGCTGACAATAATGTTTGTTGGCATGTGTTCTGCTTCAACTGAGTTGGGACGCCATGAAGCTATCTTTATGAGTCATCCAACCACAATACTAAATACATGTCAGCAAAGGAAATATTATCCGAAAAGGGAAAAATCCCTTTGATGTACTTCAGCATGCAGAGATTTCTGCGAGTTTTGGAAGCTCTGCACGCTTGTAAGGGACGGTGTACTCTTACACTTTTTTTTCCCTGCCTACTCGAAGCCTCACAGACCACCCATTGCTCAAAAACAGTTCTGCTCTCTCAGCGGCAAAGTGTGTCATTTAGTTTTAGCACATTCATTTGCTGGGCTGCTGTGTTTATGTTAAGGGAAGCCAAACTGAGAGATGAAATGTTACAAGGGTGAAGTACAAAGTAGACTCAATTTTTCTCAAGTTAGGAGATGCAGGTAATTTATAGTGTGGCTCCAGTTTTCATTTTTATGTAACAGTGGAAAGAATTAACAAAATGCACAGCTCTGGGAAGAAAGAGAGGGAGAAGAGGAGAAGGAGGAGGAAAGGAGAGGGGGAAACACAGAGGGGAGAGTTTTTGTCAGATATTCATAGAAGGGTAAGAAAACCGTTCTGCTTAGCTAGCAGTGCCCTCCTGAGACAGGGTGGCAGTAAGCGAGGAAAATAACAAGATAAATGAAATTTTTGCAGCTGCTAGTAAAATATTGAGAATCTGCACTTTTTTATTGATCTTTATGATCCTGTTGCCAAGAGCCACTTTGCGGTGACAAAATATGTTGACAAGTGCATATCTCACTGCCATGAAAAATGTGGTAAAAGATTCTCCTTATGTCTGCAGTGTTATACAAGGAACAAATTGCATCGCTACAGCCAATTCTTTATAGAAAGTCTAAATTTAAGGCCTACCAACCCTAAACACTTTTATCTTGAACTTCAGGCAAACGTTTGTAGCAATTCTTCACTCAGAAAACTGGTTGAGGCCTAACAGTTTTTTTTTTTTTTTTTGGTCTATGGATGTTTTCCTGCCTTACATAAGCTGTTATAAAAAATGGCCGTTTCTTGGTGCTTTGACTGTATCATTTTGGTATGTAATCCTTCAGCAAGAGTGTAGTGTTCTTCTTGTATATATTGAATTTCTATCCATCTCACAGCAGTGTGTTTTACTGCTCCATGTGAAGCCTAAGGGAAAAGCCACTATGAACTGATAACATTTTTATTTTATCTTGTGCCTGATTCTAATCTTAGACTGTTTTTGCCCCCATGTAAATCTGTTAACTGTAGAAGTATCACTCCGAAGCTATTTACATCACTGCAAGGTCAGAATAAGGCTCTTGCTTTTATGGTGGAGACTCTAGGATTTTTCCTTAGCCCTCCCAACACCCAGTTCAGTGTTCTAGGAATATCCACAGTCTTTTCCCACAGAGCAATGTGATATCACATTTATGGTAACACTAATTTATACTTACTGAAGGATCATCAACATTGCCATCATGTTCCAGACAGGGGAAGATTCTATGGCTGTATGTTCAGGTTAAACCCATTCTTTTATTTCCCTAAGCCAAAGTCTGTTTTACTCAACAGTCCAAGATCTCTCTTTCAGTGGTGTATTGCTGTAATGAAAGGGCATGTCATGCTGCTTGAAACCTCTTGCTAAAAGAACTTATTTACGTGAAAGAACTGTTGTCTGTTTACCCCTAAAATATGTTAACTTTAATTTAGATGACAAATGCAGAGCTGTTTAAATGGCTGAATTTACTGAAATGTGTGCACCACTGATGCGATGCTTGTGTTGTGTGGGCAAAATGTAGCATTTCTGAAATAATTTTAAAAGGGGCATTGCAAGAAAATATCTGTCTTTTCATAAAATTCTGGTGCTTATAAAAATCTTGTTATTTAAAATATGCTAGGTACAGAGTGCCTGTAAGTTGTTACCCTATGCTACAGGAACAAAGTCCTTCCCTAATGATAGATATGGTTTTAAAATAATCAGTAAGTTATTCATTTAGTTATCTGCAGAAATGCTTCCAAAACAATGGATTTCTACTGTAATACTGTATATGATAAGAGGAGAATGCTCTGTTCCTAAATTAGGCATTTTTTTCTTTTCCTCTTGATTAGGTCAAATATATTCTACCGGGCTTGTATAGATATCCCCAGGGGCACCGAGCTGTTGGTGTGGTACAATGACAGCTACACTTCTTTCTTTGGAATCCCCCTCCAGTGCATTGCACAAGATGAAAATTGTAAGTTCTCCCTTGCATCTCTACTTGTGTAAGCCAGAATTCCTGTTTCATACCTAATCAGCTATACTTCTAGAGTATTTTAAGACATATTAAATGGAAGTGGTTGTATATTTAAGGTAAGCTCAATGTGTACTAAATAAACCCCGGAAGGTGATACAATTAAGCTGCGCAAAATCATGATAAGATTACCTAAATAAATGGAGATGTTTGGAAGTGTGCAGGTACGCACAATTAAAAAACAGATTTCCCACCATGGCAACCCCACATAGCCTGGTAGTGTGTAGAATCACTCTTCCTCATAAGTGATTCATTCCTAGTCTATTCTTAACCAATTTGCTTGGCCTCTCCATTGTTATCAGACCTACCACAAGACACTGTCTTGCCAAAACAGTAATGCACTACAGGTCCATGGGGCCTCTGTTAGTGACTCTTCATTCTGTTACCACTGAGTATGTCAAGACAAGCTGTGCTGACTGATTGTAGAGATGACATCCTTGTGGTTAAAATGTAAAAGCCAGCTTCTCTGAATACAAACTGAGTGGAAGTAGCCTGAAATGACAATGAACCTCCATTTCATCCTGGCCATTCCATTTCCATCCATTCTTCTACCCTTCTCAATATTTTACATTTAGTTTGCCAGGAATAATCACAAAATTAAGCAGGTAACTCGTAACTCAAACCTGGTGCAATCTGGTGCTGGATACCTTTGTCTGTAATGGGAATGGGTGATCCAAGCACACCTCTCAGTTTCACTCTGTGTGTGGAACTTGATTATAGTTTGCATCAAAGACCTCTCTTCTATTTTGACAGCTATGTGTATCTACATGGTGGACGAAACCAATAATGGATGCCTGACTGATTTTAGTCTAAAGTAACCCTGTGGCTACCCATGCTTAATCAATTACATATAAGATGTATTTTTTTGGTCAAGTACTTGGATACTTAAACAGCAATGCTAGGGTGAACGCATATCTCATAGCAACTTAAATACTGAACCATGCAGCAATAAAACAGCAAGATAGCAGGGATTAAACTGTCAAAAATAACATCCTTTTTCATCTTGAGTTTTCAAATCTGTTGGGCTTGAGAAAAGTTTAAAAGAAATTTAATTGCTGGCAGTAATGTTTGCTGATAAAACTCACACTGCAGCGTACAATATAGAAATATTATTTTTTCTTTCATGAGATGAAGCTTACAAACCTTGATTTGAAAAGCAAAGCATGACTAAAATCTCTAAATATTGTCAGTTGTTATTTTGCTGTGAGCGAAACAAGAGTTTCATCCACAGAGAGACTAATGTGAGTAAATGAAATTAATCTCTGAGCACAGAGCCAGCTGCAGGCTGGTATATGACTTAAGTGCCACTTAAGCCCTCAGAGTAGACATTCTGCTTATCTTCTGCACAGGGGTATTCTCACCCAGTACAAATTCTGCCTATATTCTTAGGTCTTTAATATCATGATCTTATTGCTTCTGTGGACTTTTATGAATACCAAAATTACCAAAAAAACCAAAACCCCAAAGTGATCTGCTTCTTGTGTGAGAATGTTGGGGCAAAATGGAGGTATATAAATTGCCCCTTGAACTGAACAGACATCGAAGATGTATTTTATCTCTGGAAACTTGCAATACACCGCCCCATGGATGTAACTCTACTTAGAAATCAGGGCCTCACATACTCCAGAAAAGAATAGCCTAGGAAGGACCTCAACTTACATAAATTAAATAACATGTAATATTATAATATTGGAGTCATTATGATTGATGGAAGATATTAGAACATAACTCTGTGAAGTAACTGGCATTATATAAAGTGTTAACAAAACATTAGTTTGTATTACATTTTTATTGTATATTAAATAATGTTGGATGATTCCAGCTTACAAGTGAAATTTAATTCTCTTATTTGCTCTTAGAAGTCTATCATCATGACTTACATAAACAGAGTTGCAATTTCTAATCACCTGCTTCGCAGGTGCTATATACCTACATGTGGAAATATACATATTAACACTTTGTGACAGTAAATAAATGTGTGAACATAGGTAGACATAGACATATGCATACAACATATTGAATTTAAAAATCTCTGTTAAATATTATCTCATGAGGCTGAGTGTGCTAAAATTAGAAAGCATGAGAGGGTACTGGGCCCAGGCAGCCTAAATTATGCTTCATTTTGCATTGTGGCACAATCTTTTATCACCTGGCCCATTTTTCCATAGGATCCTTGCCTCATTCAGTGAATGATCTAGATGGTATTCAAGGAGTGAGGCAGCTGTTCAGCTTTCTCCTATATGTTTGGCCTCCTGCTGTCCGTGTCGTGCAACATCCAAATTCAGCATTAAATCACTTTGTGAGAACAGTGTATTGCATTTGTTGCTGAAATATCTGAGTCCCTCATAAGCCATAGTTAATTGATGATCGTAAGACATTTATGGGTCTGGAAACAACTTTTGTTCCTATTTTTTAGGTGGGAAATTGATGCAAAGGTATCTCTGCCTATACTTTGCATTGTCTTGTGGTGATCTAACTGCTATTAACCTTAATCATACAAGTCATGGTAAAGTCACTGGCTTTGTATTGTATTGGCTGTGACTATTTGTGAGATGTAATAGTATAATATACTTAGTGGCTGCCCTTTAAGAGGATTAGGGAACTATTGCTGCAGCAGATATTTAAGCCTTGCTGTATCTCAAGGAATGTCTGAACAAGAATTTTTCCCCCGTGCTCTCAAAATTCATGCTTGTCTGTGCTGTAGCAATTGGACATGCTGACTGCAACATGCAGAGTCAGGTTATCACAAATGCAGCAGCATTCTCTTTCAGATGACAATCCCATTGTGCAATAAATGTATATCACAGTCAGGCTTCTCTGAGTCCTTTCACTCTCAGACACCCATTTGCATGAGTTTTCATTTCAATGTCAGAATCAGCATCATCCATTCAGATCACTGTCTCATTCAAGCCCATTTTTTTGTGCATTGTTAAAATAAAGTTGCTTAATTCTAGTGTCAAGAAAATGGATATTGGTATTTTTTTCATGTCTCCCAAAACTGTATTAGTTTTAAAAAGGCATAAAAAGGATCTTATTTACTTTTCTTGTTTTCTCCCAGTGAATGTCCCTTCGACTGTAATGGAGGCCATGTCCAGACAAGACACCCTACAACCATTTAATAAAAGTAGCAAACTATCCCCCGCCACTCCACAGCGATCCATAGTATTTCCACAGACTCCGTGTAGCAGAAATTTTTCTCTCCTGGATAAGTCTGGGTCCATCGAGTCAGGATTTAACCAGATCAGTGTCAAAAACCAACGAGTTCTTGCAAGCCCAACTTCAACAAGCCAACTAAATTCTGAGTTCAGTGACTGGCATCTTTGGAAATGTGGGCAATGCTTTAAGACTTTCACCCAGCGGATCCTCTTACAGATGCATGTGTGTACGCAGAACCCTGACAGGTAAAACCCAGGCTCTCTTTATTTCTGTATCTACTGATAGCCAGATCCACTGCTTCTTTTATCAAGCTGTTATCATTTCCAAAACCAAACCATTATTAGGAGGAGCCTGTACAACATAATTCATCTGCAGCTGTGTGAAGTAAGCTGATAAAAACCATTGCTTGACTTCACTATTTGTAAAAACATTTGGTGCCTAAATGTGCAGATAAAAGGAAATAGCTAAGGATATAATCTTGTTTTCAGAATGGTTTGGTACATCTGATGGAGGCAACAAAATAGAAGGAAAATTTATGAATATCATAGATGGAAAAATGAGGTCAAGATAATTAAAAGTCTCTCTGTCTTCCAAAGATAATCTAACTTGCTGCTCAGTGGCTGTCACAGTCATTTCAGGGTTCACCTATAGTGTGCAATGTGTATAAACTTAATTAAGTACTAAGAGGTAATGAATTGGAATTTTTTGCTTAGTACTATTTTTCTTCAGAGCATGCAAACCCATAAATCGTGCAAAGCTGTCAAAAGGAAATACCTACTCCACTAGTGATGTGGAGGAAAACAGATGCCACTTATTCAATAAACTAATATCCACACAGAAGAAAAATGTTGACTAGATACCTCAGAGTCAAAGTTGGTTTGAAAGTTTGTCAATACAGAATTTTATGGCCGTGAACTGAGGATGAAATTTAGCTGAACAAGTGAATTAAAATTTCAGGTACTCTGACCAGTGGCACAGTAAATATAATGGAACCATTATTTATGAATCAAAGCTGGTTTATTTGACAATTTTGATAGCTGGCAGGACAAAAGACAGAAATCAAATTAATTCAATAAAAAAGGCTGCCCATGTTTTGTCTCTTCTTCAGCTGTGAAGAAGGTTTGAGCAGAATAGCTGAATCCCTGGAAGGTTGTTCTAAAAGCAGCATTTAATTGTGAATTACATTTAACCAAAACACTACCAAAAAACCAGTCAACAATGAGTCTGTGTATGTGTTTGTATGCATGTCTGTCTCTGTGTATGTGGTTATCTACTTGTACACATATGCTGGTGTGATTCTGTGGGTATGAACATACTGGAGCATAAATTCAGTTTTCCTGTCAAGCATGCTAGGGGCAAACTAGATTCCATACAAATCTTCATAGAATTTAGAGAGGTGATAATATTGCAAATGCAAACAAGTCTTTTCAACATTTTCTGAATTATATGCTGGCCTTAGCAGAAACAAAACACTGTGCTAAGGAGGCTGTAGGACACAAGTGTCAATTTGTGTGCCACAGTGTAGAATTTAGGTCCCCAAAGGTTAACTCTCCCAAGTTTCATGCACTTATGTTTCTAGTATTGAAGCATCCTAAGCATACTGTAAAGCATGAAATGTTGCATCAGGGGCTCTAGAAGAGTATGTTGAGAGGATCCCCCACATATTTTTTCAGTGATTCATCCAACCAGGTGTGATGCCTAGATTTCATCCTTTCCTTTGCTTGAACCTTTGTCTTCCGTTACGAAGAACCAAGGTGCAGATAATAGTTAATGCAGGAAGCATCTCCCCTAATGGAGCAGTTCTGCACTCTAAGGGATAGTTAAATATTAATTTTGCCAGAGAGAGAAAATGAGAATAAGTCTGTTCTACAATTAGGTCTGTCATCCTGGAAGTGAGAGATTTGATTTATTAATTTTTATTTATTTTTATTTGTTTTCTTTTAAGTGTCTTGTGTCAAATATTGCCTGATTTTAAGTCTTTGCCCTTAGAAGTGAGCACCCTCATTATTAGTAGGTTACTGATTCATGACATCTTACTGTTTTGCCTCTCCTGTGCTTACCTAATTTGTCCACGCAGAACAGCTTCAACAAGGAAGTGTAGAGCATTTTTAGCTTCAAATGACCTACAGTACAGCAGGAAAATTATCAAGATCAGAATACAAGTTGGCTCCCCCAGGAGCAAAGAGAGCAAAGGGTGATTACAGCAAGGACTCAGCAGATTTGGGGAGGATTGGGGTGGAGAGGACAGAAGTAAAGACTCTGAGTTTTAAGTTGTGAGTCCCAGAAGCTTTCAGAAATACTCAAACTATAATAGCTAACACCTTTTTCTCAATATTGATACTGGCTAATTTAGATGATTTCCTCTTCGGCTTGTTTGGTTCTGTGAAACCCGTTCTTTAGAAACTTTTCCTCTTGTGTTATACAGAGAGCATAGAACTTAAATGATCTTGCAGTATACAGTTAGGATCAATTTGTTGCATAAATACGAGATACTGCAGTGTTCTGTTCTGTGACACCTGTGTTCCCTCTGTATGGAAAAATAGCTTACATCTCTGTGTTTTCATTAAATAAATAGTGCAGACTCCTTGTGGAGGGAGGCCAGTCTTGTAATGCCTTCTTTGTTTCCGTGAGGTGTGCCATCAACATAACTGCTGTAAAAAATAGGTTGTCTTTAGAGCATCATGTGTCACGTCAGTCACATGAATATGCTTAAGATCACTGCAATTGATCCAGTGTTTGAAATTATCAGCATAGCAGTTATGGCAGATCGTAAGTGCCCTAGGATCTGGGTTCTCATATCCCTGCTTAAAAAGCATTGCAGATTGAGTTTACATCACAGGCAGCTTTTTGTCTTTTAGCAGGTACCGGTAGATCAGCTACTTAGCCCTACAGTGGCTGGAAGAGTTGTCTGGTTTCTTAAACATATTGCATTTCTCCAGATGAAAAATTCCTAGTGTTGTACAAAATTTCCAGAAGACAAGAGAACAGGGTATGATCTGTGAAAGAGTCCCTGTTTGCCAGCCTGAAGTACTGGGTGCAGCTCTCTGGTTTGTATTTTCTCAACCATATCTACAGCACTGCTCCAGCTGATAAACAGCTCCCCATTTATTGTCAGCAATTTGTGAGCACACCAGCCGCTGTATCTTTGATGTGACTGAAGCAGCAGGGCCTGTCTTCTTTAGGAAATTACTTTAGACTATCTGTTTTGTCTTGGTATTTGTTTTTCAACTATGCTGATTACCTACAGCATGAAGTGCAGGGAAAACATCTTTGCATCCATACAGGCGGCCAGCTCATGGAGTGAAATTTGAGAAAAACAGACTATTTAGGCCTTGAGAAATTAAAAAAAAAGAAATTAATTTAAAGCCACTTAGATTCCGGAAACATCTCAATGAGAGCAGACACAGAAAAAGGCCAAAACATGCTTAATTCTATTAGGCAGTAAGAAAGAAATGCTCTTATTTAACAGGCAGATGATTTAATAAATAAAAGTAATCTTAAAAAATGATGAATCCAAAGTAGGGAGGATTATTAAAATAATGTGGTTTTTTAGATTAAGATTAGGATTAAAATTTAAATTAAAATTAACTTTAAATTTTCACTGGTTTACTTTATGATTTACTTTTCCCTTTACACTGAGTTTTTTTTAGCTTGTTGGATTTTGTAGGACCTCTCTTCAAACTTAATGGTGATTGGGGTTGGAGTGGGAGTGGGAGATGAAGATCAAAATCCATCAAGGTATGAATTCCGGGACTTTCTGAGCTTTTGGGACTTTTTTTAAGCCCTCCCCAGACAGAAACAGTTTGAGCAATTATTTCTTGAAGCAGGAGTTAGAAATCCATTTTCTTTTCTGGTTTTTGGTTGGTTTTTTTTTTTCATTTTTTTGTTTTGGTTTTGTTTTTTTCTCCTTTTTTTCCTCCTGCTGCAGAAATTTCAAACAATCCTATTTAGGACAAGGTGGGGGTGGGGTGGGGCTGTGGGGGTTGGGTCCAGAAAGGAGTAACCAAAAGCCCTTGATCACAGTGAATCATTTTTAGAGCAGTATTTGGATTTTATTTTTACTGACAACCACTTTTCTGAGAATTAGACAGCCTCTTTTAATGACATCTTTCTTCTTTCTCGCTATTTTCACCACATTCAGGATGTATTGGTGTTGAGGGAAGGCAGGTGGCTGCAGTTCCCAAGAGCTGTCTGTGGCACATTTTCATATAAAATATGTACATCTTTATATATATTCTCATTGATTGCCATGTATTTAAGCTGATAATTTGAGGGGAAACCCACTTTGTAAGGGTGTCCATGGCTGAAGAATTATGGATGCAGTTCTTGTTTACTCAGAAGATATTATTGTACTCATGTTCTGCTGTAGCACCTCACTCTTAAATGGTGAGATATTTTTAAATACAGGAGCTTGATGTTTGAAGTTGCCAGTTTAATAGATCCTCTTCTCCAAGATCTCGGCTCAGCCCCTCTTTGTGTTTATCTTTTTCTTTATAGGTTCTGTGTCCTTGACATTGATGCTCCCACCATCCAAAAGTCCATTAATTAATTTAAACATCTCCCAAAACAGACCTAAAAAAAGTAAATACTGTGAGTAAGAGTTGTCTATTTCTGTTTATATAGTGGCCATGGATTATTGCTCAATTAAAGTAAACATCATGCTGAATTTAATGCTTGTTCTTGCATAACCTTTTCACAAAGGTTTGCAAACTCACAGTACTCATAGTTACTAACAACAAAGGGTGGACAGTGCAGCACCTCTCCCTGGAAGCTTCAGAAGTTTGAAAACACTTCAAGCGTGCTTTCTGCTTATGTTAGTTCCTCCACAAACATTTGTAGGAGGTGATCCCAGAACTCCCAGTGGGTCCAGCTCTGCCATCCTTGCTGCTGTGTTGTGCCTGAAGTGCTTGGGGCACTAGCCATGCTGCCTCAGGGGGACACAGGGGCAGTAGTGCCTATAGAGTCCAGAGGCAGTGAATGTAGCCCACCCATGGCCACGCTGATGCTGGGGGTGCTTCTGTGTGCAAGCCAGCAGTATCCTTAGGTGTCGCTTTGTTCTCCAGCTTCTTAGTTCAGCTTGCTAGAAGAAGGCATCCCTCCAAAATACCTTTCCATTAGAAGAAGAAGTTGTTTTTTTCTTTCTTCTTAGTCTTCAACAAAGAGAAAAGCACTTTCAGTTGCATGTCAGTGTCTCTTCTTTCAGCTGGTGCTTTTCTAGCTTTTTCTAATGGGAAAAAATTACAGCAATGTACTATTTTGTCTCCCTGATCTGACAGTGTTTCAATGACAGAGTTACAGATATTCAGGAACTCACCATTACAAGCAATTCTGTTTCCAAAGATTGCACTGGGATTCCACATGCTCCTTGAAAACAGCAGATTCTCTTCTGAAGAGGCCTTACCAGAAACCCATTCATTATAAAGGAAAGAATTAGAAAATGTAGTAGAAAATAATTTTAAGTTTTTTCAGGATTCTAATAATTCAGGCTGTGAATTATTTATGACGTAGAAAGTAAGTTTATATTGGCTGGATGTACTAGGTAATCAGCAGTTGGAAAGTATATTGTTCTAGCAGAGGGATAGTACAAGATAAATAATTAAAAGTTATGTCATTTCTGCTAAATGGAAATCTAAAAAGAATCAATCTAAATGTACAGTTGTCTGTCAGCAACTATTCCAGGTGCAAAGATACGGATTTTTCTGTTGTTATCCTTTAGCATGCTTTGTACATGTTAAAAGATCCCCTGCACAAAGCCCGAGCTTTGGTGAGGTTCTATAAGCTTCACAGGGAATGTTGGTTTTGTACTGGTCCTACACATAATGTAGTTTCACACAGAAAAAAAAAACAAAACCAGCTACAAAAGTGAGAAAACTAAGATGTAAAGAGACATCACCAGACAGCAAAATAATTTGACAGACTAGGGAGTATAATGTATTCTTGACTGGTTTCACTTTGAAAATGTAACATGAAAAACTTGGAAAAGGTCAAAATCTAAATAACTATAAAACTTGAAAACTATGACATTACAGTCACTCCTTTCTGAATTTCACTTTAAATGACCTGTGTTCCTATTGTGGGCCACCATATAATCAGGGACTGCAAGATTAGGGTCTCTAGAAAAAGGTAGTGGACTCTGTAGTTTAGTAAACCTAGGTAGCTGATTGATGGGCTAATGACATCAGGATGGTTTTACTAACAGGAGAATTTGCTTCTAGGTAAGTAGATTTCCTTCCTTTAAGCTCAGACAGGAGGACAGAGAACTAGAAAAATACGTAGCTAGGGGTTTAATGAAAAACATTAGAACTGCTTTTGATGGCTGTCAGCACATCATTCTCATCTGCACACTGCCATACAACAATTTAGCCATTCTTAAATGTAACTTAAAAATACTATAGGAGAAGATTTTGATCAGGCTTGATTTACATCTGGAAGGGCCTACAAGATACCTTGTAGGTAATGCACTGATGAAGACATTCAAAACTATGTTGTTCCTGCTACATGATAACCAGAGAACAAATTTTTATAGAAAAGAAAGTATTTCTTCAGATAGTCAGCATATACTTTGAGGCCCTGGTACAACTGTTTCATCAAACTGATTACTTTCATACTTGCAAATCTGCCTGTACATTTGCAAAGGAATATTTTAGTTATGTAGGCTTTCACATGTGGAGTGACTGACATGCGTTTTGTTTGAACATTATTTTCTGGAGCATCAACACACCCCTGGGCTGTGAAACAGAAATGCTTATGTTTTCATGGATTCCTTGAAGCTCAAGGAGGTACAATATGTTCTCAGTTATTCCAGTGGAAATGAGTTTTTCTGGGCTGGGACTGCATTCAGCCTAGCAGCACATCTTTGAAAATACACCCTATGAAGACCACAGTTTTTGTCACTATGTCCCTGTCCCTTCTGTCTGCCAACCTCTGCTATAAAGAGGTCACCATCTTAATTCAGTGTCCCAGTGCAGACCAAAGTGACGACAGAAGACACAACTGCTACATCAAAGGGAGGCCCACTCTGTCCATGTCAATGTACCCACTGAACCGAGCATTGCTCATGTTCAGTCCTTCTGCACCACTTTCATTTTTTTTTAAAAACAGCATATTGATTTTATTTTCTGCCAAGAAAAATTTCTAAGCCCAGTAAAATGGTTGCTAGAGAACAAAATGACAACTTTTATACTTATTGAATGACTTTGTTTTTGCTCTTGCAAAAGATAGTAGTATCCGCAAGTTGTCAAACTTTGACGTATTTTAATCTGCAGTTGTGCAAATCAGATACAGCATTTTAAGATTGTTATAGTATTTCAATGTATTTATAACTTTTATTTTTAGAATTAGCTTTGTTTAATGTGTGCCATGTATCTAGCTTGAAAAAATTACTTATTCTGTCCATTTTAGTATTACTCATAATCTTCTCTATAAACTGGAGAAACACATCCCCTGCAGGGAGGAGGGTGACTTTTGTAATGGTTGTTCTCCAAAGATATGGGTGAAAGGAAAGCATACAGGCAAAGTGGTCTAACAATAGGTGATTTTTTACAGGGCTCTTTTTCTTGAGCATTAGCCAGTGAAATGTATTCTGAGTACTTATATTAATATCCTTTGTAAACAAGAAATTTGTTTTTGGGCCAGTGCAGAGGGTAAAAACCTTTTACTTGGCATCACAGTGCTCAGTTATAACTCGTTTGGAATTGTGACTGGATACAAGTTACAGTGTGACTTTTCACTGCGTGAAATTAATCACATTGACTGTTAAAAAATAAAAGATTAATTGGTTTTATGTAGTGTTGTATCATTTATTGTGGTAGCTGTTAAAAATAGATAACCAGAGGCTAATAGATGTTAATGGTCCCTTTCACTATTAAAAAATCAATGTTTCTTGGATACAGAATATCTTAATGTGTTCTTTTTGCTTGAAAGTGTTTGATTTGGAAATACCCAAACAAATAGGCCTGCATTCACAACTCATCTTAGTTTTACCAGCTCTTGAATTTTCATGTCAAGATTGATAAATATTTTCTGTGCAAATTAATTGTGCACTTCAAGAAAGGAGAATACTGGGCATGCTACTACTTGTCATCCAATAAGAGAAACAGATATTCAGTGTTTCTGTTTTTTTTTCTTAAAATATTAATTTACATATATTAATATTTTTAATGGCCACATCATCTAGGTTAAGTAACCCTTCTACAGCTTTTATATATTTTTTTCAAACTTGTTGAAAAGTAGTTAGATTTTCAAATGTAAGTAATTAAAATTGTAAGCTATTGAGTTATTGACCAATACTGAGCTATTAATCAAGCTAAAAAATTCTACAATCAGGGTTCAGTGCTCTGAAGCACTGTAAAATAATAGTATTTGTGCTCAGTGATGCAAGTAACCACAATTAAGCAGTTCACTTGATAAATGAGATAGTTCACTTTATTTTGCACTTAATTGAATTGTACATGCTTGGTCACCATCGTCTCGTTCCCTTTAGTTTTGGTTTCTAGCCATTTAAACATACACATTTATAAAGAGAGAGCAATTAAGTTGGTGTTGGCCATTTGCTCTAGAAGTGCAGACATCATGAGAATGTCGTGCAGGGTAAAAATCATTAATATCCCTCCTGAAAATTCTGATGAGCATGTAGGACTGCCACTAACTTAAATCAAATGTGAAAAGGAAAAAAACCCCTGTAGGATGTTGATATGAAATCACTTTTACCAAAGAGAAATATACAGGTGTTGTTTCTCCATATATTATTTCAGTTAGCAATGGTATTTGCATTTTAGCAGTCCTGTCTCACCTTGCTGTCTTGTATCCTTTTATTTCTATGTTTACAGTCTGTTTGTTATGATTTTGAATTTGTAATATATCAGTCAGTTTTGTTTGTTTGTTACATTTGTTTTTAACAAACTGTGTTGTTGAAAACCTAAGCTGTGGGTTTCATTTCAAGATCACAGAAAAAGGCATTTTCAATCTGGATGGGAGAACTGTGTTAATTAAATGCAAATATTTTCAATAGCAGTAAGAAAACAGAAAGATAATTGTAAAACGATGGTTATTTTTTGCAATGTCTCTTGTTGAAAGAGGTGATGTCAAAAAACCTAGATTCCTCCAAAGCAACATGAATAATTTAATTACAAATGGTCACAGAATCCACCTAGGATATAGGTATGACAATCAGATGTGCATTTGTAGCTAAGACTGTAGCTGGCATCAACAGACAGAGAACTTCATGCGTCTTTTAGCTCCGATGGGTAAGAAGTTTTTGGTGACTAAGGAGTATCACACTGAGCTTGGGAGAAATAGGGCATGTGTATGATGTGTAGTGCGGGCTCACTAGCTTGCTGAATTATGTTTTGTGGGACTCTCAGTCAATTCCTGCGCAAGCATTTTACATTTCCTAAAGAGATCATGAAGTTTCGGGTGTGTGTCTCCCAAGAAAACCCCGGAGAAGTGCACCCCGCAGTTCTTTTTGGAAGTTACTTGGAATTCCAGATGTTCCTGCCAATATGTTTTCCCGCTTATGTCAATAGAAAGTGCTGATGGCATGGTGTTTTTCTTTCCCACTGCAGGCCCTACCAGTGTGGTCACTGCTCCCAGTCTTTCTCACAACCTTCAGAGCTGAGAAACCATGTAGTCACGCACTCCAGCGACAGGCCTTTCAAGTGTGGCTACTGTGGTCGTGCCTTTGCTGGTGCCACAACACTCAACAACCACATCCGGACGCACACTGGGGAAAAGCCCTTCAAGTAAGTACTTGAAGCTGCTGGCCTTCACCAGCTGAGATTAGAGGGGGAAATGCATCACTGCTGTTCTCGAGCATCACTGCTTCATACCAACACGCAGAGGGGTTCCCTTGAAAGCCAAGGTCAAACCACCAGATAAAACCGTTAGTGGTGTGGTTAAAATCAGAATTAAACCAGGCTTGGTTTTGGGTGCTTTGCGAGCCCTGAGCAATTTTCTGTCCTATGATGACAACTTGATAGTTTTAATTCAGTGTTATCTTCTGCTGCTGTTGACAGAGAACCATAGCTGAAAATACACTCAAGACTGGGACAAGCTATGCTGTAAAAACATTAATATGATTCTTTGATGTCTGCATGCTAAGGTAGATGGAGCTTCACATAAAAGCTAATTTGGGTCTGGTTAAATGTGGGGGAGGAATGTGCATTTTTTTTAGTCTTAGAATCACTGCATAGAAAATGCAGCTCTAGCTTGTGGCATAAGTTTGGTGAGATCATAATAATAAATGAATAGTGTTCAACTGTCTGAGATACAAGAAAAAAAAAGTCGTCACCTGGTCAAGATGTTTTTTAATTAAACAGATGCTGCTTATTTCTGCAGTTTCTGTTTACTGACATTAAAGCCAAGCACACATCTGAGTCTCAGAAATTTTCCCTCTATGCTCACCTCCAGCCATAACACAGCTGATCCAGGTGGATTTTACCTTCTGTTGTGCAAGACGCTGCCTACTTAACAGGAGGTGTTCTGCAAGACAGAGTACAAGTTTTCCATATTTGTGTCTGTGTCTTTGCTGAACTGACAGGCATGAATGTTACGGATATCATACCTGGAACAATCCCACTTTGAAAGAAAAAAGGTGATTTATTGATATCAATGTATAATGTATTGATATAACTTCTTTTGGAAGGAATGGGAGTAATATAGAATAAGGTGTACATCTCTCCCTCTTCTCCAAGGACTGTCTGTCCTCTGTCTACTTTTCTCCATTTGTCTTTCTTTTCTGCTTTTGCCGTACTGTGCTCTCGGTCTGCTTAATGTAAGAGAGCTCAGCCATGGGGGCTGTCAGAACCCCTCATAACAAGCTCAGTAGAGATACCGGTAGGGATACTTTGCCTCCATATATGGATGAAAGGAAGCATGGCCTCCATACATGCCTCTGCTGGGGGCAAGGGGACACAGCCAGGAGCCAAACACTGAATATCCAATACAGAAGAACTTGCATGCCAGAAATCATAGCTAGGTTAGTGCTGTAGGTGGCAAAATGTGGAAACTGAGAGCATCTAAACATCGACTCCTCTAGAGTCAGTCTGTTGGATGCTCAGAGCCCATAGAAAGTGAGCCAAAAATAGTGTGAGCAATCAGATTGATTTTATCTAGTTGCTGTGTAAATAGATTTTAGTAATTAATGGAAGAGGTTTCCGGGTCAAAATGGAAAATAGATTTCTTTTAATGTTAAGGTGTTACTTATGTGTAACCTTGTTGACTCCACTTAATTTTTTTCCTTAACATCCTGTTTTTGTCATGTTTCCAATAGATCTGCTATTTTGCCCCATTTAGAGTCATTATTTTTCCCCTTTGGTTTGGTAATTTTTTTCCCCTTTTCCAAAATGGTCTTGACTACAGCACAATTTCATTTGTGAAAGGGCTCTAATGTATGTTCTACAATTAACCAGGGTCTGGGATTTGTTTGTTTGTTTTGCCCTGCTTATGCAGAAGTATTAAAGTATTCTGGGATGTACCTGCCCATTCCAAAGCTGCAGGGCAGAGCAACAGAAAATGGGGGTACTTCGTACTGCTTCTTTGTAATGTATGACATAATTTCATTCTTGTCAGATTTTTATTTAGTTTATTCCTTAAAATCAAGAAACAGTAGTGCCAGTTTCTCTCTGGAAGACTTGAAGTACTTGCAGTAAGCGGACTAGTAATTTCACATGAAGCTAAAACTGGAGCTGCAGATCTTCCCATCCCTGCTAGTCAGATACGGGGACACATTCACCCTGATCCTGCAAGCTGTTTAAAAGGGTAGATTTGCCTCCCATGCAGGACTGCTTGCATTTGAGAGAGGAAGGACAGAAAATGTATCCAGACATTGATTCACCTTCTCTGCTGGAGGAAAAAAAGAGATAGCTGCAGCTCGTCTTGATGTCTCATCACCATTTAGATCCTCCTTTGAAAAGGAAGGGTCCAAGACACGGTATGAAGTAAGCTTAGGAAAAAAACCTCAACAAGTTCCAGTAGACAAAAGCCATAAATGGGACAAACAAGATTTCTGTCTCTTGATCATGTGATTCAGGTTTTAAATGTTAATTTACAAAGGGATTTTGAGTGTACGCTTACCAAAAAAAAGTGCAAAACAGAAAAGTCCTTTGAGACAGGGTTTCTGTATGTCAGAATTCTGTTGAATAATATTTGTACTATTAGCAAGAACAACCGTGTATAGATAGTGCTACACTACTTAAATTCTAGCTAAGTTATTTTAAAAATAACAGCAGTGATTTTAAAGGTATTACTAAGTTCTATTTCATAGGTGAAAATGGGCAGTCAACTGGACGGTTAACTTGCATCAACTGTGAATGCAATTTCATTATTTCTAATGCAGTAAGGCAGTTATGTTTGTAAGTGGTATTTGGACAGATTACAGTGTGCATGGATTAAGCAGGCAATGTCAATCACTAGTCAGAAGGTGTTTGGAAAATGGTGAACGTAAGGTGACAATATTTTAAAATATTTCAAACTGATTGTTATTTAAGAGGAAGTCTGTGATTGGTTAGAAAGCTTTTGCTGTGAGAAGGTGTTCTTTGTAGGTCCTATGTAACTTTGGATGTGTGGTGGAAGAATTTTCTATTTGCTTTTCATTAGAGATAACAATGCTAAGTGAGGTTATCTTTAGTCAGAGCTTTAGCTGCATTGCCTGGACTGCAGGTCCAGTTAGAAGGGATTTCTTTTCATGTCATCACAAGCTATCAAGTCAGCCTCACCACTGTAAAGTTTTTGTGTATTCTTATCTTACTGAAGTCTCCAGTATGGCTGCTAGTCTGGGAACAAAGCTTTGGCAAAAAAGAATAGTTAAGGGACTTGCCTGCAGAATCAGGGTTGTGCAAGCATCAAATATTCAGGAGTTGGCCAAAAAGAGTTAGAGGAAAGGTTATTTCAGATTGGAATAACCCATGTGTTTTCCATTGTTTCTTACTGAAATGCAAAACTGGTGAAAATCCATTTCAGGTTGAATATAGATGTTGTATATGCAGTGACATCTCAACTTTGTCATCTTTTTTTTGTTTGTTTGTTTGCTTGTTTTGGTCTTTAATTTTTTTTTTAACTCTTTCAAATAAAATTTAGTGTTAAATGTAGCTTTTGAATGAAATGTTAAAATGTTTATTTTGAAAATACCAAATGAAGACATTTTTTCCTAGAATAGACCCTCAGCATTTTCTTCACCCGAAACCTTTCACAGAGGTTGGCATGAAGAGTTTTGTTTACAACTCCTACCCAAGCAAATCGCATAGGGAAACCTTGTGACAGAATGAAGTCTTGTGTTTGATGAGGTTGAATGATGTAGTACAACATTGCTCCTTACAATTAAAATGAAGGCACAGACACACTGTAAAAAAGGATAACATGGATCCAGTTTTCACTGATGGCATCTAATAGTGTTAGGACTTTTAAATTGCTTCTTTGTATCTACATTGTGTCAGGGGCTGTTTAAATTACTCTCAAATGCCATCAGATCACTTAAGTGGAAATTAAGTGGTCTGTCAGTTAATAGGTATTGTTATTGCCAATACTTGTATCTATACTTGAGGTTTAACCAAAAATGTGATGTATGTCTAATAGCCAGGCTTGGACTCAGCCCCATGATTACTTTGTGAGTGGCTGCATGAGAGGTGGGCTCTTTTTTTGCCTTTCTGACTGTTTTGCTACTATTCAACCTTCCAATCCAACATTAAACACGTTTGTAGCATAGCAACATGCACACAAAAACATGCACGCACAGGCTCACCGGTCTCACAGACACATGTCATTGTAGTGATTGTTATTCTATGACAGGCTGGAAAAGGATGATTGATAGAGGGAGAGAATACACCATAATTCAAAAGAAAAAATATTTCTGCTTTTTTTGCCATTCCTACCTACTGTGAGATAGTTACAATGACTCTATGACACTGTTATCTTCACCTTTCCTATCAGTTTGTATCCGGCAACAGCTTCTCTGGACCATATTGAAAAGAGGAGTCAGGGGCCAAATACAGGTTCCTGCCTGTAAGCCAGGTACTTATACATCCAAAACTGTAGTCCTGAAAACACCATTGCAAGTGCCTAGAAAGTACAAAGCACCTTGGGTACTATCTGAAGGTTACCTGGGTATATGAGGAAGCCAGGGGAAGTAGGTGCCTTGCCAAAGGTTTTATTCTGAGTTTTGCCAAGGGCTGTACAGTGCAGACAGCATAGCCCAACCAGCAGACATGCTTGGCACCCACATCCCTCCTGTCCAAAGGGTAGGTGCTTGTAGCATGAGATGTATTATTTTCTGGTCTCTCTTTGGCATCCTTCTTTCCTGTGTCTGTATGAAAGTGTCCCAGAACAGCCTGTAGCTGGGAAGTTAGAATATTCTCACAGCAGAAGAAGCCTGTGGATAGAGGACAGGAACTTGCATTGTAAAGAAATACAGTAAGCCTTGCTTTGTGCTTTCAAAAGCAATGCAAGGTGCTGAGTGAATGTGGTGCTCAGGTGTGGCCTCCCAGGCAAGCTCCAGAAAGGTTAAGGAGGCCTTGCACTGCTTCATGGCTAGAGGTTTTAATAAGTAACTCTGTCTTTTGATCACCTTATAGTCTTTCTCAGATTCACATATGGTCCCTAGGCACCCTGATACAGTATATTTATTTCACCAGGCACTTAAAAGTCAGGTGTGGCAACACCTGATTTTGTAGGTTATTTTGCAACCGTACCAGTTACAGCTTGGTTAGGCAAGGACCCAAGCCTCCTATTACTCAGCAAGCAAAGCGCTTGTCTTTGTAGACATCAAAATTACAAAACCATCAAGTTCAAGTAGATGGCAATATCTCATACAGACTAAGTTAACGCCCCAGCCTTAAAATTGATTCTAATGCCTCTGTGATAGATATATATATATATGTATATAAAAATAATACAATAATTTGCAAGTTTGTCAGGCAATGAAAGGTAGTATATTTTGACACACTAATCCAGTAACTAATCAGTTTTCTAATAAACAATCAGCAGTACACTAATGTGTCATCAGCACTTCAGGAGCTCTGGAGAGTGGATGATCTGCACATAGACGTTAATGAATACCCCAAAAATCATTAAGTAATCAATACTTCTGAGTTATTTTCATTGAGCTGATAGGTCTGATACATTAAAGCTGACATTTTACATTTGTCAAGATCACAGTGCAGTTTTTAACAGTGGAACAGGCTGCAAAAATATTCCATGAAAGACAATCAAAGAAACACAACTTCAAAGTGTTGACGTTTTACGATTGGTACAGTAGCTTGGATGAATGACTTTGTAATGTCTGTGCTAAATGTTCCTAAAGCAGAACTTTCTTACTAAAAATTACTAATGTGAAGAACATTCCACAATTATGCATATGTGTAAATATATTTTTTTTTAAGCAGCTAGATCAGTGACAGTTCATTTTCTGTCATTCACATCAGTGAAGAAAGATGAATATGAATTAGCTGAGCCCTTTGTTTTCCCCACTTCTCCTTTGAAAGTGAAGAATTCATCGTAGTGATGCTTTTATGATAATCTTCTTTGAAGATAAAACATTACACAGCACCATTAAATCAAAAGTGGCTTTTGGAGTGAGCGTCATACAAGAAGAATCTGCTGCATCCATGTTTGCGACTCATCAAACACTCCTACCTAGCATTCAGAATGCAAATTAAGAGGGCAGTATTTGGGAGATTCAATACAACAGATTCTCTTTCAGAGCAGGGGTAGGGGATTCATTCCAAGCTAGCAATAACCCCCATCCTATCCCCTCCAAAATTCAGTTGCTTTGTTATTTGTTCACACATTAGTTTTGCTGCTGATTATGGTTCTCTAAAGAGAGGCCAGGGTCGAAAGAAAGACAAAGTAACAGACAAGGAAACAAACACTGGTGACTATTACGAGTTCTTGCTCAACACAAGGATTTCTCAAATAGTGTGGATGTTTTCAGATAGTTAAGTAACCACTAAATCTATGTGCATATTTAAAATGAATGCCACTGCATAGTCAGATCAGATAAACAAAGAATTTTCTCTTGTTCTAGCATTGAATGATTATTGCTTTGTGATTTTTCTTCCTCCAATAGGCAATTGTGGATTTTAAATTACCAGAAGGTGAAATTCTATTTGTCATCAATTTCTCCTAGGGGTTACAGAGCAGAAAACTGCAGACAAGCTGCTTCTTTGATGGCTCACTCCTAAAAATCTCTTTTTGTTCTTTATCTATTTGAACTGACAGTGATCAGAGCTACAGCAGGACAGGCCTCTCTGGAGAAATCACCTTCCCCCTGTCTATTGACAGATTCCTCTGTTCTGAATCAGACAGGCCTTGTCCCATCATAGGCATCAAGGCCTTGGAAGTAGCCACCAATTAAACCTCTTGAGCCAGTAAAATCTGAAGCCACTTTTGAGTGTCTGTTCTGATTAGGCAGGATGAGACAAAGCCCATCACCCCCTCCCAGAGCAGCTCCCTGGTCTCAATTTTCTCTCTTGCCTTCACCAGGTGCGAGAGGTGTGAGAGGAGCTTCACACAAGCCACCCAGCTGAGTCGACACCAGAGGATGCCCAATGAGTGCAAGCCAATAACAGAAAGCACAGAATCAATTGAAGTGGATTAACTGATTGACTGGTTGGAATTAAACTGCAAGGAAAGTCATGATTAAATGTCACGGACACTTAAGCAAAACCAAAGATTTCCTCTGAGCAACTTTCAATCAGTCCCAGAAAACCAAAAGCAGTAATAAAATAAGTAAGATGTTAAGAGATATTGATCCTGGCGTGGAAGTGAGACCAGGAAAGAGATTATTTATTTATGACTAGGGATGAGTCTTATTTCAATTGACAAGTTACTTGGGACTGTTAACATTTCAAGTCCCGCCATGTATTGCTTTAATTCTAAAAGCCTTTATAATTGTTATTTAATGCCAAAGTGAGGAATCTCAAGGGTTCTTCTGCCCATAGTTATGACTGAGAATGCACATGGACTTGTTTATTGTTGCACCTTTTTTTGTAGCATGACTCAAAGGACCCAGGTGTAATCCATACATTTGGCTGGGCTGGGCTAAGTTGATCTTGACATGGCTATAATAGAAATTGCTGTGTGGGATGGGAAGTGATCAAGAGCTATACCTGGGTCAGTGTCAGCCTCCTCAGACCAAAGAGCATTTCATTTCCATAGTCTCATGCCTCACACTGTGTGCACTTTTTCATGCAAGTAGTCTCATTCAACAGCATTGCATTGGCACAGGTATTCTGGGAAAAAAAAAAAGAAAAAAAAAAGAAAAAAAAGGAATGTTGTATATCTGCAAATATGCATTATATAAAGAAGCCAGTAGGAAAACTATGTTAAACTAATAGAGCTCTCATGTTCAGTCTAAGAGCTACAAAAGACAGAGGCCGTAGGAAGTATTTTAAACATTTAAGACTCCAGTCTACATGTAAATTGTATTACGAGGAGCAAAAAACCAAGATGATGCTTTTTGTTTGGGTGACTGATTTAATGGCTTGCTGATTTCTAGGAAAACTGATCAGAAATCCAAGCTGTAGTCCATTGATATTTTTATTTTGTTGGTTTGGATCAAATTAAAAAAGCTCCTGTATTAGATGAAACTTTCAACACACTTGGGCTGAGCTTCAAAACGAAAGCTAAATCTGAACTCAGATACTTTTGTGAATGGCTTGGAGGCTTCATAGTATTCACTTCATGGAAATTTGCCTGGTACAGTCGTGAATGAAAGGAAGCCAAAATATTCCCAACATCAATGTAAAAAGCTCAGATGTTATTACATGGGTTCAATTTAACAATTTCCATATTGGCTTTTTTCAAAGTTTGATCCTTGATGTATTTCAGATTTCATGATTTTTGGCTAATCAAAGAACGGTTTTCACTTTTAGAGACCAGCAGTGTTTGTTTATATTTTGATTGTCTCAATGCTAGAGCTGTAGTTTGATAAAAATCGTAAAAAAAAAAAAATCACAAAAAAAAACAGAAAAACAAAAAAAAAGAAAAAAAAAACCTCAACAAAACAAAAAACCCAAACCAAAAAGAAGAAGCAAAACCTAAGCAGTTCTGAGGTCATGCTATATCATAAGGTAAAACTACAAAATAAATTTGTGGAGATTATGGGGATTAAAACATATTCATTCAGTTTTGTACCAAAACTGAAGTGCTGAGTGGCTCTTAAGGGCTCAGTTGATTATATTAAATATTTTAAAACATTTATGGGGATGATTTTAAATATGTAGAGAATTAAGTATCCAGTTCTGTAAAGGGCTAGAAAGAATCAGCTACAAATTTAGTAACAGGTTCAGACCATTTATGAATTCTGCAAAGCTCAAGCAGAAAAAGAACATACAGTAAAACTCAAATACATTTAAAAGGAATTTAAACACTAAGACATCCTTACTTCAGGGTGTTCATTTATTATATTACAGAAACTATACTGCAGAATCTGGAGTTTCCAAAGCTTTGCAGGGGATTACTTCAGGAGTTACTGTATTTGTGTTTGGCCATTAAAATGTAAAACATTGTGGGGAAAAAGATTTTTTGTCATTGTTCTAGCAAGTACCAGATTATTTTATAAAGAGGCTTTGGCCCTGTGAGTTTTTCAGCTCTGTTTCTCAGTGCAGAGATATGGGGAGTGAGCAATTCTGTTGTCACTTGCCCGATTTTATCCTCCAAACTATGGGAAATTTGTAGCTACTATATAAATGTGTTTGTTTGTTTTAGATTCAAAGAAGCATAGGAAGCTGGATAGGAAGAACTGTGACTATTTGAACATTGTTTTGTTCCTAGCAAGGCTAATTAAACAGAAAAAAAAATAATCTGATCTTAAACCTTTCAGACCTTCACACCTGGCGGTTCATACCTTCCCTTATTTTAGAGACTTAATGTAAAGTAACGTCCTGGTGGGGCAAGATTTTGGTTAACATTTGAACAGCAGGTGTAGATCATTTCTGCAAGCAAATAGATATTCTCACACACACACACACAAAAAAAAAGCAGAAATTTATCAATAAAGTAAGTGGGAAAGGAGGTATGTCACGCTCTGAAAAGCAAATGTGAGCTATCTGTTATATCACTGACTTGTGCTGGTGCATTATCTAACTGTGCTTTCCTGTTCAGGGATGTAGTTAGTGGTAGTGCAAAGCACTCAGCCTCTTGCAGAAAGGGATTTGTATTTGAATTCTATAAAGCAAATAGCACATAGGTATGTGCTTACAGATACTGCAAGTTCCCTGCTGAATATAGATAGGCTTACTCATGTGTTTTTAATTAAACATGTGTCTAAATATTCTCCTGAATGGTCATGAAGCAAAGACCAATTATTTCAAGACTATACTGGATTTTTTAAAAAATGCACCAGGGTAAGATTTCTACAGAACTTAGTTTTTTTCTTCCAAATAATTCTTGTGTAAATCACTATGTTGTTCCAGATGCCTAAGCACAATTTCAGTTATATTTTATAAATGGCACTTTCACAACAGATTTGGCAGCATGCAAAAGCAATTCAGTGAAAACCCATGATTTCATAGTGGAGTTTTCTCGAGTACAACATTTGGCATTCTGTTACAAAACAGCAAAAGTAAAACTAACCTGGACAAGCTAAAATACATCCCAGGTTTGGACTAAACAGAATCTAGTACCTATCTGCACTTCCCAAATGCTGAGTGAGTTTCTGTTCATGTATTGACAGAACAACCGTACATTTAGGTCTATTATGAATACAGTATGTGTTTGCACACAGTAAACTGAAGCAGTAAGTGTAGTACAATTATATTTAAATGTAGTGATTATGTGCCTGCCATTTCAGAATTTCTGAAGCACTTGGCATGTCTGTTTTGTAGTCTGGTAAATAAATACAAGCTTTTTTTAATTTTTTTGTCCAACCCTGAACATGTTGGAAGTCATATTTAAAAATTGTGCCTAGTTCTGATTTTTCTTTCCAGTGTGGAATTAAATTTTATATGTTCATAGAGTTATTCCTTTCAGAAAGACATTAGGTCCTTTATGAACCTGCAGTTATAGATCCCAGATATGATCTTTTTTAAAACAATTTGATTGTCTTCCCATGAAAGAAAGCTGACTTGTGAATAATGTAATAATTACAGTAAATTACATGCTAGAAACTTACAAGCAATGATGTGTATATCTTTTCTTTTGGTAACATCATCTCTCCTTTTAATTACTATTTATTATTTGTATGGTGTCATTACATTATGTGATGCTGTCTTATAGCTGACAAAATGATGTGATTTCAGACAAATATGTGAAGGTCCAAAAGTAAGTCCTTATTGCTTTTAAAAGTCATCAATTGCTATGAGTTTTTAAAAAAATTACAATTAGACCACTCTTCTGTTCCATCCAAATCCTTTCTGTGCATAAGATTCCAGAAAATAAGTTATTCTCGGACTGCATGAGGTCTTTTTTTAATATATTTTGTCTAGATTTTTGAAGTTTTGACATCATCAAGCCAATCTGAAAAAGTGCATAAATCCACCCAATAGATGTAAAGTATGCTGAAGGGGTCCTCTGTTGTAATAAAAATAATAATGACACTGTAATTAGAAAGGTAAACAGCTCACTTCCATTTTTTAAACCTCATAAAATTGCATCTTTTTTTACTGCAAAGGACCAATTAAGTCATGCATGTAGCTGTATTCTTGTGATATCAATGTAAAGATTACATTGTGTTTAAATGAAGATAATAGGCACACATTTAAAAAGACAAAGAAATGTAAATATATTTGATTAATAAAACATTTCTATTACCACATGCTAAGCCTTTGTTTTATGTTAAGACTACGTATGGAATTTTGTGCATGCTATGCAGAAAATCTAATATTCTGAAATGGGTGTGCATTGAAGGCAATCTCAAATAATCATGGTGCCTTACTTTTTTCATTAGTTTTCATTACAAGCTTCCGAAAGAGGTTTTCAGCTTGGATTTTGCAAACAGATTTGCAGTCAGAAGACAGTGGGATGAAACAGTTTTCTTTGTGACTGGGTCTTAGTACTCCTGTTGATGTAATGCTGAGGGCACAGTGCAGTCATATACTCAAGCAATTTCTTAGCAATGTTTTGGAATTTGTATGGGTTTATGATGCAAATCCTGTCTTATTGGATGAAGTTTTTCTGTTCTTCATACTAGAGTGTGGGTTTTTTTATGGTTGACGGCCTGAGTCTTGTTTAGTTATCTGAATCCTGATTTACAAGGATCACCATCTAGTGGACTAAGACAGAATTTCAAAACTCCAGTTTGTGTGATGTCTGAGCTCATATTTTAAAAATCATTCTAAAGCCAAATCTAAAAGCACTAACCATGCTCTGCTGCAAGGGACCTTTGGTGCCTTTTTTAACATTATTTCACTGCCATTGTATATGTCAAAGAGCAGTGATTAGTTCACTAAGTCACCCCTTGTTCCACTTGAAAAAGTACCGCTTGAGTATGAGAAAAATATGTCAGTTTCTGTCATTTTTCATGTTATATGACCTTTTACATAAGCACCAGAACCACCATGGTAGAATAATTGTGCAAAACTACTGTACTTGAGAAAATACTCAGGTAAATTGGCCAGCAGACAGCCTGCTGGTTTGCAAGTAGCAGGGATAGTCAATCATTTGAAGCAAGCATCTATACATCCAAGGAAAATTCTTTATAACAAGAAATTGAGTCACACTGTATGAAATTATATTGCCAAACTCACATAATCTGTCATGAGCTAATGAGACACAAATGTCTAAAGGGGTGGCAGGTGGAGAACTCCTTTGGCTGATGGCTCAATCTATTGTATAAAAAGAGTCCCGGGGTCCACCTTGTTGCAACTCTTCAGGTGCATGATTTAGAAGGGGTGAGGCTCAGATCTGATAATATTTTTCTTCTAATTCATTTACTGAGCTTTTTTAAAGCTGGGCTGAGGGCTAGGAGTTTGCTGCCTTCTTACTTTTGTCCCTGTATGTGTTCACTGACATCTGGGGAAGAATCAATCCACTGTTAAAATACAAGTGACCAGCAGAGCAAGACATCATCAGTTTTATTGTTTGGTTGTTGAGGTTTTGTTATCCGAATAAAGTGGACACTTGCTGCCAAACAAATATCTAGAGATCAGCATCGTACAAGCCAATACACACACTACTTAGGTAGCTTCCTTGGCACCACTGAGCATATATCTGCCCGTCAGAACAAGTCCAGTGACTTCTTAACACCCCAAACCTAAGTTATACTTGAACTGATGACACACGGATGTTAGAGCTGCACTCTAGCCTAATCACATTCCCCCAGCCTCAGACTCACTTCTTTTCCTGCTCACTGGACAGTTAACAAAACATTTTGACAGCAAACTTGGTTTTCTCAGCTCCCATGGTTGCAGGGGATCTGATAGTCCTTTGGACCATGCAGGGTGCTTAACATACCCTTTTGTCTGGTGAAATAGAAATGGTGAAATAGAACCAATTTACAACAATGATCGGGTGCCTAAGAATAAGATCTGTACAAGCCAGTGCATTGGATGCAGATTTTGTCTTTCTCCTCAGGACTTACTGGGGGCCATCCTGAGGTAGATCCCTGACCAGCTAGTCAAGAAGTGGCTAAAGGTAACTTCTTCATTGTAAACCTGAATAACCATAAAACCAACTGAGAAGACCACAGATAGCCACAGATGGTTTCCCATGCATGTAAGTAGGGCTCTCAATAAACTAATGCTGTAGAAGGCCTAGATATCCAAACACGACTGGAATTAGTCCACAGACATGGAGAGGGAAGAGGTACATGTAGTCTATCCTAAAAGGGATCAAAATGTTTGCACTCAACTCAGTAGGCCTCACTTTTGAAGACTGCATTGACAAACTATTTTTTTTCCCCAAAAATTTTAATTTTATTACAGGTGACACCCTGAGAGATACACACAGTCTTGGGAAGCTGTGCTAGTGAATCCTAGGCCACCCTTTGCAGCCATAGCTAGATCACTCTAGCTTTCTTCCAAATGTCTTCTTCATCAACCACAACAGAGGAGTCTTACCAGTAGTTCCCCATGGATTTAAACTTTTTCCAATCTTTAGCTTTATCCCCCTCCCATCTTGGCTCTCATCATTTCCATCTATTATACTTTTGTTTTTCTCTTCCCCTCTGACATTACTGCATTCAATCATTCTCCTCATCTCTAGAGTTTCTCCAAATAAGCTTGTAAATGACTAAGGAAAGAACTTTTATTTGTTTATATTGGCACAACAAGTCACAGAAATACTTTTTTTTATATAGTCTCAGCCTCAATAGAATGAGTCAAACTATAATATCATGCAGAGCCTTCAACCTGGAATTTTTTTTTTTTAGGGAGCCAAGAACATTTTGGCCTACAGCACACAGGCTACTTACTAGTGATCAAATATTCTTCTGGAAGCTATTTAACATTTTTTTTTTTCATTAGCCTTTTATTGGGAAAATTGTTTTCTGTTTTTTCCCATGGCATGAAAGGTAGTCAGATAGCCAGCAAATTAAAATTTTCATATAGAAAATACTTTCTACCATGTAAAAACCAATCACAATTAAATGCATGCGCTGACCCATAATTGTAAAGTCTGTATGTTTGAGTCTTTCTTCACTTTCTCTTTTTTTCTTTAAAATATAAAAAGCCAATTTCTTCTGCTTACACATAAGATCTTCAAGAATGGCGGTAATATATTGCTGTAATACTGCACCATAGTTCTGCACAATGAAATGCTGCAGTAGTGTCTGATCAGTCAGTGATAAGAATGCCACGTAACTCCCATCTCAGTTTTTGAAATTGCTTATGTGATGAAGATGTATGTTCCATGAATAGGGAGGCAGATACAACTGGAAACAGTATCTGATTCATTACCACCAGGTTGTTTAACCTGTTTTTTACTTAATGAACTAATGATACAAAGGAGGCTACACTGTTCTTTAATGAGAGGTAAACAGATCTGGGAAGTTTAAGCTATGAAGAAAATTTAGAAGCATAGTGTATGTTTTCCATCTTACTAGGTTTTCTTTGCTTTGTGCTAACAGTAGAGCTCCTAGAGAAGGGTCTTCTTTGAAGTGCACATTTTCAGTAAAGATTTTTCCCTCTCAGAATTTACTGTGTAGAGTAGTAGAGGGCTTGCTTGAACTGGGAAAAAAAAAAAACCCAAAACCAACAAGAAAGATATTTTCCTTCAATAAATCTTAGGAAAAACCCCAAGTCTCCATAAAATGGACTGCTTTGTGCATGATTCCTCTTCTTCAAGAGCTCATTTTCATCCAAAAAGTATTTTGAGAGATGCTTCCTGTCTAGGTCTAATTACTAGAGCAAAAAATTATGACCATTTGTATACTACAAATGATGGCTCTCCGTAGTGTCTAATGGTTGGTTCTTCTGTGTAATCATCCTAGTAACATTGCTGCTTTTTAAATTATCACTTTACTTTTTACGTGGCTGCAAAGATTATCTATCTCTTTCAGTCCTGCATGGTCATATGGTCTTAATTCACCCCAAGTCAGGTCCTAATGAAGGTACTGCATTGTGCAGTTTATCATATGTGTTAACAAGTCATACTATAGATTGTGGAAGAATTTTAAGCCATGTGTAGCTTTTCTCTTCTGTCCCTTTAGTTTGTTGGTACCATTCTGGTTCAGGATTTTCCTGTGTTGAATAGGGTTGCTGGCTAACTCCCTTGCTGCCAGCAGCCTAAGTACGAGGGTGCTTTGCCCGCAAAACCCCATGGCAGACTCATGGCTACTTCAATACGCTTCTGGTTTGCCTTCAGATGTAAAACTTCCCAGATCTGCTTCCATCCCAGTAAAGGACAGCATAGCTTCCTTTCTGTTATTAGCTCATTAACTAAGAACAAGTTAAGCAACCCCATGGTAATGATCCAGATGTTGGTTTCAGTTTTATCTGCCTAGTTCTTGCTTTTTGTTGGGATGTTTATCGTCATTGAAACCATATATTTCAGAAACTGCAGAAGAGAAAGAGAATCCGCATCACTGTTTACATATGGTTAATTTTAACTTCTTTGAGCCATAACTTGGTTTGTATACCTCTCAGCTTTGAATGTATCATTAACAGCACAGGTAAAATCACAAGAATCACTACATATTATCAGGTTGAATTAAGATAAAAGCTTTAATAAAATAGCACACCAACTGTATGTTAATATAGTAAAGCCATTAAAAATTAT
This sequence comes from Falco peregrinus, assembly GCF_023634155.1. Classification (NCBI taxonomy): domain Eukaryota; kingdom Metazoa; phylum Chordata; class Aves; order Falconiformes; family Falconidae; genus Falco; species Falco peregrinus. The sequence continues at coordinate 20,804,280 of NC_073739.1, forward strand.
CATTCATTTATGTTAGGGCAAAGCAGAGGTGTCACTATACTGGAAATATTTTTTTAATCCCTGCAAGTTTTACATACGTAGTGAATTAATTGTCTGTCACAGTACCTTGGAGTGATGTCTTAATTTATTTTTTTTTTTTTTGGGGGGTGGGGGTGGAGTGGGGGCAGGGAAGGGGGCTGTTTTCCACAAAATGCTCAACCTATTCAACCTATTTAGTGAGGCTGAGACGATGCAATCTATCCCCAAATCTGTCACAACCATAGCTGTAGTCATTTAAAATAACCAATCCAATCATCCAGCTCTTGATTGTTTGATGTTCTTTCTGGCTTTACACTTTTGATTAAGAGGCTCAGCAAAGAGGTGAAGTTGCAGAATAGCAAAGGGTTCCTTGACCTAAAGAACTTGAAGTCAGCAGGTCACTTATAGTGACTGTGATTTATTGAACAATAAACACAGCCTCACCAAACCCTTTTCTTTCCTCACTGGCCTATTTTTGCAGGCATCATGCTCTCCTTCAGAGGATACATGCAGAGAACTTTCAGAAAGATTATTTGATCTCAGTATCAAATAAAATGTATCTGTGATTGTGCCTAACCATAATAATGTATTTTACTAAACTTATTCTCAGAAATGGGATAATCTAATAACAACAATCCATGCTACTGAAGATTTTTAGCATACTGTCATGGTTGAACCCCTGCTTGTAACCAAGTGCCATGCAGCTGCTTGCTCATTCCTCCTTCACCCAGAGGGATGGGGAGGAGAATTGGAAAGGAATGTAAAACTTGAGGGTTGAGATAAGAACAATTTACTATTGGAATACAATAAAACCAAAAGAACAATAAAAACTCTAATAGTTATAATGAAAAGGAGGAAGAGTGGGAGAAGAATGAATCCAAAGGGAAGGGAGGAAAGGAAACAAGTGATGCACAGCACAACTGCTCACCAACCACTGACCGATGCCCAGCCAGCGCCTGAGCAATGATCAGCAGCCCCAGACATGCCTTCTCCATTTATATACCGAGTATGACATCTCATGGCGTGGAATATCCCTTCGGGCAGCCCAGGCCAGCTGTCCCGGCTGTGTCCCCTCCCAGCTCCCCGTGCCCCCCCAGCCCTCTCGCTGGCCGGGCCTGAGACACTGAGAAGTCCCTGACTGAGGATAGACACCACCCGGGCGCAGCCAAACCCACCCGTGTGCTGTCAGCATTGCTCGCACAGCACAGCCACAGCACAGCTGCACCCGCTGCCGAGAAGGAAGTTAACTGCACCCCAGCTGGAACCAGGACATCTACTAAAACAAAGAAAACCACTAGAGCTGATTTCACTGAAAAATAAAATTTCAGTAATGAGTCTTTTCTGGAGACAATCTCATGAAATTTTGGTCAGAGAATAAAGAGCATTTTCCTTGTGTAAGTTTTTGTTACCGAGTTTTTGTGCATAGTACAAGAACAAGAGTTTGTAATGAAGAAAGGTAAACATGCCTTTTCAAGCTAAAGTTTTTTTTGGAGGATATAAAATAAAATAAATGAAAGGGAGAAAATAGCAACAGGAAAAAAATCCTGATTGCATGGAAATAAATGTTTTCACTACTTTCATTCTTGGAAATGTAATATGTTGTATAATTATTTTAAGAGATTACTTTGAAGCACAAGTAAATTAATCACACTTTACTAAAGATCTAGGCCAAATTTAAACAATCAAATCCAGTGATGATATTTACACTATTTTTTCTAATGTATTTTTTTTAATAAGTGTCTCCTGTAGCATACAGTCTTGCTGATCTACATAACTCATGGGTGTTAAGTACAAGCTCTCTTCCCTATGTATGTACAGGTACATATGCAGGCACCCATTCTCATTCTCTCTCTCCCTAACTTTATTCTTTCTTCTTCAAAAGGTCCAAACTTTTCATAAGTGAAAAGAAAATAGAAATGGAAGGGAAGAAGGTGATAAAGTTGAGTGTTCATAAAAACAAGAAGGAAACTTTCTACCAGGAAATCTTACTGTCTAACTTTAATAAGCTCCACCAGAAGAACATGTATATATCACACATAATTTTTTCATTAAAATTACTTTTCAGATAAGTGCTTCATCTATCTCTGGGTTCAACACACTGCATTTTGCCTTGCATTAAATCAAGGTAATCTTCCACATGATAGATCATCTGGCTGCTGTTCTTACACACAGTAGTACTTGAGACTTTTTGACAGTCTTTGCCCTATGTTTAAAATTAAATGCTCTGTAAAGGAATGAAAAATAAGCTACTTCTAACCAAAACCTTTCCAAGGGAGATGGATGACTTCTATTCTGCTCCAAGAGGTTCCATCCAGCCTGTGCTGCCTCAGAGAGGGCAACTGCACCCTTGCTGCTCTGCTGCCCTGCTTTAGGGGCTCTGTGAGCCCTCAGTAAGCTCTGGTCCCTAACTGGGTGCCCAGCTGGCTAGATTCTTTCCTAAACGTGAAACTTGCAGAGCAATAAAAAGCACAGGAAGAGAAAGCCCACATACTGCGTTCCATCTCAAACTCAACCAGATTTAAAATGGACTTGTACATGAACAAAGAACGCCTCTAAGTACCAATTATCTAACAAAGACTATCAAGTTTTCAGCAAGGAACTACAAGGGTTGGAAGCTCAAGCTCTCTATTTACTTGTTTGCTTGGCACTTTAAATGAATGCAGTCTGATGCAGAAAGCTGGTAAGCTAGGGGCCAGCTCCATGTTTTGTTCAGGTGGTGTGTGTGTTTTCTGTGCCCACCCATGTCATTACAGATCTGCAGTGTCTGAGAGGAAATGTACTGACCACCAGTCCTGGGACCACTTGTGTGACATAATTTATGTTCATCATGCTCTTCCATGGTACCCCTGTGTTTCCAAATGCTTAATGCTGCTAGGACTAAATGATTTCTTTCCACTATGGCTTGAAGTGCCAGAAGGCAGGAGAAATTTAAACGCAACTAAGATCAACATTGTGAGTTTACTTGGCCTCCACATCTAGCAGCACAGTCATAAATATCTTAGGCTTCTTATTTGAGGATTTAAAAGGCCCTATAGATTTGGCAAGTTTTCTGTAACAATGCTTCTCTATGTGGGTTATAAATGCTGGAAACCCCAGAAGCTGTACTTTGCACTGTGTTTGATTGGATGGTCACGGTGTGACCACGCACTTTCCCATTCAGGTTCTGTTTTACTGTTGACTGCTGCAATGGTGACAACATCCAAATACCAAAAGCAGCAAGGAATGGTGTAATTTCAGTTCCCAGCCTGCCTCTTTCAGCTTAAAGTCTTTCTGCTTAAAGGTCAGATATTTATGCCCTTGGAGTTACTTTAATTTGTTGCCCCTGCTGGGCACATACATGTCCAAGAGCAATAGTGACCTTGCAATGCTTAAAACCCCAGCATCCCATTAGGACAGGGACATTGTCATTGGCAGGATGCAACTGGGCACCATTTCTGGCAGGGTCTCTTGATGTGATGAGGATTATGGAACATTCATGTCACATTCATGCTGGAAGCCCTGACTCCAGCAGTCAGTCTTGCATCTGTGTCAGTGAAGCGCTTAGCCTTTCAAACACCAACAGTTACTTTGCAGTCACCAAACTGCAAATCAATGCAATTTGTATTGCTGCACATCACATAACTAATGATGTTGTCCTGTGGTGTCCGTGGTAACAGGCAGCCTTCAGATGGCCAACAAATAATACTGGATTAATTCTATCAAAGAGCCCT